>NC_091801.1:51448125-52064062 GCF_041296235.1 Equus asinus
CTTGAACCATTCTCAAGTTCCCTTCAGTTAAGTGACCTATAAATAGAATTGCAATATGTGCCAGTTTGCCTAGGACAGTCCCAGTTTACCCCTGCTCTCCTGGCAGCCTGCAAAAGTTGGCATTTGTCCTGTATTTTTTTACGTGAAATATTTCATTATCAGTTGCAATAAAATAAGCTAGGATGAGATTGCTAGGTCTCCACGTTGTACTTACAGCTCCTGACATGGTTTTGTTCTGTGTGGGATGCACGTGCAGTGATCAGAGTTCTCATCTGAAATACAACTGGCAATAATCCATCTTTTCCCAACTTTTCAGACACAAGATAGCTAACATTTCTTTTTTAAGAACAAGATGCAAGGCACTTGCTGACAAAACGAAGTGTGATTGAAAAATCTCTGGTGGTGGGGAGAGAAGTATTTGACGTTGCTGCCCCACTTGCCCTTTGGTGTACATGACAGTTTTGTCATGGCTCATTCTTTAGCATTTGAGATGCAGGAAGTAAGATTTGTGGGAGACTTTGGAAATTATAGATTAGGTGTATGTGAAATAAGTGCAGGAAATAGAGGCTAAACAATCTTGTTGTAGAATACATAGAAAGTACTCTGGATGTTTCTCCTACAGTGGTATTGTCATGTATTGTATAGTGTAAACCTACAACTGTTTATATATTTTATTATTTGGTAATTTAAAAAACTTTACAATAAACATTTCATCAGCAAGGGCTAAAAATGAAAATGCATTTTTATTGATGAATGTGTAACTTGCCCCAAATTTTTGTTTTGTTTACTATCCACTAGAGCAGAGGGCTCATAGTCATTGAACAATGAATTCAAAAATGATACTAATATCTGGTGAAGAAGTAACAATATCTATTTCAAAAGTTGGTACAGTTATTTAAGAAGACCCAAAGATGACAAAATGATACTTACAGATACAGAAGGTATATTTTACATGTCACTCTGTGAAGCATGACTTTTCTTTAACATTAAATGACTGCTCTTTAAAATTGATTTTAGACATTTTCAATTCCAGGGTTTTTTTTGTGCACTTAAAAAGTAGATTATTAGCTCTATTAACAGAAGAACTTCATTGACATTTTAAAAAGTATTTTAATAGCAGTGCTTATCAACTGTGAGACATTGAAAATTTTCTCTACAAAAGCGGGGGAAGAATTGAATAAATTAAGCAAATTTCGTGATGCAAGAGTCATGTGTATCTTCATCAATGTATTCCTAGCACCTGGCATAGTAGTTGATACATAGTGGTGCTCAGTGACTAATTGTTGAAATACTGAATAAATGGAATATAAAATAGCTTAAGGAAAAAGGAGGATGAATTATAAGGATATTGGAGTGTCTGACAGAACCCCAGAAAAAGAATGAGGATAGACCTTATGAACGATTGGAGTTATGGACTCAAATACTATAAGCCTATCTGTTTTACTTTTCTGTCTCTTCAAAAACAGTTTACATTGCTCAGCTGTTCTCCAAGGTGGGAAAGATGACCATCAATAGAAATTTTTTGAATAAATGAATGAAAGGAGTTTCATATTGAGAGAAGTACATTATTGGCATATATATTGTACGTAATGATTGGCAATTTATATGATAAGTTAACTTAAATAAAAGGTGTATGGAGAGAAACAAAACTTTGCCATGAAAATACAAAGTCTAAGATGGTTGAACTAGGATTTTTGCTACTTAAGGTTGAGATAGATAGAACATGAGTTAAATTCTGCCATTTGAAAACTATTAAATGTCTCACCATTTGACTACATAATGGCACATATATAAAAAGTATTTTAGGATGGGCTGTATGCTTTTTGGTCTGATATTGAATATCAAAATTGATCTTCCCAGTAGACCATAAGAAAATCACCCTGTCTAAAAAAGGACGTAAATAGAATTTTATGTTTCATACCTCTTAAACTGGGTACCGAGACAGGAGCAACAACTTCTGAACTCATTCATAGCCTATAATTCTGTTATCCATTTTTTTCTGATAATAAAGCTTACCATGACTTTGATATTTTTAAAAAGTTTCTTACCTTTCTTCATAGGTTAGAAGTTAGAGAATGAAATAACATATGAAAAGTACATATTTTTAGTAAAATTAGATTAAATTAAATTAATTTTTTGTCAGCAAATGTTAGAAGTTATTTTGTTCAGAATGACTTAGTATTATTGCTATAGAGGACTTTTTGATAGCTACTTGAAAAATCACTATGCTGATTTAAAATATGGTTTAAGATCTTGTTCCATAATTACTGAAATTTTTTGATTTACATATTCTTTGAATTCTTGTTTTTGGAGTAAATTTTAAGACTCCGTGCTCATGGGGAAGGATTTTTCTTATCCTTCAAGGTGTATTTCTTCTTTTGTGTATTATCTCTGTATTCTGCATATCTATTCCATACCCTAGCCACTTAGTTTCTTTTTCTTCTGCAACCATTGTTACTATTTTTGTTTGTATTTTTAGAGAGATTCTTTGCAAATATAGGAATATATGTAAATATATATATTTATTCCTTTAAAATGATAACATATGCAGAGTATTTTATCTTTTTTTTCCATTTAATACTATCGATTGCTTGTATCGGAGGTCTTTCTTTACCACTACCTAATGAGTGTGCTTCATCATTATTTTTAGTGACTGTGTCAAAGTTATTTCATCTCTATTGATGGACACTTAGGTTATTGCCATTTTTTTTGCTATTATAAACTTTTGTAATAAATAATCTCATATATGTGTGTAAACATGTATATGTGCATACTTATAATTTTGTTTAAGATTAAATCTGTGAGATAAACTAAAATTTCTGAAAGGGGAATCACTTGGTCAAAGAGTATGTGCAGTTTAATTTTTTGCAGGCATTGCCAAATTGCTTAGTATAGAGAATGTACCAGTTTGTACTTCTATCAAGAATTATTAGAGTTCCTGTTTTCTAACGCTTTAACCACACAATGTTATAAAACTTTTGATCTTTACCAGACTGATTGGTGGAAAACAATAGTCCATTATACTTTTAGTCTTTCTTATATCATAAATGAGTCAAGTTGAGCATTTCTACATATGTTTAAGAACATTTATATTTCTTTTTTCTTTTTGAACTTTCTGTTTATATATCCTCCTCATTTTTCTATTGAGTTGATCGTCCTTTTCTAACTGGATTTTTAGGATCTTCATTTACATTATGGAAAATAACTTTTGTGGAATGAATTGTGTATTAGCTTTCTATTGCTGTGTAACAAATTACCACAAACCTAGTGGCTTAAAACAACATAAATTCATTATCTCACCGTTTCTGTGGGTCAAGTTTCTACAGGTTAGCTGGATTCTTGGCTCAGAGTATCACTAGGCTGCAATCAAGGTGTTGGCTGGGGCTCCCACCTCGTTTGATGCTCAGGGTAGGGTCCTTTTCCAAGCTCACTGATGGTTGGCAAAATTCAGTGCCTTGCAGTTGTATGACTGCCTTCCTCAGCTCTTAGAGGCCACTCATTGTTCTCTGCCGAGTGTCCCTCCCCACAACATGACAGTTTTTTTCTTTAAAACCAACAGAAGAATGTCTGTACTGCTTTGAATCTCTCAGACTTCTGTCTCTGACCTTATAAACTTTCTTTTAAAGGGCTAAACTGTTTCATCAAGCCCACCTATGATAATTACTCTTTTGGTTAACTTAAAGTCAACTGAGTAGGGACCTTAATCGTAACCACAAAATCACCTCACTTTTGTCATATAATGTAACCTAATCATGGGAGTGATACCCCATGATATTCAGAGGTCCAGCCCACACTCAAGGGGAGGAGATAACACAAGGTATGTACACCAGGTGGCAGGATCGTGGGGGTCATTTTAGAATTCTGCTTGCCTCAGATTGCAAATACTTTTTACCAGTCTGTTATTATATTTTGACTTTGCTTATATTGTTCTTTTTCTAATGCATAAACATAATAAACGTGTCTTTTACTGTGATGGAATATTTTTTCTTTTATGCTTCTCCATTTTTTAAAAATGGGGCTATGATTCACTTGCTGAAAAAATTCACCCTTTTAAATTATGGAATTCAGTGGGTTTTAGTATATTTATGAATTTGTGCAACCATTACTATTATCTAATTCCAGAACATTTTCATCACCCCAAAAGGAAACTGTACCCATTAGCAGTCACTCCCCATCTCCCCTATTCTCAGCTCCCCGACAACTGCTAATCTGCTTTATATCTCTATGAATTTGCCTATTCTGGATATTTCATAAAAATGGAATCATACAATATGTTGCCTTTTCTGTCTGGCTTCTTTTACTTAGCATAATGTTTTCAATGTCTGTATTGTAGCATGAATCAGTAATTTATTCATTTGTATGGCTGAATAATATTTCATTGTATGGATATATCACCTTTTTCCTCTTATCAGTTGATGGACATTTGAGCTGTTTCTACTTTTCCACATTATTATGAATAATGCTGTTATGCAAGCTTTTGTGCGGACATATGTTTTCAATTCTCCTGTCGTTTTGATGATAGTCATCCCAGTGAGCGTGAAGTTTTATCTCATTGTGGTTTTGGTTTGCATTTTCCTAATGACTAATGATACTGATCATCTTTTCTTGTACTTCTTGGCCATTTATATATCTTAAACGGAGAAATGTCTAGTCTAATCCTTTCTGTGGCCCTCTTGTCACTAAGATTAAAAAATATTCCTGTGATTTCTTCCAATACTATTATGATTTTACTTCTACACTGTAGAAGTAAACAGTGGTCTGCCTGAAACTTGCTAGAGTATGGTGTCAAGTGCAGATCCGACCTTACTTTTTTTACACAATTATCCCTGTGTCCTACAATTATTTATTGAGTGATGAATATCTTCTTCCCACTGATTTGAGGTGCCATTTTTATCACATATTGAATTATTGAATGTTAGGGTATATTTATAGATGTTCTATACTGATTTGAGGTGCCATTTTTATCACATATTGAATTATTGAATGTTAGGGTATATTTATAGATGTTCTGTACTGTTGTATTGATCAATCTGTTCAAACCATGAATGTAGTTTCAAAAACCTCATTTTTATTACCTAAACAATCCAAACTATTAGTTGTTCAAAGCAAGAAACTTGGCAACATGAGCTTTAGTAATACATTTAATTTCGTAGGTATTTAACTTTCCTGTAGTATATATTGGATAATGCAATGAGTGAATTATGAAGAAGTGGGAAGGTCCTGGAGAGTGGGAAGGTTATGTTTTTTTTTTTAACTTTTTATTAAGATTATGATAGTTTACAACCTTGGGAAATTTCAGTTGTACATTATTGTTAGTCATGTTGTAGGTGCACCACTTCACCCTTTGTGCCCTCCCCCCACCCCCACCTTTCCCCTGGTAACCACCAATCTGTTCTCTTTGTCCACATGTTTAACTTCCACCTATGAGTGGAGTCATACAGAGTTCGTCTTTCTCTAGCTGGCTTATTTCACTTAATGTAATACCCTCAAGGTCCATCCATGTTGTTGTGAAGGGACGATTTTATCCTTTTTTCTGGCTGGGTAGTATTCCATCGTGTGTGTGCATGTACAGTCTTATTTATCCAGTCATCAGTTGGTGGGCACTTGGGTTGCTGCCACGTCTTGACTATTGTAAATAATGCTGCGATGAACATAGGGGTGCGTGGGACTTTTAGAATTGCTGATTTCAAGTTCTTTGGATAGATAGTAGGAAGGTTATGTTTTTATCGATAATATTTCTTTCAGTTATATAGTTTGAACGTACTAGTGGCCAGAGTAAAAAGTGAGAAGAGAAATAGCAATTATCATAGAAATGAATAATGAAAGATCCTTTCCCTGTAATGTATTGCTGGAAATGGAATTGATAAGCCAAATGATAACAAGGGTTCAATGCTTTTGAATGATTAAAAATAAACCTGTACTTATCATTTTTGCCACCAGATGGCGAAGGTGCATTTCCAAAGCAAAATGATTTAATTCTGTGATTGTTCCACCCGAACTAGTTGGCAGAGCTGGTTATAGACTAGTAAGTGGATTAGGTTGGCATTTGAAATCATGAAAAACAGGACTTCTCATGTCATTGCCTTTAATATTCGAATATGATATTTATTCCAAAATGTTTATCTCTAATCTGAGATCTCCATATACCAGACTCGTATTTACAACTGCAGATTGTAGTCTTACCTTTTGTTCCACAAATACTTTAAAACCAAAATTTGTGAATCTAAATGTCTATTCCCTCCGAAAGTAGCAGCTTCTTTGTCATTCCCTAGGCCTGCTGATTCCATCGTCAATCATCCTGCTGCCCAAGTTAAGATACTTAGGTATTATTTTCTAATCCTCTTCCTCTTGATTTTCATATTCAATGAATATTTGCTAAAGTTTTTGGTCAATTCCATATGTTTTATATCTCTTGTATTCAACCCTTCTTTTCTAATATGGATATTGTCACTGTCCTCTTTAGGCTTTAACTATGTTTTGCTTTCTTTCTGGCTTCCTACTTCTCAGTTTATTTGCTTTTCTCCATATTCTACTTTGTTTCCAGAATTATGATTTTTAAGTACAGATATGATGAAGTCACTCATTTGCTCACCTTTGATACCATCCCATTTTGTACTTAAAGTTCAAATCCTAAGTTTTATAAGGGGAACTAACACTTATTGCATACTGACTATGTTCTAGGCTCTGTGAGAAAAAATTTATGGCCTTTAATTTTAATTTTCATAGTGACGTTGTAAGGTGGGGTTTGATGCCCTTTTTTATATTGAAATGATTTCTTAAGATTCCAGAATTAGAGATAGAGTTTCAGTTGCCATATAGGTTTTTCTGATTAAAAATTTCTATCATTCTACTTTTGAGGCTCACTGTTATCTGTCCTTTCTAACCTCATTTCCCACCACTTTTTTCCTTTCCTCCATGTAACCTATAATCTAGCCACAGCGGATAACTAATGAGTTACAAAACAGCTTTCATTCTTAAAATTTCAAGTATTTGCTCATGCTGTTCCTCTTATCTAGCATTCTGTTCTAGCTATGCATATACTAATTCAACACATATTTGTTGAGTGTTGATTGTGTGCCAGACAGATTTTCTAGGTGCTGAGGGTATAGCAGTGAACAAAATCAACAAAATCCTTCATGGAGGTTGCTTTTTAGTTGGGGAAGACAAAAAAATAAGAAATAACTAGTACACTGGGTAGCAATGTAACTTGAGACCAGTGCATTTGACTGTACAGGCTGTGCAGAGCAGAATTCCAGGGGGCACCATTCACTTAGAAGTGAGTGGCACCACCTGGTATTGGCATCTCCCAGGCCCTGGCAACGAGTGCTATGGAGGAAAATAATACAGAGGAAGAGAGAAAGGGATTTTGTGTGTGTGTCTGTCTTGGGGGGAATGATTAACAATTTTAAATTAGGGGTTAGGGAAGGCCTTAGCATTGAGTTAAAACTTGAAGGAGGTGAAGAAGTCAGTCATGTGGATATCTAGGGGAAGAACATTTCAGGCAGAGAAATAGTAAGTGCCAAGGGCCTTAAGTGCGGGGGTACCTTGGTATTTCTGCCTAAGTCTTACTTTTTCTTCAAAGCCCAGCTCAAGTGTCCCTACTTACATGAAGACTACCCTTATATTTTTCCAGCAAGAACTATATTTTTCTTTATAAAGGATACCTTTATTATAGCACTGACCACTATCTGACCTTCAGTACACTTGTTAGCAGTTTCTTTCCCTCTTACTAAATTTTGAGCAAGTTGAGAGCATACTGTCTTTTACGTCTTTGTGCCCATACATGCCTAATTTAGGTTCTAGAAATAGTAGGCACTCATTGAATATTAATTGAATTGAATGAATTGAAATAAATTGAACCACTGAAAAGAGATAACCTGTTATCTTTTCCATACCTTTTACCTGTTATAGTTATGCTGTGTTTGCAAAAGTAGAATTTTTAATGGAATCCAGTACCATATTTTTCTCTGCCTCTTAGACTCATTTTTTTGGTAATGTCTTTGTAAAAACATGTTAACTTGCATAAAAGAACTAAACTACAGGTTGCAGCATATAAGCTTGATCTCTAGAATTCTGTTGTTTCTTAGATACCTGCGATGATGGGAATATTTTAAGTGCTTTAACATATTTTGAAAGCATCTCTTGTGCCTGTTTGCTTTGACCTGGCACATTTTAGCTTCACTTTAAAGAATTTGATTTAATATCTTGCTGTTTTCCATGTTCTTGAATCTATTTGGGGATAGGGTGACCTATGTCCCAGTTTGTCAGGGCCAGTCCTGGCTTATTCCTCTCATTTTTCCATATAGTGAGCCAATGTTCCTAGAAGCAGCTATTAAGCAATCCATTTGCACACCACTGGGTTTTGGTGCCACCTCTGTTTATAACATGTTCCTATATATGTATTTTCAAGTTCTCTACTCTGTCCTATTTATTTATCTATCCTGTGGCAGTACCACACTATTTTTTTTTTTTACATTCTTTGAGATTTTTTACATAGATGATTATGTCACCTGTAAAAAAGACAGCTTTCTTTCTTTTTTTCTTTTTGGAGTGAATTATTATTTTTTTATTTTTCCAAGTAATTTTATTGGGATTATAATGGTTTATAACGTTGTGTTTATCGAGTGTCCATTATTGTCCATTATTGTTTATTGGTTCTTGAATACACTTCATTGTGCTCACCCCCGGTAGTCCAATTTTTATCCATCACCATACATATGTGCCGCTTTATCCCTTTCACCCGCCCCACCGATCCTCGTTTCCCTCTGATAACCACTAATCTGTTCTCTTTATCCACGTATTTGTTATCTTCCACATATGAGTGAAATCATGCAGTATTTGCCTTTCTTGTGTGGCTTATTTTGCTGAACATCATACGCTCAAGGTCCATCCATGTTGTTGCAAATGGGACAATTTTGTCTTTTTTTATGGCTGAGTAGTATTCCATTGTGTGTGTATATATATATATTGTGTATATATATATACCACATCTTCTTTATCCATTCATCTAGACATGGGCACTTGGGTTGCTTCCACATCTTGGCTATTGTGAATAATGCTGCAGTGAACATGGGGGTGCATAAATCTCTTTGGATCATTGATTTCAAATTCTTTGAATAAATACCCAGTAGTGGGATTGTATGGTATTTCTACTTTTATTTTTTGAGAAAGTTCCATACTGTTTTCCATAGAGGCTGCACCAGTTTGCATTCCCACCAGCAATGTGTGAGGGTTCCCTTTTCTCTACATCCTTTCCAACATTTGTTGTTAAAAAAGACAGACTTATTTCTTACTTTTCAATATGTAAACTGCTTATTTCCATTTCTTGTACTATTTTACTTACCAGTGCCTACATTACAATGTTAAATAGAAGTGGTGAGAGTCTTCTGGTGAATGCTTTGAGTCTTTCGCAGTCAAATGTCATGTTCATCGTAGGTTTTTCATAGATATCCTTTATGAAGTTGAGGAAATTCTTTTCTATTACTAGTTTGCTGAGAATTTTTTTTATCATGAGTGGCTGTGGAATTTTGTCAGTTGCCTTTTCTGCCTCTATTGAGTTGATAATAAGATTTTCTTCTTTAGTCTGTTTATATAATTCATTACAGGGATTGTTTTCAAATCTCGTAGCAACCTTGTATTCCTGGGATACCCTTTTTGGTCATGATGGTGTTATTCTATTTATATATTGCTGGATTTGATTTACTGATATTATTATTATTATTTTTTTTAAGATTTTATTTTTTTTCCTTTTTCTCCCCAAAGCCCACCGGTACATAGTTGTATATTCTTCATTTTGGGTCCTTCTAGTTGTGGCATGTGGGATGCTGCCTCAGTGTGGTTTGATGAGCAGTGCCATGTCCGCGCCCAGGATTTGAACCAACGAAACACTGGGCCACCTGCAGCGGAGCAAGCGAACTTAACCACTTGGCCATGGGGCCAGCCCCAATATTATTTTTTTTTTAGGAAGATTAGCCCTAAGCTAACATCCGCCGCCAATCTTCCTTTTGCTGAGGAAGATTGGACCTGAGCTAACGTCTGTGCCCATCTTCCTCTACTTTATATGTGGGACACCTGCCACAGCATGGCTTTATAAGCAGTGCGTAAGTCCCCTCCTGGGATCTGAACTGGTGAACCCTGGGCCACTGAAGTGGAACAATGAACTTAACCTCTTTGCCACTGGGCTGGCCCCTGATTTCCTAATATTTTTGCTAGAGAATTTTTTATTTATTTTCCTGAAGGATACTGATGTGTAGTTTCCTTTCTTTGTAACATCTTGGTTTTGGTATCGGGGAGTGCTGGCCACATAAGATGAGTTAGGAAGTGATCGTCTATCTTGAATTCTCTGCAAGAGTTTGTGTAGAACTGTTATTATTTCTTCTCTCAATGTTTGGTAGAATTTGCCTCTGATGTCATGTGCCTGGACTTTTCATGTGGCTAGGTTTTTTAAAACTATAAATTCCATTTCTTCAATAGATATGGAACTGTTCAGGTTACTTATTTATTCTTGAGCATATGGATATTTTTAGAGTCTAGTTTTATAAGCCATGGCAGCTGTATTCATTCTGGGGATGTCTCACTAATCATTTGAAAATCATTCTATCTTCTTCCTTTTAAAATGCTGGAGACAGAATAAGACATTTTGATAGAATACTTCTTTCCAACTTACCCTTTTCCATGTTCCATACTGATGTATATCTTAGAACTATATTTTATTCTGATTTCAACTCACTTTTATATCTGCCAGTATCTTTGGAATAATTTCAGTTACCATTTCTTTATGTCTCTGGCTGGATTTGGTGACTTTGTACTTTTCATGCAGAGACATTCAATCATGGTTATTTTTCTCTGCCTTATAGTTTTGCCTTTTAGCCTACTGTCAATTTGTTTTGTCTTTCTCATTCAGAGTCTAGGGAAGTTGTTACCCACTTCCTTTAGTGTACGACTTGACTATATTTGTCACTTGTGAAGTAGTGGCTTTTCAGTCATACTTCAAATATTATACGCTAATATCCATTCTCCTAACCAGTGACATTTAAGTGACTGAGACTCCACTTATTTCTTGAAAGTATCTATAAATTCATTTTTAACAACCTTCTTTTGAGAACCATATGTTCGCTTGTAAAATATAGTTTTGTTTTGGTATTGATAATTATATCAAGGGAAATGCTTTAGTATAAAAGTAGAAGGAAAGGAAGCTAGAAAGATGTTAAGATGGAAGTAACCTGGTTAGCCAATAGCGGTGGTTTTGTTAGCTAGCAGCACTTTTTTTTAAGCTGATCCTGAGAAAATTATTGATTTACACCAAAAGGACCATTTTTGAGACTTTTAATTCTTTTCAACACTAATGTATATCTTGGATTACTCAAATGACACATGCATTAAGTTTAATAAATTGTAACAAGTTCTTAACTAATATTAGCATATATGCTCATATAATCCTTTCCACAGATTTATTTTTTTTACAGATATTTTTGACAGTAGAAGTATATGTGTGAGTCTGCACAGTGAACTAAGGGGGTACATTACTTCTAGTTTGGCTTTTTTGGCAATATTAATGTTATATACTGACTTCTTGGGGATCTTGCTCACCTCTCCCCTTACCCTTTGGCTTTCTCAATATACACCAAATAAAGCAGTCCTGATATTGGCCAAGGAGATAATGGATAAGGGCTGTAAAATTGGACTGCCATACTGAGGTGGCCAAAGGTGAGGGTTAGTGAATGTAGAAGTATTTTTTAGATCTTTTAGTAAAGTGAATAAAATGGCAATAAATGAAACTGGTTTGAGGTAAATGCCTACTTCTACTTTTTTTGCTGTATATTTTCATCTCTTATAGCTGAATTGATAAGGCAGGATTGGGATGAAACAGTTGGGAAGTATCCTTTGGATGATCAAAGGGGAAGAAGGGTGAGACCGAGGAGCCAACCATTAGATTTGTCTCATTAAGTACTGAAGCTTAAGGCACAAGAATAAGCTTGTTAAGGCTCATACAGGGTCTAGTGTACCTCACTAGAGTTAAAAAATAGGGAGTTAGAGTCAAAAATTTAAATAAAGATAAATATCTATCTTTAGCTATTTGCTGTCTTTAATTGTTCAAGGATTCAGGCATCTAAATTTATCAATCCATAATAACATGAATAATAGTATCAGCATCATGGCAGAGCCTTTGAATTCTTTTATACTCATTTACACTGAAGCATCTGCGCTCCCATTCTCTGCCTTCCTGCTTGTTACTATAGATAAACAATCCCTGTTCTAGTTATGCACAGAACCTGCTTATTTTTATCTACTCAAGAACATAGCTCCTGCAATTCCCTGAAATTGTGAAAGTATGGGATTGGGTGGGGAATATTTAAACGTTTACAAAAATAAATGATTATAGTTAAAATTTTCAAGCTAAATGATATGAAAGTTGAATAACTAATAATTTTGTCAATTTTAGATTTCATTTTCTATTGAGAACATGACTACTGCTTATTTGTTTTAAAATAGGAACACTACTTACAGAACATAAACTTTCTTATCTTTCATCATGTGTCAATAGAAGAGGCAGCTTAGATTAGAGCAGTGGTTCTCAAACATTTTGGTCTAGCGACCACTTTACAAACTTAAACATGATTGAAGACCTCAAAGAACTTTTGTTTGCATGGATTATATTTATTAATATTTGCCATATTAGAAACAAAAACTGAGAAAAATTAAAATATATCTTTATGAATTAATTTAAAAATAACAATAAACCTACTGCATGTTAATTAACCATATGGAGTAGACGGAATTCTAAGTTGACCTGCAGTGAGTTTTACCCTTCTCTCGAGTAAGTACGGAAGCTGTGACTTGATTCTAGCTAATAGAGTATGGCAGAGATTAGAGGATGGTCACTTCTGTGATTACATTACATTATGTGAGACTATGATTTGGTCTAAAGCAAGAGATTTTTCTGCTGGCTTTGAAGAAGTATGCTGCCATGTTGTGAAAGGGCTGTCAGAGGACCATGTGGGTGGGATCTGCGGGGGAGTCACTAGGGGCTGAGAGCATCCCCTGGCTGACAGCCAGCAAGAAAAGAGAACCTCACTCTTAGGGCCACAAGGATCTGAGTTCTGCCAACAATCACATGTGATTGGAAAAGGACCCTGAGTTCCAGAAAGAAACGTGGCCCAGCCAACACCTTGATTATACCCTTTAAACCATGCTTGGACTCCTGACCTATAGAAACTGTAAGGTAATAAATGTATGTCTTTTAAGCCACCAAGATTGTGGTGATTTGTTTTGTAGCAATGGAAAACTAATATAGCATGTTTCAAAAACAAAGAAAACTTTAGTGAGAAAATTGGCATTACTTTACATTTTTGCGAATCCCATATCTGATTTAGTGGAAGACTGCTGGATTTTTTTATATCCTTCTTTATTCAGTATGGTGAGATATCATACCTAATGTAGCCTCTGGAAATCTCCACTGTGCATCCATGAGAGAATGAGAGTCCAAAAGGCAAATAACATTTTAGTTATTGTCCTGAATATAAGTTTGACCCAGCAGATCCTTTGAAAGTGTTTTGGAGACCTCTCTTAGGTCACTAGACTATACTTTTGAGAATTGCTATATCAGAGAGTAAATTTTTAGTAGTAGCCTGCTCCATCACCAATAGAGTATTTAATTGTATATGGACAGGATTATATAAGATAACCTAAACTGTACAGAACTCTCAGCTTCCTTGCCTATTTTTCACTTTATTTCTGGCTTTGTTCTTGAGTTTGTCTATGTGGTTTATTTCCTCTGCTTCTCATGGTAAGCAAATGCAAAAGATCTTTGGTGATTTTGGTTTCTAGGAGAATAGATAAGAATATGACTAATATCTAGTGGATTAGGACAGAGTTTTTCTTGAAACAATTCTGTCGTCTTTTGACTATAAGCTTTACCTGCAAAGGTGCTGTAGCCATTGAGCGATTTGGTTTAAAACTCAGGAGGAGATTTTAAAATGTTTTTTTCATTTGTAAGAAATAATGGAAGTTATCTCATTTTAGTTTTAATTATGTATGTCCATTTTTATGTGTGTCCGTCAGTTAATAATGGTATTAGTACATATTTCTCTTAAGTCTTTTTGTTTTAATTTTGTCTGATCTCTTCTATCCCTAGAAGTCCTGAAGAATGAGTTAGTCTCACGCATCTCAAGATAGCTCAATACATGATAAATTGCTGTTGTCCTAAGATTTGGGATACAGTTTGTTGTTAGGAACGTTAATATAGAATCATGTGGATTTCCTCTTTAGCAATCTATGGCTACTGTAGTTTTTTCAAACAAATAATGCAGCAGAAATAAATAGTCTTGAGAATCAAAATTGTTATTACCTGTAATCAACTGTTTTTATTTCTGTGATATGTACCTGAGAGATACTTGTATTTATTATTTGGCACAGTTGGAAGTTTTGAGGTATGATTTGGAGCTCTTTGTCAGGAAAGAAGGTCTTTCAAGGTTGGTTTGAAGGTTGTTGGTGGAACAATTCTCACCGTGCTTACCTAATTACACAGTGCTTGAACTGGAAAATTAAACTTAAGGGTGACCTCCCCTTCTCTACTGATGCAACCCCTTTCTGTTTTTCCCTTTTCAGTTCTTTATTTTACTGTATTTTCACCAGAGCATTTTTTTTTGCCTATTTCTTAGACGTTAGTTTTCAACTTATTTTTCCTGAGTAATATTTTCAAATTCTTATTGAGTCTTCTGTTTATCCAATCACTTTAACTATTTTCGTCTTTCTTTTCTCTGCCTGAGGATCAATTTGTTGACAGAGCAGGATTGACAAATTTTAGTTACATCTCTCAGAAAAACTTTATATTTTTCATACAACCAAGACTGCAAGACTGTAGAATATATGGATTCAAAGTTGTTGTGATGTAAAATAACTGTTTTTCACTTTTGTTTTCCAATTTCATTTTATGAAATTCACTAGTATAAATTACTTGGCGTGGTTGAAAATTTTGTCTGGAAAGCGGTAAGAAACCTGTTTCTTCTGGTTGACTTAGCTTAATAAGAATTAGAGTTATGTGAGTGGGAAAGATGGTGAAAATTTTATTTTTTTCATTGCAACATTTCCCCCTTCTACCTGAATATATTTTGATCCAGCACTTTAGGGCATCTTTGGGTTTTATTCTCTCAAAAAACTATGAGATTTAGGAGTTATGTTTATGTCTAAAGCCTAAATTTGTCTTTTTATTTGTATTTTCATATCATTCTTTCTTTTCTACATTCTGGGGACACATAAACTGTAAAATTAGCTTACATTTTAAATGAGAGCCTTCATAAGGAGTTGCTGAATGACAAAGACGTTGTAGTACTATGTAAGGAGCGCTGAACTGTAAGTAAGGAGATGTGGATGCTCTTTCTGACTTTGTCACCAACCACTTTGACAAAAAATGCATCTCACTTCTTTTCTGTAAATGAGGGAGTTTAGATACTATTTTAAATGTAATAGGATACCATTGTAAGATTTAAACATGGAAGGAACATGGTATTATTTGTGTTTGTATGGTCATTCTGTTGTGTGGAGAATGGTTTGTAGGGAACAAGAATTGATGCAGAGAGAAGTTAGGAAGCTGTTGAAGTAGTCCAGGAGAGGGATGTTGGTAGCTTGAACTAGAATTTTGGTAGCAAGATGGAAATGTTGCTGGATTTGTGTTCCATTTTGAATGTGGAGTTGACAGAACCAACCACTGAGAGATTGGATATGTGTGGCAGAGTGTGAAAGAAGAGAGATATTAAAGATAACTGCTAGATAAATCATGGTGTTGTGCCAAGATAGGAAAACTGATTAGGAACAGGTTTGGGTGAAGAAATCAGGAATTCTATCTGGACATTTTATGTTTGAGATGACTTTTTGACTTCCATTTAGAGATGTCAAGTTGACTGACAGTTACATGAGTTTGGAGTTCTAGGGGAGGATGAGGGCAAACATATAACATGTAGAAGATATTTAAAGCCATGGAGTCTAAGTCACCTAAGGAGAGCATCTAGATGAAAGAACAGAAGAGGTCTACAACATAGCCACAATAGAGCCTTGGACGTTTCCAATGTTTAGAGGTCTAAGAGAAGAGTAAGAGCCAGCAAAAGACACAGACAAAATTGCCACTGAGCAAGAGGAAAGTCAGGAGAATGTCTCAGGAACAAAAGGCAAAAATGGTTTAAGAGCCAGGAACAGCAAAGCATCAGTGTCAAATGCTGGAAAGAAGTCACGTTAAGAGAAGAGCAGAGAATTATCTTTGAATTTGGCAACTGGTCATTGGTGAGAGCAAGCTCTAGAGAGTATTAGAGATGGAATCTTGATTGGTATAGATTGAGAAGAGAATGTGAAATGAGGAAGTAGATATAACAACCATAGACAACTTCTTCAAGAAATTTTGCTGTGAAAAAAAGCATAAAAATGGGGCAGTACCTAGAAGGGAATGTAGGATCAAGGGAGATTCGTTTAAGATAGGAAATAATATAGTAATAAAATCACTGGTGACTTGACTCACGCATAAAATAAATGTTATTCATTTATTATTACAATTTTCCTTAGAATCAAGAGGCTTCTAAAATAGATTTAATAATAAATAAACTAGGTATTTTAGCAAGGAGTATGTAAGAAAAAGTGTGAGCTGGATGGAAAATTAGAATAGGTCTTGTTTACATTATACTTTCTTTTCTACTTTCAAATTTGGTGCTTAATCAGCTTCACTCATAAGTAGCTGGGCTTTCTGATTAATCTTGATCTCTGTCCATTTCTAAAGGCCAGGCATGTCTAATTGTATTTTCTAAGTTTCTAGGTTTGTATCAAAATACACATAGATTTGCATGAGTTTATTTGCATAATAAATAAACCTGCTTTGGTTGAACCTAAGACTGAAAATTTTGTCTGTTTACTTTCACCAGGGGAGGAAAGGGAGTTGATGAAGGAAGCTTAGATGTCTACTCCCAGTCCATATTCATAGGCTAGATCTGGGTTCTATGGAGTGAGTGATTTTAGACTAAAAGAGCTATTTTCAGGAGAATTGTTCTGAAGCACAGGGTCACAGTGGCAATCCTTCAAATTCCAGCTGACAGAATATGTAACACAGAGTTCATCATACCATTCTTAACATGTTGTCTTTCGTTGGCTTCTAGGCCACCGCAGTCTCCTGATTTCCCTCCTCCCCCTGTGGCTACTCCTCTTCCTTCTCCTTTGCTCAGTCTTTACCTGATGACCTAATGCGGAACTTAGTTCCCGTAGACCTTTTTTGTTTTGATTTTCTTTTTCGTTTTAAACTTTCTCTCTGAGTGATCTCAGCTACTCGCTTGGTTGAAATCATTGCTAACATGCAATTGCTTCCTGAATTTGTATCTTAAGCTGAGAACTCTCTTCTAAACTCCAGAGTGCCATATCCAATTGCTTACTTATCTGTCTTTTTAGGTATCTTACATGCTTCTTAAATTCAATAACTCATCATCTTCCCCTTCCTTCTCCCTCAGTCTGCTCCTCCTTTAGCATTCTCTGTCTCAGCAAATTTTAAGACTATCTGCTTGGTTACTTAAGAGAGAAATCTAAGAGTCATTTTTGACTCCTCTCTTGACCTTCATACACCACCTCCCACCCCTGTGACAAATCAATCATTATGGCTTGTTGATTCAGCATCTATCTTTTTAGTCTTCCTTTGTCTCCATTTTACTGTGATCACTTTAATCAAAGCCAACTAATATCTGACTATGGCATTAGCTTTCTAATTGATCTCCTTGCATCCACACATAGTGAGATAATATTTTGGTGTACTTATGACGTCTCCACTTCCTCCTTTTTTCACAGTGTAATCAGTAGAAAGAAACTGCATGAAAGAAAGGAATTGTGTGGATGGGAACTGTTGGAGGCCAGTATTATTGCATAGTATTTCATTTGTTCCCATATTTTGCTAAAACATGTTTATAGTTGTGCCAATGATTGTTATTCTAATATTCATGTGATAACAATGTTCAGTCAGTACTCTTTCCTGAAGAATTGAGGGACACTTGGAAGTTACTAGGTAGCAGAGGTGTCTTATGGAGGCACTTTGCAAGCTTACGTGTGAATGCTTGGAGTCCCGAAGCTATAAACATTCCTTATACTGTGGTTCCTGGTGAATGCAGCTATTAGAGATGGAATTGGATCTTATTCATACTGATGTAGCTCCCTGAAATTGTAGTATTGCTTTCTATGGTTCTCCTGATAGTTATCAAGGGAATATTTACTTGGAACTAGCAGTCTTAACATTGGAGAGACTTACCAAATTGTGTTTTCGGAGATCTTGGTTCTCTTTCCTCTAACAGGTAGAATCTCTAGGTGTCAAAGCAGGTAATCACTCTGGATATTTTCATTCTGGAGCTTAAATCTAGGACTGGTACTCTACAGCCTGATTCTTGCATCCAATGGGGAAGATATTCCTGCTGTTGCCAGCTTGTGGGTGTGGGAACTGCTCTGGTCAGAGCTGTTCTGGCACTGGATTGTTGAAGCAATCCTGTAATACCTCCCATAATAATGCCGCTTGAACCAAAGCACAGTAAAATTAGCCCAGTAAGATTTCTGGCCTAGAAAGAGGAGTCAGAGAGACCATAATGTTCGTAGGGCTTCATACATCTGTGGAGGTTTTCACTGTGCTACCCCTTTCCTTTCTGAATTAGACGGTAGAAACTATTAGGAGTCTGTTCTGCAGCATTGGTCAATAGTCAGACAGATACAGAGTTCAAGCCCTAGGAAATACTACAGAATTTTTTGTACATCAGAAAACAACTGAGCACTAATACATTTTTAAAAACTTATTATGAAAAATGCTGTAGGTATTTTGAACTAAACTTTTTTGATTTTTATCTGAAATCTTTAGATTTGTAGTGTGTTTATTTAGATCTGGGCTATTCTTCCTCTCTTCCATCCATGGATATACTGTAATGATCCACTCTGAGTTGAAGCACAGGCTAGTTTGCCTTTACTGAATGAAAAGTATTCTTTTCTCCTTTTGTTACAAATTTCATCATCTGCCTTTTATTTCTTATCCCTGAAGTGAATAGTTCTATGCTCTTACCTCAGGGAAATATTTACGTTGCAAGACTTTAATTTGGAAAACGTATGAAGACACCTTGTTCTCTGGACCATCTTTCTCATAACCCTTAGATTTTTATCAGTTAGATCCTTCAGATAGTCAATGGAACAATAATAAAGCAACAGAAGAGATAGTGTAGTTGTTTCAGTTAATAGCTAGAACTACAGATGTCTATTTTAAGAAAATGGAAAATTTCTTTAGCATTTAGAGATTTTTGTTATGGATTATATATATTATATATCATATGGGTTCAGTAATGATTAGCTGTGTTTAGATATTGGCATGTATGGAGCATTTTAATAGAAATACTTTGGTACTCTTAAACTATAAAATTTAAATAAGCCATGAGGGATTATGTCTTATCAAGTAAGAGTCCTGTGTTGTTTTCAATTTAGAAGAGCATAATTTCACAATTTTTATTCTTTCAGTTAATTTTTGAGTTTGTGTTAAATTTCTTAAGACATTTAGCTTATAGCCACTAGGCATTTGTAAATGAGGCTCTTAAATAATTTAGTTTAAGAGCTAATACTTCAAATATTTTTGAGGATGATATAAAGAAGTCAGTGCTAAGCTTTGTTTTCTCATCTCATTTGGATGTTTCAAAGTACTAATTAAATAGTTTGAGTCATTACAGAATTTTATGAACTTATTGATAAAGAAGAGGATACCATTGCTAATGGATATAGCTAATCATGTAAAAACTAATAATCTAGTATTTCATTTACTTGAGCATTGCTAAGCAAAAGTTCATGGGCCAAGATCATACTTAATATATTATGGTTATTGATTTCATTGTAATTTTAGAGTTTTCCATTGTAGGTAGGTTAAACTTTGGGCTTTTCTTATGGCCAGTGTATCAAAAAGTACAATGGAAAAAAAATCTGTGGTGTTCTCACCCAGAGATAATCAGTATTAACATTTGGTGTTTATTCTTCTAATGTTCTCTCAGATTTTGAACATTTTTAAAGTTTTTGCTGCATGTTGCTAAATATTTCTCAAAAAGTTTCTACCAGTGTATAGTCCTACCAATAAACATGAAAGTGCTCATTCTCTGACTCTTTGGCCAATACTTTGCCAATTTAATAGGCAAAAATTCATTATGTTATTATTATTTTTATTTGAGTTCTCAATAACTTTTAGATTGAACATTTTCAAGTGTTGATTGGCTTTTTAGGTATCTTCTTTAATGAAATTG
This sequence comes from Equus asinus, assembly GCF_041296235.1. Taxonomy (NCBI): domain Eukaryota; kingdom Metazoa; phylum Chordata; class Mammalia; order Perissodactyla; family Equidae; genus Equus; species Equus asinus. Next base: position 51,468,396 of record NC_091801.1, read on the forward strand.
CCTTTGCCGTTAAAAGTTTCTTAACACTTCTTCTTCTGTAAGAACTCTAGTTAGCATTGTCATTTTCGGTGAGGTGCTAATAATTCTAATAGAATGGCCATGGAGAAATCAATTGCCACCATCTACACCATTTGTGAGAGTCCATGCCTCTCTGCTGGACTCAGTGTAAATATGGATCTGACCTTACTTGGAGGAGATTCCGAGTTTATCTAATATTTCCGGAAAGGAGTAAATATAAGCATTGCATCCAGTTGGTATCTAACAGACAGAGGGTTGGAACTTTGCACAACAAAATTCTATAAATATTTGTTACATGAATAAATATGCTAAATAAAAGATACCTGAACATAATTGTTAGAATCCTGGTCCCAATGATTTGATTCCTTAGACAGTTCATAGTGAGGTTACTTCCAAGTACTATGCACTTTAGAGTTTATATAATGCATTTATATATATAATAGACTTTAATACAATAATAACCCTATGACATAAGTGATGTAGCTTATTTTGCATTTGAAGAAACCATAGCTCAGATATATAAAGTGAAAATCCTGAGGTATTATGGCTAGTTACGATTGGAGTCAGTACTTAAATCCAGGCCATTTGACTCCAAATGCCATGTTTATCTCTCTTCATAAAAGTCTCTAATATTTATGTTACTCGTGATCCTTCAGGGCATAGAAAATTTAAAACAAATATTAGCTATAAGCTTTCTCTATAATATTCTGGAAATTCATAACAAATTACAAAGTCCATCCAAAGCACAATGTTTTTGATTACCAATATTGGTTGCTCTTGTATTTATGGACCTTATAACATGATGTGGTATGCTAGAACAAACACAGAAACTAAGAACCAAATTAAGCCCTGAGTGGTTTCCTATCCTACTTATGGGATGTGAATAGAAAATAATTAACTTTTCAATAAAATTTAGACATCCATTCAGTCAACAAATATTTATTGAGCAGCTACTCTGTACTAGGTAATGTGCTAGGTGAATAAAACAAATGTGAGCCTTCACCTCATGGAACTGGGGGTCAAAGTCAGTAAACATTTTTTTCAAGTAAATATATAGTTATACTTTTATCAAGTGCTATGAAAAACAAGTAGAGGGTACAATGAAAGTGCATAATGGGGGACCTAACATAGGTCAAAGAAAGTCTTCTTGACAAAGTGACGTTTGAGCCCTTAAAGGATGAGTAGGAGCAGGTGAAAGGTGGTAATGGGGTGGGAAAGTGGAAGAAATCACTTCTGGGATATTGAAGGAACAAAAAAAAAACTGACCAGTATCATGTGTTGTGTAGTGAGAGCTGGAAAATAGGGCTCTGAGGAAGGCAGTTGCCATATTGTGTACTCTTTCAAAGAAGTCATTGTAAGGCTCATTCCAGTGAGGTTTCCATTGCTTAGACCATTTTTGAAACTCTTCCTATGGCCTTGCCTTCAGATCCAATTAAGAAACTTTTTTTTTTTTTTAACAACTGAGTGTGTTTTGCAGTGTAATCACTTTATTTAATAGACTTGCCTCAAAAGGACTTGTGATTATTCACAAAAATTGAACCTGCTCACTAGGGGAAATATATATATATATTTCATCACAGATAGTATGAGCTTTGAAAGTAAGAATTTTAAAAATGTATATGCTTCCACTTATATCAAAAGACCTTTCATAGATATAAAAAGTCAACTTATGATCGGAGAAATTTGAAACACATCAGGTTGCTTGTGTTTCAGTTAAATGGAAGAAACCCATGTAAAGTTACTTGTGAGTTAAAAAATTTGAGATGTTTGCTCCTGTTCATCTATAGAGACTGATCTATTCACAAATAGATGTGCATATTTGTGTATGTGTGTGTGCTCCTATGTGCACATATACAGAAGATAGAATGATAGGGAAGGAGCATGTGAAATGGAGTCCAAAGCAAAGACCTTCATTCAAATACTCTGTCATCTTTTACAGGCTGTTTGGTCTTGAAACTATTAAAGCCTCAATTTCTTTTCATCTATAAAGCAATAGCTACATACCGTCTACTCACAATTTGTGGATATTGAAAAAACAAATTTAGAAGTACTTTATAAACCAAAAAATACTTTCTGATTATTATATATATATGCTTCATAAATAGATTAGTGTGCACCTATAAAAATCTAAAATAATAAATAATAAGCAAAATAGGGACACTCTTAGTTGAGGACAAATCCGTAACTTAACATCTTAGTTTATAAAAGGAATAAATTAATTGTTTACAATTTTATATTATTGAATGTTTATTTTGTGTCATTTAAAAATTTATATTACATGTTTATCTCGTGTTCTTTTGTGACATGTTTATTCATGTCAAAACAGAATTCAACAGTTTTTAAAAACTTCTAAGTGTATTTAAGTGTCTGTTTATAAATAGTGATATGTATGTGGAAGGGGATAGAGGAGGTTAGGGCTAAAAGTTAAGGTAAAAAGTGGCTAAAAGGGATGTATCTATTAAAGAAATGTCATGGTTTAGGAGCAATGAGAGATCAATACATATATTAATCATCTCTATAAGTGAGTTGATTTTTAAAATTTGGCTTAAATGCTACTTTTAGAACATCTTTTGTGGAAAGATGGATGCACCTGGATATAAAATAACCTAAGATTTTATCTAAACCAGAATTAGTCATTGAGAATGAATAGTGATCTGGGGTACTCTAAGACTATTGGAGCCTTTGGGAAATATCCTCTTCTGAAAAACGCTGTGCTCATCATTATTGAAATAAATTACTAATAGTTGATAAAGTCTTTCTGGCTTTGGCTGTGTTTTTTTGATTTGTGATAAAGTTCATATTTAATGTGTGCTGTTTAAGTGAACTTTAATTGATAGGGTATAATTTTTTTTCTAAAATTACATGAATAATCATCTAGGCACTATGTATGGCCTATAGAAAGGGACCAGATTTAACATTATTCACTTTTCCTTAAAAATAAATAAATGAAGACTTTTAAAATTAAATAATAAATTAAGATGACTAATTACGTATTTTTCAAATCTCTCTTAAGAAGTATGGTATTATGAATGCAGACAATAGAAGTCCTATTGTCTGACATTTTTATTGCTTCATGATATCAAAAGAAGGATATACCACTTATTTTTAGAGTGTTCTGGTCCTATGCAGCAGCCTGCACATTGAAGAGACCTATATACTCTGTTGCTGGAGTTATTCATTTTTCAGAGAAAGAAAAAAGGGTTAGGAAATGCATAATTTCTCTTCCCCTTACTCAGTAGTAACATTGAGAAGATACCTTGTCCCCATTTTTATTACTTCTGAGATTTTATTGCTAGCAGCCAGATGTGCTGAAACTCCTGACGACAGCATCTATTTATTGCGTGTTTTTAATAGGCTTAGAGAAATATGAGTAGAGTACATGAAAGCAGCTCAGCTTCACACTTCAGCTGGGAATGCCCAAAAAGCTTACTGCTGTTTAGAATTCTTGCTACAGTCAGGAGAAAGCCGAAAGCCGCACGGGTACTGAGTCTTCTACGACTGAATTAGAAGAATAATGACTGTACAATTAACTATCAACCTCTGCTCATTTAAGCACAGTTTTTACAGAGCTCAGGAGAAATATGGAACTTGATTGGCATATTTTTATTTGATGGTGTCTGCAAATAGATGACTTTAAAGACAGGTGGTAAGGAAAAATAAGAGAAGAAAAAAAAAAGAAAATGCAATTTGAGACATTGCGCCAGGTCTGCAATTCTGTTTTATCTCATTTTCATGGGGTTTTTTCATCCCCCCCAAATATTTTACAAAATGAGCTTTTTGGACAAACACTGAACAATGCAAGGTGAGTAAAGCTAAACTATATTCTTTTAGTATTGATATTTTCAGAATAATAATCCTATGTCTGTATTAAATTGTTCTGTATTGCAATGTTAGTATCATAAGGGTGTTGTCTTTTTTATCATAAATAAAAAATTTATGTAGTGTTCTTCCTAATTGATTTGAAGAAGGAAAATAAGCTTACTTCAAAGCATAAAAAAATCTTAAATTTAACTAGCTTGACCTCTGAAACATAATACAGGCTGTTTCATGATTTCATTTTCTAATAAATAAAATGACTAACTTAAAATGTCTGATAGATTTTTTTCTTTGTGATCATGGCAGGGATTACATTGCATATATAGGGATGGGGCTATACAATCATATGTGATTTGTTGGAAAATGTGAATTAGCAATCATGCATGCTCTTCGTAAAACATGCGGAAGATGTTTTCTAGGTCTCAGACATTTCTCTATGCAGGGTGGATCAATAATCACTTTTAAACAAGCTGTATTGTGGAACTGCTAGTAATGCTTTGTATTAGGTTGTCTGCTTTGGAAGGATGCTTTGTTATAAATGCATAGTGCTTTTTCAAGCTGATCTTTTTTTGTGGTGAAGGTTGTTAAATTAAGAACATATGTTTTAGATGGTTCTCTGGCTTACACTAAACGAGAGCGCCTGTTAAAGAATGCTGTTGATTCACCCAGCTCTTCCCTCGTTTGAGTTGTTTGCCTTTTGAGAATTTTTAATGTTATATACCTAATATTAGAAAAGACCTCATTTTAACTAAATATATATGGAGAAAGACTCAGAAAGAAATTCTATGACCATGATAATGCACTAAAACCTTCTGGAAATTGAGGGAGAACAAATAGTTTATAAAATATTGAATGGTTTTGCTGGTCTCTTCCTTTTAGGATCTCTGAACAATGTGAGGCAGCCTATTATAGAGATTTAAAAAAATAGCTGTTACACAGTGTATATCCTAATTTAGTAAATGAAAAGGAGGCTTTTAAAATTTGTTGGCATTTAAAATGTTTCCTGATGATAAATATGTCTATGACCTTTGCTTTGAATATAGAATAACATATCTATTTTTTATAAAATTTCACTTCTTTCCTCAATACAGTTCTGTTCAGTTAACTGATTTGATAGTTTTCTATGTAGTTTTTGGACTAATTTAAAATATGTAGCATTATATGAAATGCTATGACATTCTATAATATGCTATCTATATTTTAAGATACTGGGCTTTTTTTTTTTACATCGCTTGTGTGTCTGTAATTTATGATAAAAAATAATCTGTATTGCATGCTATATTTAAATAAAAGAGGCAGTATGGCTTTCTTCAAAATTCCGTGACTGGAAGATATGAGAGTTTTAGGATTTGTACTCGTCCTTTATAAATATTTTCCTTATTTGATTTCTCTCTCTTTTTTTTTATGCTAAGAATTTATGTGTTTCAAAGTATTACTATTAGGTCTGGTTATATATTCACTTTAGAAATTGTGCTCTTAACGGCATGGCATGGAATTAAAGTAGATGTTATTAGTTTTAAAAATGATAATTTCTATTTTTTGAAGGAATTGTGTGCATCCCTATCACCATGCTTTTGCTTTGGCTTCAAGTTTCGGTTATCATTGGCATGCTTATAATTGCAATGCTCTCATGATTGAAAATCTGGAATTTTATGCTGCTACGATTAAATATTACATTGTGAAATTTTTAATGCTTCTGTAAAACCAATCTTATTTAATGTATTTTGATTTTTTATCTAAAATTATCCAAAAATACCAGTTAATCAATGAAGAATTTATTCTGTTTTGGGGGAAAAATCCGTCTTTATATGTTCTTGATTTCTTAGTCTTCAAAAAACAGAAGACACTTTTTCACATGTAGATTTATTGATCTTTGTAAATAATCAACTACTTGATTTACTTTTAAAATCAGTCAAAACCAGTTATACAAATAGTTATTATTTTGGAAGTATAAAGAGTGAAAATAAGTTTATATAAACTCACCAATTAGTGCCTCCACATATTTTAATGTTTTGGTTACTTGGTGTTCAAATGAGATACAATGGTCTTTTAAAATTCTTATTCTGCTTAGATTCTTTAAAAAAATACAAGTACCTAGCCATCAAATTTCAGTTAACACTGAATCACAAAGTAAAATGTAGACTAAAAAATAATTCTTGAATAAAAAAATCATGGAAAAAGAATGACCTGAGTATGTCATCAGAAGATGTGATCTTACAACAACTTTAAGAATGTTTTGAAATAATGGGCCTTTCAACTTTGTAGACTTTAATGCTCTTGAGGTTTGAAGTATCAATTATATAACTATCACCTCTGGAAATAACAGTTTTGGTTGTTATTACGCTAATAGTAATCATTTAATTGTTTGGACTAGTTGAAATGGAATATTCAGTATTTGTATTGTGACATTAACTATGATTTTTAAACGGATAGAAAAATAACATCATAGATATGGACAATTAGATTATATTTTATTCTAAATTGCTTTCTAGGAGAAATTACTAGAATAGTAATATACATCAATTGTAGACAATATATTATTAAAAGGGGACCCATTCAAGAGTTTTCTTGAGACTTTTCCTAGGTAACTAATCTTATCCCTAAATCTGCAACTCAACTTTCATCAGGTTTTCAGATGGGAGGGTAGTTTGCTTCTTTGACATGTTAGCAATAAAAGGTTAAAAGATGAAAATCTCCCATAATAACTACTCCAGAAACATTTCCAGGTTTAGCTTGTCAAAGGAGCAAAGATTTTTAAAACACCAACGATATTTTATGTATCATAAATCACTAAACCAGAGATTAATATAGATTGTTAAAGTATTTTATTATCTAATGAATAATTGACGTTTATTTGTGAGTGAAAATCATTAGAATATTTTAGACCAACTTTTTGTTGGAAACCATATAGCACAACCCTTATGTTTCAAATGGAAAGTTTTTAGCTTATTCTCTTATCATTGTGGTTTTTGAGTACCATTTTAGTGCATAAAGGAGGTGGCAGCATAGCCTGTCTTTTTTTTACAGCTAAAATGAAATGACTGAAGGTCCAGTAAGAAAAGAATCAGTGACTGCATCCTTCATAAATCCATTTGATAGGTTTTGATGAAATGCTTCTTTAACTTAAATTCTTGTTATCAAGTTCTCTTACTGTAAACCCATTTTTCCTAAATTAAATTAACCAGGATACAAAGATAATAGCTTTTGTCACCAGTAAAAAAGTCCTCAAGTACTAAATTCTCTATGAAATCTAAATTTTGTGCTCTTGTCTTCGGAAGCAAACATAAATATAGGGATGCTAGAAGGTATATTTTTAACAGATTTCACTGCATTTAGTAATCAATTGCTTTGAGCAATATTCAAATGAACATGATATTGATAACTATCTTTTGTGATAAAATTTTTGGAAAAATGTGCTTAGTATCCTCTAAGTTTTTCCATTTGCTGATTTTTAGTAATCTTTCTCTTACAGTGAAGAAATAGGTATTTTTCTCCAGAAGTAATTATTTCTTTGTCACCAAATGTGTGACTGTGAATTTGCTTTGCCGGCTGGCCACACAGGGGCATAATAGGACTGGAATTTATTCAGAAAAGATATTAAAGACAATGTTTCTCTCCCTTCCATATACATATAATGAGATATGCAAAATTTCATATTTAAAAGTAAGATTAAAAAAACTTAGTAGGCCAAGGAATATTTGGATTCGTTGGTTTTTTAAATTCCAAGTACATTAACTGTATGATCTGGTTTGCCTGGACCAGTCGCAGTTTATGCCTGCTGATCTCCACTAATTATTGTTAGTACCATTTTTCTCTCTCAAAAGTGTTTGACAATAAATTACAGGGTCACTCTAATTATAAAAATGAAATGTAAAGCTTGACTTCACCTAGTGTAAATGGACTCTTTTCCACTGAAACATTCCCACAGTTCTAAAAAAAAAAAAATTCTTTTAAATAAAATTTGGTTTTGCAAAATGTGTTTAATTATTTAGTCTGGTAGTGTTTTTGACCAGAAGTATTTAGTGTTTTGCATAGCGTTTACTAGTACTTTGGTTTATAATGAAGCTATCAATTTGTGTTCAGGATTTTTGGCACAGACACTTGTTATTCATCACGGCACATTAATGACTACTTTGACATCGAAAGAACAGCATTCTTACTTTTCATAGCTCTGAGAGTGCAGTGTGCACAGTGTGCATTGTTTGGAGTTGGTACGAGCACAGCCCAATTGGTTTTTCATGATAGGAATGTTTTGCATGAACAGTCTGTATTCTGAAGTATAAAGCACCCAATAGTCTGATACACACACATGTGCCCTTATACACACATGCATATATTTATGTACATATATAAACTTTGTTAAATGTATATAATTGCTATAAAAATAATAATTATATATTAATAGACATAAAAGTTTATCTTAACAATTGTCTTTATATTTCCAATGAAAATGACTTTTTATTCATAGAGATTTATCATTAATGTTTTTACCAGAATATTTACTGTGGACCTTAGTTATATATCACAATTGTTAGTGTAGATACTTAATCTGAGACTGATATACAGTCTTTAAGAATTTCCTTTATTGAAAGAGCTTTTTATAAAGCTACTGCCTTTGTTGATGACTGACAAGTAAATGTTAACTAGACTTTTTTTTTATTACCAACTTCTATATCATATTAAGGCTCCTAGAAAACTGAAACAAGATAATTACTGGTAAACTTTTTTATGTTTAATTCTGGCACTATTCACTGAATAGTAAAATGAATACATTTCGTATGTGCTATGGGCTATCTTCATATCCATTTATGTATGTCTCACAAAGATTCATGTACCCAACAAAAGAATTCCTAGGACTGACCCACAATTTGAGTTTAGCTTCTGAATTTGACAAATTTTAAGTATCTTAGAAACGTGTGTGCGCACTTCCTTTTGGGAAAAATGGAAAAAGCGATTGCACTTTAAAACTTGTATTTTAAAACATGAGGGCTAGTTATTTTGCCTAGTGTTTTTCAAACTATGGTTTTTGGTTTTCAGCAGAGAACACTGCAGAATCTAAACATGTAAAAGCAGGTAAAAGTGGAGCAGCTCTGGTTTAGAAAGTGGGACATGGGACCCGCATTAGGTTCTAAGAAATGCAATTTTCAGGGGCCAGCCGGATGGCGCAGCAGTTAAGTTCGCACGTTCTGCTTCTCAGCCGCCCGGGGTTCACCAGTTCAGATCCCGGGCGCGGACATGGCACCGCTTGGCAAGCCATGCTGTGGTAGGTGTCCCACATATAAAGTAGAGGAAGATGGGCATGGATGTTAGCTCAGGGCCAGTCTTCCTCAGCAAAATGAGGAGGATTGGCAGTAGTTAGCTCAGGGCTAATCTTCCTAGAAACAAACAAAAGAAATGCAATTTTCAGCTGCTTATTTAAATAAAACTCAGGACTTCTCACTTAGACTCCTTTAAATTTCCATCCCATTGTGTCAGCTTTGAAATGTTAGAGCTGGAGATAATGGAAAATGGCAAGGAAGGTTGCCATGTTTAATTAAGGATTGATTTGCTCCTGACTTTTCTACAAATATTGGGGTAGCTTTACAATGCAAAGTATTGAACACAGGACTTGTGTTCATATTTTGAGTCTGCTACTTACTGACTGTGATGTTGGTAAAGTCATTATACTATGAGCTTCTTGAGTTAGGGACTATATATTTATTAACCTCTGAATTTGCACACATCATATCCCTCATGCTTCTTTTCAGTCAATACTGGCTCCCTGCAGCCTCCAGAACCAAATATTATTCTGGTTTTTTTCCCTAGTATGGATTAGTTTTGTCTGTTCTAGAACTTCCTCTACTTGGAATTATATAGAATGTACTCTTTTATAAAAGCCTTTTAATCAGCATAATTAAAAAAAAATTCATCCATGTCGTTGCATGTGTGAGTAGTTTTTGCCTTTTTATTGCTGAGTAGTATTCTATTTTATGAATATACCACAGTCTCATACACAGTAAGTCTTTTTTGTGGACATATATTTTTATTTCTCTTGGATGAATACCTAGAATAGGAAATATTGGGTCACAGGGTAGGTGTGTGTTTAGTTTTATAAAGCCAGACCATTTTTAAAAAGAGTTGTACATTTTACACTCCCACCAAATATGTTTAAGAGTTTAGGTGGTTCCACACACTTTCCAGGATTTGATGATATGTCTTTTTAATTTTTGTCATTCTGGTGATTTTATAATGGCATCTACTTATGATATTATTTTGTGTTTGCCTGATGACTAACAATGTCAAGCACTTTTTCATATGTTCATTGGCCATTTGTACATCTTCCTTTGTGAAGTGTCTTTCCAAATTAGACAAAAATTAGGTTGTTTTTGTTTTTATAAGTGAGTTGTAGACATTCTTTCTCCATCCCTGAGTATCAGTCATTTGTCAGATATATATACTTTGTGAATATTTTCTCCCAGTCTTTGGCTTGCCTGTTTATTTTCTTAACAATGCCTTTAGATGAGCAGAAGTTTTAATTTTGATGAAACCTAATTTATCTATTTTTTTTTCTCTTATGGTTTTTTTCTTCTGGGTGCTGTGTAAAAATCCTTTGCCAGTCTCTAAGTCTTGAAACTATCCTCCTTTGTATATTCTAGAGCTTTAGAGTTTTAGCTTTTCAATCTAGGTATATGATCTGTCACATTAATTTTTGTGTGTATGGTGTGAGGTAGAGGTCAAGATTCATGTTTTTCCAGGTGGATATCCAGTGTTTTATCACCATTTGCTGAAAAGATTTAAAGATTTCTACTTCCTATTGGATTGCTTTATCACCTTTGTGAAAAATTAAATAATTGTATGAGTGTGGTTAAATTTCTGGGCTATCTGTTCTTTTCCGTTGAGCTATTTACCTATCTTTTTATTTTACCCCTGAGGAAGATTCACCCTGAGCCATCTTCCTCTTTTTGCTTGAGGAGGATTTACCTTGAAGTAACATCTGTGCCAGTCTTCCTCTATTTTTTGTGTGTTTGTGGGTCCCTGCTACAGCATGGCTGTCGATGAGTAGTGTAGGTCTGCACCTGGGAAAGAAACCCAGGCCGCCAAAGTGGAGCATGCTGAACTTAACCACTAGGCCATGGGGCTGGCCCCTATTTGTCTATGTTTTGTTTTGTTTTGTTTGTGAGGAAGATTGGCCCTGAGCTAACATCCATTGCCAGTCTTTTTCTTTTTGTTTGAGGAAGACTGTCCCTGAGCTAACATCTGTGCCAATCTCCCTCCACTTTGTATGTTTGCTGCCACAGCATGGGTTGATAAGCCATATGTAGGTCCACGCCTGGGATCTGAATCTGCAAACCCTGGGCCACTGAAGTGGAGTGTGCAAATGTAACCACTGTGACACCAGACTGGCCCCTATTTGTTTGTCTTTGTGCAATACTCCAGTGGTGATCTTGAAGTTGGGTAGTGTAAGTTCTCCACCTGCATTCTTTTTTAAGATACACTGAATATTCTGGGTCCTTTGCATTTTCATATATATTTAATAATCAGCTTGTTGATTTTGATTTAAAAGTTTACTAGGATTAAGTCTGGGCTTGCTTTGTATTTCTGTACATTGATTTGGGGAGAAATAACAAAATTGAGTCTTCCAATGGTAAATCTCTTCATTTATTTAAGTCTACTTTAATTTATCTAAGAATGTTTTATAGTTTTAAGGTTTTAAGGGTAGAGGTCTTGAATGACTTTTGTTAATTTTTTCATAAGTATTTAACATTTTTGATCTTACTATAAAGGGAATTTAAAAAAAAATTTAGTTTCTAGTTTTCTGCTAGTATGTAAATATTTAATTTATTTTTAATATTATCCTTGAATCTTTTGATTTTGCCAAATTTACATATTGGTTCTAATGGTTATCTTGTAGATTTGTTATAATATCCTGTGTAAACAATCATATCATCTGTCAGCAGAGACAGTTATACTTCTTTGCCAATATTTATGTTTTTTATTTCTTTTTCTTGTCTTATTATAATCCTTAGGACCAATAGGATAACGTTAAACAGAAGTTGTGAGAGTTCATTAGTTTATTAACAATTTTTTAAAAAATCATGAATGAGTCTGCATTTTGTGAAATGCTTTTTCTGCAGTTATTTTTAAATGATCATGATTCTTCTCCTTTATTCTGTTAATATTGATAATTATATTAGTTGAGTTTTGAACATTAAACCAACTTTGCATTTCTGAGTTAAATCCCAGTTGGTCTGGGGTATTGTCCATTTTATATATATTGCTGGTTTAAGTTTTCTACTATTTTGATAAGGATTTTTTCATCTATGTTCATGAGAGCTGTTGTATTGTTTTCTTTTATTGAAATGTCATTGACAGGTTTTGACATTAGGGTTTTTGTGACCTCATAAAATTAGACGGGGAGTTTTTAATTCTACTCTATTTTGTCGACAATTGGTGTAAGATTGGTGTTATTTCTTCCTTAAGTATGTGATAGAATTCACCAGTGAAACCATTTGGACATGAAGTTTTCTTTGTGTGAAAGTTTTGATGAAGAATTCTATTTCTTTAAGATAAATAAGACTATTTAGATTTTGTTTAATCTTTGTTAGTTGAGGTAAGTTGTGTTTTTCAAGAAACTGGCCATTTTATCTAAGTTGATTAATTTGTTCTTATAAATTTTATAATTTTCCTTTTTTTTTTAAATGTCTGTGGAATTTATAGTGATACTCTGTCTTTTATTTCTGATACTGGTACTTTGTAATTCATGATTTTTCTCGTTTGCTTGATCAGTTTACCTAGGAGTGTATCTTATATATATATTATTTTAGCTTTGTTGATTTTCTCTATTGTTTGTCTACTATTTCACTGACTACTGTTCTTATCATATTCTCTTTCTTACCATTTTAATTGTTTTTCTTCCTGAAGATCCAAGTTTCCGTTTGATATATCTTTTCCTCAGCTTAGAGAACTTCCTGTAGCATTTCTTGAAGTGCGGATATTCACTTTTCCATTTACTATCTGGAAAAAAATCTTTCTTTAGTATTCGTTATTTGTGAATATTTTTGTTGGATGTAGAATTCTGTGCTGACAGTCTTTTTCTTTATTTTTTGCTTTTAAACTTTTGCAGTTTAAGGAGGCTTCCATAATTTCTATGAGAAGCAAGAAATTTTTGATAACAGGTTGTGTTTTTTTCCCAGGTGGCTTTTAAAATTTTCTCTTAATTTTTTGTTTGTAGCAGTTTTACTGAGATATCCCTATATGTGGTCTTTATTATATTTATCTTCTTGGGTTTGCTGTGTTTTTTGTCTGTAAATTTATATCTTTTACATAACTTAATAGGTTCTAGCATTTTTTTCTATCCTCCTTTCTCTCTCTTTTCTTTCTGATTCCCCAATTATTTGTGTCTTAGGTCTTTTATAAACTATACCAGAAATTCTTGTAATATTTTCAATTTTTCTCTTTTCTTCAGATTGAGTAATTTTCAATTTCATTGATCCTTTCTTTCATAATCTGCTATCAGATGAAAAGCTCATCTAGTGAATTTTTTACTTCAGACACTTTATTTTTTGTTCTAAAATTTCCATTTGCTTATGTTTTATAGTCACTATTTCTCTGTTGAGATTTCCTATCTTTTCACTGATTATGAGCATATTACCTTTACTTAAAATAGTTATTGTAGTAGTTTTAAAATACTTTTCTGCTAATTTTTAACATCCAGGTTATCTCTCAGTCAATTTTCGTTGATTGTTTTTTCTCTTGAGTATGGATCATGTTTTCCTATTTCTTAACATACCAAGTAACTTTTAATTGTATCTTGGACATATTTAACAATGCTGTATAGAGATTCTGAAATCTGTTCTGAAGAATGCTGTTTACTGTAAAGCAGGAAGTTAACTTGGCTGAGCTTGCGCTCCAGACTTTGTACAGACTTTGAGGTACAGCAGCTGAAATTTTAGTTTATTTATTTTAATTTTAGCTGAGCTGACTGAAGCCTTCCTGTGCTTGCATGAGATTTGGGCAGTGTTATACTCGAATTTTATTTTTTGCTCAAACTCCTTTCTCTGGTTTTCAAGCTAGTAAGACTCTGAGTTTTCTAACATAGATTTAGCCTCCAGGCATTGAGTGGATTTGTCTAAAACTCATAAAATTGGGAAGCTCACCCAGTGTCTTTCCCTTCTTCCAAATGTCAATTGCACCCTAGTGTCTGTCTTCCTTTTGTTATCTGTAAGGCCTTCAATTAGTTCGTTGTTCATATTTTGTCCAGAACTTATTATCTTTGTGAGAGTTAGTTCTATGGGAGCTCTCTGGCCATTATCAAAAGAGGAATCTGTTCTTTAATATTTTAAATTGTGTTTGTTAAACACTATGATGGCAGAAATTATATCTGTAGCTTCTTTTGTAATCCCAACTTCATTCTCTGTAATTTGTTGTAGTTTTCTAAATATCATTGGATGGCCAGCTGTGCAGTGGCTGTTTGGGAACCTCATGTTCTAATTAAATTCTGTGTATCATCTGAATATATAGTGAATATGTAACTTTTAACTGTTCCTTCTTTACCACTACTTCATCTACATTCTAATGAATATTGCTGATGGTAAAATATGAGCAACATGTGCACAGGCTTTCTTCACAGAAAATACGAGATTGATGTGACTGATCTGACTGTAAGAGAAAGTGTCTGATTAGATACAATGAAGAGACAAAAGCCATCATATTTAGTCTTCAATTTTTAGTTGGATGAGCATCGTTTGAGAGATAATTTTCACAGAGAATTTTTAAAGGAAACTTGATAATGTTTGTGATGAGAGTGAGTAAGCTAAAGAAGAAATTCCGCTTTCTGAGAGTAGTCACCAATTGATTCTTCACTTGATATCAATCACAGTATAAGGAAAAGTGTGTACTGAAAATTTGATGATAATTATTTGTAAGCATGGCCCGTGTTTTAAATTAATAAATTTTCCAATGCCACAATGTGTTTTTTGCAATGAATTTTTGAACATTACTTCTTTGGGTTTTGGTGGTTATATCTTAATTTTGAAACAAAACGGCAAACATAAAAATAAGATATGCTACCTTTTCTCAAGAAATTAAACAGCATGTTATAAAACTATTTGCACAAAAAGTAAATCTGATGATGAAAATACACTGAGAGCAATGTGTGCTTCAAAGAATCTTGCCATGTTTCACATAAAGCTCACAGAGCTAAGGAAATGCTTATTATATCCTTTACCACTGAATTGCAACAAATATATAGATGAGCAGTTTCAGTGAAAAGTGGTACCACAATTTGGTAATACTGTCCAAAGATTATATGGAGTTCTTCACCTGCATGGACATATGAATCTTTTAATTTTCTCCTTCTATTAATTTTTGTTCATATTGGCTAATACAAAGAAGATTTGTTACTTTATAAAACACTCAATATGAGTGCATCATATGTTAGTTTACTATTATGACAAGCTCCGTGGGTTAAAACAATAG
Source organism: Equus asinus (assembly GCF_041296235.1). NCBI lineage: Eukaryota > Metazoa > Chordata > Mammalia > Perissodactyla > Equidae > Equus > Equus asinus. The sequence goes on from NC_091801.1 coordinate 51,483,687, forward strand.
CCATTTTTTATCCTTCAGTTTTATAGGTGAGAACTCCAGGCAGGCTCATCTTGAGTTCTCTGCTTAGGTTCTCACAAGGCTGAGTTAAGGTGTTGCCTAGCCTGGGCTCTTAGCTGGAAGGTCATGGGAAAAATCCACTTCCAAGTTCATTAAGATTGTTGGCAGAAGTCAGTTGTTTGTGGTTGTGGACGAGATCCCTGTTTCCTTGCTGACTCTCAGCTGGGAGCTGCTCCTAACTCTCGCATTCCTTGGGTCATGGTTATATTTTAATTTTTTAACTTTTGTTTTTGTATCTTAATTCTTTTTTTAATTGAGATATAATTGACATATAACATTGTATTAGTTGTAGGAATGCAACATAAAGGTTTGATGTATGTGTATATTGCAAAATGATTACCAAAATAAGTTTAGTTAACATCCATCACCACACATAATTACAAATGTTTTTATCTTGTGATGAGAACTTTTTAAGATTTACTCTCTTAGTAACTTTCAGATATAGAATACAGTATTGTTAACTATAGTCACCACATTGTACATTACATCCCTAGAACTTATTTATCTTATAACTGGAAGTTTGTACCTTTTGACCACCTTTACCCATTCCCCTCCCCCACCTCTGACACCCTCCCATTTTTTCTCATATCTATGAGTTCATATTTTTCTTTTTTTTTTTTAGATTCTACATATAAGTGAGATCATACAGTATTGGTCTTTCTCTGTCTGACTTTTTTCACTTATCATAATGCCTTCAAGGCCCATCCATGTTGTTGTAAATGGTAGAATTTCCTTCCTTTTTGTGTCTGAATAATATTCCATTGTGTGTGTGGGTGTGTATACATATCACATTTTCTTTATCCATTAGTCCATCAGTGGACAATTAGATTGCTTCCATGTCTTGGCTATTGTAAATAATGCTGCAGTGAACATGAGGAGGCAGATACGTTTTCAAGTTAGTGTTTTCATTTCCTTCAGATAAATAATCAAAAGTGGGATTGCTGGATCATATGGTAGTTCTATTTTTAATTTTTTGAGGAACCTCCATATTGTTTTCCATAACAGCTGAACCAATTTACATTCCCACCAACAGTGCACAAGGGTTTCCTTTTCCTCATAGCCTCACCAACACTTGTTATCTCGTCTTTTAATAGCAGACATTCTAACAGGTGTGAGGTGGTTTTGATTTGCATTTGCCTGATGATTAGTGATGTTAATCATTAATCACCCTGGTGTGGACTTGTTGGCCATTTGTTGTCTTCTTTGGAAAAATGTCTGTTCAGATCCTCTGCCCATTTTTAAATCAGATTGTTTATATTTTTGTTATTGAGTTGTGTTAGTTCTTTATGTATTTTGGATATTAACACCTTATCAGATATATGATTTGAAAATATTTTCTCCCCATTCCATAGATTGCCTTTTCATTTTGTTGATGGTTTCCTTCCTTGTACAAAAGCTTTTTAGTTTGATGTACTCCTACTTGTTTATTTTTGCTTTTGTTGCCTTTGCTTTGTTGTCAAATCCAAAAAATCATTGCCAAGACTAATGTCAGGGAACTTACCACCTGTGTTTTCTTCTAGGAGTTTTATGGTTCCAGGTCTTATGTTCAAGTCTATAATCCATTTTGAGTTGATTTTTCTGTATGGTGTAAGACAGTGGTCCAGTTTCATTCTTTGGCATGTGGCTGTCCAGGTTTCCCAACACTATTTATTGAAGAGACTATCCTGTCCCCAATGCATATTCTTGGCTCCTCTGTCATAAATCATTTGACCATATATGCATGGGTTTATTTCTTGGCTGTATGTTCTGTTCCATTGGTCTATGTGTCTGTTTTTGTGCCAGTACCATACTCTTGGTTAGTATAGCTTTGCAATATAATTTGAAATCAGGATGTGTGATACCTCCAGCTTTGTTCTCCTTTCTCAAGATTGCTTTGGCTATTTGGGCGTCTTCTGTGGTTTTATACAAATGTTAGGATTGTTTGTTCTATTTCTATAAAAAATGCTGTTGGAATTTTGATAGCAATTGCATTGAATCTGTAGATTGCTTCAGGTAGCATGGACATTTTGACAATATTACTTCTTCCATTCGATGAGCATGGAGTGTCTTTCCATTTATTTGTGTCTTTTTCAATTTTTATTTGTCAGTGTTTTATAGTTTTCAGTGTACAGGTCTTTCACTTCCTTGGTCAAATTTATTCCTAGGTATTTTATTCTTTTTGATGCAATTGTAAATGGGATTATTTTCTTAATTTCTCTTTTTGATAGTTTGTTACTAGTGTATAGAAATGCAACTGATTTTGGTTCTGAATTTGTTATTAGTTCTAACAGTTTTTTGGTGAAGTCTTTAGGATTTTCCCTATACAATATTATGTCATCTGCACAAATAGACAATTTCACTTCTTTCTTTCCAATTTGGATACAGTATTTCTTTTTCTTGCCTAATTTCTCTGGCTGGGACTTCCAGTGCTATGTTGAATAAAAGCTGCAGAAGTGGGCATCATTTTCTTGTTTCTGATCTTAGAGGAAAAGCTTTCAGTTTTCCACTGTTGAGTGTGATGTTAGCTGTGGGCTTGTCATATATTGCCTTTATTATGTTGAAATATGTTCTCTCTATACCTATTTTGTCAAGGGCTTTTATCATGAAGTGGGTGTTGTACTTTGTCAAATGCTTCTCTGCAAATTGAGATGATCATATAATTTTTATTCTTCATTGTGTTAATGTGGTATATCACTTTGATTGACTTGTGGTTGTTGAACCATTCTTGTATCATTGGAATAAATCCCACTTGATCATGGTGTATGATCTTTGCAATGTACTGTTGAATTCAGTTTGCTAATATTTTGTTGAAGATTTTTGCTTGTATGCTCATCAGGGATATTGGCTTGTAATTTTCTTATGGTCTCAAATTTTCTATAGTCCTATTAACTTTTGTATGCTTTCTGTCATTTACTGAGGAAAGAGTCTTAAAACTTCCATCCACGATTATATATTTGTCTGTTTCTTATATTAGTCTACCATTTTTTGCTTCATGTATTTTCTTCTGTTATTGGATGCATGAATTTTTATAATTATTATGGTTTTTTATGAATATACCCTTTATTGCTGTGAAATCTCCCTCTTTAACTTTGGCAAGATTTTTTTCTTGGATTATATTTTGTCTGAGATTATTGTAGCTGCTTTGGCTTTTTTTTGATGAGTATTTGTGTAGAATATCCCTTTCCATTTTTTTGGTTTCCTTGTATTTTAAGTTGTCTGTGTGTGTGTATGTATTTGAAACCATATGAGTGGATCCTGATTTTTCCCTAGGCTCACTGTTTTTTTATTGGATTGCTTAGTCCATGTACATTTCATGTAATTACTGATGTAGCTGGGCTTAATCTGTTAGCTTGCTATTTTCTTTCTCTCTTTTTTTCTATTGGTTCTTTTACTTTTTTCATATCCTTTGATTGGATTTATTAATAAGTTTTTGGCATTTCATTTTATCTCCTCATAGGTTTTTAACTGTAACTTTTTAAAAAGTGTTGATTTTGGATTTATAATATGCATTCTTGATTTATAATTCTACCATGAATTGATATTATAACATTCATATACCATTTATAAACCTTATAACAGTATAATTTCATTTTTACCTCCCTTGCTCTTTGTAATATTGTCATTATATATTTTACTGTATGCAAATATTATAAACTTTACCATGCATTATTGTTAATTTTGCATTAAATTATCAACATTTTGATTTTCAAAAAAAGCCTTTTATAATTACCTACAATATTTACTGGTTTTCATTACCTTCATTCCTCTCTCCAGATATGGGTCTCTTTTTGGCTTCTACCTGAAGAACTTCTATTAGTACTTTATGTTGATTGCATCTACCAATGTTGAATTCTTTCAGTCTTTGTAGGTCAAAAAACTCTTTATTTTTGCCTTCATTTTTTGGAAGTGTATTTAATTACAGATTAGATATAGATTTAGGTGAACATTTTTTTCTTTCAGCACTTAAGATATGTCATTCAGTTGTCTTCTGGCCTCCACTGTGTATGGAGAGAAGTCAGCTGTAATTTTTATTGTCTTTATCCTGTAGGTATTTTATCCTTTTTCTCTGGTTGATTTTAATATATCTCTTTGTCTTTTGTTTTCAGCAATTTGAATCTGAGGTATTTACGTGTGTTTTCTTTGTACTTATTCTCACCTGTGGTTCACTGAGATACTTGGATTTATGAGTTGACATCAGTCGTGAATTTTGAAAAATGTTGGTCATTATCTCTTCAAATATTTCCTCTGCCACATCTGTTTCCCCCTTCTGTCTATGACTCCAATTGCATGTATGTTTGACTGTTTGATATTGACCCACCAATCTCACATGCTCCGTTCTGTTTCCTTCCTTTTTTTCGCTCTTTCTGTCCTCAGTCTGTACTTACTAATAATCTGTTTTGAGTGCATGCTTTTCTCTTTTTATTCCATTCTTCTGTTAAGCATGTGCAATATATTCCAAACTTCTTTTCATGCAGCTTCTCCTCACGCAACTTCATTGTATGTTTCAGTTCTAGAATTGACACTTGGATTTTTTTTTTTAAGCTTCCATTAATCTGCTGAAATTTCCCCTCTGTTTCCCTACCATATCCACCTCTCCACTAAATTCTTTGATATGTTCATTGTAGTTGTTTTGAAGTTATTGTCTGCTAACTGCAATATCCTGGTCATCTGTAGGACTGTTTCTGTTGACTTTTTATTCTTTTGATTGTGGATTCATTTTCTTGCCTTTTTGTATGTCTTTTAATACTTGATTGTATGCTAAACATTATAAATGATGCATTATGGAGACTCTACATTATGTTTTCATCTAAAGAACACTTTTTTGGTCAGGCTGTTAAATTTGATCTTGTCAAAGCTTGGTTTTAGCCTTTGCTTGGACAGTACTGTTTACTTTTTCCTTTGTCGTTGGGCACAGCTCTTACTCCTAGGGTATGGTTTCCTATTCTTAATGCATGACCTTTCTGGGGTCTCAACTGAATGCACTGAGATTTTTAAAGTCTCTCGCCAAGCCTGCTTGATCAGAAAGTTTCATAATACTAAATGCCTACTGAAATTTCTCTTCATCTCTCAGCCTCAGCAGGTGCAGTCTACCAGGCTCCAGAAAGACTACCATTTGTATAGCTTAGGATTTGGGCAGGAACCTGAGTGAAAACTCTATACCTATTTCTGAAGTTTATTCTCTTAGCTCCCTTCTCTGTAGTAACCTGCATCACAAGCTCCCACTGTGTTAGCAAACTTGAATTCTAATCTCTGTTTTTAACAACAGAACTGTTTCTTATGCCCAGTAAGCTCCATGCTGTGCACCTGGGCTCAAATTCCTTATGCTATAGTTGTGAAATTGTTTCCAGGAGAAGGCTAGTGTGAGGCTTACCTTATATGCTTTTGCTTTCTCAAGAATCTCAACCAATGTCATGTCCAGTGCTTTAAAGTGATTGTTTTATCTATTCTGCCCAGTTTTATAGTTGTTTATGGCAAGAAAGAAAACCTGATACCAGCTATTCAGGAACCTGTTATTTTGTAATAATTTAGTAAGCACCCATGAACTTGCCATACCAAACAAGAGCTGGAACCGTGGCAATAATTTACATCTAACCATTTCCTCACCTTATCCCATTTCCCTGATTCCTCCAATTTGTGGCAATTATTTTATTGAACTCATATTCATCATTCCTTTGCTTTCCTTTTTTATGTTTTTTATATGTATATGTATTCCTAAAAACATTAGTTGTTTTATCTTTATGAAACTTTATTGTTCAGTTTTTTCCACTTAATTTTACATTGCAGCATATTAATATGGATTGTGGCAGCTCATTTATTTTGACTGCTGTATGCTATTCCATAGTATGACTATATCACAGTTTTTAATCCACTCCTGCACTCATAGACATTTGGATTGTTTCTAAATTTTTTGCTGTTGTGAACATGCCGCTAAGAACATTCTTGCATATATCTCCTTTTGTACATGTGTAGGAGTTTCTGTTGGATATATTCCATTCATATGTTCAACTTTAAGAGGTAATGCCAAAGTATTTTCAACAAGTTTTTCAGGCAATAACAGTTCAATGCATTCGTAAATAGGAATGAATTGGTTCAAGAACAAAACCTCAATAAAAAAAGTTGGACAATCTTAATCATAGTTGCTGCCAGGAGGTGCCCTTCCTGCATCCCTCTCTCCCTCCCTCCCTTCCTTCCTTCCTTCCTTCCTTAAGCTAGGTATAAAACTTCCCTGTATCAGTGAAGAAAGGCCTTTGAAATAGGCAGGAGTACCAGGTGTAGCACAGGCCTTAAAGAACACAGGGTCTAACGTTTTCGTGGATAAAGTCTCCAGATTGCCGGGAAAAACTGCATTGTCCGTAGTAATATTAAATTAGGCTATTTGGACTCATCTAGGTCCTTAATGCTATTTCTTGGGGATTATTTTATTTACTCTCAATCAGTTATCACAATTTCCCCCTTCCCTACACACTCCCTTATCAGGAAATGAATTTCTTCTTGATTTTTATCTCTACAAACAATAAATGCTAAATCTCTAAATTTGTTTCCACATCTGAAATAGTTGCCTCCTTCTTACTAGCTCTTAGGAATATTTCCTTGCTTTTTCTTCTCTCATACATGATGCTACTTTATGAATTGTCTCTTTTATTTGATATTTACTGTTAAACACTGAAAAAGCTGCACTTGACAGTTTTCTCTTGGTATAAATCTCCACTGTCAGCAACGAGATGGAAGCAAGTGAATGAGAGTAAGATTTTCAATCCTCAAAGACTGGTGTTCTCTTTTATTGCCGCTAGCTGCAGAAATGCAGGTGAGCCTTGTTACCCTGATCAGCTAGCTCTTCCTTCATCAAATCTTACAGATGGTTCAGATGTTTCAGAAGTCTCAACATCTGTTTAAAATTCTCAAACTGCTTTCACCAAATTTGTTTGAATCCTATTTGTAGTTACACTTGATTATACATCTGTAGACATTCGAGGATTGGCATTAAGAAATAGCTTTATGCCTTATACTTATTGGATACTGCCATTACTTCTATTGCAGCTATAATTAAAGTGGAAAATAAACAAAAACAAAGCCAAAAAATGTATGAGATTAGGATAGGAAAAGAAATAGAGCTTAACTTCGTTTTATGTGGGTTCATAAAATCTTGCATGTTAAACATAATCCTAAGTTTTCTATTGACCTTCATTATGCTTTCAGTGATTTGATAGTGGAATAATGCTTTTTGACTTCCTTCCATGTCAAGTGAAAAAAAGAACATAGATGTTTTTGTTTTATAAAAAAGAAAAAAAGCATAGAAAAAAGAATTGAAGAAAATATACCAAAATATTAACAGCAAATGCCTTGGATTTTATCATTTTAAATATAACTAAAATATAAATAATGTGACAGTGAGTTTTATGAAAATTAAATTAGCTAAAATATGTAAACCGTTTAGAATATGACCTGATAAATAGTAAACACTAAGTTAATAATAATATTAATATCTTTTTTCTTTTTTTTTAAAGATTGGCACCTGAGCTAACAACTGTTGCCATTCTTTTTTTTTTTTTTCCCTGCTTTTTTCTCCCCAAATCCCTCCGGTACATAGTTTTATATTTTAGTTGTGGGTCCTTCTAGTTGTGGCATGTGGGACACCGTCTCAACATGGCCCAATGAGCGGTGCCATGTCCGTGCCCAGGATCTGAACCCTGGGCCGCTGAACCAGAGCGTGTGGACTTAACCACTCGGCCACAGGGCCAGCCCCCCTATATCTTTTTTTCTATTCAGAATTTCACTCCAAAAGATTCCCTGAAGTCCATTTACGAGGTCAAAAGCTATCAACTTTTCTAAGGCTCCTATTATTGCCAAATTGCTTTCCTAAAAGGTTAAACTAATTATATTTCCACGATGAGCACATGAAATTGCTTTTCATAATGGCATTGATTGCTTTCATATTGTCTTATTTTTAATTTCATTGGTTGTTATATGTTTTAAAAATATGTTTAAAAAATATGCTCATCTATGTTAGTTTGCTTAGGGCTTCCGTAGCAAAGTACCGCAGGCTGGGTGGCTTAAACAAGACAGTTTTTTCTCGCAGCCTGGAGACTAGAAGGCCAAGATCAAAGTGTCTGCAGGTTTGATGTCTTCTGAGGCCTCTTTCCTTGGCTTGCAGATGGTTGCTTTCTTCCTGTGACATCACATGTTCTTTCCTCTGTGTGTGTGCATCCTTGCCTGTGCATCTCTCTGTGTCTCCAAGTTTTCTAAGGACAGCAGTCAGAATGGATTAGGGCTCTGTTCCTAATTGAGACATTTCTACTGTGGCAGGCACTCAATGCGAGCATGTTGATATTAGTGGAATGAGGCTGGTCAGAAGGAAACATAATGGTTAGTTAAGTGAAAGAGAAGTAGATAGATAATGTGGATCTGAATATACAGACTGCAGAAAAAAACAAAAATGCAAGAAAGAGCAAACAGGGTCATAGAAGAATTCATAGCCTTTGCAAGGATGTTTGATAATTGTTTTCCTTCTTTTAACTGGATTGAAATGGCCCTGGGCCCCAAATATGGTTCTATTATAGCAAGAGTAACAGGGATTTGATCAAATAGGGACATAAATGTTACCTGCACTTCACCTCAGAGTGTTTATGTTTTTGATGCTTTCCCTCAGTTTATCATTTACTGCTTTGCTCCTTTTCCTGTTTTTCTTGATTTGTTTCCTTATACACTGTTTGAAATGTTAGCTGGCTTTTTCCTTCCACAACTGTTTTCTATTCAGATTCTTTATTCTCTGTTTTTTCACCTTTGTTGAAACTTGCACAGCCTTAGACAAAACTTAGCTATCTCCTTGAATTTTAATCTGGAACCTTGACCCTGGCGTAGGCCTTAAATTTTGCTAAGTTCTTTTCTAGGACACTGAGTATACATAATTTTCTTCCCTCAACAAGTTAAGAAAACATCTATTTTAAACAAAGGCAGCTGTCAAGTACTTTTTATTGATTCTTTCAACTAATATTTGTTAAATACCTACAATTTGCTGAATCCTTTATGGGCACTGAGGGGGAAGTTGGTAAAAAAGACAGTCTCCAAGGTCTTTATTCCTGTAGAACTTATACTGTGACTTGTCAACTCACTACAAGGAAAATTTGGGTTCAAAGAACCCTTCTTAAACTAGGTGTTTTGTCTCACCTTGATTCTGCTCTAATTGAAAAGTTACTTACAAATGACTGACTCTCTCACTTCCTTTTTAGTTTGTGTAGAATCTGGGGCCTGAGGACTAGAAGTCAGAATCTTGATACTTAATTAATGTTATTCTTGAAGTGTACTTTCTTCTTGCTACCTTGCACTTGAAAAGTCCAGTTTAATAGAATTTATGCTAAGAGTTATAAAAAGAAAGAGAGGAGTATCTTAGTGCAAGTTGCCTTGAAACAGAGCCTGACAGGAATTCAGGTGTATATGCTTTATTGAGTGTGTGCTTTTCAGGAAAAAACCAGAAGAGAATGAGTGAAGCAGGATAGGGAAGAGCTAGACAAAGATGTGTCTCAGGCTTTCTCTAGCCATGGGTTGGGGGATGACTGATGAGCATGAATCATTCCTCAGAGTTGTTCCTTCTATCTGTATACTTTGGTCTCAGTTACTCACAGGTTAAAAGCTGTTCTTGAAATGGATGAGATGGTTGTCATCATTTCAGGGCATTTCTTTGGCCAACAGGGGTAGCTGTGAGAAATTAGCAGCCAACACTCACAGCAGCTGGAAGATGGTTGCACTGGCCTGACAAAAGATATTTGGGCAGACCACCAACAATGTGTACTTTAGTATATCCTTTGCACCATTTGGAGCCAATTGCCTCTGACAATTAAGTTTACTCCATTCAGGCACAGGTCCTCCAGGATTCTGTGTTCACAATTTCGATAAAAACTTACACAAGGATGACTGTGTCCCCCACCACTGCAGTTGACCCTGTGGCTATAACTGATACTTATCAACTCCTTTTTTTCCCCCCACTTCTATTCATCTAATTGACTTGCCTGGTGTGTAGACTCTGATCCTCATCCCTGCAGAGTCTAAGCCTCACGTCTTCATGTCCTTATGATGGTTTCCCATTAATAGTGGCGACATGACTTGTGTATAAGAAGAGACACTCCAGTGGATAACCTGAATGTCAGACATATGCTACTGCCCCCACTTTGTAGCCACCATCTTACCTCCTCACAGTGATCAGGGTCAATTACTCTTGCCAGTGTGGTTTTTCTTTTCTGGCACAAGGAGCACAAAGTGAGTAGGCAGTAACCATAGCTTTAGTTGTGTGTCCTTGATGAAGCATTCCCTGCTTTGGGAACCAGGATCTCTAGACCTATAGAACCTGAAGCAGCAATATGTTACAAATTTCCCAAGTAGATAACTGGCAGTAATGGTTAGTGGGCCACTCTTATTTCTACCCATTGGTTCCTGGCCTGTGTATTCTGCTTTTGAGGGGCACAACAACATATGCTAGCCAGTGATTTAGGAAGTATACTATATCCTAAAAAGATAGTGTACCTTTCTTGCAGGGTATCCACCACAGGCTGGAGTCTCAGCTGTATGTTTAACAGGACATTACTACTCTATCAGACTGAAGGGTTCTGGATGGCACAGTACATGGTAGGATCAGTGGATTCCATGATTGATGTCCCCATTGCATTACCACTACAAAAGAGATATATTTCCTTTTCTTGGTCTGAAGTATGTTGTGTCATATCCCATAAAGGTAAAGTAGGCTCTCTATGAGTGCATGTATAGTGGTACTTATTGAGGCACTTCAGGCAGGAAAGGCACACCCATACCTGAGTGGTATCTATGCCTGTTTGAATGAATTACTGGCCTTTACATGGTGGAAGGTATCCAGTGCAGCCAACTTACTACCATTTTGATGTCTTTGAAGGATGGAATCATATTGAGGGGTTTCTGTGGTTGACAGGTCAGACATTCAGCAGAAGCAGTAGCTTTGTCAGTCTTGGTGAGAGTAGAATTTGCTGTTGGGCACACGAATAGCTTACATATCTGCCACCATGGCTTTATTTCACTTATGAGGGTGGGTGGGGTTGGTGCGGACAGATGCCGGCTTAGATCTCATGACCAGTCCATTGCTCTATGTGGTTATTTAATGCCTTGTTTGTAGCAGATGTTCCCTGGTACATATAATGGGCAACACAAAGATCCACACACATTTAGCCCACTCCTATAGGTCCATCCACATGTCTCTTTATTGGAACTCCCTGTCCCTGATCTTCCACTCTTGCTTTTTTTCTGGCCCCTAATCAATCAGCTAAGCTATTCATCACTACCAATGAGTCCGTATATGTTTTTTTCACTTCATACAAAGTAGATAACCAGGTATACTTGCCGAAGGTTTGCCTATTGAGAGAATTTCCCTTCATCACTGCTTTTTTTTTTTAAAGATTTTATTTTTTTTCCTTTTTCTCCCCAAAGCCCCCCAGTACATAGTTGTACATTCTTCGTTGTGGGTCCTTCTAGTTGTGCCATGTGGGACGCTGCCTCAGCGTGGTTTGATGAGCAGTGCCATGTCCGTGCCCAGGATTCGAACCAATGAAACACTGGGCCACCTGCAGCGGAGAGCGTGGACTTAACCACTCGGCCACGGGGCTAGCCCCCCATCACTGCTTTTCAGGGTCAACCTTGAATGGGCTGAAGTCCAGCAGCACTCCATTTTTAGCTTACACTCACATACTGAGCTGGCCCATTCATTATCCAGGCCCAGCCCTTTTCTTTCTTCTTCAGCTGATTGCAAGTGAATATGAACTTCAGAGGATATATTGATGCAATAGTGTTAAGTGATTGGTAGTCTGGTCCACCTGTTTGTAACAAGTAAGCTACTTGTGTCCTCTGGACCTGCTCAACCCCAATCCCAGATATGGAATGCTGCTGAGCCTGTCTGACCTTATGATTTGGTGCTCTCGTGATGGGCTCGTTGGGATGCATGGTCACTTGATGTCCCAAGGTCAGATGTCCCATCTCTACCAGGACCCAACAGCATGACAGAAGCAGTTTTTATAATGGTTCTCTGCTTTGATAGCATGGCCTTGTTCCAGAATCCTGTGGATTTATGTTACGTTTCTCCTGGTGGGGCTTTCCTGAGACTCCACATGGCATATTTTTGTAGCTATCTCTAGTACCATGGGTTATATGTGATTGTATAGCAAACTAGATCCATTGTAGATCTCTTTTTTTGCTCTGGGCCCTACTGAAAACAAACAGCTTCTTTTTTTCTCTGCCAAAATGGGTCAGAGCAGTACAGTCATGTGTCGCTTAATGATGGGGATAATTTCTGAGAAATGCATCCTTAGGTGATTTCATCTTTGTGCAAGCATCATGGAGTGTACTTACACAAACCTAGATGGTATAGCCTACTACACACCTGGGCTATATAGTACTAATTTTATGGGACCACTGTCGTATATGTGGTCTGTCATTGACTGAAACATCATTACGCAGTGCATGACTATATTCTCAAGTACGGAATATTTTACCTTCAAAACCCAAGGGTCCTAACAAATTTCAGACTTTTTTCTTAGTGTTTAGAGGTACAAGGTACAATCAACATTACTTTGTGTTGGAGATGTTCTGGCATGTTTCATATTACTGAAATCCTAAAAACTTAAACTTACTGAGATTTCTCTCTCACTTCACCTTCTGGAGTGCATGTGGCTTACCCTCAGGTTGCTGTTCTGGTTCAGTTAACATGCTGTTATCAATATAGTGGACCAAAGTAATGTTCTGTGGACCATTTCGGTAGCAGGTTTCCTTTTGACTATATTATGTCAGAGAGCAGGAGAATTAACACATTCTTGGTGAATATATACAGTTATTTGGCCTATGTGAATGTGAATTGCTTCTAATTCTCCTTTCCAATAGTGAAAGAATACTTTCATCAAGTGAATAACAACACATCACATATTTAAAACTGTGCTCATCAACTCTAGTAAAGATACCATGTTTGGCACAGTGGTTGCAGCTGGGGCTACTACTTGGTTATATTTACAGTAGTATATTATCATCTTCTGTGGTTCATTTGGATTTACAAAGGCAAGACTGGTGACTTAAATGGGGATATTATAAGGACCACCAATGTGGTACTATTTAAGTGTTTGAGGGTAGCACTAATCACTGACGTTTCCCTCAGAATGCAAATTATTTTTTATTTACTGTCTTAGTGGTTGTAGTGGAGTCACAGGTACTCTCCAGGGTAAAAAACCAATATTTTGGTTCTGCCAATTGCTAAGTATGTCCATTCTGCTTATACGTTTGGAAATCAGGGAAATAACCCCTGGTGGGTCTACTGTGAGATAGATATAGGCTGGGAGTCCATTTCTTATCTGACACTGTATGCCCCTACTCTATTTGGGAGTCAGGGATCATGATGGTGCTTTAGGTCCCTGGATATTAAGTGTCCACTTAGATTCTGTATCCAACCCTGAAAAGGTCTGGTCATTCCCCTTTCCTATCATCCCCATTGATGCTAGAGAGCCCAGTTTTCTAATAGCATCTTCTATCCTTAGCCTGGGCCTACAGAGGACAGCCACCACTAGCTTTTCAGCTATGCTTATGTCCCGCTCACCAGAGTACTTGTACCAACTTGGTAAATGAAATGGCCCCTGGGTTTGCCTGAGGAACATAGTCAGCCAGTGTGTTTCTCAGTCTTATGTAGCAGAACTATTCTAGCATACATATTTCACTAACTCTTTTGAGCCCTCCCTTTGTAATCTTCCAGGGTAGTACTGGCATCTCTGCTTCTTTTAATGTAGACTGTTACTTTATAAGCTTTCAGGAGCTATCTAGCTGCATATTAAGACTATCTGCTGTGGCCCTTGCAAGGGCCCTTGCAAGAGGGTTAAAATCTGGAAGTGACTCTTTGGTTGAGGAGGGCACTTTGCTGAAGGCGGGAAGTACATGCCATTATAGCAGTGAACACTCACAGCAGCTAGGGGAAGGATTCATCAGCCTGGTGAAAGGGATCTGGGAAGGACACCAACAGTGTCTACCATAAGGAGAAACAAAAATTATGCGTATCTTCTTGAAATAAAGAGACTTAGAGACTGTCTATAGATTTCAGTGTTTTACCATATCAGAAGAATTAGCTGTTTTGTCTAGAGAAGGAGGAATCTATATATTTCATAGGGTAGTTAATGAGGAAAATGTTGAAAAGAAAAATGATCTAAATATAAACGTTTACCTATAACTTTGCTAAAGAGGGTGAATGTAGAAAAATACAATTATTGAATGGATTACATACTCCAAAGATAGCAATAGTTTGATATTGGGAAATTTGCCAATATCTTATCTAATGAGGTATTAATATTTTTTCTTTTCACTCACTTTTCCAGAAGTTTTTCTTTATACTTGAAGATAATGTTACTTATGGAGTGCTCCCTGTTTAAATGTAGTTATTCAATCACATATGACTACTTAACTACACAAATGGAAAAGTTTCCAAGATTTGCATCTGTAACTTCTATTTGTAGAGCTGAAGAATAAAATATGATCTCATTTTAAGAAAACATTTTTATGAAATGGTTACTTAATTTTAAAATGTAATATATACTTGGTGTTGATAATAAATTGTCAGACAAAACTCTCATCCCATCATACTTGGGGTCCCTAAGTCATGGACAGCTCAGTAGATTTCCTCTGGTGTGTGTGCCATTTGGAGTCCTGTTACAGAGGCTGCTATGTACACTATCTTGGAGGAAGGATCATCTTCCAATGTAGCTCCCTGGTGCCTGTTTAGTTCTCCAATGCATGCCAAAGACCAAATGCTCTGGTTTTTGGTTGAGGGTGGAGGAACTGGAGGTACCCTAGTTCTGATCTCTTTATCTTTTGTAGATACCTAGTCTTCCTGTGTGACTATGACTTTCTAATTTACACTTATATTTCCTGTTAACAACTGTAAGGAAGCGGAGTTAAGAAAGTAGGCTTGGGGTTTAGTAGGTAAGTCATATATTTTTAATGTGAATGATTGAAATGTATTGGATCTGCCCTGTTGCACATGATCTTCTTATCTGAAAGTATTTTTAGAATCTTATATTTTTTCTTATTATCTGCTACTGGATAAGACAGCTAATTCTTGAGTATAAAATGTATTAGTTATATGAATTTCTATATTAAATCTATGATGTCTTTGAGTAGGGCAAGCTTTGGTGACTTTTAGATAAATGTTAAAGAACATCCTAGTTATTTATTCAGTTTGTCAGAGTTCTGGACAATTAATTTTTAAATGCTCATTAGACTTTATAGTTTTACATTATAAATTGTCTACTGTCACACCTGATGCAAACTTTTACATTCAGGCATCAAGGGTAAGGTATTTAGAGAACAACTCTTTTAATATTCTTTTAAAAGTTTCTTCTTTATGAAGTAATATGGTAGGTCTAAAGGAAATCAAATAGTTACATGTTAGTTTCCTTATTGATTTTTTAGAGCCAAGGAAATTGACTTTAAAGTGGTTGTAAATTTTCCATTCATATATGTATTTCTAATAAGAATTATAGGCTATTTGTTATTATATGTTTTGCTAGTTGTCCTATAATTTTGATAATCCAAAAATATTTGTAATGTCCATAAAATGTGAAAAAGTCTGATAAAGTTATGGGGATGATTCCTTGAAATAAGAGTGGTTTAAATAAGCTAAGAAAAATAATGTAAATAAAAGGTTGCATTCTACATAGTTAGAACAATGAGTTTCAAGTATGTGGCTAACAGCTGGGTATACTTTCTTTTTCTTTGTTTTCAGAAAATAGTTTGATTTCAGTATGCTCACAATTGCTAACTACAGATCAGTTGCGTATTTTTGTGTGCATATGCCTTTTTATATACGATGTATGTGTGTATATACACATACATGTGACCCAAAAGCTGAAGATTAAAAGGATGACATAATTTTGGCCAAAGAAATTGTTTAAAGTGATGTACAAAATGGGACTTAATATTTGTTATGATTTCATTTTCTGTCTATATTATGGATTGTACTGTAAGGACAAACAAAACATGAAAATGTAATTGCACTTTTAGAAGAATGATTAATTAGTTCATGATTCAGCACCACAAAAAGCCAAGAAAAGATGAGAGACATCTGGATTGTAGCTCTCTATCCCTCCTGTGTAGATGCTGCAAATGATATTCAGGCAGATGGGTATTTAGAGTAGTCTTCCACTGCAGTTTCTATATCCTTCCCCCTTACTCCAAGATAGGAAGATACTAATGACTTTTTTCCCCCAAAACATTTTCTTAGAGAGTGAAGAGGCTATTTTGACTGTAGGACAGTGGTTGCAACTTCCAGCAATACTGGATGCTGTTTTTTTTCCTTATGCTATAGTAACTGGTTTGCATGAGGAGAGTCAGCCCCAATAGAACTAAGAAACACAAGAGACAAACAGAATATAGTATGGAATACAGTATATACAGAATAGAATAATAGCTATAGTCTTATGTAGGGACGTGGGAAGTAATTTTAGCAGTTTATCAATAAATTAAATACACACAAAATGTTTTTCTTTGAATTTTGAAAGATCATAGATAATATTACATAATAACATTTAACTTTTGCACTTTACAAGGCATTTTTTACATACAAATTTTAACTTACTAACGTGGCACCTAGTAATACAAAACTGTGTTTTATCTGTGACTTTTGCATTAGAAAGTCATTCACAGACATTTTTTATTCAGAAGTTATCATCTCTCCTTCACATTAATAATTTCCAGTTGTAATTGGTTAATTTGTTAGGATCAAGTTCATATTTCAGTTTGAAAAGAGGGGATAAAAAGGGCAAAAGAAAAGAAGAAAGTTGAACACCTTTTGCAATTTATCAGGATATGTATAAAAGCATTCATTTTTTATAAATAACCAAAGCATTAATTCTACTTATGATAAATATAGCATATATCTAATGCTAGCTACAATAAACATTAATTAAATATTTCCATTAATAGTTTACCGTCGTTAAGTTGGTTGTATAGTATAGATAATGCAGATCTCTTTAAAAAGCTTTCCAAAGAAGTTTAAGCTGAGTTTTTTCCCCTTTAGATATTCATATAATAGGTAGAGACGTTTAATATCATTACATTAAACTTTGAGGATTTTTCCCTTCAAACATGCAGACTCTTTTCTTAGAGGTTTGATGATAGCGAACAGAGTACTTTCCGCTGTCCGTAACATTTACTACACATCCTACATTTAACGAGGACTCTGAGGATGTGGCTCCTGCCTCAGAATCTTTTATTGAGCCATTTTCTTATTTTGAAATGGATAAGATAGGACACTTCTGATTTGTTGAAATGCTTCTTCAATCATGTATAACCATGCTCACTTCTTTTCTTATTTGTTATTATTCTTAAGCAACTTTTTGTTCATATGTATTATAGCAAAATTATTTCTCAACATTTAACTGAATATTTAATATAATACTTATCTTTGAGGTCTTCATTTACCACTTTTGTTGGGCCGTGAGGCTTAAGTTTTGCTTTGGGATATATTGGTTTATTTTAAGATATATGTATATATGAGATTGTGTATTTTAGCCTTTAGTTTCATTTCACAGTATTTGATGATCATTACTTCCCCACCTAGACGTCTGAATGTTTACTATTTTTAATTTTACTATGAAATTATTATTATACTCTATTCAATTTATTATTTTTAGAATTACATTTAAATGAAAAACAAAATAATAGTCAACAGATCACAAGGTGTGTAGATGCTCTCTGTGATCTCACTAAATGTTCCCTACAACTATAGATTCTTCTCTACTACAGAAGCTGCGAAATGAGAAGCTCATCTTTTCATTGTAGTGTCAGTGGCCTTGTGACTCAGTTCTGCACAAAGAGAACATGGTCCACTAGTGCAGCCTCTCTGGCTTCTCCCTTCTTCCTTCCTGACACATGCAAGAAATGCTTGAGTTGCAGTATTCAAAGTCCAGGATTGTACAGCAATACATTACAGAGAGCCTGGTGCCTTGTCGGCATCATAGAGTGCTGTACCAGCCCTGGGCTGACTCCTTGTGCGAGATAAATGAATACTTCTCCTGTTAAAAATGCTGTTTGATGGATTTTCTGGGACTTGCAGCCAAAGGCCGTATTAATTGATTATTAGATTAGCTTTTAGAGATGAACTGCAAAAATGTTTGCACATTATTGCTAAAACAGGCAGGAGACATTGTCCTGGCTAGGCCTTTGTAACATTTTTATGTATATCCTCAGAAAACACTAAGAGATACAGAGAATATTATTTTATTAACACTTTTAATCCCAGTCATGTCTAGCAAAATGCTTTGTGGCAGTAGGAAATTAAGATATGTATGAAGGAATAAAAATTGAGTGAAACAGAATATATAAATTATTGTTTACTGCTTAAATACATTTTGTTAATATACACTTTCTGATTTTAATTTTTAACATTAAGGGCATATTGCCTTTATAATTTTTTATTCAGATTAAACTACATGAATTTTTTTAATGCAATTGTTTTATACATTAAAAATTAGTGTTAAGAAAGAAACTTTATAGGATTGCTAATTAAATTACTAAAATATTCCTACCTTAAGCTAGACAGTTTATTTTATTGCACTGCTATTTTATCAGATAAATTAGAACTGAAAATTTTCAATGTTTGTTGATAGTCTGTATTTAAGGGAAAAGAAAGATCCCATTGAATGATTAAGAATCTGTTACTGTCACAAAATCTACCAATTTCTAGTACTTCATTCAGGTTTCAAGAAATCTAGCCAATGTACGGAAACTAAGAAGGAAAAACTATGAGGATTTATTAGGAGAGAGGAGTTAAATCTAATCTCTATTTTTGAAGAATCAAAAAGTTTTATGTATTCAGTTATTAGTTCTATTAAATTCTTTTAGAATACATTTATATTAGGAAAATAAGTAACATTTGTATATTACTTAGAGATGTGTATATTCTTATATAAATGCTATTAAGGAACAATTTAAAATTTTGAGAGTACATCAGAAAACCCAAATAATATAATTACTCTTCATATTTGTGTAATTACGTTTTTTTTGTCCAGATGACCAAAAAATTCAAGACCCTATTATTTCAACACAGCCAGGAGAATATTATTTTATAAAATTGCCAAACCCCACAATAGACAGTGCAGAAACTCTCCAACAAATAAAAATTGCTGCTGACATTATTGTTTATCAATTATTAATGTTAATTAACCAACTTTATTTATTTTGTATTATGTATTTATAGAATTTATTTATTTTTGTAGTAGTCATTGGATCATGTGTGCCTTTATTCAATCATAAAGGAAAATGCTTCTTAAATTTTAAATATTAAAGTAAAAAAGCAAACTTTCCCATTCATTTTAATGTTGGTATACAGTAAAACATTAGATTATCATGTAAAATTAGGAGAAATCAGCTCACAGAGATGAGCTGATATCACCTTAACTCAGAACCTGGTTACCTAAAGTTATCATGATATATTTCTCCCAGCTGGATAGTATAGTAAAAATTCTACAACAAGTATATAGTATTGTAGCATCATAATTTACAACAATATAGTATATAGTATGTGATTATAGTAGGGTAGAATTAGAGGAGATCTTCATTTTCTAATCTGAATCATGCGTTTTACAGAGAAGGGAAAATAGAAGCCCTCTAGAAGGGTATTTTTGTCATTCGGACATGTGTATGATGGGTTCAATTTGAGTGGTGCTTTATAATGTACAGTTGAAATAGGTAATTGTGGCTTAAAGAAATTTTCAGTATTGAATAAACTTAAATAAATACTACAAATGATAGCATGGGATAACATGAGACACTGAATAATTGTAATAGGCTATGGAGTGGGTCTTTTCTTGTTGCTTTGGAATTAGGGACTGAAGCCTAATGTGGACACAAAAGCATTAAGTACCCCATCATTAAACAAAAGTCCTGCCAATAATTGGGGCTCAACATTTCTCTCAGGGTTTTCTAAAAGTAGATAAACTGGTAGCTACTTTCAACCATCACCCCTAGTGGAATCTTCACTTTCCATAATGTAAGAGAAGACTGGGGAGAGAGAAGGGGGAATAAAGCAACCTGAATAATGAATCTGGAGCCTCCTGGGGAGAGCAGTGGCCTTCTCCTTCTCTTTCCACTAGTTTGGAAAGGAATATGCTATCCCTCTCCATCAAAAACCAAGTGAAGGTACTCTGAGTTACTTGTAGTGATTAGAGGCTATAACAGGAAGGGGATAGCGTTCTATTCCCTGGTTAGCCATCTACTTAGACAGTAGAGTTATTGATCCATCTATCTTTGTGCCTATTTCAACAGAGGCAAAGGTAATTGGAAAAAGAGTGGGAGTAGGGGATGCATGGGCAGAGAGCAGCCTGTGTTTCCATGTGGGGTGGAAAGGAATGCGTAAGTGTATTATTCATGTTTGGCAAGGTTATGTAGCAATAATGAGCAAATCTTCAATGCTTAACATAAAAAAAGTTACTTCTTGCTCGTATGTAGTGCAGTATAGTATGGTACTGTGGGTTAGCATGACTCTCCAGAGCAATTGCCTCCCATGTGGTTCTGCCATACCAACTCTATCATCTTGCGACTGCACTATCTAGTACATGTAGGCAGAGGAAGAGAAGGTGGAGAATTGGGCATGGATTTTTTCTTCTACCAGCTCAGCCCAGAAATGATTCACTTTCCCTCAGAGCTCACAGGGTGGGATCAATAACTTGGCCTCTTCCATTTGGAAGGGGAATGAGAAGTACAGTCTTCTGTGTGCCCAGAAGGGGAGGAAAATTTGATAACACAGGACTCCAGCACTATCTACCACAATGAATTTCCTGTAGGTGAAGTCGACATCAGTGAAGGTTATGCTTGAATTATTCTCGATGTCTTTATGGAATGGGAAAGATAGTTGACTACACAGGTTGGAGAAAAATAATAACATTTTCATATTTATTCCCTGGCAAGCTGAGACAGTTTGCTAAACCGCACACATAAAGTACTGAAGAGTTTTAAGAGTACAGGTTCTGGAGTAAAACTGGGCCCAAATTCAAGGTCTGTCACTCCCTAATTGTTTTATTTGACGTCTCTGAATTTCACTTTCCTTGTTTGTGCAAAGGGTATTATAATAAACCTTTTTCAGAGTTGTTTGTCAGAAGTAAATGAGATAGTACAGTAAATCACCATGTATGGTATTTGGCAGATAGGAAGTAATCAATAAATGTTAATGACCATTGTTGTTGTTAGGCATTTGGGGGCTTAGGGAAAAGGTGCACTAGGAAGTAAACTAGGAATAAAGAAAAAGATGTGGGAAAATATGCTTGACAAAATTTCTTTAATTCAACATTTCTTCTAGGTTCAACTAAAGGAAAGAACACTTTCTTTTCATACAATTGGCCTCTGCATTCCCAGTTAGCAGAAATATCCAAAAATAATACCTTTCATCATTGAGCACTTACTGTGTGCCAGGCGTTGTGTTAAATACTGAACATGTATTACCTCACTCAACTTTTATTACATTTCTTATTCCCATTAATAGATCAGGAAACTGAGGTCACATTACTAATCACAGAGCTAAGTTTAAAACTGCCTCTGCCTACTGTTTAGTTAAAGTGGTGATCAGATTTTCATTATTTATAAGCAGCTATGAATATAGTACAGTTCTATTGTGGAATAAGACAAAAAAGTTAATGTGATTCATATAACATCGCATGTGTTTTCATTATTAATTAGGCATATAGGTTAAGCATTTAACTGCAAGTGCTTACTTTTTTTAACCAAATCTATCATTTTTAGTTTTTAAAATTTATTTGTTTTCCCAGCTGTTTAATTGGCTCTGAGATTGACAAGTTTCCAGGATCTCAAGTACCTTTCATGTATGAGGAGTGTTCACATATAGCATAGTGTTTAAGAGCTTAAGCCTTGGAACCTGAAGAGCTAGTATTGGTGTCCATCAGCCAGACAACCAGGAACATATCTCTAGTCAAATAAAGTTGAATATTATTATTTACTATAGCAAGGGAGGCCACACACCTTGTGAAATTGTGGGGCATCTCAGCAAGAAAAGGTTAAGGGAAGCCTGTTATAGGATTTGGGCTCATAATAGATGATTTGGGTGAGGATTCAAAGAAATGGGGGTCTATGTTGAGTTGGATGCTGTTAGACAGCAGAGGCAGTTTGAGTATCTTAATTTTTATCTAGGAGGTGAGAGGAACAGAACAGCAGTAGAGTTGTTACTGAAGAAGCAGTAGTCTCTTTTGTAGCTAGGGGAGGGGAATGTTTGATTATTTTGGTTGCCCAGTGTCTTTGCTTTTATCTCTGTTTAGACTTGATGGTGGAGTGGTATTGTTTTTGCCTTGTTCCATATTAGTAGCAGAGAGTCATTGTCTGGTGTTCCTTGAAACTGTTTACATTTACCAGGGGCATACCAGAGCCTAACTGATAGCAACTAGGCCAACAAGAAGCTGACAGTTGTAAGGGCAGCTTTTTCTCGTACTAGTTTTAAATTCCTCCTCTGCTGGTTACCAGCTATGTTATTTTAGGAGGGGTAAATAACTTTGCATTCAGTTTACATATCTGAAAACTGGGGATGATAGCAGTACTACCTTCTTCATAGGATTATTTTGAAAGATGAATGAGTGGATATATGTAAAATGCCCAGAACACTACCTAGTACATAGTCAGTGCTCAGTTTAGTTAAACCACCACCACAATAATAATAATAATAATAATAAAAACAATAAGTCAAAAATAATACTACTCTTCATCACACGTTAACTTATGGTATAATGTGTTCAAGCATTTATATCCACTATAGAAATATAATCTACCAAGTAGACAAAGATGCTTGTGTTGGCTAGTTAGGACATATTTTGTTCAGTGATGGAGAAACACTACCAGATTCTTACTGTTCAGTGTTATTTATTAAATATTGGACAATGGAACATATATTTTCCTACAAACCTTTCCCTCTATTCTAAATCTTATTCATTTAGACCCTCGAGAAAAAAAAGTTGCAAACTTTTGTTTCTTTCTTTTTCCTTACCTCCTACATCTAATCTGTCACAAAGTTTCCCAGATTTAGCCTCCTAGATTTGTTTTGTTTCACTGTCTTCTACTGCCTTAGTTAAGGACCTCATAATTTCTTACCAGGATCATTGGAATAATCCAATTGATCTTCCTACCACTAGACTTCTCCTGTCCCTTGGTTTAACAAGACCATTGCATGAGTTAACTTCCTAACACAAAACATCTGATGACCTATTCATTGTCTACAGGGTGAAACTCCAAAATGCTTACCATGTTACATGAGCCCTTTTTAATCTTTACCCTGCTTTCTTTTTTGGTTTTCCAGATTTTCTATTTCTACTTAACTGCTTTCTATGTTTTATTTTTTGTGCCATTTCAAATTCTTTGTGCAAATAATTATGGTATAAATAATGCCAATAAATAAAATAATGTAAAAAGGATTTTGCATAATATAGAAATCTAGAATAATGAAAAATGAGAATAGTTCTTTTTTGTGGTTACCTCAAGATGCAGACTCAGTTATATAATCTAGTGCCATCTAGCGGTAAATACTTTGAGTTTTCTCTACGTGACCCACTGGGAAACTTTAAAGGCAGCTTCCCTGTCTACCCTCTTTCCCTGCCTACTGTCATTACACTGACCAGTGGACCTTTAGAAATCATACTTAGCAAGATTTTTAAAAGCTTTAACATATTCTACTTTCATAAATACATTTAAACTCTGTCACAACATGTAATTCAAACAGAAGAGGGTAGGATCGGAGTAGAATGTCATATTCAAAGAATTGCAGAGATTTTCAGCTGCTGTTAAATTAAAACTGAAGGCGTTTGATTTCTGATTTTTAGTTCTTTCAAAAAGTAAAATTAGGTTTATAGTTATCAATGACTGAGAAAGAATTCTTTCTTCCTCCCTTACTCTCTTCCTTTCTCGAACAGTGACTGAGCTCCTGCTAAATGTCAGCCCCTACATTAGGTATTCTTTGCAGTAATGAATTGAACTCTCAAGATGAATAATCATAGCCATTTGGCTAACCATTGCACTTTTTTTCTAGGCTCTTGTTTAGCTGAGCAATGGGGAATAAGCAGTGCTGTGCTGGTAAATATTTGACAATAAGCTCTCCAAAGAAAAAAATACTGATTTATAGCATTTGCCAATTTTATTGATGTAAATATTCCCAATATGGCTGATTTTAATCTACCAGTATGACATCACTGAATGCAGAGTTGGGAGGAGATGCTTATAGTAGATCTTGGCTCCAGCATGACACTGGATAAGGAATTATGACCTGTGCTATAGTATTCTGCCTCTTTCATTTGAAATTACTCTCCCCTTGGCTTATACTTTATTAGACAACCTACATGTGTTTTCTGTTCTTAGACCTTTTTCACCTATAGCAGCCTCTTATTTACTTGTTTTTTCTTTTGAAATAGCAGCCAGGTTACTAGTGACCCAGATGCCTTAGAATTCTCACTAGGGACAAGTCTCTCTCTAGCCTCAGTTAGCATTGTGTTTAGCTATATGTAACATAAATCTCATAACCATAATGCTTAAATAAAGAAGGAGTTTATGTTTTTCTCACGTAAAAACAAGTCTGGAGATAAATAGCTCAAGGATGATACAACTGCTCAAGGAAGTCAACAGAGACCTATGCTCTTTTTTGCTGACTGTCCTGCTACCCACAGTGTGTGGCTTTCAAACTCATGGTTAAAAGAAAGCTGTTGATTTCTAGGCAGCAGGACCACATTTCAGTCAAAAAAGAAAAAGGGCAAATTATGACAGGTGTATGCCAGCTTGCTCTATTTCTTTTCATTAGGAATAAATAGCTTTTGTAGAACCGCTACCAAGTAAACTGCTATCCAAATCTTATTGGCCAGGACTATGTCACATGACCACCCCTAGCCCAAGAGAGCCTTGAAAGTAGATTTTCTAGACTAAGCACACTGTTTCTCTTAATAAGATTCTATCTTTAAGAAAGAAAAGAGATTCGATATTCAGTAGTCAACCATGTTTGCCACATTCTCTTTTGCCTTTGGTCCTGATTCAATCCTATGAACACTATAAATCTATAAATCCTTACTACTTTCTCATCAACTTACAGGTTAAACAAAGTGTTATTTTGAACCCTAAATCACGAAGTCCTGTGTTCATTGGAGCTGCTTTACCTTAACACAATTCTAGACTTAAATTCTAGTTCTAGGGTTTTGGTGGATACCCTCCTTCCTTACTCCTATGTTTCCTTCCATGTGGAGAGAACTGCTTTAGAATAGTATTCCTAGCTTCCCTGTACTCCCTGTTCTACTCTGCCCGTGAGGATAAGGAAGTAGCACAAGTAGCACTTTCATTTTCTCTTCTCTTTCTCTTGGGAACAAGCTGCTCAAAAAGAACATGCATTCTCTTCTGTTCCTTCCTTAAGTTTTACAGGGACAGGCTATAAAATAGATAGTCTTAGACCAGTGTTGTCTGTCCCTGGATAGTTGTGTTTGTATGATTCTGAGGCTTAGTATTAGGAAGCCCACTTTTACATAGATACAGACCAATTCTCCAATTTCAGTTTTATCAGTAATAGAGATAAGATTTTACGTGCCATCTACGTCTTTTGTCTGTTTCAGATTTAGCTTGGAAGTTGGGTAGGGGAGAGTTTAATGTGAATTACTTAGAAAAAGCAGCCTGTTGCTGTTGCTTGAGACTTGTTGAGTGTGATTTGTTTTTATCACTTTCTAGCATTAAATAGAACAAGTCTAATGTCATAATTATTGTATGAAATTTAATATTAAACATAAAATCTTGTGATTTTTATCTCAGAGAAGATTTTTATCTCATTAAATGACTGCTGTTAGTGTAAAATTGGAAATGCTTTAAAGAAAAACCACATGGTTTTCATACATAAGGGTCTCAGAGTACTTACTTTTCACAAAGGAAAAACCAATTTCCATAGAAACAGAGTCCATAAACATCATGACAGCTGAAGAGAAAGTAACATACAGACTATTTAGAGTCTGTATCACAGATTCTGTGTTAGCCAAGTTTTTAGTTGCAAATAATAAAAAATCCAACTGAGACTGGCTTAAAAAATAAAGGAAGTTTGTTGTTTTACCTGATATTGTTTTACCAGAGGTACGCATTGTTTCAAGTGAGAATCGATCCTGATTCTCACATAACATGACTCAAGACATAATTTCTTTCTTCCTATTTTTATTGTCACTAAGTAGATATTGACTCCATTTTGAGAAGACTCCTCCAACTCATGACCCTAAATTGACTTCCGGTAGCTTTGAGAGTTACACGAATTCTCCATCATAAAACAGGAAATCTATGTCTCAGCGCTGTCAGACAAATGTCCTTAGGAGTCACTGTGATCGGACCAGCGTAGGTCGTTGTGCCAGTCATTATGAGTAGGGATGGTACATGCAGGGATAGTACTCTACTAATCATGGCTCCACCTCTAAGGCAAGTGAGGCCAATTCAATCCAAACCACAAAACTGAGAAAGGAGGAGACATTCCTTCCCTTCCAAGGAAGAAGGAAAATAGAAGAAAGAGGACCAATCAACAAATAATCCTTATAGTTGTTTGCAGAGTACATTTCCTATTTTCTTCATTCAGAATACTTTAAGTAATACAAAAATTCACCTATTTTTAGCTTGTTACCTAACAGATTTTTAGAGAATCTACATAAGTGAAAAGTTAAGCAAGTAATTTCACAGTGTGGTATTATTTTCTGTGAGTTACCTTTAAGATTGCTGAGGAAACTGCTATAAAAGTGGTAAAAAAAAACCATAATTTATCTAGGGGAATTTATATTAAAAAACATGTCCACATTCAAAAGACAGTCCTAACTCCAATATCTAATCTGGTGTCTTATCATCCTTATAGTCTCAGGCATGCCTTTTTGTTGATATACTTCTTTTAATGTGGTGTTTAACAGAGAGCATATCATGTTTTAAATATTATCAAACCACACAAAAACACTTGTTGAAATTTAACAGCCTTCTTTCACAAAGCTCAGCCCTGCCAGTGTCTTCCATCACATTCTGTCTCTACTTACTTGGGCCCTAGCTCTAGCAAGCATTACAATTTTTTTCCTGGCTGTAGTACATCACTGGCAGAGGAAATTTGTAGAGGAGTGTGGGGGACAAGCAGGTAAGAGGCTAAGAGGGCTTTATTGAAGGGAGAATTGCTTGAGGGAAAACAGCAGAATTATTAAATTATTAATTTAAACAATTATCAAATTATTAATTAAAAAGAGGATGTTTTATGGAAATTTTGCTCTATGAGATACAATGCTATCTTCTCTCTCTCCTCCGTAAACTTTCCTTAAAATTTCCAGCATGTTTTAATGCTTTTCTAGATATATGCTATGTAGATGCATGGATTTTGGGCAGACTTTCTGAGGCTGGGAATAGAGTGAAAACAATGGTACTCCAAGGTATAATTGTATATGTACCATTTTTGAAGACAGCCACTTTTGAGGACAATCTGCTAGAGTCCACTTTATAGTATTTTCCTGGTCTTAAAGAATTAAGGAATCAAGAGTATCTATCTTAGACAAAATCATCCCATTTGCAACAACATGGATGGACCTGGAGAGAATTATGCTTAGTGAAATAAGCCAGACTGAGAAAGATAAACACCAGGTGATTTCACTCATATATGGAATATAAACAAGCACATGGACTAAGAAAACAGTTCAGTGGTTACCAGGGGAAGGGGGATAGGAGGTACAGGAAGTGAAGGGGAGCACCTATGTGGTGACAGACAAGAAATAATGTACAACTGAAATTTCACAATGATGTAAACTATTATGAACTCAAATTTTTAAAAAAGACAGGAAACAATAAGGGTTGGAGAGGATGTGGAGAGAAGGGAAGCCTCATACACTGCTGGTGGGAGTGCCAACTGGTGCCGCCACTATGGAAAACAGTATGGAGATTCCTCAAAAAATTAAGAATAGAACTACCGTATGATCCAGCTATTCCACTGCTGGGTATTTGTCCAAAGAACATGAAAACACAAATGTGTAAAGATACATGCACCCCTGTGTTCATTGCAGCATTATTCACAAAAGCCAAGACTTGGAAACCTACATGCCCACCAAGGGATGAATGGATAAAGAAGATGTGGTATATATACACAATGGAATGCTACTCAGCCATAAGAAACGATGAAATCCAGCCATTTGTGACGACATGGATGGACCTTGAGGGTATTATGCTAAGTGAAATAAGTCAGAGGGACAAAGTCAAATACTGTATGATCTCACTCATAAGTAGAAAATAAAAACAACAACAAATAATCACGTAGAGACAGTGATTGGATTGGTGGTTACCAGAGGGGAAGGGGGGAGGGAGGAGGGCGAAAGGGATAATTAGGCAAATGTGTGTGGTGACGGATTATAATTAGTCTTTGGGTGGTGAATATGATGTAGTCTACACAGGAATCGAAATATAATGATGTACGCCTGAAATTTATATAATGTTGTAAATCAATGCTATGGCAATTTAAAAAAAGGGGAAAAAAAGAGTATCTATCTTGAAGGGAGTACACTGCAATATATAAACAGTGGGGCTGGTTGGTGCTTAATTTGAAGCAATGCAATGTTAGTATAGATAGCTAAGGAACACCAGCATATCATGCTGGCATGCAGATGTTAGTTGCTGTTTTCTCTCTTAGAGAAAGAACATTCTGTGAACTGAAAGATAAATTGTGTTTCTTTAATTGATCTAATTGAGTCAGATCTGAATGTGCAGATCATGTAGAAGTAATTTATGTCAGTTCCTTCAGGTTTGTATGGAGATGTATAGCATGCTATGTGTCTATTTATTGGCATGTAAACATACAGGAGTTGTACAGGAAAAATTCTCTTGCCACAAATACTGGTATAATGAGAATTCCCACATTTAAATAAAATGTACTTTGTTTTGTCATGGTAGTTGCACCAAACAGTACTGTATTGATTTGGTTATCACGAATTCTTTTCCAAGAAAACTCTTGTTTAGCAAGTGCTTTCTTTGTAACTGTCACTCACTGAAATAATTTGATTGAGCTGTATTCTCGTGCAGATTAGTGGCAGGCTAATTGACAGAGACGTACCTCTATTTTTCAAAGATTCTTTTTGTTCTGCTACTAAGAAACAGCTCTTCTTTGACTCCTCACCTCTCCCTATCTCAAACAATGCAGTTTTCTTCACATCTTTGAAAAAAACCACTTAAATTCTCAAGTTGCTCTTACATATCAACAAAATAGCACAAAAAAGATTCAGTAGTTGAGAGAGTTAAGAGGTAAATATTCTCAAGACTCCTGCACTGAAGGCACATGTTTTGCTTGTTCACTTGAGAGTAGTATTTTGGGTAATTTGTGAGTCTATTTTTCAAGGTAAAATACAATTAAAGAAAACAAGTAGTGTGAGTTTTGGCTAATTCTATCAAGTTAGTATTGTAGATAGGTGGTCTAATTGGGCAAATGAAATTTATTTTTAACACAATGTAAAAAAATCCCTTGGCTATGTAACTTTATTTTCTTATTCAATAAATATTTGAGTACCTACTGCGTGCCAGGCATTTGGAAATAAAGTGACCAAAACAGTGATTACTGCCTGTAAAATTTACAAATGAGGAGACAGACAGTAAACATGACAAATAAAAAATATAACATTATTAGAAGGTGATAAATGTTATGTAAAAGATAAAAAAATAAAGCACGTTAAAAGGATTGGAATTAAGGGTGCTAGGGGTGGAGGCAGAGATTGAACTATTAAATAGAATGATCAGGGTAGGCCTCCTTAAGAACGTGGGATTTCAGGGAAGACTTGAAGAAGTTCTCTACTGACTGGAAGACTAGAAAGTGTCTCTACTGTACTGATCTGGAGGGAAAGCATTCCAGGCAGAGGGAGCTGCCAGAGTAATGGTCCTAAAGTGAGAGCATGCAGGGAAGCCAGCACAGCTGGATCTGAGTGAGCAGGGGCGAGCAGTAGGGGAAGAGGCCAGAAAAGTACTGGGTGCCAGATCCCACAGGACTTGTAAGCAAAATGGGGAGTTAGTGAAGGGTTTCAAGCATTTTAGTGATACAATCTGACTTACATTCTTGTAGCTGTGTCACGACCGAGCTGCAGGAAGATAGAGTGGAAGCAGGGAGACCATTTAGGAAGTTTTTGCAGTAATTCATATAAGAAATGACGGTGACTTAACCATGTTTGTACTAGTGGACGTGTTTGGGTTCCGAATATTTTCTGAAGATATATCCAATAGAATTTTCTCATGGATTGAGATGAGTGACTGAAAGGAAAGAATTGCCATTAACTGAGATGGAAAATGCTGCTTCTACTTAAACCTGCTTATCTGTATTTTCAAGCACTGTATGATTCTTTTTCCTAATAAGGAAATAAGCACTTAAGGTGAAAATAAATTATGCACATGTTTGGTTTGCAGATAAGCGGCACCTATCTTTTTCTTTGCTATATACCTCTAGATGTGTTTGTTTCCTTTTATAGAAAGAGATTTGTCTTTTCTGAATAGCTGTGGTTGTAGGTCCTAACCAAAAATCTCTAAGTTGTCTCCTTGGAGCAAATAGAAAAAGGAGGAATAAGTGTATTAAACCAGTCATTGGAGTTCAATAAAGGAACTGTAATATTGAAAGAATATACAAGATTTCAGGGAAAAATGGAATAAAATAGTCCTTCTGGGGGCTTTCACTGATTTTGGAAGATAATTGTTAGCTAAACTTATTTATACTTTTTTCCTCTTTTATTTCTTCCATCTTACTCATTGTACTTCTTTGACTTCTTTGTATTGTTTTCAAGAAATCTTTCTTTATTGTAGGATTGTTTCTAAGGCTGCCCTAAACTCAGATAGAGCACCTTAAAGAAGGAAAATAAAATCACTGCAGGTTTAGATTATCTCCTAGTATAGAATGGTTCCCAGTCTTTGTGTCTGTTGTGATATGGCGGTTTGGGGAGGGAGAGTGGGGAGTACGGAGTGCGACAGGGGGTTCCTATATGAGAGTATCATTTGTGCACCATTTCCTAGAGATTTGAATATACAAGGTCTTCATCTTTCAAATATAAGTTGAAAATCTTGTCATGAATAAAATAAAAGTTAATTTAAACTGCTATTTGATTCCTAGAATCATTTTGTTATTTTGTACTTTTGAAGGACTAAATACTAAATACTAAAATTATTATTATTCTCATGAAAAAGTTGAGTCCTCATAAATTTGAATGCATGGAAAGCATTTACCCAGGGAGTTTTTAAAAAATGTAGAAGTAAAGAGTTAAAAAAGGGGAAAATAGTCCTAAAAGGACAATGTAACTCTCCAAGGTAGGGAGGAGGAAATAGTAGACTTAGAAAGATCAGTAGAGAGTAAAGGGAAAGTGGTAGTGGTATTAGAAATTACATGAATGCAAGTCTGGGGTGGACAAATAACAGCAGCTAGAAACAAGGTTAATGGTAGAGGAGTAGGCAGAGTGCAGCAGAGTGTGCATTCTAGTTGGGAGAACACCGCCAAGAGAACCCACTGTAGTGGTAAAAGTGAATGGAAGGCAAAGTCAAGAAGGTTTGCTATCATAGCATCAACTGTAATGTTTCTGAAATCTTTTGAACTTATAAGTTTGGAAGAATCAATATTTTCTGTGAATTTTTTATTCAGTTTGATATGAACCGTGAGGTCTAAATGGTTGAATTTTATTATTGGTTAATATTCCTGTGAAGATGAATTATCTTGAGTTTTTATTGCATTTCTGCTTGAATAATCTACAGGTCTTTGTTAAGAATCTCAGAGGGTAAAAATGACTTTATTTGTCCCTGCTCCTCCCACCTCCCCTCCCAATCTCTGCTAGATCTCTATTTGATTCTAGGAGAGAATTCTGTAGATGAATACTGCACAAATAGTTGAATGGTGGTACCATGTGTTCCTAGACCTTCAGACTTAAAATTCAGGACACCAAAAAACAGCACAGCATTTTTGCATGTCTCTCCACTCTTCAAACACTGGTCTTTTCTCAATTTTATGTGTTTATTTGGAATCACTTAAATATAATTCTTAGAAGTATAATATTAACATCTAAGGAATTTGTGGTATTATCTTCTTTTCTGTTTTAATTTTTTTGGATGACTGAATAGAGGTATTGAGAGGTTAAGTGATAAAGTGAGCAAAGCTTGATTTAAACTGGGTGTCTAACCAACTTCTTAGTTCATGGAACACATTATTTTTTATTAAATTTCTACAGAACCTACTACTTCCTGTCCCATTATACCTTTGGGGAAGCATTCTCTTTTTAGTAAAGATTGAGAAACCATCACATTTTATTATCACTATGCATTCTATAGTGAAAGCAGTGCAGTAGACTTAGTAACAAGCACAATGAATTTTATTTTGAAAATACTGTATTCACATAGGAGAACGTGGTTTACAGATTTCTGAATCTGTCCGTTGTAAGTATAGTGCTCACAAATGCCTTGGATGTAGGACGCATTTGGTGTTCAGTATTGTGAGGCACTAATCAGCTAAGTACCATAATCCTCCTTGCAGGGTACATTCTTACTTGACCTGGAGCTATATACAGCCACATAGTAACAGCATTAAAGAATAACTTTTTTCCTAACAGGCCCATCACTAGGGGATTTTATGACTCCATCCGTGAATGAGTGTTGTTTTATGTGTAACTTTTTAGTAATTGAGTTTTGAAGTAAAATGATTGCAAGTAAGTAGAGACTTTCAAATCATCTGATTAAGGATGGCTCCTATGATTTTGCTAGAGCTAGAAGGATTAAATGAAAGCACTGCCTGGCACAGTGCTGATGTATTTTTGTCAACATGATGCTTCATGCTCGACAGATGTGCATTGTTTGAGCAAAAGGTAAAACTATAAAAATATGTTAAATATTGTGATATTTAAAAAAAGATCTTATTTTTTTGATGAATATAAATTGTTTGATTTGTTAAAAGATTTTGTAGGAGTTGTAGGAATGGAGCTTATATATTTCATGTTTTACAGGATCATACACTTCTGTTAAATCCTTGATTTAATGTGTCTTGATAACTTCAAATTTCAGAATTTGATTGCAGTGTTATGTTTAAACTATATGGTTAGCATTACGTAATTGAGTTAATGAAGTATCATTTTAATTTATTTAGCAATGTCCATGCTTTATAAAGCTTTTAAAAAAGTGGAGGCTTTTTTTTCAGATTATTGATTCTTCAAGTGTGATTTCTATTCTTTTATTTATAAAATGACATTTATTTAATGATCTTTACTAATAAAGATTATGAGTAAAAGATTTTCATAAAGGTAGTGCTTAATTGTAATAACATAAATTTGAATCTGTAGAATTAGTAATCTTTAAATTCTTCACTCTATTTTCAGTGTCATTATGATTCTTAAAAATTGTATAGGTGTTATTAAAAATATATGAATATTAAAACTTAACTTCCATGTAACCTTTCACTGTCCTTATAAATGTTTTCAAATGTTTACTGGATTATGTTTTCAGAGACTGGATGATTATTTTATAGTATATATGGTCAGTATTGTAAGTGGTATAACACAAACCACATAGGATGGTAAAGCTTGTAAATATTAAGATAGAAACTATGGTAAAAATGTGATGAATTAGTATACAACGTTTAAATTGAGACTGCCTTTAGTAAATTGTGAAAGTGACTATAATTGGGGAAAAACTCTCTTTATTTGGAGTTTTCCTATCAGTCAGTTTTATTTTTAGACGTAGCATTTTGAAGAGACTATTGGTAGTTTCTTACTCAAACTCTTATGCCTATTTACAATAACATTTATAATGGAGTGTCAGGTGTGAATATATAGCTAGAATATTTAAAAATAGATTGAATTGTTAGTCCATATGACAAAAAATTATAAGTAATGAACAGAAATGCTACTTATTAAAGTCGATTTAGGGTATTTCTGTATGTGAGTTTTTATAAACTGGCTCCAGTTAAGACCACTATAATATGGTGAAAGAGAAAATGATTGTAACAACCTAGGTTTCAATTAAGAGAAGCAAGATGAACAGATATTAGGTAAATATAAAGTGGAGATAAATCTGTGCTGATATTGTTCTATCAGAAATAGGGATTGGCTGAGGTAAAGGAGTAAGATTAAGGTGCTGTACAAAGTCACACATACATTTTATTCTAAAGAGAGGCATAATTTTGGATTCTATTTCTTAATTTCTCAGAGTCTTTGAAGGATTAAGTGAAATATAACATCTTAGATGAATTGCTCCATTCTTTTGAATTGCAACCTATGGGTTAAGTACTGTTATATGCTTTAGGATTGTTTAGAGTAGAGAAGTGTAAAAATTATCTTTAAGTCCTTTTGCCTATTAAACGTTTTCCAGCTGATAATAGTAAATGCTAAGACTTGTTTATAAAGGCCAGTAATGAAGATAGAGATTAGAGTTATAGTACTTGAATTTTCATGGATTTTCTACAGTTCTTGGAAAAACGTAGTGTCTAAGAAATATAACAGCTTTAATTTAAAGGAGAGTATATATGAAATAATCCATGATACAGTTGGTAAAAATTGTTTTGACGTAATATTTTGGAGTAATTGGTAGCATATTCTTCATTGTTTGGTAAGAGTATTCTTAGAATAACTCTTGCCTTGCTTCTAGCATAGCTTTAATATACTATAAGTACTATACCTTAAAGTGTATTTTTAAAAACCTAATTCTATGTTAAGTAACAATGACAATTGTCATCCCAATTTTAGAAATCATGACCACTGTTCTATTTTTACTTAAATCCAGTACAAATCAGCATCTACAGTATGATTCACACGCTTCAGGCAAATTCATAATCTCTAGAACAAAGTTGATTGCTGGATTTGATATTGAATTTTATTTTCCTAAGTTATGATTTTTAAAAAGCACTTAGATGGCTTGCTAAGGAGTAGTTAGTAATAGACTTTCTTTTGCAACTGAAGTCTATAATTAAATATTCTTATTTATCAATAAAATAGAATATATTTCCTGTGTTATAAAGGCTTACTATGTTCACTTTGTTTATACCTACTTACTTTCAAAAACTGAGGTTAATTCCTCAGGGAATGAAGTGTTTCTTTTTTCCCCTTGCCTCTGTCCTATAGTACTCAGTGTGATGTTAAATACATTAGTAGATATCCCTAATTTACAGAGATTTTTTCTAAATGTTTATTTGTAAAGTGATTGACACTCAAAATACATTTTGTCAAAGAGTCATTTTATAAACAATGGTTGGATTCTAAAGCCCAACAACAAAAGCGAAATTAACATATAATAGAGCTAAATTACACCACTAAAACAAGTAGTTCCTTCCTTTCACTTAAGGTACTGTTACTGCCATGACAGCAGTTGGGGAACGAGAAGGACTGGACTATTTTAGCAAATTAGTGGGTTTGAGTATAGAAGAAAAGAGCAAGCCATGAAAAGTAGAGATATGCTAAAGGATAATTAACCAGTTCTTTAATTCAACAGATGTTTATTGAGCACCTACCTTGTGCCAGCCTCCTTAGATCCAGGTTGCCCATCCTCATGAAACTTAACATTTTAGAGTGTTATAGTCATTCCTGGATAGAAAGAGATAAGATTACCTAGGAAAGAAGTGCAGTGAGGAAGAAGGCCACTGTTAGGTTTGAACTGCCTTCAAAATATCCAATTTCTCCCTTAACATTTTGTGAAGATTCTTACTTCAATTTCTTATATGACCTTACATTCCGCATTTTAGAGATTAATTTATATTAACAATCTTAAGTATTTTTGATAATATTATAAAACCATCCATCCATTCTGATTTAATCTGCTTATTTTTCTTTTGACTCCCAGCTGAAATTAAGTATAATGGGGAATTGGAATTTACCCAGTTTGGGATCATGAAATCTTTTGAAAGGGAAGGATATGTGAAAAAGTTTTAGGTAGGTTCTAGAGAGGAACTACCTTGGAAAATCCTCGATTTAATAAAACAATAATTAAGAATTCAGTAGATTTATATTTTATAAAATAGCTTTGAGTAAAAAAAGAAAGAAAAGAGAATAGCAACTTAATGAGAATACGCAAAATATTTCCTCTACTGTATATTTTATATAAGTGGATTACACTCCATATAACTACATTATTCAGGTCTTAGTTCAAATGTACCCTTTCAGAAAGACCTTCTTTATGAAAAGTAGGTTTCCTCAGTCACTTTTCATAATTTTACCGTTTCAAATTTCTTTCACAGTACTTATCACTATATGAAATTACCTTATTTGCTTATATGCTTTCTGTCTGTCTCCCTCACTAGAAAGAAAACTTCTTGAGGGCAGGGACCTTATGTGTCTTTTCTCTGTTATATTCCCAGCAACCAAAATCATATCTGGCACATAGTAAGCCCTAAATAAATATTTGTTGAATGAGTGAATAGATACTAGAGCTACAAAAGTGTATTAGACGCATTCCTTCCTGCCTCAAAATTTAAAGTCTACTGGGACAGTACAGAATGCTAACTAGGTAACTGTAAATAGGATGAGTAGTATTATGCTGGGGAAATACAAAGGCACAAAAGTGAGAGTTGTTGAGCTATCTTACTGGTCTATGGGAATGAGGTAATACTGCTTTCATTTAACAAATCATATTTTACCTCCTTTTTCTGTTTCCAAAATTTATATACTTATATATAGTTATAAAACTTGCTATTGAGTCCACACTGAATTTTAGGGAAATTAGAATGTATTTAATTAAACAATCTCTAAATGAAATTTTTAAAAAATTTGTAACTTTTAAAAAATTTTTTAAAAATTATCTAATTTCAGGGCATAAGTATACTCCATATAAAGTGTGTCAGGCATGCAATAACCATATCAAAAATACCTTTTCAATTTCGTATTTGAACTGAATAAACTGAAACTTTCAGTAAAACTTTTGTTTTGGCATGACTTTATAATAAAATTTTAAAAAAAGAAGCAAAAGAACTATTTGAATTTATCCATCAAATTCAACCCACCAATCAATAAAATGTAAAATTGTTTAAATGTTGCTTTTCTTATCATTCTTTTTCTTTGGTTACTTAGGAAAAGAAGTCCATCAGTGTCCAGAGATCAGAATAGAAGATACGACCAAAGGGAAGAAAGAGAGGAATATTCACAGTATGCTACTTCGGATAGCGCGATGCCTAGATCTCCGTCAGATTATGCTGATAGGAGGTCTCAACATGAACCTCAATTTTATGAAGAATCTGATAATATAAATTACAGGGACTCCAACAGGAGAAGTCATAGGCATTCGAAAGAATATATTGCAGATGATGAGGATGTGGAGAGCAGAGATGAATATGAAAGACAAAGGAGAGAAGAGGAATACCAGGCACGCTATCGAAGTGATCCGAATTTGGCCCGTTATCCAGTAAAGCCACAGCCCTATGAAGAACAAATGCGTATTCATGCTGAAGTGTCTCGAGCAAGGCATGAGAGAAGGCATAGTGATGTTTCTTTGGCAAATGCTGAACTGGAGGATTCCAGGATTTCTATGCTAAGGATGGAACGACCATCAAGGCAAAGATCTATATCTGAACGTAGAGCTGCCTTGGAAAATCAGCGATCTTATTCAATGGAAAGAACTCGAGAGGCTCAGGGACCAAGTTCTTATCCACAAAGGACCACAAACCATAGTCCTCCTACCCCCCGGAGGAGTCCAATACCCATTGATAGACCAGACCTGAGACGTACTGACTCACTAAGGAAACAACACCACTTAGATCCTAGCTCAGCTGTAAGGAAAACAAAACGGGAAAAGATGGAAACAATGTTAAGGAATGATTCTCTTAGTTCCGACCAGTCAGAGTCTGTGAGACCTCCACCGCCAAAGCCTCATAAATCAAAGAAAGGGGGTAAAATGCGCCAGGTTTCACTGAGCAGTTCAGAGGAGGAATTGGCTTCCACACCTGAATATACAAGTTGTGATGACGTTGAGATTGAAAGTGAGAGTGTAAGTGAAAAAGGTAAGCACTATATTCTAATCACACATTTCCCTGTAATTGATTAGATAGGGTTTTCTTTTTAGGTTGCATTTCTGAGTAAACATTTAATAGATATTACTACCTTTATTTTGAAAGTTTTTTAATGATGCTGATTTGTGAAGAAATTTCAAGTTATAAAAAGTGAATATCTTCTGTTGTTCTGGCAGAAGAAAAGTCTATTGATTTAAAAAAAAATTTCTTTTGCTTTGTTTCTGAAAATTTTCTTGCATCATTTGATGGCATATTTTAAAAATACCTATTAGCCATAGTTGTAAATTTACTTTTTTGTGTTTTCTTTTAAAAGTAACAATATGTTTACTATAGAACATCTGAAAAATTCCTCAAGGTGTAAAGAATGAAATACAAGCTATCTGTAATCCTTTCCCTCAAATATAACCATTGCTAACATTTTGTTGTGTTTTCTTCCCTTTTTCCTATGCATATATATTTTATATATTTATAAATTTGGTATCATACAATAAGTAATATTGTATTCCTGTTTTTCAATTGATATCATATCATTAGCTTTTTTCCAAGCCATTAGATGTTCTTCAGAAATATGTTTTAAATGGCTGCACTAAGATTCTATCATAAGGATGTATCACAAGCTAACTATTCCTTTATTGGGGGGCGTTGCAGTTGCTTCCAATTACTAGTATAAATAATATTATAATAGTTATCTTAATACATATTTTTTTGCCTATATCTCTGAGTATTTCACAAATACGTATTTGCGCTTTGATTCTTTTAAGCTTTTAATTCAGAGTACCAACCTGCTTTCCAGAGAGGTTATAATACTCTATACTCCTATTAGATGTGCTTGAGCTTTCAGTCTTTTTTTCTTTTTTTTACTGAGGAAAATTGGCCCTGAGCTAACATCTGTTGCCAATCTCCCTCTTTTTGCTTGAGGAAGATACACCCTGAGCTAACATCTGTGCCAATATTCCTCTATTTTGTATGTGTGTTGCTGCCACAGCATGGCTGCTGACGAGTGGTGTAGGTCCATACCCAGGAACCGAACTGGGGCCACTGAAGAGGAGTGTGCCAAATTTAACCACTAGGCCATGGGGCTGACCGCCATAAGCTTTCAGTCTTTTTTTCTTTTTTCTTTTTTTTTTTTTTAAAGGTATACTCTTTTTTGGTGAGGAAGATTGGCTCTGAGCTAACATCTGTTGCCAATCTTCCTCTTTTTTTTCTCCTTCCCAAAGCCCCAATACACAGTTGTATATCCTAGTTGTAAGTCCTTCTAGTTCTTCTATGTGGGAGGCTGCCACAGCATGGCTTGATGAGTGGTGTGTAGGTCCACGCTCAGGATCCGAACTGGTGAGCCCTGAGCTGCCAAAGTAGAGCATGAGAACTTAACCGCTATGCCACTGGGCTGGCCACATAAGCTTTCAGTCTTGATATGCCAAATCTTTGTCAGTTGAATAGGCCTGAAAAAATACTCTCTTTGTCCTTTTTATTTGAATTTGATTGTGAAGTTGAATGTTTTGTATGTTTATTGGTGTTTGATATCTTTTTTTATATGAATTATCTGTTCCTTTTGTTGCTTCTGCCCATGTTCTTACTGGGTATTAATTAGTATTTCCTCATATTGATTTATGAGCTTTTCATATGGTTAAGATTTTACCCATTCAACCATCATTTGTTCCAAATGTATTTCCCATTTTGATGTTTACCTACTAATTTTTTTTGGTCATTTGGAACTGTTGAATTTAATATAGCTAAGTCTTTGCATCTTTGCTGATTTTTTCCCATTCCTTTTATCCTTAGAAACTCTCTATTCATCCCCAAAACAGTTAAATACTTAATGGTATATGTTCTCATATTTTTATTATTTACTCTTTTAACTTTTTAATCTTTCTGTAATGTATTTTGGTGTATGTCAAAATAGACCAGAAAGGTGAAAATCTAACATGAACCCCTTGTGCCAATGCCCTCCCACCACCAATTTTCGGATACCATTTGATGAATAATAGATTTCTTGTTCCTAAGAATCAACAGGAATCAAAAGAATTCAAGAAGGCAGCTAGGTATGAAATTAATACAGAATCATTTTATATTGCACAAAAAATAATTAGTTAGAAAATATAAATGAAAGGCAGTTCCAATTCTGAGCTAAAAACAGAAAATGTGATTTTAAAATAGCTAAAAAGAAAGGAGTGCCTACATGAAGAAAGCTACAAAACTTTACTGAGTAACATAAAGGAAGATGTGAGTAGAGATTCATTTCATGTTCCTAATTGAGGAGGCTAAATACTGTAAAGATGCAGGTTCTTTCCAAACGATCTCTTGGGGTTAATATTCTAATCATAATCCCAGTTGGTTCCTTGGAGTATCCTATTTTTACAGTTAATCTGGAAGGTATAGAGGAGGAAAAAAGCTTAACTCTTTTTTTCTCTCTGTGTATTTTAGGTTCATTGGCTGGGACCCTTGTAAATTAGACTGACAAAAGACAGATTAACAAGAGAAAAAGAAGCATGTTTTTATTATCGGGTACATTGCACATGCATATGGGAGCACTCAGCTATGAGAAACTCAAAGGGGTGGTTAGAATTTGGGCTTTTATAGTATTTTAACAACAGAGCAATAACTTTTTAGAGAGAAGACGAGACAAAGGCAAAGGACTTCAAGCTTCTAGGGCAGCAAATTGTGGGAAGGTAAACGCAGAGGGGAACTAATGGAAGATAAGGGCTAGCTAGTAAAGTTTGTTATGTACACTTCGCTGGAGCCGTCTCTGGGCTGAGAAAGAGTAATTAACTTCTGTCCTTCCTAGTAGAGACAGCAGGGGGGACACCTTTAAAAATTTGTGTCCTGTTTTCAGGCAAACAGGAGGAGGGCAGAGGGCTTTTATTGTGACTGCTTCTTCTCAGTTGCCTTCAGCTCAAAATAATCCTTATGCCAAAGTGGCATATTAAAACAAATAAATGATAAAATCATGGAAAGCACCGCAAACCAAGAGGAAAGAGATAAATTATTCAACAAATGGCTTGGGGAAAATGTGTATACAATTTAAAAAATCGCATTACAGCCTCATTTCATACAAATTGCATTTAAATTATAAATAAGAAAATTGTTTATTAAAGTATAAAGATTATAAAGAGAATCTGTAGATCTTAATATTATCATGGAGCGTATAGAAAATTTATTTCCGAGAAGGTATAATACTTCCTCAAGTGTATTTAATAATCTCCAGTTTGGTCATTGTCCGTATTTGTCTGAGTGTATCATGGTACTAAAATGTAAGAGAAAGAGAGTTTCGTTATCCTTAGTGGTTTGGTTTAGATTCTGTTACGTACTTCTGTTATTCTTTGCTAAAATAATGCCTTCACTTTTACCTTGTCAAGATGTAAAAAAACAAACAGAAATGCATCAAACCAATGCTTGAAAGCTTTTTATATGTGGTATCTTTCCAAGGGCTTATACTTTGTTTCAGGATTTTGAAGTATACACTTATAAAAATCTCATGTAATTAAAAAGCTGTCTATGAGATATTAAAATCCAATGTAATACTATTTAGCAGAACTAAAACTTTGATCAAATATGGAAAGAAACTACATGTCACATTTGTATTCTCCCCTAACTTGAACTCCTAGTAGACACTCTTAGAGAAGGCCCTCTTTCTCATCTATCTAATAATTTGTTTTACAGAGTACGGTTTCTGCCAACATGTATTTCCAGTGGACAATCATAATTTAATTCAGCTTTGGAGGAAGAAATCGACATAAAATAACCTTTTCCTGTTTGATATTACCCCCAATAGTAGTATTCAGTGAGGAGAAGTAGCTGTTGAGAGACTGGAATAATATGGGAAAGAGATTAAATTGTGTCATATTTTGACTTTTCATCATTAGAATAGCATTTTTGATACTTGTGGGAAAAGTGTCAATCTGATTTGGGAATAGGTGCTTTAAAAGTTATCTAACATTGAGATTCATAGCCATCCTTGGTAGTTAACTAGTGTTTGAAAATTCTTCCTAATAATTAAAGAACTTTTATTAGTGGCATTTTTTCCTGTATATTTATATGTGGATACATCATTCTGATGAGAATCAACCAACTTTTAAAAGATAGTCATCCTTTTGCTTTATTACCCCTCGACTAAATAACTTCAAAGAGTATGTTTTACAACTGAGACAGATTTCTCATTATCTTTACTTTTCTGTGCCTTTTCATTCTTGTATACGACCTTTCAAAAATTTGCAAAACCAAATTTGGATCAAGTAATCCAAAGTATTAACCAACAGTGTATAAACAGCACCAGACAACATTTTATCAGCACAGAAGGATCCTTTGCAGGTCCTTGTATGTTATAGCATAGCTCCTACTACATGCCAGAATCTTTCCTGATCTTTAAGTAATAAAATTCCATTGATAATCCACAGCGAGCTTATAGTTTACTTAAATTTTTTTTCTCTGCTGGCCTATTGGCTAGTCTTTTTTTTTAATCTTCAGCTTTACTGGTGCTTTGGCTTTTCTCTTATTCATTTGTCAATTTGGATAGATCTTATTATTTTAAATACATGGAATTTCTCCCACATTTATAGTAGATGTCATTTTGCTCAATATGTTCTGTTAAATGATGCTGATAATACAGTCTATGAGTGACTGGATCATTATTTGTGTAACAATAACAGGGAGGTTTTATGGGAAGAGCATGGGTTTTGGAGTTAAAGAGAAGCTCAAATACTGCCTGTGCCATTCACTAACTGCATGATTTTGTCCTACTGTTTAACTACTCTGGGTCTCTTTCCTTATCTATAAATAAGATAGTATGTTCATTGTTTGGTAATTGTAGGGATCAGTGAATATATACTTGTCAAACATTAGGTATTAAAACATTTTCAGGTTACTTATTTAATGTTCTGTGATAGTCAAGACTTCTACAAGACAACCTTCAACAGTTTTGAATGAAAGTATAGTCGTGGTCACATGGATTGTGGT
Organism: Equus asinus; assembly: GCF_041296235.1. Classification (NCBI taxonomy): domain Eukaryota; kingdom Metazoa; phylum Chordata; class Mammalia; order Perissodactyla; family Equidae; genus Equus; species Equus asinus. Next base: position 51,526,651 of record NC_091801.1, read on the forward strand.
CATTTGTGTTGGTTTCACCTCTTCCAGGATCTGCCTCATGCTGAAGTAGGCTTGTATTTCCAGGCTAAGAAGAATATACTTTTTAACTTGTTGAGATATAATTTTGAGATGTAATCCAATGTCTCACTAAATACTAGACACCTATTTACTCCTTTTTCTGCAAAATACTTTTTCTAATGCCTGTTATTTGCAAGGTGTTAGATTGGACCTTGTGGAAAATGTAGAGATCAATAAGACATTCTTTCTACCCTCAAGAAATTAAGAGTCTAAAATAATTAGCAATATAAGCCCATTGTACTATAGGTTATAGGACTTCAGAAGAGAGAGTTCATCTCTTGGTCATCTCCACTCATTTTGTGTGATTTGTATGTTTTGTAACACATCTCTTGACTGAGTATGATATAGTTTGCTTTTCACAATGCTATATTTGTTTCTCACTTCTCCATATTTTGTGTTGTGTTAGAAAATTGCAAACTGATTTTTTACTTATTTCACCTGTGGATTTTGGAAAGAAATAAGTCTTAGATTGCTGATGTCATATCATCTCTAAATTTAAATGTGGGATATTTCTCTCAAAGTTTAAAATATATTTCTTTCATAAGCTTTAAAAAGTACTACTGCCTTTACGATATGTCTATTATTTCTTTATTAAATAATCTAGAACAGGTTTCTCCACCTCAACACTGTTGACATTTAGGGCTGGATAATTGTTCGTTTTGTGGGACTATCTCATGTATTATAAGGTATTTAGTAGCATCCTTGGCCTCTCCCCACTAGATGCTAGTAGCAACCCCATTCCCAGTTGTGACAACCTAAAATATCTCCAGACAATGCCAAATATCCCTTCTGGGGCAAAGTCCGCCATTGCCACCTACCTCCCTCCATCCCTAGGCCCTCCGCTTATTCTCTTTCCCTCCTCACTTTCAGAACCAATTGAGGGGTCATGACCAGTTTTTAAAAAAGAGGAAGACAGGAATAGGATAGAGTAGAAAATATCAGAATGAAGCACACAGAATAAGGGTAATTGATCTGTAAAACATTTTTTTAGTGTTGTGTGTGTACTCTGTAGGCTCACAATGTAAAATATATGTTTTTTACTGTGGATCATGGCCAAAAATGTTTTAAAGCTACTCCGCCTTATTAGAATTTTATATTTTGCAAATACATATTGTGAAGCAGCTTTCAGACTTGAAATTATATAACATAAATGTAAGCAGATTTAGAAGCTAAACTAACTCAAAGTTAATTTGTAAGTATGTAGCTAGAAGGTGGATTTGCAAATGGGAATAAAATAAAATTTTTGTTTTCTGACAAATTGCAGCATATAAAGTGTTTAAGGTGGTAATTCCTTCTGTTTGCAAATATATTTCCATGTTAATTATGGATGAAACACTATTTTAAGCATTTGCTTAAAGAAAAAGAATTGTTTTGGGGGCTGACCTGGTGGCGTAGTGGTTAAGTTCATGTGCTCTGCTTCGGCGGCCTGGGGTTCATGGGTTTGGATCCCTGGCATGGACTTACACACTGCTCATCAAGCCATGCTGTGGCGGCATCCTCCATACAAAAAGTAGAGGAAGATTGAGGCTGTGGCCGAGTGGTTAGGTTTGCACCCTCTGCTTGAGCAGCCCAGGGTTTCACCCATTTGGATCCTGAGTGTGGATGTAGCACTGCTCACCAAGACATGCTGATGTGGCATCCCACATAGCATAACCAGAGGCACTCACAACTAGAAGATACAACTATGTACTGGGGGAGCTTCGGGGAGAAGAATAAAAGAAAAAAAGAAGATTGGCAACAGTTGTTAGCTCAGTTGCCAATCTTTAAAAAAAAAAAGTAGAGGAAGATTGGCACAGATGTTAGCTCAGGGACCATCTTCTTCAAGCAGAAAGAGGAAGATTGGCAACAGAGGTTAGCTCAAGGCCAATCTTTCTCACCAAAGAAAAAAAAAAGAAAAAAAAGGAAAGAAAGAAAGAAAAGAAAAAGAAAAAGGAAAGCAAAAAAAGTAAAGAAAAAGGATTGTTTTTAATGGAAAATTTAGCACTCAAGGAAACTACCAAGTAGGTATCAAGAGAAAAATCTTAATTAGTTTGTGGAATATTTGAGAGGCTGCTTATCTAGTTGAATGAAAAATTAAAAGCAGAAGTATATTATAGACTAGTTGTTGTAGTTTGGAACATAGAAAATGTTAACTTTTAACTTAAAATGATGTCTTTGTTAAGTTGGATTAGAATTCAGTAGATGATGCCTGGATATTGATATTTAGTACAGCTTTAAAAATTTGGTGATGAAATTTGTTCAATGGATAAAAAAAATAAAAACCTTTGTGAAGAACATATTGTTATTAATTGATAAGAGGCATATCAGTGCAAATACCCTAATGGTGTTACAAATGTTGTACAAGCCAATTATTTGAGTTAAAAAAGCATTGAAGTAGCAAAAAAGTCAAGTCTAAGACTCATTCAGTATTTCAAGAAGTATACAGTAGATTGATTAATTGGTTCATTCTTTATTTCATTCAACTAAAATATATTAAATGTCAATAATTGATAGCACTAGAGTATGAAACATGAAATGTGAAAGCATTATCTATCACTAGAATTGCAGCTTTGTGGAACATGAGTAAAAACTTGTGCTGTGAATTTGACTGCATTTATGCCAGCTGACCCATCCAAGAAAATTGTACATCAGATGGACTTTCACTTTTGTTAGGTTGTGCTAGAAGCTGTCTGTTTTCCTTTCTAGGATGTATCTATGAGAAGGGCTTTTTGAGGAAATATTTAGGGTGTATGGAGTTGTGTTTCAAAGCAGAAGGGCAGCTTAAATTATTGCCATCTGTAACCCCATTCCCCCTGGACCTGCTTATCTGCCTCTTTTTATAGGACTTAGCTTGGTTAAGATATTTTTCAGGAACAAATAAAGTAAGCCTGACGTAGTAAAATTAAAGCATAGACTCCTAAAATACAAAACTGCTGTTAATTCTTTTAACAGAGACCTAATGAAGTGTAAGTAAAGGTTTAATTTTCTAGGAATCTTAGATGCTCCTGATACTTACCTTTTGTCCAAATCTTGAAATATATAATTATGTTAATTAATTTATTGAATAGACAGTTGAATAAAATAGTAGGATCTATGAAAATCATGAACTTTAATGAATGACCAAGATGATAAGAACAAGTTAGATGAGGGACATCAAAAAAAGAATTTAACTAAAAGAGAATTAAACAGATGTTAAAATTCTCGGTTAAGAATAAATGGGCATGAATGTAATACTTTGCAATCTCTTCAAGCCAAATGCATTTTAGATATGATTCTATTTTACAACACAGTACATGTATTCAGCTGTGTGTGCGCATTGTTGGAAGAGTCAGCAGATCAAGTTTTAAGTTGTATTGTACGAGCCACTTTAAGCACTTCCTGTTCTGTACATATTGGGAATTTTTTAAAGAAAAAATGTATTTCTCATGGGACTACTGACCTTTACTTTGTAATTAAGGATTTGATTTGATTAACTTAGAATTTGAGTCTCATATCCTATTCTTGAGATAGTGGAAGGGGGAAACTCTCTGACTTTTAGTGAGGAAACAGGAAGTATGTGTTTATAATTTTGAACTTTAGGTGCATTTCCCCAAAGAAATAATGTTATAAATGACAATAAATTAATGCCTTTTTATTCATTTGATTCGGCAAACTTAGGGAGCCAGTTCTAGCTCCTAAGCAAGGCACTTGGATCCTGCAGTGTAAAAAGACATATGTCTCAGTTTTTGTTTTGTTTTAATCTGGGAAAACAGTTTGGTTTTGTTTTAATCTGGGAAATCTTTTTATCTCACCTTCATTTTTGGAGGATAATTTCTTTGGATATAGAATTCTTGGTTGACAGTTTATTTTTTTCCTCTTTCACCATTTTGCATATGTCATTCCATTCTTTTCTGGAGATGAGAGTCTTCTCTCTTGCTGTTTTCAATATGTTCTCTTTGTCTTTGGATTTCAGCAGCTTGACTATCATGTGTCTAGGTTTACGTCTCTTGTATATATCCTACTTAGGGATCATTGAGCTTCTTGAATCTGTAGATTAATGTTTTTCCTTACATTTGGGAAGTTTTCAGCCATTATTTCTTCAACTACTTTTTCTGCCTGTTTTTCTCCCAGGAATCCCATTATGTTTATGTTTATATGCTTGATATTTTCTTAGATATCTCTGAGGTTCTTTTCTCTTTTTTTTGTGTGTATTTTTTCTCTCTATTCTTCAGAGTGGATGATTTCTACTGCTGTGTGAGTACACTGATTGTTTTGTCTGCCATCTCAAATTTGCTGTTGAGTTAACGTAGTGACTATTTTATTTTGGCTATTGTATTTTTCAGCTCTAGAATTGTCATTTCATACCTTTTACAGTTTTATGTCTCTACTGAGAATCTCTATTTATTGTCATTGGCATTATATTTTCCTGTAATTCTTTGACATGGTTTTGTTCATTTTTAAAATATATTTATAATAGCTGCTTTAAAATCTTTATAATAGCTGCTAAATCCAACATCGGAGTTCACTCTGAATCAGAAGATTGCTTTTTTCCCTGGTTATGGGTCACATTTTCCTCTTTCTTTGCATGTTTCATAATGTTTGGTTGAAAACTGGGCATTTTAGATGATATATTTTAATAGCTCTGGTTTCTTACTTATTTTCAGGAGGATTGTCTTGTCTTTCTCTTTTCTTTTCTTTTCCTTTCTTTTCTTTTCTTTTTTAACAACTTACTTGGACTTAAAGTGTGGGATCTGTCCCCTCCTGTGGTATATCTCCACTGATAGCTCTGCTCAGTTTGTTTTACTCAAATATGTATATATCTACCTTTTTATAGGTTACTTCTGTGTCTACATAGCCTAATTGTCAGCCAAAGATTTGGGCAGAAATTGTAAGGCTTCCACCTTCTGCCAATCAATCTGTGTGTAATGTGGGGACACATTCAAAGTTCAGCCAGTTCTCAAGTCACTCTTGGGTGTTACTTTATATGAGGCTATCTCAGGACCTCCTCTGAACATGATGTAGTTTCCTAGTCAGCCTGATATGTGCAGAGAGTTTGCCTAGCTTTTTTTTCTGTGAGTCTCTCATTTCCAAGGTCTCCCTGTCAAATTTGTGTCTGGTCTGCCATTCTGTGTGGGACTGCAATCTTTGGCCAGCAAACCTGCAGGTTTTCTCTCTTTATTTCCTGTTGAGTTTGCCTCTTCTAGCTGACAAAGCCATAGGTTTTCACCCCCAGCCCAAATCAAGTAGCAAATCTGCTGGTAGCTGCTGGTTTTCCCAGCCAGCTCCATACTACTAAAACGATTGATCTTTCTGTAGACCTCTTCCCTTGTTTGTACTGTGCCAGAAGGAGGTTATGGGAGCAATGCCAGGTGAGAAGGTAACAGACTTCTATTGCTTTAATCTGAAGCTTTAGCAGTTTCTCTCTATTTTTTATGTGCCTTTGTTTGCTTTCCACAGTCATGCAATTATTGTTTTCATCTAGGCTTGTACTTTGTTTTTGTGAAGAGACCTTGTTGACACTTCATGCCACTAAGCCAGAAGTCCTTCTTTTTTTCATGATTTTGTGAGTCAGGAATTCAGGGTGGGTTCAGTTGGGTAATTTTTCTAATTCAAATAGTGCTATTAAGGTTAATTGGTGGAATTCAACTGGTAGTATGGGGTGTTCTGGAGGGTTCAAGATGCTTTCTCTTGTATATCTGGTGTGAGATTTAGAATGAAAGTTATGATCATTTTAATAATGATGAAGATGATGGTGATACCATGAACATTCAGATAACTCTACAATTTTCAAAGCACTTTCATGACCATTATCTTATTTAAATATCTCAACAATCTGTGAAATATTATAATTAATCTCTTTTTATACAGGTGAGTAAATGAGGCCTAATGTATTATGTGACTTGCCCAAGTCATAAAACTAATAAGAAGTGGAGCCAATACTTTAATATACATTTTTTGGCTCCAGCTATAAAACTCTTCCTGTTGCAACATGCTGCAGCTGTATAAACATGGTTAAATTAAAAATGAAGATGTTGAAGAATACCTTTGTATAATATGTGATTTAATTGCCAAGACTTTATTAACTTAAAGTAAGGAAAAACAGTGACATAAAACAGTTAATAAACTTTGCATTCATTTAATGACTGTAGAAAAATGTAATAAATAGAATATCTGAACTTTTTCTATGTATTAAACACATACACACACACATCTACATGCAAACACATACACTATTGAGTTAGCATATATTTTTCAGTAGAGGTAATTGAAATAGAAATCTTAGCCTAACAAGTGAATTTTTTGATTATTTTTAACCAGTTTTCATATTTAAATATGTTTAACTTGCACTAATAGATTCATTGAATATCAGAGTTGGATAGGATTTAGTATGCTTTTAGTGTAATGTCCTAACTGAAGCACTGATTTTCTCTGCATCGTGCTGACAGATGGTATTCCAGCCTTTTCTTTGAACATTTCCAGTGACAGGATAATCAATACCCATGAAGGCAGCAACACATTATTTTTAATTTTGAAATACTTATAGATTTGTAGGAAGTTACAAAGATAGTACAGAGTAATCCTATGTGCCCTTCACCTAGTTTCCCCCAATGGTTACATTTTGTATAACTATAACAAATATTGATACAAATACAATGATATTGCATAACAATATCAAAACCAGGAAATTGACATCAGAACAATGTGTTTAGATAGTTCGGTGACATCACAGGTATGGATTCATGTAACCACAGCTATTGCAAAAGTACAGAACTGCTGTGCCACAAAGATCTTCCTTGTGTACCCCTTTGTAGTAACACTTTCCTCTCCCTCATCCCTAACCTCTGCTAACCGCTAATTTATTCTCAATCTCTGTAACTTTGTCATTTAGAGAATGTTATATAAATGAAGTCATATGGTACGTGACATTTTGTGATTTTTTTTTTTTCCACTCAGCGTATTGCCCTTGAGGTCCATCTGTTTTATATATCAATAATTTTTTTACTTGAGCTGTTTACCTATTGAAGGATATTTTGGTTGTTTCCACTTTTTGGCTATGACAAATAAGGATATCCTCTTTGGAGAAATTTCTTTTCATATAAAGCATTCAGCCTTTTACCATTAAGTATGGTCTTAGCTGTAGGTTTTTGATTGATGTTCTTTATTTATTTGAGCAAGTTCTCCTCTATTCCTTGTTTTCTGAGAGTTTTTTTTATCATGAATTTTTTTTTTGCTCCAATGAATAGAATCATGTGTTTTTTTCTCCTTTAACTTGGGAATATGATAGGTTACTTTGATTTTCAATATTCAACCAGCCTTGCATTTCAGGAATAAACCCCATTTGGTCCGAGTGTATAATTTGTTTCATATGTTGCTGAATTATATTTGCTAATATTTTGTTAAGGATTTCTGTGTCTATATTCATGAGGGATGTTGGTCACCATTTTCTTGTTTGCCATTTTCTTTTGTATTTTCTCTTTATTCCCTCTGTTTTTTATTTCTCTGTTTTCTTGCTTTCCTATGGGTTATTTGGAAATTTTTTTAGAATTGCATCTTGATTCATTTGTAGTGTTTTTCAGTATATTTCTTTGCAAAATTTTTTTTTAGTGGTTGCTCTATGTAATATATTACAAATGCACAACTTAATACATCCAACTGGTGCTGGTATTTTATTAGTTAGAGTGAAATGTGGAAACCTTACACACTTTATTTTAACTTTCCCTATTTATAATGTAATTGTCTTAAATATTTCTTCTATATATGTTGAAAAGCACATCAGAAAATATATAGTTTTTGCTTCAAACATAATTTAGAAAACTCAAGAGAGAAGGAAAGTCCGTTGTATTTACCCTTAATTTTACTTACCATATTCTTTATTCCTTCTTGATATTTCCAGGTTCCTTCTTGTTTGTTTCCTTTTTGTTTTTAGAACTTCCTCTAGTTGTTCTTTTAGAGTAGGTCTACTGGTGACAAATTCTTAGTTTCTTTTTATCTGAGAATATCTTTATTTTTCAATCAGACCTGAAGATAATTTTACCATATTTAGAATTCAGGGTTGACATTTCTTTTATTTCAGCAATTGAAAAATATTGTGTCACTTCTTTCTGGCCTCCAAGGTTTCTGATGAGAAATCCACTGTCATTCAAATTGTTTTTTCCCATTAGGTAAGGTGTTATTTCTTTCTTGCTGCTTTCAAGACAGTTTGTCTTTCATTTTTGGTTTGATTATGATGTGTCTTGGAACAGATTTCTTGGCATATTTCTTCTTTGGGGGTTTATGTAGTTTCTTGAATCAGTAGGCTTACTTACATGATTTGTAAATCATGTAAATTTGGGAAATTTTCAGTCATTATTTCTTCAAATACTTTTCCAGTCCCATCTTCTTTGTCCTCTCCTTCTGAGACTGCAATGACATGAATCTTTTGTTATAATCCCTCAAGTCCCTGAGGCTCTATTTGTTTTATTTTATTCTTTTAGTATATTTTCTCTCTGTTTTTCAGATTGGGTAATTTCTGTTGTTCTTTTTTGAGTTCATTGTTGTTCCTCTGTCCTCACCACTCAGCAGTTGAACCCATCTATTTGCTTGTTTAATTTCAGTTATTTTTCAAAAAGTTCTAAAGTTTCCATTTGGTTCTTTTTGTGTCTTCTATTACTTTTTCTAAAAATAGAAAGCCCAGCAATAAGTTTTTGTACTGCGACTAAAGGAGGGATATTTTATTTTCTTAGTTCTGCCCTTTGAAGCTACACACAATAGAATATTAAGTGATAGGTATTATTAGCTACATATTAATAGTCCTAGAAGTTGAGGACTATTTTCTATATGTTTTACATTGATTACCGTATTTCTTTTATTAATGCTGATTTTTACTCATTCAGCAAATGTTTACTGAATGTCTACCATATATGATACTCTATTTTTGTCAGTCAAATATATTTGCTTTAGTGTCAAATAGTTAAACATCTGATTTCCATTATTTATAGAGGAAAGAACTACATTACCACTTTTTTGATAGGTTGCAAGCATAGGGAGAGAAGAGAGATTTTGAGCTGAAATCTCACAACTTTGCAAATAAACCGGCTAAGAATTTTCATTTACAGTCTCCATACTATATTTTATCCAACTCAAAGATTTGTCAATGCTTTGTTGTGGAACAATAATGTATTTTGAAAGGGTTATGGATTTTTTTGAGCTACAAATACCGTCAGCTTTTTTTTTGGGTTGCCATAAAATTATAATTGTCTATTTTTGCCATGGAAAAGATTGGGAAGCACAGCTTTAGTTCACAGATTAATGACTGGGATTTCTTTTTCCTATAAATTGAATTTTGTGTACGTCAGCACAACTTCATTATCCTTTACAAATAAACTTCTTAAAAGAATTGTTTCCAGTGGTTCTCAAACATTAGCGAGACCATAATCACCTGGTGTGCTTGTTAAAATCCAGATTGCTAGGCCTCACCTACAGAATTTTTGATTGATTTAAGTCTAAGGTGGTGCCTACGAATTTGCATTTCCCACAAGTTTCCAGATGATGTTGATCATGCTGTTTTGGGGATTTCACTTTGTGAACTATTCATCTACACACAATTTTTCTACTTCCTATCTCTCTTTGACTCTTTAGTTACTTCAATCTGACTTTAATTTTCATCATTCTATCCAGAGTGCTTTTTCTAATATCTTTCCTGATCTTCATGTTGCCAAATCAAACACAGCCTTTTCAGTTCCTTATCTTACCTGATGTGTAGATATCATTTAATATAGTTGATTTCTCCTCTTGTGTAGGAAACTCTCTTCTATTTGGTTTGGAGAGCTCCATCTCCCACCCTCCTTCTTTTCATTCTCTGCATGTTCTTTCTCAGTTCTGTCTCTCTCTTTTTCTCAAATCAAACTCTAAATGTTGGAATTCAATCTGGGTCCTCTTCATATCTTTCTTTACCCTCTGTTCCTAAAAGATCTACGTACTCCTGTCTGTATGTTAATAATTCCCAATTTATTTCTCCAGCTCAAACCTTCCTTTTAAGCTTTATTACAGCTTAACCACTTGATTTCTTATATGCTCACTTGAATAACTTACAGTTGTTTCAAATAATATATCCAAAATCAATCACCATGTTTAATAAATTCTAAGATGCATTTTTATCATTTTAATATCTATGAATCTTACAGTCAGTGACATCTTAGATTCTATGAAATAGAGTAATTCCTTCCTACTCCTTCCTTAATGAAAAGTGCTCTTTCTCCAGTCTTCTCCCTCTCATAAATCGTCTTTTCTTCCATTCAGTTGTTAGTCCCAGAAACCTAGGAGTTATCCTTGACTCTTCAGTCTTTCTTAACACTCTTATTTCTACCTCCCAAATATCTCCCAGTTGCCTCTTGTCTTACCATGTCTATTGCCATCACCTTTGTTCAAGTCATAATCGCCTGTCCCTTTTGCGAATGCGTTTTAACTCTGATATCTTCCAACCAATCTCTATTTAGTACTTAGGTTCATCTTTTAAAAATGTAAACCAGTTCATGTCACCATCTTGCTTAAAATCCTTCAATGAATGAAATTCATAACCTTCAATATGGTATAAAAAGGCCCCTCTAACCTAGTTTATGCCCCCTCCCCAGTCTTAGTTAGCCATGTATTCTCCCTCATTCTTTTTGGTTGAGACACACTGGTGTTCAGTCAGTTCTTTTACAGTACCATGTTGTTATTTCTTCCTGGAATGCTCTTTCCATCTGCCTATTTCCTTACTTGTCCTTTAGGTTACATATTTCAGTTCTCATCTTAAACATCACTTCTTTAGAATTGATTCTTGACCCCAAATTTTAAATTAGATCCTGTTATACTCTTTCAGTGTTTTGTACTCTTCTAATCGACGTGGATGATTTACTATGTTTATCTCCACTCTGTTTTATGTCTCATTGTTTTACCTCTTACACTAGAGCTTAGCACAGTGCGTCGCAAATAGAAGGTGTTTAGTAAATGTTTTTAAATAAATGAACGTTCAAATAGAGCTTAAAAAGATATATGTGCACTAAAAAGAAATTCTTTTTTCAGATATAAGGCAAATAAGGAGCCCAAAACTTGGGGAAATCGATATTCATTCTCAGTTGCCAACTACATTAATTGTCTGACAAAATTATTTTAAAAGAAAATTTACTTTTTATGACAATGCAATTTCTGAAAAAAGTTGAAAAATTATTTCAAAGTAATATTAAGTAATTCGTGATATTTAAGTAAAGTTTATTTTTACTAATAGAAATTGAATAAATCTGTTTTGTCATTTTTATACATAATTAATTTTTTGTGTAATCAATTCTTTTTTTTTTTAACTCCCCGAACTTTTTAGGAGGTTTCAGCATTTATAAAGAATATCATATTGTATTTCAGGAAGTGCAGTTTAATTATCTTGGCTTTTTATTATAGTGGTATTGGCGAGCTGCTGTTTAATTTTTAAAATGCTCTTTTATCTTTGGAGAACAAACTCACGTCTGTAGGCCGGAAAGAAGAAAACAGCATGAGTAACAGACATAGCTAATAGTCTTTTTCTTTTTCAGAATATATAATTTTTTCATTTCTATTCCTGTGTGTTATTAGCCTTTCTCTTCTTGCAGGACTTTTGTTCTATAGGGTCTGTCTAGAGTATAAAGACTTTATACTCTGCATTCCATAAATTTCACTCATTTGGAATCTTAGCTTTCTGTTGGTATGTACAGTGAGTGCTACAGATGAAGTTCTTGAAACCAGACAGGATCATACAGTTTAAAATGTTTGTAATGTCTTTGTCTGTCCTTTCTTTCGCTGTCTCCTTTACTGCACTCTTTGTCTGTCTGACTCTCACAGGAGACATGGATTACAACTGGTTGGACCATACGTCTTGGCATAGCAGTGAGGCATCCCCAATGTCTTTGGTGAGACATGTGGAGCCTTACTATTTACTTTCCGTTATCATTTCACTTTTCCTTTTTTTATTTATACCTTTGCATGTTTTCTTTTCTGTATTTTTTTTTATCCCACACCTGTAGGGGACAGTCAAAAGGGAAAAAGAAAAACTAGAGAGCAGGCAGTTTTGTCGGACTCTAACACCAGGTCTGAGAAACAAAAGAAAATGATGTACTTTGGTGGCCACTCTTTGGAAGAGGATTTGGAATGGTCTGAGCCTCAGATTAAGGACTCTGGGGTAGATACCTGTAGTAGCACAACCCTTAACGAGGAGCATAGCCATAGTGATAAGGTACTGAGATTGTGGAGCCTGCCTTTTAACCTGCTCATTTGGTCTTCGTTTGCTCTCTGTCACTCATTCAAACAGAACATAATAAAAGGACAGGGCATTTCAAGGGTCAATGTAGCATTTCTTAAGGTGCAGAAAAGAAAAACAAAACGAAAACAAACAAACCAAAATACTTCTTGCTTGCTTTGCTGTTTTTGTTGTTTGACGGCATACCAAAAAAATAAATGAAATAAAAAATTAGGAACAAAGGAATGTTTTGTCTATGGTTGCATGAGAGAACTTTGTAATGTTAATATAAATCACAAATATAAAGAATTTTTTGGATTGGCTTATTTGATTGCTTGCATATATTTTCCTTGGGATGAAAATTAAATTATTAACAGTTTGAATCCCAGGCAAAAGGGAGATAATTGGGTCTGTTTGCACAGAAAAAGTTGTTTTTCTTTTTTCCCTTTCACTGTCATTTTGCTCTTTTGTTTTATTGTCATAGCATTATAATGTAGTATTAATTAGTATTAGAACCATTGCCATTTGCTTGGGTATTTATTATTTTTGCTTTGAGTGTAGTGAGACTTTTGAAAATTTTTACCATATAGATGTGATTGACTGGAACTTGTCTTTTGCCTGCTAAATTTTGCATGAAGATGTGCATGTTCCTTTTAGATAACTGTGAAGCTGTGATTACACAAATCATTTACTTTGTTATTTGACATATAATTCATAATGGAATGGTATCATGAGTTATAAATGACTTGGTTATGCCCTGAGAAAGAGATAAATTCCTAATATTTTCAAGGTTATTTAATAATGAATACCATTGGATTATCTAATAAAATTAATTTACTAAATAGATCAAAGACCTGAAAGCATCAATCGATGAACTTCCAAAAAGTGACAAGTGTAATCTATCCTGACCTTTGAATTAGGCCTATTTCTCCCGTACAGATTCAATTGAAAGTTATTGGGGCTTATGTATTTTTTATAATTTTAATCTAGGAACCTATTTCAAGAAAACCCTCATCATAGACTCAAATTTTATGTTTTAATATAATTTGACCTTTTAACTTTTACTCGAGTCTTACTTTATTAGAGTAAATTCTTTTTACTCTAGAGAAGATTAAATTCTCATTTTTAAATGAGTTCAGTTGCATAGAATTTCAATCTATCTTTTCTGCCTGTGAATTTTTAGTTAATCTCCAGCATATAGCTAATTAAATTAGAGTTTGCATGTATTTTAAGTTTTTTAGATTTTGTAGGATTACATATATAACTTCAGTATTATGTCAGAGCACTGTAAGAATTTGAAGCAATTGGACTTTGAAAAAAATTGAGATTATAAAATTGAGGTTATAAGCATAATGTAGTAAGCCCTTTTGATCACTGTTTTGAATGCAAACTGGTTTGTGTAATCATAACACTTCGGAAATCTGAAGTTTAGAGAGATTGTACGATAAGGGGTCATTTGTCATAAAAGAACATTAATTTTTTTGTTTGTCGATGTAATATGTCAGCACCCTGTGACATGGCAGCCATCTAAAGATGGAGATCGTTTAATTGGTCGCATTTTATTAAATAAGCGTCTAAAAGATGGAAGTGTACCTCGAGATTCAGGAGCAATGCTTGGCTTGAAGGTATGTGATGAAATACATGAGATTTTGGTTCTATACTCCTTTCAGATGTATCAGAAAAGCAAATGATATAGTAACTCTTTTTATTACACCAATTTAGTGAGGTTTCTTTTAAGTTTCAAGACTTTCCAAATATTTGCACTCATTATCCAAAACTTTTTCATTTTCCAAGTATTATTTAGGAAGTTGCCATTATTCTACAATAATACTTGTATATATAATTTTGGAAAATATAGTTTGAGTTATATACTTGAATTCTAAATACAGCACTCAAACTTATTTTACTATACGGTTTGTCCATTTAGTCTGTATCTGTTTATAGTCTATTAAAATCATAGTTTTATTCGGTTACTAAATATGCAAATGTGGGAAATGTAATATATGTATTTCATAAGGATATAATTTCTGTATTAGTGTAGCAAAATGTGTGTCTGTGTGTGTATTTGTGTATATGTGCATGTGTGAGAGAGAGAAAGAGAGACTACTGTTTGAAGTCTGGAAACTCACTTATGTGAGGAGATTTAACATAAATGTTGATTTATAGTTTACTGTAAAATATCAGACAATTATTTGGTAAGTACAGCAAATAGAGCTCTGTTTGTTTTTTGTGCATCTATATGGCGAATTAAAACCTGAAATGAAAAAAGAACAAATGTTTTAGAGTTAAGCCGTTGCTACAGAAGTTGTCCTGTAGAATACAGTAAGTGAGAGATAGAAAACTTTGGGTGTAAGTGGAGTTGGGCAACTAACCTTTATTGGGTGGCTGCCATATTGCTGGTATTTATCTGAGCATTATACATCTATCATGTTGTTTAACACGCACAACAGATAAGAAATAGGCTGCAAGAAGTGGTGTAATTTGCCCACAGTCAAAGATGGTAATGAAAGTGGGATTTAAATCCAGATCTGGCCAGTATAGCATTAGAGCAGTGTAGTATAGAGCTTAGGAAGTCTTGGTTTGATTTCTAGTTACAGCAATTACTTCTACGTGACACTGGGCAACTAAGCTTCTCTTAGCCCTCAGACTCCTTGTCTATACAATGGAGATAATACTACTTACTGAATAGTTATAATAAGATTAAACTAACATTTAGTACTGTGCCTGGCACTCTATAAGATTTCAATAATAATAATTATAGTCAGTAATATTCATTATTATTATTAAAGTTTATCAAGGCAAGAAAGTTTTTAAATATTAACATCGGGGTGTCAGCCCATAATATCTATACATTTAATTTTCAGAATCAAACATAAGAATAATTACTTAATGTTAACTGAACTGCAACTGAGTGTAATTCACTGCAATTTAGGAATAAATACATGGGATAAGATAAATTAATGCTTTATGAATTCAGTTATCTTCCACTCAATTTAGAAGAGAAAAAACTACTTTAGTCAATGAAGTTAGTTACTATTATTTGCTTAACTTCCTATAAAGTTGATATATTTATTAAATGGCAGTTGATGAGGATCAAAGCAATAATTTTGTAAGAAGTCAGTCTTACAGGTACACATATGACTCCACAGCATTATTGCTAACATTTGTTTTTTCTTTTTCTGAAAGACATATATTAATAGAAACATAAAAATAGAAAAATTAGGATGCACATGGTCTAAAGTTTACATTAATTCTGATGAGATTAAGTAAATTCTGTAATTTTATCAGGAAAAAAATCCATCATTATGCACATTATCAATGTGACTAAGAGATTTCTAACGAAATTTTGGTAGGATATCATAATTATATATAATTATAGTAAAAGTAACAAATATTTATATTTTTATTTTATTGAAACCTGTAACTAGAAGTGTTAATTTAATTATATAGTACTGTAATAATGTGTTTTTAGAAATGACAAAAGTAAGAATTCCGTAATAAAGATAGAAATTACAAATTAAGTTTTTTCTAAGGTATGGAACATTTTCAACAAATAGATTAGATTGTAAAACATTTGGAATATGTGAAGAATTCACTCTGGGGACATGTACTCAGTTCCTAATAACACTATATTATTTAAAAATTATTTTTAGTGTATTAAATTATAGTTTTTAGTTCCAAATTGTCTAGTTATTTTTTACTTGTGTCTTCAACTATGTTCATTTCAACAATATGCCTTTTTTAACACGTTCCTCTTTTAAACAGGTTGTAGGAGGAAAGATGACTGAATCAGGTCGGCTCTGTGCATTTATTACCAAAGTAAAAAAAGGAAGTTTAGCTGATACTGTAGGACATCTCAGACCTGGTAGGTTTCTATCTTTGATTATTTACATTTAAACTCTTAAACTTGAGTAGTTACAGAAAGCTGTCCTCATTTAGAAGTGGTTTGGCCAGTAACGAAGAGGTAACCTAACTTAAATTAAACCTTCGTTCATTAGCAGAAAGGCGTAACGTTTCTTGAATCACATCAGATGAAAAAGATTTTTGTATTTATTCATCTTATTTTTTTTGCTGATGAAAGTTCCTGGTCTGTGTCTAGTATTAATCTATTTTATTTTCCATAAGCCTTCATTTTCCTTTTTATAAAACTCCAGCATAATTAGGGAAACAAGCTTTATTTTAGGAAATATGTATTTCCTAAAATATATCACTCCTTATCTCTCTGGTAATGGATGCTATTGGAGAGATCCTGGAGTGCCCTGGAGAGGAATTCATTAAGATGCTAAGTATTAAGTCTTTTATAAGAGAGTTTAGACAAAGTGCTGAGATGCATATATATTGAGAAACCTAGAACACAGAGTCACAAAATCTTTGAAGAGGCAACTGATCTTGACAGTTTCTAGAATTAGAATTTCTATCAAGAAATCATAGAGAAAGAAGTGACATCACCAAGATGGTAACATAGGTCGTTCCTAACTTCTCTGCCCCTCGCAAGCACAACTAACAGCTATTCATGGACAAGACATCACTGAGAAAATCATAGAAAACACAGAAGATAACTTTCATGTAATTTGTCCTCTGACACTTGTCCTTTTGGGTGAAATATACTAATCATCCTGGTCATCAAATTTTATGCCACTGGAGCTGTTCTTCAGCATATTTTTTATTCCATAATGGTGATTTTATTCTATGGAGTTCATTGCCACTTAAGATTGCTTTTGTTTCAAATGCATTTTACGGGATTAGTTTTTCTTTCTAAGATTATCATTACTGACACACACAATAGGTGATGAAGTGTTAGAATGGAATGGAAGGCCATTGCAAGGAGCCACATTTGAAGAAGTATATAACATCATTCTGGAATCCAAACCCGAACCACAAGTGGAGCTTGTTGTTTCAAGGCCTATTGGGTGAGTTGGTTTCATACATGTATAAAGTTGACTATTAGTAAACAATTTGTAATGTGCAATCCAAAAATGTCTGATTGTTTTATAAAAATAAATAATTTTGAGGACAATGCTCTTTTCTCCTTTATTAAAAGTACCTCTTCAAAAATCATGACATCTCTTTATCTGATCATGCTAGAATATACAATTACAAAAGAAGAAGAAATATTTAGGTGTTTATTATTTCTATTATTTTCATAGCTTAGTAGACTACTAAAAGCATTAGTAGAAGGGGACTATATTAGCAAGTACTTTTAAAGGAAATGTCGTGAACTGTTGGTTCTCTACATTGTAAAAATGAGTATCAACTATATTCTATGAATTTTACATATTTGTTTCAAAATGGAGATTTCAACATAGAAAGGAGAGGCCTAATGGCATAGTATTCCCAAATAGAAGGAACAATTTAAGGAAAAATATAACATCTTTAAGGAAACAGACAAAAAATAAGCAAGTGCCAATTACTCTTTGGCTTTTGTAATTTGTTACAAAATTTATGGACAATTTTCAGAAGTTGGCAGTAAATATAATCCTTTGTTTCTATATTATGAGAATTACTCATTAAATATCAGAGAAGTATTTCCTTTATAGAAGCTTATTTTCTAAGCCAATGTAGAAGGTATACTTATAACTAAAGAAAGCAATAAAAAATATAAGTTGACAGTGAATTATTACATTTATGTTCGGAGTAAGAGCATTCTAGGGTGGAGGATATAGAAATTATTCTTTATTGTAGAATACTAATGTCCAGTTTTTATGTGTTCAGGAAATGATTGGACTATATTATTTTGATCCCTATTTATGCTGGAGAAAATGACTTAAGTTGGTAACAGTTTTTGAAATGTTCCTTTCAAAAGTAATGAATCTGGTACATGAAATTGTATCTATTTTTCATCTTGTCTTTTCATAGTTTTGTAATGTGGTAAAACCACTGTATCAGCTTAGTGTATTAACCAAATATATTTCTTGGTGTTAAGGATCCACTAATCATATTTTTATTTAATGTCTTAAATATTCTTTTATGTAATTCTCTGAATGATTTTAACCATTACTATCTAACCATCGTGGCAAATCTCAAAGAAAAAGAAAAAGGAGTATGTATTTTTGGTGTAAATGAAGTTATAAGGTACTTTTGTAAATCCCAACAAGAAACATGTTTGCATTTTGCTCTGGAGTTATTACATTTAAAAATTTCAATCACAATCTGAATGTTTTAATTTTTGTTTTGTAGATATTTTCTTTGAATTTTAATGTTATTGATTTAGAACAACAGCAGGTAAAAATAAAGCATAGAATAGAATTAAAATGTTTCTATAAAACTTATCTTGTTGAATACAGAAACTTTTTAGAATGGATAATTGTTTAGTGAGGCACATAGAAAATAAAGTGTATGTTTTTATGAATTTTAATTATATGAATTATATGAAAAATATGAATTTTAATTCAATTTAAGTAGTTGGAGTTAGCCCAGAATACTTTTATTAGCAATAAAGTACTATGAATTTTGTTTTCTTATTTATATAGTGCTGCCATCATACACATTTTGTTCTTTTTACACTGCCATGTTATAATATAGGTTGATAATGATCAAAATAGCAGTTGCATTAATTGTTGCAACAATTTCTTGTTTTCTTTTTCTTTTCTATCATTTCAGAGATATACCTAGGATACCTGATAGCACACATGCACAACTGGAGTCCAGTAAGTTTCTTTTATTCTAGAAGAAAATGTTATTAGTAATGTCATTCAACAGGGATCAAATGAAGTGTTTTATCTGTTAATACAAAATAAGAAATGCAGTAATCTTGTTATTAAATATATCATATAAAGATGAAAAATTTAGTATTATTTCTTGTCATTGTGAGAAAAGTACAAAAGTTTATAATATTTGAAGACAATTTTTTTAACCACATCTTAATTACTGTGTATCTTTAGATAGCTTTATTAAGGTATATTACAATAAACTGTACATATTTAAAATGCACAATTAGATAAGTTTTGACATACATGTGAACCTATCATCACAATAAAAAATAACAAACATACCATTACTCTCAAAAGTTTCACTTTCTACCCCCCTCAAATTTTCCCTGATTTTAAAATGTACTGCTTTGTAACCTAACCCTCAGTTAAGTGGGGAAATACTTGGGACAATCTAGTGAATAATTATGTATATTCTAATTTACGTTTTTAGAAAATGCCATAATAGTTCTGATTTAACATTAGAATAGTAATGGAACAATACACGTATAAGTTTAAATAATGTTAAATACACACTTTTTATTACTTGTGTTTGAGTGCTATTTCAGATGTAATACAAATGAATTTTTTCCAGTGAACCAAATTTCTTGTTTGATTGAGAGTAGCAGGTTGCAATTTGAAATATGTTGATCAGGATAAACCACATTGAGAAGGAAGGATTGGAGCAAAGATTTGAAAGAGTGGCTATCTGGGGGAAAAGCTTTCCTGGTTCAGGGACCAGCTGTGCAATGGTTCCAAGGCAGGAAAGCCTAAGATGCATTTAAGGAAAAGCAAGGAGGCCAGTGGGGTTGCAACAGAGTGAGCAAGGTGAAGAATGGTAGGAAGGAGGATTGGGGTAATGGGCAGCCAAGTTGTGTAGACTTTACAAGCCACTGTAAAGACTTTCGGTTTTACTCTGAGGGAAACCAAGAGCTACATAGAATGGTTTTAAGGAGAGACTTATGTTTTAAAATCTGGCTACTATGTGGAAAATAGATTAAATGGAGTCAGGAATGAAAGCAGAGAGACCAGTGAGAAGACTGTTTTAGTGTTTTTGTTGTGAGACGATGGTGACTTAGTCCGTGGTGGTAGCAATGAAAGTGTTGAGAAGTGGTCAGATTCTCTACACACACAATAATTGAGAATATACTATTAAAATAGGTATTTTCTTTTATATTACAATTATGAGTATAAATTTCAAAAAAATCTTTACCAGAGAGGTGAACTCCTTTTGGAATGGCATAGCTCTTCACTATAAAATATGGTCATATGGCCTATTTGACTTAGTACTTTTGGCTAGGTGTTAAATCATTTTATCCAAAATAATATTATGATCACATGAAACTATAACATAGTAAGTACAAGTGTAATGATAATAATATTCATTATGTATAATGATATTATCATCATCATGATTGCTCCCATTTTATTGAGTGCCTGAAACTGTGCTTGATGTTGAACCTACATTGTCACATTTAGTTTCTACAACAATCCTATGAAGTAGGTAAAATTTTTATTCACTTATGTTACATCATTGTGATGTTATGTGAGCAGTGTGGAACCCTTTATCTTGTTACAGCTATTTAAGAAGACACAAGGCTACAATTCCAAAATTGTTCCTGAGGAGACAGGGGTCCTTTCTCAAATTAGGTTCAATCCTTTATCCTTTAAACGTTGAAGAATAAATTTCTCCAAGGCCCAATTCTTAACCCTCTGTCCTTAGTTCCTCAGTAAATTCTTCTCTTCATATGGTTTTGATTGCCATACGACTCCTGAGTTTACATTATCAGAATGCTCTATCATTGTCCCTTCATCCCTGAGTACTTAAAGAATATGTTCTAGGGGCCAGCCCGGTGGCCGAGTGGTTAACTTCGTGCACTCCACTTCGGTGGCCCAGGGTTTCGCTGGTTCGGATCCTGGGCGCGGACATGGCACCGCTAGTCAGGCCATGCTGAGGCGGCGCCCTGCGCAGCACAACCAGAGGCACTCATAACTAGAATCTACAACTATGTACTGGGGTGCTTTGGGGAGAAAGAGGAAAAATAA
Organism: Equus asinus; assembly: GCF_041296235.1. Lineage (NCBI taxonomy): Eukaryota > Metazoa > Chordata > Mammalia > Perissodactyla > Equidae > Equus > Equus asinus. The sequence goes on from NC_091801.1 coordinate 51,547,621, forward strand.
AATCTTAAAAAAAAAAGAATATGTTCTCTTAAGTGTCTTTCTGTTACTTGAAGCTTAACACGTATAAAACTGAGCTTATTTCTTACTATAAAGTCAGTATTCTTTCCATTTCTAAATACTATAAAAAGTATCACCATTACTTCTGATTCCAAGACTTGGAGTTTCCCCCTTTATTTTACACCGTGCTATACTCTCTCTGGAGGTGAATTTTATCCACTTGTGCCTCCAATTAGGGAGACATTTTACAGTTTAATTTCTAGTGGTACTGTCTACTCAACATTTTGTCTCATCCATATATCCAGTTACCTGCTTTACATCTCCCCTTAGATGTCTTGGAGGTGTCACAGGATCACTGTGTTCCAAATTAACTTCTCCACCCCTTCCCTCAAACACAGGACTTCTCTCCAGTGTTCTACGTCCCATGGAATGTCAGCACTGTCCTGTGCAGAGAACAAGACAGAGACATAGGGGACTTTCTTGACCCCATGTCTCATCATAAGACTTGAAATCTTAATGTTTTCCCCCCTCTTCCCTTTATCTCTCATATCTAGTTATTTTTTGAGCCCTCATTTTCTTATTTTGTGATATTGTCTGAATTCTCTCTTTCCATTCCATTTTTGCAACTATTCCTATTGTTATTTTATTGAATTCTACTTGTTCTTAACTCTTTTCCATCTTGCTCAATTGAATCTGCACTTTAAATAAGTGGTAAAGTCATCTTTCTCAAATGCAATTTTATTGCCTCAATCATAAGAGCTTAGCAGGGATACTTTGTTAATGCTAAAATGCGTAACCCAGAATTCCAGGCACTTAATTCCCCCAGTATCCCAATACCCCCATTTTCATTAATTTTCTGATTTGTTCCTTCCCCTCCATAGAAATAAATTCATACATATAACTTCTGGGTACTGTGGTTCTGCTTTTTCTACTATTCTGTATCTTTTTTCATAGCTCTTCTCTTCCTTTCTGCCTTTATAATTCCAGATATGGTTAAAAAAGTCACTTCTTGAAAACATTTCATAATTAACTTTCTGGTACTTATGTTTCGAGCATTACAAGTTTAGATCATCTTCAAGTTGCTGTATTGATTTACATTTTGGCTTTTCTTCCCTAAGTTTCTATTTTAAAATTTTCTTAATATCTTTTTGCAAGATATGAGTTTAGCACACATAGCAGACAAAGTAACTAGGCCCTGAGGTAGAGGTCTGTCTCTAGTATAATTGGCACAGAAAATGATTCACCCTTGGTCTTAAGAGAATCCGTAAGCTGCACTTAGCTTAAAAGAAAAACCCCTCTCAGTGTATTTGAAACATTGTGGCTAAGAAAATGGTCTGTATAATGACGTTTTGTGGACATTTAAAAAATAATTTAAAAGATATGTGATAAAGATTATTAAATATTAATGAGGAGTCATTGTTATTATTCTTCATGTATAATTATCATTTCAGGTTCTAGCTCATTCGAATCTCAAAAAATGGATCGTCCTTCTATTTCCGTTACCTCTCCTATGAGTCCTGGCATGTTGAGGGATGTTCCACAGTTCTTATCTGGACAACTTTCAGTATGTAATCACTAAATTAATTTCTCTTTTTGGAATATCAAGTAGTGTTTTTACTATATGATGCTAGTTTTTAGTAAACCAAGTTCTTCTTAGAATATAATTTGCTTTTAACTATCAACTTTTTCATTCTTAGTAATTTTAATTCATTGAAATTCAATTTTAATTATTTAGTGTAGTACTTTCTTTATTAAAGTTAGTTTTTCTGGAATTTAATGAGAGTTAGAATTTGTGAAGGTACCTAAAATCTTTTTTACCTTAGTAATTTTATTCCAAAATTCAAGGTCATGATTTTGCTCAATACCTTAAAATGACTATAATTTGTCATCGACTTTTAAGAGAAATAAAAATGCTACAGTGTACAAAGATGGTGTATTTAAGATAAAGTAAATATTTATATACTCTTCCCTGCTTTTCAAACTTAAGGAAATTTGGGGTGAATTTCATAGTAATCATTGGGATATGAATATTGTTCTGAAATGCTTTTGTCAACAGGCAAAACTAAGTAAATGGGGAAATACATAATAGATTACTGAGTACACCAGGTAATTTCATATTAAGTGATCCCTAATTTGAACATTTTGTAATGAAAGTTAGTATTTCAATTATGCATTTTATGTCCATATTAGAAGAGCTTTGTGAATGTAAGCCCTCACTTTTTATTAATTTCTTCAGTTGTCATTCTCTTTTTAAACCATTTAAGTATATTAAAATACTAAAATTTATCCAGTTACATTTTAGAAACATACAGGTTAATACGGACAGTAATGCCAGGGAATTACTAAACTGGAAATTTTGTGAGTGTTAAGAACTATTTAGATTCTCAAAATTCAGACATTGAATTTTGGATAAAAGATGTTGTGACTAAAAACTAAACTATTCTCTTAGTTTAGAGTAAATTGTACTCTTAAAACTAATATTTTAAGAGTAATAAAAAAAGCCTTTTGTTAAATCAGGTACGAAATTTCTCTTTTTATTTTTTTGGGAAAGGGAAGGTTGATTTTTGCTGAAGAATTTTCATTAATTAAAAGGAGATATAGGAAGTATATACAAAATTAACATATTAAAATTATTGAAAAAGTCATTAGACATGTCTGTTCTAGGACTATTTTAATTACAAAAGTGACAATAACAGAAAAGTTATGCAAGAAAGAAGATGAGATACTATTAGGAGATTGTAAATGTCTTACTAAAATGATTTTCTTCTCTTTATTATTTTCTTTTCCTTTCTCTTTCATAAACAGAGTGGGCTTTTTCATTTGAGGACAGTGGTCTTTTTTCCATTTTCCACACTAAGTAGTGTCTTTCTACTTATTCTTGTACATATATTGACAGCACAGATGTTGTCATTTATGCTTACAAATGTTATGTGTATTTTCTTCCGCCATTTTAGAAAGTGCTAATAAATGTTAGCTGTTTATTTTATTTTATTTTATTTTATTTTATTTTATTTTATTTTATTTTATTTTATTATGGCTCTATTTAATTAGTTCATCTGTAAATAATACTCTGGGTGGCTGAATGATGCTTGCACATAAATAAATCTGTGTGTGTGTGTGTGTGTGTGTGTGTATGTGTGTGTGTATAGTTGGCTTCAGTTGGAGGAGGGAGCGGGAGTTAGACTTCCTTAATAAGTAAGTACCACTTTGTTACCTCCTTTGAAATCCCAAGGCCCTATTAGAAACTGGACTAGGAGGGGAGTGTGAAGAGCACAGTGCAGACATTTAGAGAAATTTTAAATTGAACTGTTTTTCCTCATGGTTCAAAATGAATATGGTAGAAAGCTAAGACTGTTAAATATTTTGGGGGAAATGTAAACTTAAGTTTTGCTTCTAAATGTATATGTAATAGTGTAAAGTTATAGTATTTAGATTTATAAATGATATCGGTTTAAAATCCGTGTAATTGTAATTTAAAATGTGTACATTTTATCATTTTCTTATGATTTGGAAGGGGTATGTTCCAGTAAGATAATATTTATAATACATATTTGTTGCGTTAAATCTAGAAAGTACAGATAAATAAAACTTAAAAGTCACCCATAATCCTACCATTAAAATATAATCATTCACTACATATAAATTTTCAATCAAAACTGTAATAAATCTGTGTATACTATTTTGAAACCTGCTGTTTCATTCAGCAATATATTGTACTTTTTTCTTTAAACCTTTTTCTCTAAAAATTTCTCTTAAAATGATTTTAGTAGCTATTTAATACTCCATTTTAATGTGATTTGCTCTTATAGCCTATCTTGCTTGTTTCTAATTTATATTGTTATAAATAATGATGCCATGGAAATCCTTGAATGTAAATCTTCCATATTTAGTTAGAACAAAATTCTCTTGTTGGGCTAACTTTCCAGAAGTAAAATTACAATATGAAAGGAAAAAGAACAGTTTTAAGATTATTGAAATCTATTGCCCAGATTTTCCTTCAAAATGTTTTTCCCAAATTAAACTGTAATTATTTATTCAAGAAGTAGATGTTAAGTTCTGACCCCAGGTGAGCCATAATACTAGTAGCTGGGAATACAACAGTGAATAAGATAGACGTAGATTTTACTCTCATGAAACTTAATTTTATATTCATTCTTTGCATGCAGGAAAACATAAGCAAGATACCCTTATGGATATGGTATTTCCTCTTATATTTAACCCTATTTCTTCCAACTGGAGACAATTTTGGTTTGCTCTAATGATATAGAGGTTGAGAAAGTATGTGTCCACATATACGACCCTTCAGGAAAACCCCTTGGAAGTCGCAAGGCAACATTACAATTCCTATATCCTTCTACTTTATCTTTGGGCAGTTTTGCTTTTGGTGAAATTTTACTTGGGCTCACAACTCGCAAAATCATGACATTTCTAATGCCTGAGAACAAAGATAATTTGTATAGTGTGTGAGCTGACCTTTGTTAATATATTTATGTCAGTTCGTGGACTGATATTTTCTCAAATAGAAAATACACATATAATGCAAATTGTTGTTTAAACTTTTATGCTCAAGGCTCTTAATGATTTTTAAAAGTTTATCCAGTGTGTTTCCTCTCCATGCTTGAATTGTGCTGCTGCTTGTTATTATTGTAGGGCATAATTATGAAAGCTCCATTAATGTATTTGGTGAGAAAATCTGTGTGAGCTCAGGTTTATGACATCTGAACTATATGTTAGCCTTTTCAGTGTCACCACTCCCGCATTTTGATTCTTTTTAAAATTTGTGATTTCTATAATTTAGCAGTTTCCTTCTTCAGAGGATCACTTTTGTAATCTTCTCAATATTTTAAAATTATTTTGCAGTTTTTGGCTAGTTTTTTGATAGAATGTTAAGATAAAATATAGCCTTCAACTCTTCTAAAAGTGAGAAATGGCTCAGAATTCTTTTTATAGGAACACACTGATTCTTATTGACATTTATAGTTTATTTTACTTCAGAGTCTGTGGTTGATTTATGGTTGCAATGTTTCCCTAAGTTATTTTGTTTTAATATTTTTCTGACTCCATTTTTAGTGATGAGCTTGTAAATATTGTACATATCACTTTTATATGCCCATTTAAAGGGAATGAGTAACAGAAGAATAGGTATGTATCCTTTATATCTCCTTAGAAACTCTATAGCCTTCTTAAAACTTTCGTAAATGAAAGTTTTTCTTTGAGCTTTTTTCTTATATATGTCATTGTCACGACCTTGTTATTCCAGAAGTATTGCATAAAAGGAATGTCCTAAAGAGATTAGTGCAGTATATAGTGTGAAGTGACATTAAAAACGCAAAATAAATTGTGATATACAAATTCAAATTCTTCATTTGTATGAGGCTGGGTTGTTACAGATATTTATCAGATATTTGATTCTTAAAATAAATGAATTAATATTAATTACAAATTGTAGTGAGATACTCAATACTTTACCATTCCTATATGAAATATCCAAAATCCATAGAGACAGAAAGCAGCTTAGTAGTTGCCAGGAGTTGGAGCAATGGGGGAATGCAGAGTGATTACTTAATAGATACAGGGTGTTCTTCTGGGGTGATGAAAAAGTTTTGAAACTAGGAGGTGCTGGTCGCACAGCTTTGTGAATGCACTGAATGCCACTGAAGTGTGCACTTTAAAATGGTTAATCGTACATTATTTAAATTTAACCTCAATTAGAAAAAAACTAATAGAAATATGTTTTTATAGCCGAGTTTAGTGTATAAACTTATGGGTGAAGATTAGGTTTAAATTGCCATAGATTTGAGACAATTGATTTCAGAAATCTGTGTGTTGCTCATTTGAAATCATTTTAGAAAATGGAAAAATGTTTGCCTTAAAGGATTAGTTTATTTCAAAGTACTATTCCTTTTAAAGTAAATCTTTTAGTTTATAAAGTCATATTTACTTGCAAAAACCTTCCATTACCTTGATATTTTTGGTCTAAAACAGTAGAACAGGTGAGAGGACAAGGAAAATAAAATCTATTTCTAAGTAGAGTCCCTTCCTTCACCATGCTTAATCTCTATGAATTTCATACATCCCTTCCCCATTTGCCAGAGAATTATCCGCCTAGGGTTATGCAGACAGAAATCAGTAACACACTCCATATCTAAACATTCCTTTTTTCCTTTGGGAATGTCTCGACATAAAAAGGAAGACAGCTGAGATTTAAGACTGCCTTGGTTGTTGGAGAGAGAGAAGGTGACTCATATAATTGAATGATAATCTGCTTTTAGGATCTGCTTTCCTTTGGGTTTTAGATTTATGTCTTAGTGGCCGTCTGATGATGGTTGAATTAGACAACGGTCCGCCTAGTACCTATTATCCATGTAGCAGTGGAAAAGTCTGAAGCCTTTAACCATATACAGGTGTTTGAATTAGACAAGAGAGACATCCGTGAGAAATGTGAGGAATGGAATGGAATCTTGGGGAAGGAAGCAAGGTTAAATGCCTTGAAATCCATTTCCAAACCCAGAGATATGCATCTGGTTTTGTCCCTGATTTAACTGTTGGCAGGCCTTAACAAAGGCACAAAATTCTGATTCTTGTGGTATCTTTTGGAAACTGTTTCAAAATGAAAACAAAATAAGTGAGAAGAGAAAGGAAATTTGATTTTACTCTAAGAATTTGAAATTTAATTTGATTTGATTTGATTTAATCAGAACTGAGTTCTATTTTCTACCTCTACACTATCTTACCTTTTGTTTGAGTGTTCACAAGTGTATCTGGTCTTTTTTTGAGTCTCTGTTTCTTCACCTACAAATTGGAGATAATAGCAAATACCACCTAGCATTGTTAGAGGTAATAAACTTGCAATAAGCGGTCAGTAAAGACTTGGAAAAATATAAAGAAATGAGATATTATTGTCATTATTAAGTGTGATTAGCAATAAACAGTGTTATCTTAAACGGTACATAATAAATGTCTGAAAATAGTGTTTAAATACCAGAACCTGATACAGATTCTTAAAGTATGAATCAGCTAATTAATCCAGTGCATCCCAGCACACTTTTATCTTACTGTGTTTATTCTTTTAAGAAATGCTAAAGCTGACTTGACTAATGTTTTTTAGACTTTTGTTAGACATCATTTTGGATAAGTCACAATTCTACAGATGACTTTCCACTAATAATTCCGTACTGCATTTTCATCTAACTTCTTGGACTATCATTTTTTTCTTTGTAGAGTGTTTAAGGGTGAAACTTGAAATTTCTTGACTCTTGGGTTATATTCACATGCGTTCTTTCAGAATATATGAGCCCAAATATGTTATTTTACATTCAGTCTTAATTCCTGTTATATTGACTACATTAAAAGATCTTGTTTAAAATTTCTAAGATTTTATACGGTTTTTATATAGTTTAGCATTTTGGCAAAATTAATTTATCCATTACATTGAAGTACTTAATTTAGGTATATATGGTCATGGAAAATTATGTTTAAGGGATAGTTGTGTTAGTTTTTACTTTTGGTCTTTTAGTTCCAGCGTGTTGTCCTTTTTGGTTTTGTTTTATTGCTTTTTTCTTTAATTTTGCTTACCAGAGCCAAAGCCTTAGTAGAAGAACAACGCCTTTTGTTCCTAGGGTTCAGGTAAAGGCCTTGTCTGCCTGATAGAAACTAAAGTTGTGTTTTAATCCTGATTTGTATGTTTTTGGAAAATGCGTAGTAGGAAAACTTTTTTTGGTATGTTGCTCCAAACCATATTATTGAATTTCAAATCATTTTATGAGCCACCTTGTAAAATTATGCATGAGGATTAAAGTACAATAAAAATTTAAAGAGACAATCTTTGTTAGTGATTTTATATGATGAACTGAATACTAAAACTCATAGGTTTCAGAGTGGCATTTAATGTAGATTCCACTTATATATGTACATTGATAGAAATGGCTAATTTTATTCTGTTGATATCTTCCTTTATTATGCTAAGGTTGCTGTCTCTTTAAATCATTCATTATATCACTTAACATCATTCTCTTGCATTTTCCAAGCAATAACTCCTTGAGGAGATTGGCAAATAAATTTGTACCTTATCTAAAATATGAATTTTATGCATATTATGTATACTTTTGGAAAGTATATTACTCTGAAAAAACGAAATCACAATCAAATAAAATGTACTGGATTTATTTTGTTTATATTTTGTAATTGTAATTCCATTTGACTTTACTGTACTACTTGGGTACAAGTTGTTTGCCTCTTTTCATTAGGAAACCCTTCTATGGTAAAGTAACGTCAATATAGTTTTTATTTTTAAAAGTAGTATTATGCTTTCCTTGCTTTGCTGCATGGTTTCTTTTGTTGTTGGTTTTGGATAATACTAATTTAGTTTAAATTTTAAAAACTAAAGTTGGAATTGGTCTAATTAATATATGGTATAAAATATTTACTCGTGCTGCTCAGGTTCTGCTTAGGAAATTTACAAATGTTATATCATAAAGCTGGAATGATAATTATAGTAAAATGATACCAAAGTTTTTATTAATGAAATTGAAATAAATTAAGAAGTATGTCATAGCTAGAATTGTGGAACTACATTTCTTGTATTTTGGAGAACAGATATTTAACCATTCGTTTAAAAAGCACAGATAAGAAATTTAAGAATGTGGTAAAATAATCTAGCTAATAAAATAATACCATTTTGATAATGTGAACTGGATAGCTATTAAAAACTTCAATGTAAATCCTGTAATATAAAATGAAAATTAGAGCTATTGATCAAATGCCCAGCTTAGGACAGTTTATTAAAAAGTGTAATTTTGATCATGAAGTCAGTAAAATTAAGATGTACCTGTTTCATATTTATATTATTTTAACTTTTATATTTTTGTAAATTATAATTTAACAAACTGTAAAGTATTATTGTGAAAATATAAAGCCATATGCCTAATATGTTTGTATGAGAAATGAATATTATTAATAAGTGATACTTTTGATTTTCCATGGCATAAGAAAATCGAAAAAGAATACTCCTTATCAAGCATTTGAAGTATATATCTCAGATGTTTAGCTGTAATGATTTTTATTAAGGGAGCAAAATATTGCCTTTGGAGATGGCAACAAGTGCTTAGTCTCAATCCTTCCAAAAAAAACCTCACAGAAATCAATAATTTGCTCCCTAACTTATGAGCTTAGTCTAATAATAATAATTATTGTTTCTTTGTTTCTCAAGTGTAAAGTTTATTGGAAAAAAATTGTTTTAGCCTTTTGGAATCCTTTTCTGTTTGAAGTGCCTAATATTCATGTCATGATTCTCAGAGAAGGATTTTTAATATCATGGAAAAATAAAACGATAAGCTTTTTTATTCCTATAGAAAATAGAGAATATCAGAAATTAATCTGGTTTTAGTCACACATTTTAGATGAACCATGTTGCTATCTGACAACATTTGTTTCATATTGTATATGAGGCATTCTTGTATTTCTTACTTTTTTTTCCCCCTCATATCTTTTGTCAGAAGAATAGTTTAGTCTCTTTTTCCACCTATCCTCATCGGTATCTGTGTGCTAATATTGCTAGGCAAGCAAATATCTGAACTTTTTTCCCATGCAAATGTTAGAGGCTTTTTTTTCAGGTTGTTGATCTCCTAGACTAAGACAAGTGGTTCTCAAACTTTAATGCCCATGAGAATCACCTGAAAACTTGTTCAAATGCAAATTCCTGGGCCCCATTCTGATTAGTAGGTGAGAGGTGGGCCACAGGAATTTGGAACTTTGTGAGAAACAAGCCAGTTAATACTGATGCAGGAGGTTTGTTAACCACAGTTCAAGAAACACCTGTTTAGAGTCTGTTTCTACTTAGCAGCTTCACTAGGAAAACTTTGTTACACAACAGCAAGATAATACCAGCATTAAACATAAAGACTTAACATAAAGAATAGTAATAATGATTTTTAAAATTTAAATTTTTCTTACTATTATTCTTATAAGATGGCTAATTACATTTGACAGGAAAGAAAAGCATATAAATAATTTTATATACTCTTCTGGCCATTGGTCTTCCTTTTCTGTCTCAAAAGTCTTGCTCAGCCTCTCATTCTCTAAGATATGAAGTGAGGCACTCAACAAAGCCATGTTAGAATTGGAACTGAACTACCAGTATATCATCGATATACATATTTATTTATATGATTTTTATGTATATGATGTATATTTATTTGTGTATCTTGGAGCCTGACCCAGAACTGACTGTCCGCTTTGGAGAGGAGAGGGAAAGACTGATGTGAGATGTATGTTTAAATTTGTTGAACTGATGCTAAATTTTTTAAATGTACAAATATCGTACATCCAAATAACAGGAAAAAATTAAACCATTAAAATATATATAAGCCATAAAACTATCTGTATTATATAAATATAATTTTATTTCCAAATTCCAAATTTCTGATTCAATTTTGGTTTTGAGGTAGTGATCAGAGATGTGCTGAGTTCTGAACCAAAATGTTAGTCAGAGCCCTAGTTCCAGATCCTGACACGGTAGAATCAGCTAGTCAGGTGTGGGAGTGTGAGATGTGTGTGTGGGAGGTGACACTTGTTAAATCAAATGAATTCAGCAGCTGGATGTGAAGTTCCAATCCTTAATTATGGCATAGAGAAATTATTCATATTTTCTCATCTTGAATTATAAAATAGACCCTTATTATTTTAAGGATGTGATACATTTGCTTTCACAAATGAGAAAGAGACTTTATATCTGTTTAAGAAAAATTTTAAAAGATGAATTTGTTAGTTTTAAAAACAAACTTAAGGAGTCTATTGAGTAAAGCTATTAATAATTCCCCCTTGCTTATAATCTTTGAAATGTGTTCTGCTGTGGAATAACATAAAGCATTTGCTTAAAAATTCCCTATGAAAGCCATATAAACAAGTTATCTATTCAATTCACTTTAAGCACTTATTCTCAACTCAGCATTGTTGGGGAACCAAAATGAATTTCAGTGATTCTTGCATAAAGATAGACATACAGCAATCATTGTATATAAAGTCTTTAATAATGGTAGTGTAAATTATTATGTGCCTGTTAATAAGCAATCAAATTAAGAAAACAAAAAGTCCAAGTGATTTATCAATTGAACCAAAATATCTGAATTAATTCCTCTATTCATTGAAGTTATTATAGCATATCCTTTTATTTTAACTGACCACAATTTACTAAGTGAAATTTATATTCTGTGCTAATATTAGGGTAAGAGAATGGGGTCAAGATTGGGAATGTAAACATGTTGTGGTAGTAAATGTTTAAGCTGATAAATGAATATTTTTGCTTTTCAGATAAAACTATGGTTTGACAAGGTTGGTCACCAATTAATAGTTACAATTTTGGGAGCAAAGGATCTCCCTTCCAGGGAAGATGGGAGGCCAAGGAACCCTTATGTTAAAATTTACTTTCTTCCAGACAGAAGGTAGGGATATAAAAACAAAAATAAATGTTACTGAAAATAAAAGAGAAATGTTAATAGCAGTTCATGTTTCAATTTTGTATCATTTATTTTTATTGTACCAGTCATATACTTATGAAGTTTAACGTAAGCATAATGACTTTTAGGAATCAAAATAGTGACAGTAAATACTTTGAGATTGTTTTAAAACTTATATCAAATGTTTATAACATAAATTACTTTATTGAATATTTAAGTTATGTGGATTATTTCTTAAATAATGTATATTTTCATTTATCAAAATCATTAAAAATTATCCTCTTTTAAATCAAATGCATTTTCAACACAAACTGCAGAGGCAAAAAGCTGAAAATGGTACTGAAAGGTACTCATCATATTCCTCTACAATTTCTATCTTCTCTTATTAAGGTATTATTTCTCTATATTCTGTAAAATTAGTGAGTATGCTTTATATTTCATCACCCCTTATCATCAAAGACACCTCACCACAGGGCCCAGAATCAGCTTCTTCAAGCATCGTTTGCTTTGTGCTGTCTTCCGGAGAGGGATACACTTCGGACTGCAAGGGAGGAGGAGGATATCCATAACTAGAGGGTTACATCTAGCTTAAACTTCAGTTGGATGACAGATGTCACAGTCATATTACCCTACCATCCTGGAGGCCAAGTCACTTGGCTTCTTAGAGCACACATAGGTTGCTTAGTCTAAGCATCCTTAGAGTGCCATCATAAAAACCTGCAGGAAATGCTGCATTCCCATCTCTACTTTTTTTCTTTTTGAGGAAGATTAGCCCTGAGCTAACTGCTGCCAATCCTCCTCTTTTTGTTGAGGAAGACTGGCCCTGAGCTAACATCCGTGCCCATCTTCCTCTACTTTATATGTGGGATGCCTACCACAGCATGGCTTGCCAAGTGGTGCCATGTCCGTACCGGCAAACCCCAGGCCACTGAAGCAGAACGTGTGAACTTAACCATTGCGCCCCCGGGCCGGCCCCCCATCTCTATTTTTATGCACACACATAACTTTGGTTTCTACTCACTCAAACCTTTGAAGAAAAATACTTACATTTTAAGATGATAAAAGTCTCTCAAATTAGTGAATTTATTTCCTGATTGACTGTTTTTGTTTAGTTTTATTTTATTTTACATCCCTCCACGAACTTTCTGAGCAGATAGAGCTAAAATGTGAGGGAAGTTCCTTTTAACCACTCCTTTATATTCCAAATTTAGTGTTTTTATCTTTTCTCAACACCAAAAAATGTGAGAAACATTTGAATATTTTATTCTCTGATTATTTTTTAGCTGAGTTTCTTTGTCAGTTATCAGGAATTTGAAGAATATTTAAGCAAGTTTGTAGCTTACTTTATTGATAGAATTTTGTCAGGGTTTTATCTTTAATAGACAAAAGAATTCTCTGGTTAACTCAGAAACAGCTACATTATCATCTCAACAACTTTTGTTATTGCTGTTTTTTGCTCTTGACGCAAGTTTTTGCATGAATGAAAAACTGTGCTTTTGGATATGAATTATTTCATTTTTCTCGACAACTTCTCTGGGAGAAAAATTATTTGAATAAGTGAACATAGAAAACAATTGATGTCATTTTGTTAATAAGAATTCCTGGAGGGGCAAGTGAGGCTACTTAGAAGAGATTTAGTCTAAAGGTCAGTATAGCAGCCAAGCCATTCAAAACACTGTTTTCTCAAAAGTGTACTCTGTACTCTAAGAAATAGCTGGATGTGCTTTACATTTTTTTATATCTTGAAGTAAAGTTGGTTACCAGTCAAAATATATTTCTTTCTTTCATTTTGAGGAAAAATATCAAGTCTTTGCATGCTATTACTAAGTTAAATTAAATGGAAACCAAAAGTACTGGTAACATGAAAATAATAGAAAAAGCTTTAGATTAAATTTTATTTTTAAAAGAAGTAATTACAATCTCAACAATTTAATGATGCTGCTAGTGATCACTTATTTATTTTATTATCGTTAGGCTGCTATTTACAAAATATCTCTATAGCATGCTTATTGATCGTAGGTTTTAAATACTTTTAGCAGCTTTTCAGTATTTGACTTATACAGCATGATCTTATTGTGATAACTTTAGTTATACTTCTAGAAAAAAATAAAACATTTACTTTTTTTTAACTTGCTGAAGATATGATAATTTTTATGGTTCTTTTTATGGATTAGTGCTTTATACACACTAATCTGCCTTATTAAATTTGTAATCATGTACGGTGGGTTTATGAGGAACCTCAGAGATTATCTAGTCTCTCTCCTACACAGTATGGAAAACCTTTCTAATATAGTCATTCTTTGAGAACTTTTTTCACTCCTTAAGAGCAAGTCTAGGCTTATTCTTCTATTCCCTTTCCGATTGCAATATAAAGCATTCTTGAATTAGACAGCAATGCTCCTGCTAAATGCTTTCTTCCTGTCCTTCATGGAAGGAATGTTATCTCTTGACAGGGTCTCATATTTCATTCTCTAATGGATGGAATATAATTACTAGAAGCTTTGTAAATATTCATTAAAATTTTAGATGAAGGGAGGCAGTGACAGAACGAGTCATAAATCATAGTGTTTGTTACTATTTCTATTATTTATTTAGTTTTATTTACAGTACCACTCTTCCATAAATTTGAATAGAGATAAAATCTCCTACATGGGCTTTCAAAATTATTTTCCTACCAAGACCTCAGAGATTAATAAATATACATTGCTTTAAGGTGGCTTTGTGCCGCTTAAATGTGTGTGCTCTAGAAACATATGTGCTCTGGATTACTTAAGGCAAACCTATATTAAACATTAAGCCCTATAGTCAACTAAGAGAAGAAGTTGCATAGCCTCCCCAATTCAGAGACACTTTATCCCTTACGTCTCCCCGTTTCCTATTTCCCAACACGCTTAGAACTGTACTGTGCTGAGAGAATTTGTAGCAGTTATTATGGTTCCACTTGAAGTTCATTGTCCACTTCTCACTTCAAATAGGCTTTCTAGATAGCTTAACGGTTCCTTCCTAGAAGATTTTCTTTCTTCCTCTTCAGCCATTGATCCTCTCTAATAAGCTAGAATAATGATCTCCAAAAAGAATGGATGTACTGAGGGGATATGTAAGACAATCCATTGGAGTTAGGATAAAATATTTATATTTTTATTTGTATCTAATTTTTAATTCCCATTTTTTAATATTTACCAATAGACACAATATATTAGTACGTCAGTATAGTAATACATGTATATAATTCATAAATATATGTGCATATAATGGGATACATAGTCAAAAACATTCCTTTGATAGAGATACATAGTCCAAAAAAGTGTGGAAGCCTCTGAGTTGGAAGTCTCATCTGTCAGGATTGCCAGCTTGCATTTCTATCCCACATTATAGTGGCTACCTCAGATACAGATAATTTTACAATGTTTTTAAAGACCCGAAACTGTCAAATGGGCAAGTATGTAGTTCTTGTATGTAAGAAAGTAACTTGATAAAATGTAATTACAGTTGCTCGTTAGCTAAACTATATGGATGTGAAGTTGTGAAGGTCACAATTTGCTAGACTTTTTGTACAATAAGACTTCTGTAGTTTAAGTGAATAGTATATGTAATGTTGTTGGTTAATTGCCAGTTTGAAGGTTTCCAGTAGGACAATATGTTAGAAAATTTTAACAGTTAGGATTCTTCAGTCTGGTTTTATTTAGATTTTGAGAAAGATTTAAGTTTTTGATTATCTGTCATGGAAAAATTTCAGATTTGTTGAAATATTGCTATTATTGTCATACTTATAAAGTGATATAATTATATACCTTATAAATTTTAGTAATAATTTTAAAGATTATAATATTTGTATTATATAATACATTTATGGTAAAACTTCACTTGGCTTATTTCTTGAGAAATTTTAAGTTAATTTTTAGGGCAATACTTAGAAAAAGGTTTATAGAAGTTCATATATTCTTATTTTTTTCAGTGATAAAAACAAGAGAAGAACTAAAACAGTAAAGAAAACGTTGGAGCCCAAATGGAACCAAACATTCATTTATTCTCCAGTCCACCGGAGAGAATTTCGGGAACGAATGCTGGAGATTACCCTTTGGGATCAAGCTCGAGTTCGAGAGGAAGAAAGTGAATTCTTAGGAGAGGTATCTGGAATTGTTTTAAAGCTTGGACAATTCATGTCACCCTGAATACTTTGGTTTATGTGACTATCAGTAAAATTTTATAGTTTGAATATCTGAAAAAGTAAACATAATTTCTTTAACAGAATGAATTTAGCCACTGCTTTAAGACAAAATTTTGATGCCATAAAAAACAATGGTTCTAAATACTCTGTGACAATTTTCACATTTATTCCTATAGATATCTCAGCATTGAATGATAAAAGGTTGGTTTGTATTTCACAAATATATTGTTGGGTTTATAGTGTATATATCATTTTACTTTACTGAACCAACTGTACCACTAGTAGTTCAATCCTTTATTCATGGATTTTTAAAAAAAAATTTTATTGAGTTAATGATAGGTTACAATCTTGTGAAATTTCAGTTGTACATTATTGTTTGTCAGTCGTGTTGTAGGTGCACCACTTCACCCTTTGTGCCCACCTCCCACCCTGTCTTTCCCCCGGTAGCCACTAATCTGTTCCCTCTGTCTATATTTTTAAATTCCTCATATGAGTGGAGTCATGCAGAGATTGTCCTTCTCTATCTGGTTTATTTCACTTAGCATAATTCCCTCAAGGTCCATCCGTGTTGTTGCAAATGGGACGATTTTGTTCTTTTTTACAGCTGAGTAGTATTCCATTGTATATATATATACCACATCTTCTTTATCCAATCATCTGTTGATGGGCACTTAGGTTGCTTCCATGTCTTGGCTATTGTACCTAATGCTGCAATAAACATTGGGGTGCATAGGACTTTTGGAATTGCTGACTTCAAGCTCTCTGGATAGATACCCAGTAGTGGGATAGCTGGGTCATATGGTAGTTCTATTTTTAATTTTTTGAGAAATCACCATACTGTTTTCCGTAGTGGCTGCACCAGTTTGAATTCCCACCAGCAGTGTATGAGGGTCCCTTTTTCTTCACAACCTCTCCAACATTTGTTACTATTAGTTTTAGATATTTTTGTCATTCTAATGGGTGTAAGGTGATATCTTAGTGTAGTTTTGATTTGCATTTCCCTATTCATGGATTATTTTTTTAAGACCCGTAAAGTGCCTGTAATATGCTAGGGACCGAGACCTCAGAGGTGAATAAGGCATATTACTTCTTTCAAGGAATTTATAATCCGCTGGGGATACACACAAGTGAATAAGCAATTATAGAATAGCAGTTGCTGTTGCAGGAAAAATGCAGTAGGAATACACATACTTGCCGTGCAGGGGAGGGCAAGTGGTCCAGGGAAGGTGCCATAGAAAAAGGAGAATTTAGCAAAGTCAAGGGGAGTGGATTTCCTGCAGTGGAAATAACATGATACTAGAGTTGAGGGGGTCTTGGAGTATTAAAATTGGAAAGAAAAGTGATAAGAAATGAGACTTGATGGTTAAACTGACACCAGATCATGTCCCTTAATATACCATATTAAGAAGTTTGGATTTTATCTTGTGGATAATGGGAACAAATGATAGATTTTAGAAAGAGAATGGCTTGATTGCATTTGTACTTGAGAAAAATACTTCTAGCTGTAACGTGAAGAGTCAATTGGAGAGTTAACTGCTTTCAGCTTTTTTGAGTGTGGTTGGTTTTCCTGAGTAAATTAAATGGTAATCTCATGGGAAAAACAACAATCCGTAGAAATATTGACCTTAGTGTTGTTAGATAAAGAGTCAAAGAGTGGTAAACCAGTTGGGAAGAAGGGTAACATAGTTGTTAGGAGCAAAGTCTGGGACCAGCTGCCTGAGTCTGCATTCCCGACACTACCACTTCCTAGCTTTGTGTCTTTGAGCAAGTTATTTAATCTATTTGTGCTTCAGTTTCCTCTTTAAGTGGGAATCATAGTAGTATGTAACTCAGGGCTAATGTGAGGATTAAATACGTGTGTGTGTGTGTGTGTGTGTGTGTATGTAAACATTTGGAACAGAGTATCTGCAATTTTGAGAATGACTGGGGCAAATTTAGGAAGAAAGAAAGAATAACTTAGCTGTTCTGCATCTTTACCTCCTTAGCTAAACAGTGATTTGTCATTATATAACGGTTCTCATATACGTAAGCAAAAACACTGTCATATTTGCACATGACCCTAAAAGAAAATAAAAAGAGTCATTTATTTCTATGGGCTGATTTTCTTTGTAAATTTGTTAAATATTCATCTTATAAAATCCGTATTACAATATGGTTCATATTAGAAATCCGTTCTTTTTTTT
Source organism: Equus asinus (assembly GCF_041296235.1). NCBI lineage: Eukaryota > Metazoa > Chordata > Mammalia > Perissodactyla > Equidae > Equus > Equus asinus. The sequence goes on from NC_091801.1 coordinate 51,565,422, forward strand.
CTTTCCTGTTTTGAATCCTTAGCAGCAGGATATGTTGAACACAGAGATTTAAGTAAGACAGACTTTGTTTTAGACTTGGTATTCTTATCTGTAAAACATGAATAATAAAGATCAAACTTGTAGGGTTTTTTTCTGAGAATTAAGATAACATTTTACATAGTTCTTAACACACAGTAGGCACTTCTAATTTGTTTTTCTCTGCCCATTTAAGACTTTTTCTAAAGGTTAAATAATGAATGCAAATAAAAATGCTTTTTTAAATTATAAAATCATATATACATATATTAGTTATTATTACAAATTTTTAGTAAAGTGTTATTTTGATAATGGCAAATTTAACAGCCTCTGGTAGGTGGCTGATCAAGGGTCTACAAAATAAATGTCTTAGATATTTAAAACTATTAAATCAATAAGAAGTTGTAAATATTTATCTTTTATTTAATTATTGTCAAAATATATTGACAGTTTTGCAATATAACCTTGCTTTTGACCTAACAGCATTACTGTTACAATTATCATTATTATAAAAGTTATGAGACCATTAAACAGAATTCTATTTTATTGGTATGTAACAGTCCTTTGTCTCTTGGCTTTGTAGATTTTAATTGAATTAGAAACAGCATTATTAGATGATGAACCACATTGGTACAAACTTCAGACCCATGATGTCTCTTCATTGCCACTTCCCCACCCTTCTCCATATATGCCTCGACGACAGCTCCATGGAGAGAGCCCAACACGCAGGTTGCAAAGTAAGTTTTCAGTAAAATTTCTCACACCTTTATTGAATTATCTTGAATGATATATATGACATAGAATTTGAAGATACTATTATGGGTATTAACAGGCATCTATTAGTGTTTTCATAGGTATTGAAGCTTTTAAATTGTTTGATATGCTTAAAATGAGGTTATACTAATGGCATTCATTCATCACAGTATGACCCGAAATGATGCACAGTTATGTTTTAATTTTAGCTCTTAGAATCTTAAATATAGGATGAGATAGCTAATATAGTAGAATTTTGTCATGTAGCTGTAGATATCTGAAATTATGATTTCCGCCTTCATTATGCCAAGTACTTTATGAATACGTAGGCTATAGCAAAGTGGTTGAAACCAAGACCATAAACATTGCTCAGACAAACCAGTTTAAATTTTGACTCTCTCGCTTAAGAGCTGTATGACTTTAGGTGGGTCGTTTCTCTATGCTTCACTTTCCCCCTTTAGAAAATGGAAATAATGATGCCTACATTATAGGATGGTTATAAGAGTTAAATAATCTCAGTAATATAAACTGATGTTGTTTTTGTTGTTATTATTATTATTAGTGTTTGCATTTTACTGTGAATTATGCATAGTCCAAACTATAAAATAGAATTCGGGAAGTGAGATTGCTTTTATAGATGGCAAAATACCTTACGTATTAATATAGTTTTATTTTTGATTCATTGATGAGAAACTTTATTCATTACTTTCCCGAAACATAAAGAGATTGTTTTTGAAAGAGTATTTTGATGTATAAATTTTTATTTTTATATATTCTTTTCCTTTATTCAGTTAAAGTTCCATAGCGTCTTAAGGGAAAAAAATCTTCCTTTTTAAATATGACAGAAGTTATTTTATAATTTGTTTACTACTTGATATCTTATTAACCATTATTATCACAATTTGAACTATAAAAATCCATCAGCGTTTTATTTTTTTGGTCCTTCATTCTTTTTTTGTCTTATATCAAACAGATTCATCTCTTTGACTTCTCAAATGTTAATTCTTTACTTAGTAAAATGTAATATTATCACCCTTTTCACTTTTTAAAATAGAAAACATCATATCTATTATATTTTCATTCATCCTCATGACTAAAATTCTTCAAAGAAAAGTGAATGGAAACAAATCATTGAGACAAAGCTAAAATGATGCTGTTGAGAGGTATAAGATAAAAAAGACATGATTTCATAATTGAAGTTTCTCAGGATTTCAGCTATTTGGGGGGATTTTTTGGTCAATGTTGCTTCCAATTCTCTACCCCATTCTCTTACTTCTCCCTCTCTTGGACTGCAGTTACATGTATGAAGACCTCTTGATATTGTTCCATAGCTTATTGAGTCTCTATTTTTAAATCTTTTTTCTCTTCCTGAGGTTTGAGTATTTTTCTTCAACTGTCTTCAAGTTGACTGATATTTTCTTCTACGATATCCAGTTTTCTGTGAAAACCATACTGTGAATTGTCCTATTAAAGATATTGTTAATTTTAAGATTTACATTTGGTTTTCTTAGTTTTTGTATCCTTCCTGATACCCATTCTTTTATTATGTCTGTGTGTATGTATAAACACATATATGTGTATAAATGTAAATATATTTAAGAATTTACAGAATTATACATACATTACATATGTATATGTATATATATAGAATCCTGTAAATTCTTTAATCTATTTATAGTATTTAATTTAAAGTCTGCTAATTCCAACAACTTGGTCTTCTGTGAGTCTACTTACGTTTGTTTTTTCCTTTGATTATGGATCACATTCTGTGTGTTTTATATATCTACTAATTTTTGTTGTGTACCAGACATGATGTTTAATACGTTTTGGAGACTCTGGATTTGGAAGAATGTTACATTCTATATTAGCAGACAATGAAGTTACTGAAGGACCACCTACAACCTATGGAAGATAGAGTAGAGTGTTTCTGTTTTGACTCTTCCATAGTTTTAAGGCATAGTCCTTAGTCTGGTTTCTGATTCTTATTTCTAAGATGTGAACTTTCTAGGCAAAGTCCAAGATGTTGGCCCAAATCCTATAATATAGTGAGACAAACTCCAAACTCTATGTCCTGTGCATCAGGAAGTTGCTGAAATCCCCTTGCAGCTCTTTTAGCCTTTTAGCTGTGGCTTTCTGGTGGGTTTCTTCTTGTTTTTCCCTCTGCAGTTTGCAATTCAGGCAAGGATTTGAGGGGCTATTGTGTGTAATTTGGGGTCTCCTCCTTCTCTTGCTCTCTGCTTTCCAGGATTTCCCTTACAATTCTAGCTGCTCTAACAACTCTGAATTCTGATCTCTGGGTCCTCAGCCTTGTAAGACTGAGGCTTTTTGCTTGAGCTGTAACTCTTCTGCAGTGAACCAAACTGAGAAGGCCCTTAGGGGAAAAGCTGTTTAAATATGTGCTTTTCTTATTTCAAGAGTCATCTCACCAATTTCTGCCTGCATTTGTTTGTTCTCTGGTGTCTTTAAACAGTTTTTTTAATTAAAAATATTTTGTCCAGATTTTTAAATTATTGCTGGCAGGAGATATAATCTATATTTTGATATAAGCTACTCTACCATTCTCAGAAGCAGAAGTCTACATTTTTAAGTATACTTTGCGTTTATACAGAAATGTGTATAAATCATAAATGTACAACCAGGTGAATTTTCACCAAGTAACCACACTATGTAACTAGCACTTGCGTCTAGAGATGGAACATCACCAGCCTTCCTCTTACTGTCCTCCACTAATTATTCCCTCTGCCAAGGTGACAACTATGCTGACTTCAAATACCATAGAATAGTTTTATTTTTTAACTTCATATAAATGAAATACACACACATATGAATTTTATAGAAATGAAATTACACAATATATTACTCTTTCACATCTGGCTTTTTTTTCTTACCACTGTGTGTATGAGATTCATCGATATTGCTCCGTAAAATTACAGTTTATTTATTTTCATTGCTACATACAATTCCTTTCTATAGATATACAAAAATGTATGCATTCTACAGTTGATTAATAGTTTGCTTTCAGATTTTGGCTCTTCCTAAGAGTGTTGCAATGAACATTCTTATACATGCCTTTTGGAAATCAGATGTGGTCATTTTTACTTTAAATATGCCTAATAGTAGAATAGATAGATAATAGGCTATGCATGTATTCAGTTGCAGTAAATATTGATAAGCAATTTCCAAAACTGCACCAATTTATACTTCCCTACAGCAGTGAATAAAGGTTTTAGTTTCTCTACATCCTAACATAATTTTGGTGTTTTAATGCTTTTTATCCACCCGTCTAGGTGGATGTGCAGTGCTATCTCATTATGGCTTCAATTCGCATTTGTCTAACAAACTTTTTCATTGCTTAACTGACCATTTATATCTCCTCTTTTATGAAGAGCCTATCAAATTTCTAGCCCATTTTTCTTTTAGAGTCTGTCTTTTTTTGTTGATTTATGAGTGGTTTCTTTTTTTAAATTATAGATTTGAATTCTTTATATGATATGTGAATTGCAAATGTATTCTGCTCTATGGCTTGGTATTTCACTCTTTAATGAGATCTTTTGATCAACAGAAGTTTTTAATATTAATGTATTTTAGTTTTCAATTTTTTCTTTAGGATTAGTGCTTTTTTGGTGTGATCTGTAAAAAAATCTTTGTCTTCTTCAAGGTCATAATGATATGTTCCTATTTTTCTTCTAGAATAGAGCCCTACTCTTTTCATTAAATCTAAAATTCATGTGGAATTGATTTTTGTATTTTGTGCAAGGTGGGGATCAAAATTCATTCTTACCCTGTGGATGTCCGCTTGATCCAGCATATTTATTGTAAAGGCTACATAGCATGTGATTAATTTCTGAACTCTATTCCTTTCAATTAGACAACTTTTCTATTCTTGTGCCAATACCAAAGTGTCTTCGTTACTATAACTGTATAATAAATTGTGATATCTGATAGTGTAATTAACCCAGCTTTGTTCTTCTTCAAGACTGTTGTTTCTATTCTTAACCTCTTGCACTTACAAATAAATTGAGTATCAAATGATTATTTTCCACAAATACTCTTCTGGGATTTTGATTCAAATTACATTGATCAGTCTAGGGAGAACTGAAATTTTTCCCTGGAGTGGAGAGAATTCGATATATATTCTATGAATATTCCAAGAATTCCATGAATCTGATATATCTTTAAATAATATTTTAATAGATTTCAAGGTGGAGGTTTCGCATCTTTATTAGATCTATAACTAGGAATTTGGTTTAAATTGATGCTGGTATACTGAAATAAAATTTATTATTTATTATTATTCAATGAATCATAACAACATTTCCATACATTATTTTGAAATTTGATGTACAACATTGTGTCATTTGTGATTAATGACAATTTATCCTCTTTCTTTCAAATTGTTATACCTTGCTCTTCCTTGTCTTACTTGATGCTTTGGCTAGGTCCAATGAAAAAATGTTGAGTGTAAGTAACTTTGTTGAGTAGAAGTTAGCATCCATGTTTTGTTCCCCATTCCTTGAGAAAAGCTTGAAATATTTCCCCACTACCTTTGATATTTGCTCTAAATTTCTGTTTGCTTAGATTCAGGAAGGTATATTTTATTCCTAGTTTGATGAAAGTTTTTAATTATCAGTGGATGTTAAATTTTATAAATTTTTTTCTGTATATATGTATGTAACTGTATGGCATTTCTCTTTTATTCTATTGATGTGGTAAATTGCATTGATTTTCAAATGTTAAAGTGATCTAGTGTTCCTGTAATAAACTCAGCTAGCTCATGATGTGTTATTTCTTCCTCTCTGGATTCAATTTGCTGATATTATGTGTAGAATTTTAGCATCTGTATTCAGGAGAGAGAGAGAAAGATTGTCTTTAATTGGCTTCTGTTATTAATGTTATGTGGCCTTCATAAAAAGTATTAGAAAATGTTCCTTCTTTTATTATTTGATGACTTTTATTTTCCTTCCTGTAATATCTGTCAAGTTTTGATTTTAGTGTTATGCTGCCCTCATAAAATGATCAGAAGTGTACTCTCATTTTATATTGTTTGAAAGAATTTGTATATTATTGGTATCATTTCTTTAAATGTTTAGAAGTATTATCCATTTAAGTCATTGGGGTTGGTAATTTCTGTATGAGATTTAAATTACAATTTCAATTTTTCTACCATATTTAGAACTATTCTTAATTTTATGTCTGCTTGTGTCAACTTTAAGTTGGAATTTTCTTGGAATTTGAACATTTCTCCTAACTTCTAAAAAATATATTTGCATAAAATTGTTCCTAGTAGCATTTTATTATCTGTTAATGTCTGTTGGATGTGTAGTGACGTCCTCTTTTCCTTCATATTGGTAATTTGTTCCTTTTCCTTTTTTTTCTCAGACTTTCTAATGATCTATCAATTTTAAAAGTCTTTTCCAAAAAACACCATTTTTGTTTTGTTTATTTTCTAGGTTGTATGTTTGTTTTTCTTTTCTATTTTTCTTTTTCTTATTTCTCTTTTTTTACTTTCTTTACTTTAGTTTATTTGTCTCTTCTCATTTCTTCAGAAGGATACTTACATAATTTTTAATGTAATGCTTTCCTTTACCTGTGGATTATTTAGGAGTATTGTGTTAAATTTCCAAACTCTAGGGATTTTCTAGGATTTTTTTATATTGACGTCTAGCATTATTCCTCTCTTATAAGAGTGTATACTCTGAATAATTTGGAATCTTTAAAATTAATCATTTGCTTTATGGTGCTGCATGTAATCAATTTTGGTAAATGTTCTTGAAAAGAATGTTTATTTTGTCATAGGTTGGTACATGTTCTATGTATGTCAAGTTCAGCAGGTTTATTAATTTTGTGGCTCAGTTTTGTTTTTGCTGATCCTTTGTCTGATTATTCTATCATTTGTTGAGAGAGGTATGTTAAAATCTCCATGTATGATTGTGGACATCATACTTCATGTATTATATATCATATGTATTTTGAAGTTATGTTACAGATCTAGAATTGTTATATTTTTCCTAGTAGACTGATAACTTTATCATTACATAATGTCTCTTTTTATATCCAGGAATGCTTTTTCTTTATACCTACTTTGATGTTACTATTGCTGCTTCAGCTTTTTTTGGTTAATGTTTTTTGTATGGTATATCTCTCTCAATCCTTTTACTTTCTACCTCTCTGTGTCCTTATGTTTAAAGTTTGTCTATTGAAAACAATGTAAAGTTGATCTTCCTAAATCCATTCTGACAATATTTATCTTTTATTAGGATAACTCATACATTTAGATTTAATGTAATTTCTTATTAATTTTGCTTAATATTTTACAGAGTATTATTTATTTTTGATTGGTCTTTTTTCTTTAGTTTGAAATCCACGTATTTTAATTACATCAACAAATATTTAGTTACCTGCTATGTTTATGGTGCTGATACTGTGATTGAGCCAAAGATACATTATACTTCGGTAACAAGTCAAACTCTTATTTACAAACTTGCATATGAAATACCTTTTCTTCCCCCCAAAATTATATTTAATGTGACTCTTAGTTAGGTACATTTGTTCCCAGTCAAATGTCCTTCTCCTTACCTGTTCCCACCTCCCAACAGAGATTCTAGAAAGCCCTAATGATGGACAACATTCAGGAAAGACCCATTAATTTTTAATCCTTATTGAGTTCCACTGACATGTCCCAGTGTGTAGTGGTTACTTGTGTCCAAGTCTATACATAGATGTTTTTTACTAATGCTAGTTGCTCTGCTGCTTAGCATCCATCTTTCTTAGCTGTATCGTGGAACTATTAGCATGGAATCCTAAAATATCACTGGACTCTGGAGAGATCCTACAGCCCGGGTCCTTATTCACAAGGCTCTCTAGCCACTGTCTTCTTAGTAATTCTGAGGAATCTTGACTGTTAGCAGTGCTTGCCTCCTCATTCTGCACCCTCTACACTCCTCTCTCTTTCTCTCCTCTATCATAATCTCGTTAATAAGCCGAGAGTATGGGAAGTAACATGTCTACATCTCACTTTGCTTTTAATCCTAAAATGTAAATCTTCCTAATTCAAAGAAACACGAAAGTCTTGCTACCTCTTTAAAGTGTGGAAGGGAAAAATGTAAGGATAATAAAACACAATTAATATCCCAGTACATGAACATGCCATACTTAATCTTTGACTTTGTATAATTTTTTAAATCATATATAGGAAGGAGAGTTATAAAAATTAAAATTGTAAGCTTATGTAGAGTGCTGTAGTAATTTAGAAGTATGAGACAATAGTACAAGCTATGATAAGTGTTTTAGCTAGGCCTGAGAAGAATAAGTAGGATTTCAATAAATGGAGGTAAAAAGGTAAATACTAAGTTTGAGAAGATAAAGACGTAAAATCTGAATAGAATGATGAGATCTTGCAGAAACATTGAGTGCTAGGTTAGGAAATTTATCATTTTAAATAGAGTTTGAGGATTGAAGTCTGAAAGAAATAGCACAATAACATCTTAACATGATTTATTGTCTCTCCTTGACGTGCTGCAGCCTGAAAAAAAAAGGTTTTGAGGGGAGGCGTTTCCCTTCATTATACCCTGTAAACGAATGCATACCTTGCTTATAAATGAAGCCTCATGTATTTTGGAATTGAAGAAGTTAAATGTAGTAAGTGTTATGGAGGGCAGCAAAGTGCAGTGGAAAAATCAGGGGGGAAATAGCTTGCTTTCATTTAGATTACATGTTCTTGTTAGGCCATGACCATAATCGTCTCCAATGGGCAAATGCCACAATATGTAAATTATTCCCCACCTCCCCCCATAAAAATCCCTTTCAGTGATTTTTGACATCACAGTTTGGACCAAAATACGTACATTGTTTTAAAAATATATAAATATATATAATATACACATTACATATTAAATTATTATATATATCTGGGATATATTTTCAATAATTATTAATAAAATCTCTATAATAATAATTTAAGCTTTAATCAATAGCTTGAAACATTTTGACACCTTTTTTCTCATTTCAAAGCTGTTTTTATAAATTATGAATTTTTAGTAATGAATAGAAATTTTAATTTTAAAAAGACAAAGGAACTATATCCTTGACAGAAAACACCCATAGTCACTCTCATCTCACTTTAAAATATTAAGTACTTTACAATATCTGTGGAGAAAAAGTTTGAAAAGTTTGGTGTCTTTTGTTCTATATTGATTATAGTGATGCCATTCTCACAGTTTTAAGATAGTGTACTTCTTTGACTATTAATCTTAAACTCATTAAAATGTCTTATTCTAAATTCTGGCAGTGAAAACCTGCCCTGCTTATTTAAACCTTATACTTCTTGGTGGTAGTACTGATTATTTCACTTTTATGTTCTTTTCCTAAGGGTATATTTACTAGACAAATGTGGTAAAAAGGAAAATCAGAGCCAGCCCTGGTGGCCTAGTGGTTAAGTTCAGCACATTCCACTTTGGTGGCCTGGATTTGGTTCCCAGGTACAGACCTACACCACTCTGTTAGCAGCCATGCTGTGCTGGTGGCACACATACTAAAAAATAGAGGAAGATTGGCAGAGATATTAGCCCAGGGTGAATCTTCCCCAGCAAAAAAATAAAAATAAAAAAGGAACACCACACAGGACTACCCTGACTATAAAATTGATATAATGAGATAAATGACTTTCAGAAAACCATTTGGGGGTCTGCTTAACAACATTGTCTTTACAGAAAATCTTCAAATAATAGTTTTCGAATGGAAATGAATGTAGTAAACTTAGGTTATTTAAACCTGTCGTTAAACTATAATGTTCAGATAATTGACAATGTAAAAAAAGCATGAAATTATACTTTTATCCTGCTGTACTTAAAAAAGAAAGGCATTGTATGTATTATAATATCAATATGGGGCATATACTCAGTTTTACTGAAGCTGAACCCAAGAATGAAGCTTCATGATTCCAAGATACCGTGAAAGAACATAAAAAGTAGAATGACATAAAGTAGGAAGAACACAACAGAAATATTTCCTTTATTAAGTATATATCCATTCTAAATTCTAGAGTTTGGATATGTTATATTAGCACGAATTTGCACATGTGATAAATCGATATCAATATCATCATCCTAAGTGTTTTAATAAAAAGTATTTAACATGATACAAAGATGTCTACAAAGAATTTTAAAACTACTAAAGATGTTAATTGTTTCAGCATGTAAAATACTGTTTCAATATAGATATTTACTTAGATTTACAATTATGTTCACTTAAGGAAATATTTATATAACAATTCATTGATATTACAATTTTAAATTATATACACTATAACAATTAAATCTTTTTTAAAGTAACATGATATTTTTATTAACTGTGTAACACACCTCTATTATACTTTTTCCTACAATTTTTTGCTGGATACTTTGTGATCACCTCTTCATATGACAATTTTGTAGTATCAATTATTTACATGTGTGCTCTATTGATTGTACAAATTTTTCTTTATATTACTTTCATCTGCTTTTTTTTCTAGTTTAGAAAGATTGTTGTAACTATGTTTATCTCTTCTTTTGTTATTTTCATTGTTTTTATTTTTTGGATAATGAGATTCTTCATTATTGTTACTCTCAGAGTTTTCTTTTACCTTGTGACATAGAGTTTTTGACGTTTTGAAGCATCATCAGTCTTTTTACTTTCAGTTTATGTTTGTATCTTTCACTAGGATCATTACTTCCTATTATATTTTAATTTTGGTATGGTTAATAATTTTTATCCAGTGGTATGCTGGAGCTAGAGCCAGTTGTGTACATCTCTTCCTTTCAGATTCAGTGATATTCATAGTTTGAAGTGGCTATATGGGAATATTTACATTACGGAAATTGGCAAATGTTATATATCAAGGCTTTTTCCCCCCAGAGAGATAATTGTTAAACCTTTAGCAGCAACCCACTGTCTTATATCATATACCAAAATTAGTTTCAGATTTAATGAAATTTAAATGTAAAAAGTTAAAATATTAAAGGATTAGAAAAACTTAAGTGAGTGTTTAACCAAGCTCTATATGAAAGCAATAGAAGGAAACTCAGAGAAGAGTATCAATAGATTTTTAAAATATATAATGAATTTTTATGAGTCCACCACTGTGTAGATCACTAATGGGACAGATCAGTCATGTAAGATAATGCCAAGTGTACTACTTCTCTATTTGTTAGATAAAGTTCAGAATTGTATCATTCAAATTTTAAATCTTTTAATTGAACATTAGAAACTAATGATGTGATTTATTATCTTTGGCTAAATTCTGTGATTTATTATCCTTGGCTAACAACGTAGATGTGTCAGGACAAATATTTACATTTTTCCATGTCTATGGCATCTTTTCACTACTCTGGAAGTTTTTGTGGCATGGTAGTTCATAGATTCCTTTACATGTCTAATGTATATTCAGATGATAATTTATTTGCTCATCTTTCAAAGTAAAAACAACTTATTAATATTTTGCTACCTCATAAGACTTTGTAAATATTCATACATAGAAAAACTTAGCTAATTGGTTTCCTGCTAACTTACTTGTGATAAATTATATATATATATTTTTTATCAAGAGAGAATGTCAAAAATAACTTGTTCCCTATAAATTTTCAAAGTTCTCCTCTTCCAAAAGGAAATAAATTTTAAAGTATACTTTTTCCAGAATCAGGAATTCCAAAATTACTAATGTTTTTCTAAGATCCCTTCAGTTTAGGTTCATTAGTTTCTTCTTGCCTGCTAAGTTTCTTTGGGTAACAATTACCTCTTACGTGTCATGGTATGTTATATAACCATGTATTATTAAACGGAATTTATAACCATTTGTATGCAGGGCAGGTCTATCATTAATTTTTTATTTTATGTATTTTGTCTTACTAATTTGTGCTTGCTCTTAGCCTATAATTTTTTCATTTAATCAGAGTTTCTGCTAACATAATTTATAATTTGAATTGTTTACTAATTCTGATATGATGGAGCTTTGTTTCTTATTTTATTCTGAATTAGTATGGCTTTTTTTACTTAAAAATGTTAATCTGCAGTCTATACTGTAAAGCAGAAATTAGATTTCAATATCCATATTACATGTAAAGATTTTTAAATGTGTTTTTGACATCATTTTAACATTCTTTTTCCAGATAAAGCCTTATGTTCATATAATTCAGGTAAATTTTAGCATGTGCAATGTTTAATGCATGTATCCATATGCACAGTTTAATTGGTTTTGTTGTTTTTGTGCTTTGTCTGGCTATTGTGCATATGTTAAATTCCTAAACAAAATGTCGGTAGCTTCCCTTTTCTGGTGATAGTACTTTTCCAGTATGTCCATGTTACATCTTTGTTATTTTGATATTAAAAACATTTGTTGAAATACAGTGATTCATGATTTAGGTGTGTCTAGTATTATCTCCTTTAGTCTAGTACTATTTCATCAAAGACACATGGTTTAGTATATACCGTATTATTATGTGCACTGTTTCAGAAAATTTGAATTTATATGGATACAATTTTCAATGTTTTTGACTTATGAAGGAGTAGTGTTAAAAATTCCAAGTATGTTGAATTAAAACTACAACAAATGTTTTAGCCATTTTGTTATATCTTTCAAGGAAAACGGAATAGATTTAGTTTTATTACTCCAATGTATTATGACTTTTAAATTCACACATGCTGAGTATATGTCAAGATATTTTAAATTGATGTTAAATTTTTTAACTGGTCACTGGGATTTCTCTTAGTTTTAACAATTTTAATTGAAAGATATTTTAAAATAATAAATATATTAAGTATATTTAAATATATATATGTAATTAACTTTTATATTTTTAAAAATAGTTTTCTTGAATAAGATTAGAAAGTAGTTATAAAATGTCTGAGGAATGGCACACTAAATTTTCAGGTTTCCTTAGGAAGGCTACCCCTTACAGCAAGATGGAGTAGGAGGCACTGGACTTACCTTCCCACCTCAAACAACAATAAAAATGGCCAAATATATGAATCATTTGTTTGAATAACACTAGGTATCAGGCAACTAAGGATAGTAATTACCAAGAGAAGGGAAATAAATGAACTGAACCCTAAAGTTTCTCTAGTCTACCACTTTAAGAGAGTTTCCTGCACACAGCATAGAGGGAAAGAACCCAGATGGAGCCTATGGACTCCCTGAACTAAGGAGATGGAGCTGAGAGTACAGCGAGAGCAAAGCATCTAGAGTTCACAGAATGGACTACTGGAAAGGAAAGAACTATACAGAGAGAGAACTGCAAAGATCTGCAGAGGGTCTCTTTCAAATGTTCAGCTGAGTATTGATCAGTGTATGAATGGAGGAATCTACCCAAGGCTGGGGAAAGAACCACCCAAAAAGATTAGAAGTAACAGTGCCTGAGAATAGTGTCTGTTTTTTTCAGTGAGAGTGGAGAACATCAAATTTCGTGGGACAGTGTGTTGAGTACACAGAAGTGTCTGGCCTCAGTGGTGTGGAGAATAGTTAGCCCTAGACTGAACACTGTATCACATACACAAATCTTAAAAGCAAGAACTGAACTAATCAAAATGTTTCTATATGCAGAAGAAAGCTCAAGAATACTTAAACGAATAAAAAAAATGTCCAATACACAACAGTGTAAAATTCACAATGGCTGGCATCTAGTAAAAAATTGGCAGCCATGCAAAAAAGAAAAAAATGACCCATGAAAAGTATATAAATCAATCAAAGCTAAACAAGAACAGGTACGGATGTTATAATTAGTAGATAGGATATTAAGCAATTATAGAAGTATATTCTGTATTTGTAAAATGTTAAATAGAGACATGGAAGATATAAATGGATCCAAATCAAACATCTGGAAATGAAAACGGCATTGTCTGAAATAAAAATATCCCAAATGGAATTAACAACAATAAACATTGCAGAGAAAAACGTAAGTGAACTTGAAGATACAGCAATATAAATTATCCAAAATGAAGCATAAATATGAAAGAGAATTAAAAAAAAAATAAGAGTATCTGTGACCTATGGACAATGCGAAGCTGCCTAATGCACAGGTAATTCAAGTCCCTACAGGAGAAGAGAGGAGGAAGGATAAAAATATTTGAAGAAATAATGCTGAAAATTGTCCAATTTTGATAAAAACTGTAAACCCATATATCCCGCAAGCTCAATGAGCTCCAAGCACAAGAAACATAAATAAGAACATACCAAGGCACATCATAATTAAATTCTTTAAAACCAATAATAAGTAGAAAATCTTAAAACATCCAGAGAAAACAGAATATGTAACTGAAGAATAAAGATAAAGATGACTGCAGATTTTTCATTGGAAACAGTTGTACATACTCAAAGAAAAAAATGTCGGTTTAGAATTCCATGCCCATTCCTATTTCTTTCTAAAATGAAGGAAAAATAAAGACTTTTTCAAACATACAACTGCTAAAAGAACTCATCACTAGAAGACATGCACTACAACCAATGTTAAAGGAAGTCCTTCGGGCAGAAGAATAATGATACCAAATGGAAAAGTAGAATATGGAGGTAGACAAAGGAAGGAGGAACACCAGAAATGGTAACTGCATGGGTAAATGTATGATTTTTTCTTATTGTTTAAATACCTTTAAATATAATTGGCTGTTAAAACATTAGCAATGGTAGTATAAGGTATGCAACATATATAAAAGGAAAATATATGACAACAGCAACACAAAGGGTAGGAGAGAAAAAATCGAAATCTATGCTTATAGTGTTTTTTATACTATACTATTTGATAAGTAGTATGATATCACTTGAAAGGAGATTATATTAAATGAACTATGTATACTTTAAGCCCTAAAACCACAAATCAGAGCGTTATAGCTAATAAGCCAACACAAAAGATAAAATGGAACCATAAAAGTATCCATTTCATTCAAAAGAATACAGAAAAAGAAGAAAAATGGAATGAAGAACAGAGGGGACAAATAGAAAATAAATAGCAATTTGATAGATGTAAACCAACCAAATCAACAAGCACATTAAATGTAAATAGTCAAAATGCCCCAGTTAAAAGGCAAAGATTGTCAGTGGATTTTTTTTTAACAAGACAAAACCTACTATATACTGCCTACAAGAAACCCATTTTTAGTATAAAAACACAAAGAGGTTTAATGGAAAAAGATATACCACACTAACACTAATTAAAAGAAATGTTATTAATATCAGACAAATTAGATTTTAGAGCAAAGAATATTACCAGGGAGAAAGGAGGATATTTTCTAATAATAAAGGGGTAAATTGATCAAGAGAACATGTGAATCCTAAACATGTGATCACGCAATAATAGAGCTTCAATTACATGGAGAAAAGTTTATAGAGAGATTGTCAGACCGGATTTAAAAGAAAAAGAGCAAAGATTCAACTATGGTGCTTTGAGGCTCACTCAAAAATTGAGTCTGTAGACTCAGTTCAATTCAAAAATCCCAGAAGACTTTTTTGTGTAAATTGACAAACTGACTCTAAAATTTATTTGAAAATGCAAAGTACCTAGAATTGCTTAAAACAATTTTAATGAAAGAAGATTAAAGTTGGAAGCCTTACATTACTTGATTTCAAAACTCATTATGAAAAATCCAACATCTCCTTCTATAAAAAAAAAAACTTTAAGCAAAGTAGAATAGAAGGAACTTTCTCAAAAACATAGATATAGGGTGTCTATCAAAACCTACAACTAAATCATACTTAGTGGTAAAAGACTGAAACCTTTTCTCCTAAGATCAGAACAAGAAAAGGTTGCCTGCTCTCCCCACTTCTGTTCAAAATTGTATTGGGGGTTCTAGCGGGTATGTGAGGCAAGAAAAAGAAAGCAAATGCATCCAGATTGAAATGGCAGAAGTAAAATGGTCTTTATTTGCATACAACATGTTCATCTGTATAGAAAGTCAGATGGAATCTACAAAAGCTATTATAATTAAGTGAGTTTATTAAGAATGCTGGATACAAGGTCAAGATACAATATCAACTATATTTCTTTATACCTGCAATGAACATTTGCAAAATTGAAATTTAAAAACACAGTGCCATTTAAAATAGTGTCAAAAATATGAAATAGCCATAAATTTGACAAATGTTGTAAAAGACCTCTAAACTAAAAACTATAAAATACTGTTAAGATAAAATTAAAAAGAGCTAAATAAATGAAGAGATATACTGTGTTCATGCATCAGAAAAGCCAATATTGTTATGTCAGTTTCCCCCAAAGTGATCTGTAGGCTCAATTCAATTAAAAATCCCAACAGGGTTTTTGGGTAAATTGACAAACTGACTCTAAAATTTATTTGAAAATGCTAAGTACCTAGAATTGCTAAAAACAACTTTGATGAAAGAAGATCAAAGTTGGAAGCCTTATACTACTTGATTCAAAACTTATTAGAAAGTTGCAGTAATCAAGACATTGTGATAAAAACAGACAAATGCATCAATAGATACAGATATAGACCCGCGCATATATGGATAACTGATCTTCAACAAAGGTGCAGAGGCAATTCAGCGATGAAAGGATAGTCTTTTCAGCAAATGGTCTTAAAGCTTGTGAATATCCATATGCAAAAACCAAAAAAATAAAACTTTATTCACACAATATACAAAACTTAACTAAAATGGATTAATGTAAACCCTAAAATTATGAAACCCCTAGGAGAAAATTTTGTCACCTTTGGTTAGGCAAAGATTTCTTAGATAGGCACCAAAGTCATGTTCTATTAAATAACAAATAGATACATTGGACTTCCTCAAAATAACAATCTTTTTTTTTTAAGGATACTGTTAAGATAATGAAAAGCCAAGCCACAGACTACAAAAAATATTTGCAAATCACATATGTGATAAAGGATTTGTATCCAAAATATAGACAACTGTCAAAACTCATGAATCAGAAAATGGATAACTAATAAAAAAATGGATGTAAGATTTGAAAGACCATTAAAAAAGACAGAAGGGTGGAAAATAGACACATAAAAAGATGTTCAATATTAGTTTTTAGGAAGGTGTAAATGAGATACCATTAGATACTTACTAGGATGGCTGAAATGAAGAAGACTGTCCGTGCCAAGTACTGGGAAAGATGGGAGGTGACTAAAACTCTCATACACTGCTGGTGGGAGTGTAAAATGTTATAGCCTCTTTGGAAACCACTTTGGCAGTTTTTCTTAAAAAGTTAAACATGTATCTGCCATATAATCCAGCCATTCCACTTAGAGGTATTTACCAAAGAGAAGTGAAAGCATATGTCCATACAACTTGTACGTGAATGTTCATTGTAACTTGATTTGAATAATCAAACAATCCAAATGCCCCTCAACTGGGTAATGGATAAACAAACTGTGGTACAGTCATAAAATAGAATATTATTCAGCAATATAAAAGAATGATCTATTGATATATACTACAACATGGATGAATCTGAGAATAATTATACCGAGTGAAGGAAGACAAACAAAAGAAATGCATACTGTATGATTCCATTTATATACAACTCTAAGAAATGCAAACTAAAATGAAATTGAAAACTAACAAAAGAGAAAAATAAGAGAAAAAAATAAAAAAATGAATAGACAAAATTCTGAAAACTCTGACATGATCCAAAACAGATTAGGCACAGATAAATAATATGAGTGTAAAAGAGGAGATAAGGTAAAGTAGTTATTAAAATACTGTAGCCCCCCTCATCTGCGGGGGCTATGTTCCAAGACTCCCTGTGGATATATGAAACCTCAGATAATACCAAACCCTTATATATACTATGTCTTTCCTATACATATATACCTATGATAAAGTTTAGTTTACAAATTACGCACAGGAAGAGATTAATGACAACAACTAATAATAAAATAGGACAATTATAACAATATGCTTTAATAAATGTTACTGTAGATCTTAGCAACCTCTGCATACAATTTTTTTCTTTTCTTATTAAGTGGAGAACTTTTACCTTTTTACTTAAAGGAAGCACTTTATGGCTTCTCTTTGGCATATCTGAATTGCCAACATCACTACTCTTGTGCTTTGGGGCCATTATTAAGTAAAATAAGGGTTCCTGGAGCTCAAGCATGATGCCATTCCAGTGGGTCTGATAATGGAGACAGCTGCTAAGTGATTAATGGGCAGGTAGCGTATACGGCATGGATACCTAGACAAAGGGATGATCCACTTCCAGGAGGGACAGATTAGGATGGTGCAAGATTTCATCACGCTACTCAGAATGATGCACAATTTAAAACATGAATTTTTTATTTCTGGAATTTTTCCATTTAATATTTTTGGACCACGTGATTTACCATGGGTAACTGAAACAGCAGAAAGCAAAACAGTGGATAAGGGGGGACTACTGTAAGTTTAATTCAGTTAGTGGAACTCCATCTGCAATTATATATCAGCAACTTTGAAAATATTCATAATATGGACAAATTCTTAGGAAAATAATATTTAAGAAAATTGACTCACTAAGAAATAAAATGCTTGAATAGTTCTATAACTACAAGTATTATTAATATGTTTAAAGTTGAAATAAAACTTTTTTTTAGAGAAAACGCTAGACCTAGACTTTTTTTTATAGGTAATTTGTACTAAATCTTGACAAATTATCTCAGGTTAATAAAACTCTTGTATAATATACATAGAAGGAAGATTTCCAAGCTCATTTACAAGGAAAACATATGTTTTAAACCAAAAGTCTACAAAGCTATTCCAAAAAGGAGATTTATAGGCTCATTTCACTCCTAAGTGACAAAAAAAGCTATATAAAATAGCAAATGAAATCCAACAGCTTTATAAAAATCTATAAATGTGATTTAAAGCGTTTACAGATTAAAGGAGAAAAACTATGTTCATTTTTCAATAACAAAAAATGGATTCTTAATTTAAAATAGTCTCACAAAGGAAACATCAATTTGATAGAATTAAACATAAATTCATAATGATATCTGTTAGAAAATTATGAATTAGAAAAGAATTCCTCACTCTTATAGAATGTCTCTGAAAATCATACAGAAAATCTCATCTTTAAATGGCCAATAATAGAATCATTTCTTTAAAACAAGAACAGGAGAATGTAAAAGATCTTAGAGTAATAAGACAAGAAGAATTTAGAAACATTAGGGATGCAAAGGAAGAAATAAAACTATCATTATTTCAGATGACATTATTGTTTACCTCAAAATCTGAAAGGAATCTACAGATAAATATAGATGTCTGGATATAAGATTAATATGTAAATGTCAATTGCATTTCTATAGACCAGTAACAAACAGGCATAATTTACAATAGCAACAGAATATCAAATACCTAGGAATAAATCTAGCAAAAGTTTTGTAAAACTGCTATAGGTAAAAATTATGAAGGTTTATTAAGAAACATTAAAGAATACCTAAATAAATGGTTAGTAGATATTATAATTATTGTCATTTTGTTCATACAGAGTTTGTTTAGATTTACCTAATTTTTGCTACTTTCTCTTCTTTTTCTTCTTTTTTCATGTCATCCCTTCCTTCTGGGATAAATTTCTCTAGATTTTTGAAGTGCACATTTTTTAGAAGTTCTTTCAATAAAGAACTGGAAACAGACTTTGTTTTTCTGAATATATCTGTATTTCTTCATTCCTAATGGAAAGTTTAGCTATGTTTAAAATTCTAGAATTACTTTTATTTTTTCTCAACACTCTAACAATGTTATTTCAGTAACTTCTGGCTTCCAGCTTTGCATGAAAGTCTCTCCATTTATTTAAATTTTCTTTAATTTGTTATTGGTTGTTATGAGTTGAACTTTGTCCCCTCAAAATTATATGTTGAAGTCCTATCCCCCCATACCTCAGGATGTGACCTTATTTGGAAATAGTCTTCATAGAGGAAATCAAGTTTTCATTTTTGAGGTTATTAGGGGAGGCCCTAATCCAATATGAATAGTGTCCTTATAAACAGGAAATTTGGACACAGAGATAGACATGCACAGAGGGAAGACAATATGAAGACATTCAGGAGAAGATGGCCGTGTGACTGGAGTGATGCATCTACACGTGAAAAAAACACCAAGGATTGCTAGCAAACATCAAAAGCTCTAAGAGACAAGGAAAGATTCTTCCCTGGCACCATCAGAGGGAGCACGGCACTGCCGACCCAATGATTTGAACTTCTTCCTTCCAGAACTGTGAGACAGTAAATTTCTGTTGTTTTAAGCTACCCAATTTTTGGTACTTTGTTACAGGCAGCCCTCAGAAACTAATACAGCAGTGTTTTGTGGGTTTCGGTGAATATGTTTTGCACATTTTTTGTTAAATGTATTCCTAAGTATTTCATGTGTTTGGATATTCTTATAAATGATAGTGGTTTTGAAATTAATTTTCCAAATATTTATTGCTGTTGTTTAAGAAATATAATTCATTTTTGTATATTGACTATGTATCCTTCAATCTTCCTAAATTGTTAGTCTTAACTTTTTTATAGCTTTCTCAGGATTTTTAATTTACATGATCATGTTGATGCAGGGTCGGTGAGCCGAGGAGTCAAAAGAAAGAATTTCTTAGACTCTCAAGATCTGGCAGTAGTGCTCTTTTATTTAGAGAATAGTGTGGAATAGCATGGGGACAGGACCCATGGGCAGTCAGAGCTCCCGCTGCTGCCGCTTCTGCTGCCCCCGCTGGCATGGGGACAAGACCCACGGGCAGTCAGAGCTCCTGCTGCTGCCACTTCTGCTGTCCCCACTGGCATGGGGACAGGACCCATGGGCAGGCAGAGCTGGTGCTGCTGCCCCTGCTGGCATGGGGACAGGACCCATAGGCAGGCAGAGCTCCTGCTGCTGCCCTGAGTTGAGGGTTAGGGCTAATTTTATAAGGCATGGGTATGTGACTTATTTTTACTGGAAAAAAAGAAAAGATGATGTAAAAAGTCATTAAATGATTTCAGTGCAGGTGGAGTCTGGTTATTGTGCGGTCATATAACTTTAGATATGAATCTGGCCATATAGATGGGCATGTAGGTGAGGATGCCCCGGGCTCCCTGGGGCAGTCCTAATTCATACCATAAAAAAAGTCCACTGGGTCATATAGTTTGGCATGTAGGCCAGGTCACCTTGGGCTTCTCTAGCTGGGGCAGCCTTAATCCACATCAATGTTACTCCCTGCTTCCCAATCATATTCCGTTCATATATTTTTGTTGCTGTAATTTACTGTCACGCAGTGTTTACAGTGTTGAAAAGAAGGAGTTGGAGTGGACATCCTTGGCTTATTCTTTGTCTTAGGGGGAATGCTTTCTGTATTTCATAATTAAGTGTGATGTTAGGTATAGGTTTTTTACTAGATGCCCTTTATCAGTTTGAGGAAGTTTCCTTCTTACTAGTTGCTGAGACATTTTATCGTGAATGGAGGTTAGACATTTTCAAATAATTTTTCTACATCTATTGAAATAATTTTAAACTTGCCATGTGTAAGTGAAACAACTTACTTTTACATAAAGTAAAACTAGAGAGACAAATTAACAAATTTGCCACCATTGTAGGAGATTCCAAAATAATTCTCAGTCATTGATAACATCAAGCAAACAAAAATTTAGGGAAGATAAAAAAAGAACCAAATCACACAATTAACAAGTTTAATCTCATGGTCAAATAAAGAACTCTGCATCTAATAATTAATGGATTCATATTCCTCTGTTATCCTTGAAACATTTGTAAGAATTATTAATATACTATTCAATAATTCATGTTTTGACAAATTTCAAAGAATTGACAAATATAGGCTGTTTTCTTCAACTACAGTGTTACTATGTCAGTTTTTTTAAAAAAAATAAATTATACCCATACATTTGAAAATTTTCAAAAATAGACCCTTCTACTCTAATGAACATTTTTTTCAAGATCTATTCTCTCTGCAGTTGTCATGCATCATTCTGTCACTAGTGTCTTAGATTTAATGAAGTATGGTAAGTATTTTATAGACTCAAGAAGAAAATACCTAGACCTGAACTTTAATGAATATACTACATATAAATATTTGAGTAATGCAAAGAAGTAGTCAGAGGGGGAATGCTTATGTTAGTAAAGATTAAAAGGCTGAAAATTATGATGTACTCATCCAATTTAAGAGTTTAGGAAAAGAATAGTGAAATAAATTTGAAGTACAAGCATAAAAATAAGAGCAGAAATCAGTAAAGTAAGAAACAAATTGCTAGTTGATGGGATTATGGAACCCAAAAATTAATCCTTTGAAATGAATCACAAAATAAACTTTTTGTGAAATTTATTGGCAGAATAAAAAGAAGGTACAGAATTCAAATGGAGCTGTAATAGAGACATCAGAAAATAAATAGATAAGGTAAATTTATGAACATTGTAGCTAATGCTTTGAAAACTTAGACAAAGTGACCAAATTCCTATGAAAAATATGACTTATTACACTTTGAATCAAGAAGTCATTCTACATCTACTGAAAAATGGATTCGTAATTTAAAATAGTCTCACAAAGGAAACATCAAACCATGATAGTTTTATTGATGGGTTCTCTCAAAATTTCAAAGAACAGATTTTTTTAACAATCCTACATGAATTCTTCCAGGGAATAAAAAAGGACAAATTCTCAGTCTTTTATTGAGCCAGTATAACCTTTAACCTCAACTAAAAGGTTGGTACAAGAAAGGAAACAACAGGCGAGATTCACTTGTAAATGAAAATGCAAAAATCCTCACTGAATTTAAAAGAGACCTTCCTCAACCTGATAAAATGTAAGTTCAGCAGATACCATTTTTAATGGGGAAATATTAGAAAAATTCTATTTAAAATCAGAACTTAAAAAGGAATGAAAGTTTCTCTGCTTCTTTCCTGCATTGTGCTTATCAGCATAGAAAAACAAGAAAAAGAAAGGAAAAAAGCGTTAAGATTGGGAAGAAAGATTGTCTACATAGAAAAATCCAGATTAAACCACAATCAGTTTATTAGAAGTAAAAAAAGAGAGAGACTGTAACAAGGTGGTTGGTTAACATTATTTTACAATAAAATTGTATCTCTGTATATGAACAATTAGTTTAGAAAACATAATTTTAACAATATTTCGTATAGCAATGGAAATTATAAGATATAAAGGATAAATCCAACAAATGTGGAAAATTTGAGTGGCCAAAGTTAAAAATTTCATGGAAATTTAAATGAGGAGAACGTCATATTTCATGGCTAGTAAAACAGTGCTATAATACATGCCAATTCTCCCTAAATTGATTCACCACAGTTCAAATCAAAATCCCAATAAGATGTTTTTGTGCAATTTGATAACCTGAATCTAAAATTTATATGGAAGAGCAAAGGGGAATGATTCAAGATATGATGGATTTGCTTTTCAATATAAAACATTATGATAACAAAGATAACGAGTTATTGGTTTATGGATAGGTAGCCTGTATTGGGAAAAATAAATAGAGCACCAAACAGATCCTGGTGGATAGGATACATTTATTTATGACATCACAGATCATTGAGGGGAAGGTGGAAATATTAAATAAACAATGCTGAGATATGTGTTGGAAAAAGTGAAGTTGTATCCATATCTCATACCATATATAAACTCAATTCAAGATGGATGAGGATTTAAATGCTAAAAGCAAAATTTTTAAATTTTCAGAAGAAAATATAAGAGACTATATCTCAGCTCATAAGCTCAGGAAAGATTTCTTAAACAGGACACTAAAGCACTACTTTGAAAAGAGTAGATTGATACATTCAATGATGAAACTTAAATACTTGAATTCATCAGAATGTAAAAACACAAGATTCAATTAGAAAATAATTGCAACATATTTAATCTCTGTAGAATTAATAGCAAAATAGATCCAGATTTTCATCAGGAAAATAATCAATAAGATTTGGAAAGAAGCAACATTTACAAACCATGTATACCTGCTACCTCCAACCCCAAGCACACACTCACACAAGACCACTCACAGAGGCTGATAAAATGAACTTCGTTTCTTGCTGGGGTCATTCTTATCTTACACCAGAAAGAGATCTGATTCTTGACCAATACCAAAATCATATAATCTTTATGCTCTGTGGTGTACCTGGCACATTACACTAATCATTACCCTGTCCTTGAGCATTTACAAGGTGAAACCGTGCTACAAGCTGGGTAGCAATTCTTAGCTATCTCCTTAATAGCTTCGTCTGTGTTATTCATCTTCTCTTCCAAGTACATTTGGAATGTATGTCCTAATTCTAGAAATCCTTTTGTGCCCAGTATGTTGGGATTTTGTCAGATAATTGTAGTTGCCACATCAATTGGGGCTATAAGAGCTTCAAATTTGATTGAGTCTAAAGTTTTATAACCAAAGGATTTGGAAGGAAAATAGGTGAGTTCCTTCAGTGGGACCACGTGGTAAAAACAGATAGGCGTCTTCTACCCAACCGTTAAAAGGAGAAAAACAAGAACTGCAGTTCCTGGCAGTAAAGACTCCCTCTCCCAAGAGGGCAGGCATTAAAACAGACAAACAAACAAAGAAAAACATGTATACGGTATGTCTAAGAGGAAGCTGCCAATGTTGGAGAGCAGTCTTAGAACGTTTAACTATTGCTGCTTTAGACAGCTTTCACAACATGAGCGCTCAGTGTTTTATAAACCTAACAGGAAAGCATTTATTTTCTGATAACTGAACTTAGTCTATTTAATGAATAATGTGTAGTGTAAGTAGACAGTTTTGAAATAGCAACACTTCATTTATCATTAAGTGTTTTCTGATGCCAAGGAAGGGGAAAATGCTTTAATAAAAGATTCTGTTGTGTAGGGTGTGCCTAGTACTGAGACATATGTAGGAGAAAAGATATATTAAAAAACAAATTATAATGTGTTTATTTATATATGTGATATATTTCATAATTAAGTGTCTTCACACTTTAGCCATCAAAGCTCTGCTTAATTCAATTTGATGCTATTTTTCCCATAGCATGGTTAACATTTTAAAATTTTGTTGTAGATTTGTTTTGTAATGAAAACACACACACAGAGCTCTTTAATGGTAATAATTATTACTGCTCTGTTTTAGGCTATTTCTTAGGAAACATAACACAGTTCATCATTTAGATATATGAGTCAGTTTGTGGGTCATTTATTTCTCATTTTCGTGTCAAAGCAATAAAGAAACAGGTAAACAAATAGTAAGTAGAAGGACGTTTAAGATGTCTTAAATTATGCTTCCTCTCATGAGTGTGATGAAAAAAGAATTGGGTATATTTAATTTATTAGTCATGCCTATTAGAAAAAGACACATGAATGCTTTTGAAAATAACATATTGTTTGTGTTTGGAAATTTATCTACACTTAAGTGCCTTTGTCTGAAAGCATCCAAAACTGACTTGACTTTGCTATTTTTGATTAGCTTTTTTTGTCCAATAGGTTTTATTAGTCAGCATCAAATCACTTACATATATTATTTAACATTTAATATTATTTTAAGCTTTAAGCCATTTAGGAACTTTATCTTATGCATTTGGAGGATAATATCCTCACATCATGAAATATGTGTGAAAATAAATGTTTGTGAGCTCATAATGACTTCCTTTCTCTCTCTATTTTTTAATTCTCAAGTGTTTCATTCAAAATCCTTTTATTTGTTTTTCAGGTTGATCAGGGTTTTTTTCCCTAATAATTGGCAATTTTAATTATTGCTATTGTTTGCTTCATAGGGTCAAAGAGAATAAGTGATAGTGAAGTCTCTGACTATGACTGTGATGATGGCATTGGTGTGGTATCAGGTAAGAATTTCAGAATTATTGTATAGTAATACGAAAGAAGTGTAATTCATCATTATTTACCAATAAATAGATAGATAAGTAAATAAATAAATAAAATGAGAGAAATAACTTGCCTCCTTATACCCCTGAAAACAACTTTATAGCAATTTAAACTCTTGAATAATTCCAATTGCTGAAACATCTGTACCAATTGTTAGATGGAATATCCTTACTGGAAGATGTCAGAGAAGTGAATACTTATAAATTTTCTGTTTTTAAACTACTAAATAATAAGGATTTCTCTGTAAATTTAAAGGGTTATTGTATAATTGAAACTTCTTTATATACTGCAATAACAATGTGAAAAAAATAAAATCTTTTTGACATCACCAATATACCAAATATGTCAAATATTTGAAGGAGATTTTTGAAATTTTTTCATTGTTGTTATGTTAAGTATCAGGTACAGCTACATTTTGAAATTATGTTACTGTAGTTGAAAATATTGCCTAATTTATGGTTTGAAATTTATCTGATGATTTAATATTGTAGATAAGTAGCTATTTTTTTAATAAATTCTGGGAAAATGTTTATATTTATATATACATTATACTATAATATTATAGAAATGTTTGATTCCCTTCTTCTTGAACAAATTTCATAAACAAAACATGTTCTATTGTATGTAAGACATGCTGCAATTGTATCAATGACTGTTATTCTGACTGATAATTTTTGTTTGACAATTTTCGTTAGAGTATGGGTCAGTTAGCATGCTATTAGTGACGTACTTTTTAAAATCTCAATATCTATTAGCCTTTATTTTTCACACTAAGGGTGAACAATATATTAATTATCTAAGACTGCAAAAATATTTTCCATGTTTTATGATTTGTGAATTAAACCTCAATAAATTTGTCTTGAAAAATATTTCCTATGGTCTCTAATCTGGAGATCATTACCGTTTCTTTCTATTTGTATTCTACTCCTTTGATAAGTGATTTTTCTACTTCTTCTCTTTACTAGATATATAGCTAGATCAGGTTTTCTTCATCCAAAATATTTTCCTTCAGGTCATTAAAGCTCTTTATCTTGATACCATTTTTGGCACATCTCAATTCTTCTATTTTCTATTTTCAGGATGGTAAACCTATGATCATTTTATTATTTTTCCATTCTGTTAAAGGAATTGTATCTTTTGAAAGAAACTTTATAAGAATCTTTCATTATTTGGGATAACACTCTCTGTAGTAAATTTTTTGCTATTACAGAATAGTATTTAGAAAACCTACAAAATTCAAAGTATTTACTCTGGGTTCGTTGTTTTTCAACGTTGTGGAAAATCATCTTTTCTTGTTTCAACATTTTTTTTTAACCTGTGTAGAGACTATATAGTGATTTATTTAATAATTCATTGAGGAGAAAAGATTGGTGTGTAAAATCATTTATTTTGCTGTTTTGAAATCCAATATGATTTTGTGAGATAGTTTTTTCATCATAAACTGGACTTTAGTAATGCATTTAAAAGGTAATATTTCAGAAACTAGAATACTATAATCCTGCCTTTGATCTTCATAAAAAGAATATGGCAATAACTTCAAATCCTTGGATTCTGTCACTATTAGAAATTTGAAGTCATTGCCACATTCTTTTTATGAACATCGAAATTAAGATTATGGTATTGTAGTTTCTAACATATTTTCTTTTCATAGGCCCATAACTTTAGAAAATGATGTACCAATTACATTTACATAAGTATCATGATAACTAAGACTTAAACATATGTTAATTTTGTTAAATATTTTTCTTATATTTTCTTTTCTTTATGTCCCTTTTGTCTAAAGCTCCATCATTAAAACCAGTTGAAATGGAGAATAAATGCTTCAATCAGTAGTTTATCAAATAATTTGACTACTAGATCAAGCAAACATCCTATATTCTCTGTGAAATTGTTCTTAAGGCATTTCAAATGGGAATTGAATATATACGTATACACAGTACCTTCCTGCCCTCCTCCCCCTTGTTAACTGGCATTTTAAACAAATAGTATAAGTCAGTACAACAGCAAATCTTTGTTACCCATTTGCAGAGATTTGTTTCCAATTGCAGATTGCATATCTGTCAAATTTAGAGTATCAGTTACAACCATTCATAACCCTTTTCAAAAACTAAGATAGCAACTTTTTCTTAATAATTAACAGTTTTGGCCACTTTATTCAGTTTTTCCAAGTTTGCAAGGCTGATTATGCCAGAGGTAATATTTTCCATGTGCTCTTTATTTTGTTTTTTCTGATGAACTCAAGTCAGAGGTAATTTTGAAATTTTCATTGCTAATATTATTCTTCAAAGTAAATTGAAATTTTGATTGATAATTTAGGCTTCTCAGGGAAGCAGTACCAGACATGGATTTTGCCTCCCATGGTATACTGAGTCAGGAAAATGGGAATGGTTATAAACCAACTATTCTTTGAACCAGTTGACTCACCCTACAATGTGAATAAATGGAATATATATATGTGACTTAATCATAGCCACATAAAATTTTAGTATTATTTCCCACTCTGACCTGAAACAATATACAAACAAATGTAAATAATTTTCCATTGGGAAGCTAGAGAGATGTTTTGATAATTAGCTCTTAAAAGTCACCTATAATCTTCTAATTTCCTAAGTCAATTATCTATCCCCAGTACTCATTTTTTATCACTTCTGAGTAACACTTTACATTATCAATCATGAATATTTTCTTAAGAATCTACATTTCTTTTGAATCTCCATGTGATTTCGTTATTGGGATTTTCTTCTTGTACTGACTCTTCCCCTTTTTCTCAATAGTCTCCCTTAAACTCAGTAGTCAGATCTCTTTTTGTCTCTCTTTATTCTTACCTTGGATTTCAATAATGTTCTTTTTATAAATGACTCTCAAATCTTTATCAACAGTTCTAATGCCTTTCCTAAGACTCTTTTCCACATATGTAACTGTTTGCCTACATGCCTGAAAATATGTTATCTTCCCCTCTCCAAGCAGGTACACCTTGCTAAACTTCTCTTACTCTTTGTAGTATACTCTTAACTTCCTAATGGGCTAATCAAAAGTTAAGGCTCCTTTATTCCTTCCCCTTTTTTGCTCCTGTATCTAATTACAAAATGTTATTGATTCACATTAGAGTGCCCCTAGACGCCATCCTTGGACTTTTTCTCTATCTATACTCACTGCTCTAGTGAGCTCATCTATTTATAGTTCCGTGCTTTTAAATAGCCTGTATACGCTAAAACTCCCAAATGGCCAGTCAAGACCACTTATTTGTACTCTAAATTTTTATTTTCTACTGCCCACTTGACATCTACACTGGGAAATGTAGTAGAAATCATCAACTTAACATGTCTAAAACCGAACGCCTGAACTTTCCCACCAAACCATGTCTTTTGACAGCAACTTTATTGTTTAATATACTTGAGTTAAAATTTTGGATTTGTTCTTGTCCCTTTTTTTATGTCTAATATAAAATCTTTCACACAATCTTTCTGATAGCTCTACCTTCAAAATATATTCATATCTCACTACTTCCCACAATCTCCATTGCTATCATCCTAGTTAAAACCACTTTTGTTTCTTGCCTGACTTTATTGCCCAGTCTCCTTTTAGTCTATTCTCAGCATAGTAACCGAAGTGATGCAGTGTAAGGAAAAGATAGATTATGTCCAATATCTGCTCAAAATCCTCCAATGGGAGCGAGCCCTGATGGCCTAGTGGTTGAAGTTTGGCGCTCACCGCTTTGGTGGGCTGGGTGACTAGCTTCTCTGTCATGGAACCACACCACCCATCTGTCAGTTGCCATGCTGTGGCAGTGGCCCACATAGAAGAACTAGAATGACTTACAACTAGGATATACAACCATACTGGGGCTTTGGGCAGGAAATTAAAAAAGAGGAAGATTAGCAATAGATATTAGCTCAGGGCAAATCTTTCCCTGCCCCCCACAAAAAAAATCCTCGAATGGGTTGAAGTCACTCAGAATAAATGCCAGAAATCCTTACAATACAAGGCCCTACATGATTTGCCCCCTTTCTCCAGATCTATCTGATCTCTTCATGACTTGCTGCACTCCAAGCACCCTATTCTCCTTGTTGTTCTGTGAACATGTCACGTCCACTCCTACTTTGGGGCCTTTGCACTTGTCTTGGAACCCTCCTTTCTGTATATCCACTTGGCAAAACATCTCACTTCCTTCAAATCTTTCTGAAATGTCACCTTCTCAATGAGTCCCATCTACCCTGACCAGCCTAAATAAAATTGCAAAATGTCCCCCTATTCTGGCATTTTGGTCTCCCTTACCCTGTTCTGTTCTCCTCATAGCAACTAATTACTTTCAAACGTATTATATATGATTTCGTGGGCTTTTTATTGTCTCTATCACTTTTCAACTAGAATTTAAGCCCCACAAGGGCAAGGCTTTTTATTTGTTTTGCTCACTGCATCACGTCTGGCATGCACGTACACTCATAAATATTTGTTGAATGAATGAATATATTGATTCTTTCTCTCTGCAGTCTGTTGCTACTACCAATTGTCATATTCCAAAGTTGTCACTAGCTATAGTGGCAGCTTAAATTTAAGTTGATTTAATATAAATACATTAAATACTAATCATATTTCAAGTGCTCAATAGTCATGTGTGTCTAGTAGCTACCATACTGGGCAGTGCTGATACAGAGCATTCTGTCATTTCAGAAACTTTTGTTGGACAATGCTATTCTAAGTTTTATAAGAGCAATTAATCCTACTGCAATCTCTGTAAGCTTTAGTTTGAATTGTACACTGCTGTCAGCTTCATCTTCCTAAATTGCTACTTAGATCATGAGAGCAGAATGTAGTATTAGAACACAGTGAGAGCATTCGAGTCAGACAGATCTTGTTTCAAATCTCAGCCCTAGTATTTGACACTTAATGTAAATTTCTTAGTAGATTTCAGTTTCCTCAAAAGTAAAGTGGGGATAATAACATCTTCTTTGCACAGTTGTTTCTATTACATCATATATACATTCCTGAAAAAAATTTGTGCCCTGCAAAAACATGGACTAAAAATAAAAATATGAGCACAATTAAAAAGTATTGTTAAGTTTTAAGCAATAAAAAATATTAAATGTAGCACTTTTTTAAAAAAAGGAAAGTGTCTATATGGAAGGAGTATATCTATATGGAAAGGAGGATAAGTCTGAAAAGTTATGGTGTCAAGAGAAATATTCACAAACACCAGAAGAACTCATGCAATACGTACCTCTAAGACAGAATTTGTGATCAAATTGAGTCAAGAGGAAGAACAAGGTTGAATGAGCATCACGTACAGTTCTATATTTCTCTGGCTTGCTGCATCCAGCTGTGTTGGTGTACTTTTCCTCCAACTGCTATCATTTGATAGTTGGAATGGATGCTATTGGTGCTCTATCCGTGTCCCCTTTACCTCAGCTGGTTTACCCATCCCCAGATACTGTAAATATTGGTTGCAAACAGCTCACAGCTGCCCTCTTCTCTAGAGAATTGGCCTTAGACAAATGGAAATCCCCTCACACAGGAGGTTAAGCACCTCACCTGCTTTCCATTGGCAGTCTTCAGCCAGTGACTGGCTAACAGGGATACAAAAGTCCCGGGCCCTTGCCTCAAAGTTGGAGCAACTGGGCTGCAATTCAAGTTCCAGAGCCTCCAGTGGGATCAGACTGAGACCACATTCTTGCTTAGTGTCTTCTCATGCCCTATTATGCTCTTCTAATTCCTTTCTCCTGAGAGCACTCCTCAATTATTCATGTGTATCCTAATCTTTGTCTCCTGCTCTGTTTCTTGGAAACCTAACCTGAGGTAATACTGCAAAACATTAACATATTGGGGAAATCACATATGAACCAATACTTTTTCTGTTATTTCTGAAACAAATGTCATAGCAGAACACTTTGTAAAGTTCCTGGCAGAGTTCCTAGCACATAGTAAAAGGTCAATTAACATAGCCATGTTGAGCATGATGAAAATAATGGCAGTGGTAATATCACTTTCTGCTCAGAAATTTTCAGGCTCTTTCCATTACAAACCTGATGTTTAGATACACACAACTTGGATCAAACTTACCTTTACTGCTTATTCCGCGACTGCTGCCCTACATTGAACTGCTGGTTGCTACCACCTTAGAATTCCTTCTACTTTTCTCCCCTCTGTCAAATATCACTTGCTTTCTAGGACTCATTAAGGTAATACTACTGCTAATAGACTTTGTCTAAGTGTGTCAAATCATTGGGCTAGTTCCCTCCTTCAATTTGTCATATTTTTATTCTCAAGCTTCTATCGTATGTCAGCCCTGTCAAAACTATAGGAAAGCAGTTTACATAGGTACTTCAAATGGTGTTCAGTGTTTTCTAATATTGTTTATCTCTTAAGGAATTGACTGTAGATTTTTAGGAACTTTTTGGAAGTTAATCATTTTAAATGTTTATAATTGTCAAGAAGCATTTGAAGCTCTTCTAGGCCACTGAAGAGATTAAAATGTTTTTAGAATAACCTTGAGTCTTTTATCAAAGATAATTAACTGTATATAAAAGTTTTACTCTACCTAGCACAGTGCCTTGGACATAGTAGCTATCTAAATATTTGAGTATTTGTCATTCCTTTTTAATTTAAGTGTTTACACTGTATTATTTTCTTAGTATTATGCTTTATTTGTTATTTACACTTAATATATTTAATTTCAACTTTCAACTTCACCAAGATTTTATGTTTTTCAGTAAAGTACAAAATACAAAAGGACATAGTGTGTAGATAACTATAATCTTAATCTTTTCACCTTTAGATTATCGACACAATGGTCGAGATCTTCAAAGCTCAACATTATCAGTGCCAGAACAAGTAATGTCATCAAATCATTGTTCACTATCAGGGTCCCCTCACAGAGTAGATGTCATAGGAAGGACTAGATCATGGTCACCCAGTGTCCCTCCTCCACAAAGGTAAGATAGCACACACATTTTATTTGTAGGTTGGTATTGTAAGCCTATTAATCATAAAGTACTGTTAATAATCTCTAAAAATAATAAATTTGCTGGAAAAAAGTTACTTAAGGAAAAACAAAACTGCTAGGGCTGGCCCAGTGGCCCAGCAGTTAAGTGTGCACGTTCTGCTTTGGCGGCCCAGGGTTCACTGGTTCGGCTCCTGGGTGCAGACATGGCACTGCTTGGCAAGCCATGCTGTGGTAGGGGTCCTACATATAAAGCAGAAGAAGATGGGCACGAATGTTAGCTCTCAGGGCCGGTCTTCCTCAGCAAAAAGAGGAGAATTGGCAGCAGATGTTAGCTCACGGCTAATCTTCCAAAAAATAAATAAATGAATAAGTAAAAAAATTTAAAAAAAACACAAAAACCAAAAATGCTGTTAAATAACCTATCTAATGAAAATAATATGAAATATAGGCTACTTTGTAACTTTGGATGACCTATATATGATTTTGTTATGAGTTAAAAATCATAAAGAAGATCCAGCTGTCAATCACATATCAATATTTAGCAGATCTAGTCAGAATCAACTAATTATACTCATGAATGATATAGATGTTGATAATTTAAGAAACAGGAAAAATAAACATCTGTTGGGCCTTTAAAATTATGAACAATCATGCGAAGAATAAAAAGGAAAGCATGGGTGGTGGGAAGAATGGCTCAGAAAATCTGCCCCTCCAGGTCTTATGCCTAGTGGAAAACTGATCAATCCAGTTAAGTACAGGAAGCCTTAATGGAGTGGAAATAATATGCTTGCTAACAAGAAATATGTGCACAATTCACATTTTATATACTTGCAGTGTTTAAGAAAATCTAAACTCTTAGAATGATAGTCTTATAACGCCTATTTTAAATGAATAATTGAGTTAGTTTTATATTTAGAATTTTTAATTGTAATCTTAACTGTTTTTTTTGCGGAAGCTTAGCCCTGAGCTAACATCTGTGCCAATCGTCCTCCACTTTATTTGTGGGTTGCTGCCACAGCAGAGGTGCAATTAGTTAAAAGATTTGGACTTGACATTACAGTGATTTTTGTCTTTTTCTACTATCTTCATTAAGAAACTCATTTCTTGGTGTAGTATATGATTATGGTTTATTAAGATGTTTAATGCATCTTGCTATTTCAGTCGGAACGTGGAACAGGGACTTCGAGGGACACGCTCTGCTACTGGACATTATAATACGATTAGCCGAATGGATAGACATCGTGTCATGGATGACCATTATTCTCCAGATAGAGACAGGTACATACGATTAAGTACTATTAGAACTTATTATAATCGCTACCTTCAGGAAGAAGGTGTTACCATAAAATGTTTTTATCCTGAACTTGGATATTTCTTACCTTAGTTTCTAAAACCATATGTTTCCTTTACAATGCCTACATTCATTCTTATGACCACTACTTCATTAAAAAAAAATAAAACAGACAAAGCAATCTTTTCTTTGGTAAGAAAAAATGTAAAATCATCTCGCTCTTGCAATTTTGATCCTTTGTTAAATCGAACAAGTTAAGTTAGTGAATTTACACCCAAGGATATAATGATAATTATAGTGAAAACAAGATGTATTATTATTCTTACCTTATCATAACCAATAATTATGTATAAAAATATTTCCATGAGATAATAGATTTAAAGTCTTTTACATTCATCAGGGAAATCAATGTTATTTTTTATATAATATTGAGGCAAGTCTGGTTTGTTTAGGAAACAAACACAAAAACTAATTCGTGAAGAGGTTTTTCCTCATGGCTTTCAGTAAACCTTTTAAGCATCTTAAAGAATCATGCTTTTTGATTGCTGTATTTGGAAGAATTCTCTGAATTTGCTCCATTAAATGTGACATACTTGGAAATAACATGGTATATTTCAATGCATACATTAATTACTACTAATTTTTTTAAGTTAAGCAAATTGATTAACCCTCTCATTTATGATTTGATTACATACAAAATGGAAAATGCTGTTATATTTCCCCCAAACTATCAAATGGGTTTGAGATAAGGATTCTTAAAGAAAACTTAATTTACTCTTCAGAGACTATTATGATAAAGTAAGGGAACTCAGAAATCTCTTTGTATGCATCCTAAACCAATTTTAGTAAAAGCACTTGGAGGCTTTTAAATGAACTGATATGAGAAGTTGCTGTCAATATTTATAAATTTAATTGTTTTGTCTAAATCTAGAGTTATATTCACTTCATGCTTATAATTTCATTGTGTCTGAGGACATTTTTCCAAAAGAAAAGATAGGGAATATCTTAGTCTACAATAGTGTCAAAAAAGTATTGGCTTTTGTGTCTGAGATCTAAGAAGATATAGAAAGTTATTTATTAGTGTTGGATGAAAGTTCATGTAGAGTTTTTTTTTTTCGCTTGAGGAAGATTCACCCTGAACTATTATCTGTGCCAGTCTTTCTCTATTTTGTATGTGGGTTGCTGCCACAGCATGGCTGCCAACGAGTGATGTAGGTCTGTGCCCAGGAACTGAACCTGGGCTGCCAAAGTGGAGTGCGCCAAACTTAACCACTAGGCCATGGGGTGGCCCCAAAAGTTAATGTAGTATTTTGTTTCTTTTTAATTTGTTTGACTTTTTCATAGTGATCTGTGTCTTTAGGGTTAATTGTAGGCATGCTATCTATAAAAATGGATGCTTATAAAGTACAATAACAATGAAAGATAACTATGTTGGTGTGATTAGGAGTTGGAAGGAGTCATATTAGGGTAGGTGAGAGAGTACTTTTGTTACCTAATAGAATTTTGATGAGTTTGAGCACTTCTGGAAATTATTTATATAGCAATTCATAAACTCCTTGTTCATTGAACGTTTTTTAAGGAAATGGTGAGAAAGAAAAGTCTGCAATAACTTTAAATCCTTCAACTTTATGTAGAGTTCTTCTTTTAATGAAAAGTGGACTTGATATTTTTTTCTGAGGACAATATGATCTAAATCTTGCAGAGAAGAATAGAATAATATTAATCTGTAGAATTATACTCAAAAACAAGAATATTCTTATCACATCAAACACATTTATCAATATTTGAAGACAAATGGCCCTAGGGTTAATGACAAAAAATTTACTGTTAAATCCTTGGTATTAGCTAATATAGTCATAATTGAAATGTCATTATATTTTTCTTGTTTATTTTAGAACTTTATGAATCTTTTAGTTTAGCAAAAATGTTCAAGTAATTCAGAAGTTTTGGGGAAGATTGGTCTATATGATTTCATTACCCTTTTAGAGTGCTGTAGATTATCAGATCATATTTACTCAATTGTGAGCTGCTTTAAATCCCTTTTGAAAAAAATAAAATAGAATTTAGATTAAATAGGACTATAAAACCCTTTCTAATATATTATTTTTGAGTCATCTGTGTAATCATTATTTATTAACATGAAGAGTCAAAAATCAAAAAGTATAGTTTTATCCTTCTATGTAGTCTATCACATTATTAAACGAGTCCCTAATTTCTGTTTTATCCTAATAGTCTAAAAGAATTTGAGTAATAGAATGTGTGTGAAGGCATTGTAATTTTGAGTACTATTTAGAAGGTAAGAATACTCTAGAACTCTCACAGTGAATTTTTATGAACAACATTTTATAGAGTCAATCAATAATACTGTTGATTAAAAAGCTTGAGAGAGAATTTCCTTTGAGATAGTAAGTAAAATTTAGGTATTTTGGGTGGTGCACACTGGACCAGAATAGTACTTCTTGAATGTACTCTTTTTCATAGAATTTGGAACCAAATGGCATTGGGTTTGAATTTAGAGTTTGCACCACTTGCTAACTGTGTGTCTTTGGGAAAATTAACCTCTTTTACACTTGCTTTCTTTATCTACAAAATTAGAATATTAGTACCAACTTTATAGGGTTGTTGTGTAGAGAAAATAGTACTGTTTCTCTAGTTTGCATCGTTATATACTCAAAAATGTGCCTTATTCATAACATTTTAAAAAGATCCTTTGGCTTACAAGTAATTTACATTTTTAATGTGCTTATCAGTTAAGCAGAAAAAGAGAAATCTGTCAATACAGGTGTCTTTTTTTAAAGCCTCGTAGAGAATATAGGATGTGAGTTAGACCTTGAAAAAAGGGCATGTTTGTTCAGGCAAGTGCAAGAGCAAAGATACAGAGGCAGAGCACATATACATCGGAAAGATCCAGCAGGAAGGATGAAGGACTTGAGGACATAATGGAAAGTAGTGCATGAAATAAGAGCTTTTACACTGCCCACAGTGGGGGAGAAATTCTGCTATTTGACATTAATTTACAGTACCTGGTTAAACTTAAGTGGTGTAAGAAGGAGATATAGTATTCATAGCCTTTTCTTATAGGTAATATAAAAAGAATTGTATATCTAGATTTTATTGCATCTTTATTTCTCTGCACATCTCTATTATCATTAGTCAAAATCATCTTCTGTTGTGAAAAGACAATAAGTTCTTCACAAGTAGTTCAGAAACTTGGATGCAAGAATATTAAGCTAAAATGATGACTTTAACGTACATCTTTTATTTCCTCTCCTTCTCTCCTACTTTTTGTATCATTGTTTCTCTGGTAAATCTTGGTAACTGCTACAACTAGGGATGTAATTTTCCTGGGGCAAACCATGTGGCTTTGGTATCAGAAATCATTTCAAGAGTTTATTTGTTTACATGAGTTAATTTACTCTTAGAATAAGTATAGAGTACTAGATAATATTTCTGTAACATGTCAGAGAGATCCTGTAGTACAGTCCAAAGGCCTGAGAACCAGGGGAGCCTCATGGCCAGAGACATATGAGATGTCCAGCTCAAAAGTGAGGCAGAAAAAAGGGGAGGAATTCCTCCTCCTTCGCATTTTTGTTTTATTCAGATCATCACCAGGTTGCATGGTGCCCACTCACATTGAGGAGGGCAATCTACTGAGTCCAGTGATTCAAATGCTAATCTCATCCAGAAACCCCATCACACCCAGAAATAATGTTTAATGTGGGCACCCCTTGGCCAGTTGACACATAAAATTAACTATCACAAAAAGAGAAATAAAACAAACTGATGCTTGATGAAGGTGATTCTTGCTTAATGTTTTCTTTGGCTTTATAGGGACAACATTAATTATAAGGATCTTCAAGGAAAATATTAGAAATTGGATGATATATTTATGTTATATGAATTTGAATATTTTAACAAACTTTGAAGTTTGCACATTTTTGTTACTCAAGTAATTTTCAGAGAAAATCTATTCCTTTTTAATGCAATAAATCCCAACATCACAACTTTTGGGTATTATTTCTACTCATTGTAAAGCTAGGAATGCCCTTTTTAAAATACTGTTTTCCTTATTTTCTTAGACTACATAGGTTTATAATCTTCTATTTACATTTCTAGAGTGTTTCTATGATTATGAGAACCACTGCTCTCTTCGGAAAGTAGGTTCACCATGAAAAGATTGTAATTCTGTTTTTACTTTTTAACTTAACCCAAAATGCATTTATTGAGTGGGTCAGCCATTGTGCACAAAATTTAAAATAGACATTATCCCGGTCTAGATAAACAGATCATCCAACTAATTATAATAGCTAATAATATATACCAACTAATTATACAGCATACCAACTAGTTATAAAATGTAGAAGACTGTGAGGCAGAAGTGTAATTTTATTGGAAAAGATTGGAGAGAGAATTACTTGTGTAGATCTTTGGGAAAAA
Source organism: Equus asinus (assembly GCF_041296235.1). NCBI lineage: Eukaryota > Metazoa > Chordata > Mammalia > Perissodactyla > Equidae > Equus > Equus asinus. The sequence continues at coordinate 51,603,649 of NC_091801.1, forward strand.
ACTTCCAAGGGAAGTTGAATTGTAAAGATTGAGTAGAACTTTGAAAGACAATACAGTGAAGTCAGAAGGGGATGATGGGCATGCTTGGCAGAGTGATGAGCATGAACAAAGTCTTGGAGTCAGGAAAGTATGGGATATATTTAGAGAATCTTAGGTAGTCTGGAATACCCACACAAAAAGTTATGGTGTGGGAGATGGGAAATGATAATAGATGAAGATAGAAAGTAGTTTAGAACTTAATTTGCATGACATTTTAAGGAACATGTGCTTGTTTTTTTTTTGATATAGGAAGCCATTGAAGGATTTTGAGCAAGGTACCTACATGATCAGAAGCATAATTTGCAAATATACTTCTGTAGACAGGGTGGAGAATGGATTGGATCAAGAGAGAGTTGGGATCTGAAGGAAGGGAAACTTAATAGAAGGTTATTTCAGTAGACATTGTAAGCCTGATTTAAGATAGTGGCAGGAGAAAAGGAAAAGAAGGGATAAATCTGAGTTGTTTAGGCATAGAACCAGCAGGGTTTATACATCAACTGAATGTGGAAAATAAGGAAAATGGAGGAATTAAATTCTGCGATTTTAAAACTTGGTTTATTAAGTGGGTGTTTAAATCTTTCATTGGAACTGGGATTACAAGAAGAGGAATAGCTGAAGTATTATGTTATGTTACAAAGGGGGATTAAAGAATTATATTTGAAACCAGACGGGCCTTTAGAAATTATGGAGTCCTAGGTTCTGAAGAGAGACTTTAGCCAGAGTCATCTTAATATTGTTGGATTCCTATATATTGGTTTTACAAAAAATTTTATTTGAAAAAACAAATGGGTCTTCCACTCAAAAAGAAAGTTTGAGAACTATTGCTCCAGCCCCAATATTTGACAAATGTAGCGTCTGATGTCCAAACAGGCAGATGTCTTGTTCAAGACTCACAATTGACATGTGTTTTTCTGAAGTGTCTATAGGACACTCCAGGAGCCATGCAGAGAGCCCAGGAAACAGCTAGAAATATGCTGTGAAACCCAAAGAAAAATCAAGGCCAAAACACAATGAGAGTTTATACTATAAAAACAAATAGTACTATCCAGAAAGAATGTGTTGGAATATAAAGAGGGTCCAGGAAAAAATCTTGGGAAACCAATGCCTCTAAGGAGTACAGAGAAAGGGAATCCAGTAAATAAAATAGATAAAGAAGCAGTTAGGTGAGAGACCAGGCCATATGTATAAATGTTAAGAGCCTGAACCTTGGGTTAATGAGTTTTAAACTCATTCCTGCTACTTATCGTATGGCAAGCACTCACAGCCTGTTGCTCCATCTGTGGAATACTAGAACCTACCTCAAAGAGTTGTTATGAGAAATAAATGAGATAAAGTAGAGAAAGCTTTAATGGAGTAGCTGGCATAGTTAAGCGTTAAATACTATTTTTAATAGCTAAAGAGAATAGTTTTTCAGAAACCAAGAGAGGAGGGAGTGTCAAGAAATAGAGGCTGAAAATCATTGTCTAATACCTTAGATAATAGTAGTATGATGAAGATCAAGAGGAGATTAAGGGATTTTTTTGGGATTCCACAGATAACATTCACAGCATAGCTTCAGGAGAATGGTAAAAGTAGAAGTCAAATTACAGTAGGCTTAAAGCATGAATGAAAAGTGAGGAAGCTGTGGCAAGAATTATAAATATGTCTTTTAAAATGTCTTATGTTGAAAAGAAAATCAAAGAAATGCAATGGCTTGAGAGGAAGGCAAGGTCAGTAAAAGTTTTATTTTTGGGATGCAGTGCAATTGAGGAAGCGATGGCATGAGACGATGAATGAAGCAAGGTTGTGTGAGAAGTAAGATTGCAAGTAGAGAAATTTCCTTTGGTGCAGAAGAAAAGGACAAGTGAAGATATAAATGCATATTTCTCTATATTTAAAGGTAGAAGTGTGGAAGTTGAGAGAGTTCAAGGTTGGTTTCCATCTTTTGCTGAAACGTAATGATCATCTGCCAAAATTAAGTGTTTTAGCATGAAAGGTTTTAAGGAAATAGAAGATTTTGATTTAGTGCTTCAGAAATAAGAGAGTCAACTAGAGATGGGTGTGCTGATTTGATGGCTTATGGTAGTCAAGAAGCATGAAATAAGCAGAGCCAATAGCATATGGTAAACGTATAATAAACATAGTGAATGGAAAAATGGATAGCATTCAATAAATTTAATAAATAGAATTAATAGTCAAGTAAAAGTCATTTAAATCAGTTTCTTCCTTACTAAATGGAATTCTTAAAGCCCTTTTAGTTATTTTTGTTAATGACTGAAGAAGAAATAGTTACCTTATAAAATCTCCTAAGTATAAGAAGTATTAGAAATTACCTTTTTTATTATTTTCTTCTTAAACTTTCTGGTTAGTTTATTATTTTTCTCTTCTCACTTTTCCTCCTGAAAAATGGGAATACATCTGTATTGTATAACATTTTATAGATGGTGCTGAAGATGTTCGGGTGATAATTAAGATTTTATTTTGAAATATGATTTGTTTAAATCTCAATTTGTTATACTTTTGTTGTGTTTTATTTTAGAATACTTAGAATGTTTTAACCTTTAGCACTGCCATATTACAATGGACATTGGGAGGAAGGAGCAAGCTTTCCAGTAATGATTTTCATTCACTTTGCTTACTATCTGCTTATCTTTTTTGAATCTCACTTTATAAATTAAACTATACCTTTTCATTTCTTTCTTGAGTCTCATTTATATTCTTGTTTCTGCCATGCTTGCAGTCATTTTCTTACTCTACCTCGCTCCAGATACAGTCAGACCATTGAACACCATCACAGGGATGGCAGGTATATTTTTCTTACAATTGAGTCTGTTCATAGAATTGCATGTTTCTGTCTATTGACATTATATGATTCACTTCTATTTCTGTTTTTTATATATACATATATGGTTATTAATGAAATATAGAAATATTATCCTTATAAGCTAGTAGAAAATAAAGCATATATAAACACTTTGATTGTATAGGATGTCAAAAATACGGCTTGCCTTTAATGTACTACGATTACCTCTTTGATAATTCTAAAAATTTAGTTTACCAGGAATTACAGTTAACTCTTGATTACCTAGAAAGATAGAATAACAGTATTTTTAAAAATTACTTGCAGTTTGCTCCCCTCCTTCCTCAGCAGAGCCCACAATTAGGTATTTAGACAGTACTGGTTGATTTGTACATATCTCAACACCACTTTCCCACCTCCCTCCACAGTTGAGGAGTCAGTCCTTAAAGTACTCAGATTGAACTGTTTAGCTTAACCTGGTGAAAGGTGACTGTGATCTACTTCTTGGTCATAGCAGATGATCCTGGATCCATGGAGAATGCGGGATCTGTGGAAAAACTCTTGTTCATTTCTACTGTATCACTCTTCCCCTTATATTGAAGGGAAATATCAATTACCTGGCATTTAACAGAAAGGAGGATTAACCGGAAAGAGAAGGGAAAGGTCTCTAAAGTTTGCAGTTTCTCAAGGCTATGTGTAGCTTTAGGGATTCGAAGCAGTTCAGTGACAGCATTTTGAAGACCTGCAGGCAGAGAAGAGAATGGCAATGATATTGCGGTGGTGGGTTCAGCTAGTACAGGTAAGGAAATTATGTGCTGTACTCACTCTGTTGTTTCAGAGTGATTTGGGTTATGTGTGGCCTCTTTTATCCTATTAATTTAGTTAATTAAGAGTTGATAATAAAAGAGTTTAGAAAAAAATGAAACTAATGGGTAAATTCCTAAGGATTGAATTCATGTTGATAAATGTGGAAGGAAACATAAGAGATAACATCAACAGTAAATTCCTAATAATTCAAAAGTTTTGTGATATCTTTTATTAAGTCTAATTGAAATTTAGTTCCTTCTAGATTATCATATGATAGTGGTTATTGCTATATTTAATTTTCTTTTGCATTTTCTCAGTCTCTTTTCTGTTATTTTGCTTCAAACTAAATAATTCCTTATGTGTTTTATTTTTACTATTGCTATGTATTACATCAGGACTATTTTTTGGTTGCTGTGCTTATACATATACCTTGCAAAAACCTGGAAAGTAATTATTTAACTGGCCTTATAATTGGCTAAGACCTTTCTTAAGGTGGGTGACGTGAATGAGACATCCCTGATTATAGGCTTATTCTAATTACCCTGGTGTTTTTTTGTTTCAATGTAAGTTAAAATCACATTAGTTTTTTAATAATCTGTATTATTCTTAGTCTTAGTTATCAGTAAGTAGATTGTCTGCTTTATATTACTTATACATAATTATATATATATGATATTATTATATATAGCTCTAGGTTGGTTACCAATTTCATACACTTACCCAAATTCTCGACCTCAGCCTACCTGACCTATTCTGAAGGATACATTTCTGAACCGCCTTTAGTGCCATGATTTGATTTGAGGTCAGGAACTACAATATCATTAATATTTATATTAAAATAAAACACAAGAAAATCAGTTATCAAATATCTTACTATAGGATTTTACATTACTTAAATGATTCAAATTTGTTAGTCTAGTGTACACCTGCTCCTAGGCATATTGGGTAGAGTAGATCTTGTAAGAATGAAGTTCTTGAGATGCATTTTAAAATATTATCTTTTCTCATTATCACTTTGATACATACAAAAAATGTATATACGTTTCAAGGCATAATAATAAAGTGAACATCCATGAATCTACTACCCAAACTGAGAACCAGAATATATGGTTATGTACCTTGCATCTACCTGTAGGCTCCAAGCCTATTGCATCTATACGCCTCTTCCACAGAAGTAGTAAATGCTATGCGGAATTTTCAGTTTAATGTTCTCTTCCTTTGCTTTTTTTGAAGTGACTTTGACCATTTGTTTTCACTGTGCTAACTTTCTGAGCTACTCAGTCCCTCTGACGCCCACTTCAATCCACTATGAGATGCTAGGGTTGTTGAAGATATAAAAGCTTATCTGGTCATCTATCCATTCTCCTATATTTATTACCATAACGTGATTATGCTTCTTGTCTTTAATTTAACCCCTGTACCTTTGGATATAATGCAACTGAGCACAACCACTCATTACCTTTCCATGTTGATATCATCTGTTGATCTCTTGGTTATGCTATTTTATTCACTTAAGATTTTAGCACCTGGTTTTAGTCTTCTTCTTCATCACACTTCCTGCCATCAGCCTGAATGATGTTAGCACTCACCTGAATGATCTGCTCAGCACCCAGTTATCTCCTTGACTCTCTCAAATTGGAGATAGTGAGCTTTACCGCTAATTCTTCTTCAGTCAGTCACTCCCATGGCCATGCTCTTAATGTTATCATCATTTGAAATTGTTCTACCTGTGAGATCTTAATTCAAATACTCCACTCTTGGACCAGAACTACACATAGCTCTTTCTTATTCTTTCATTGAGTGACTTCTACCTCACTAGTTCTTATTATCTCAACAGAGAACTCCACTCTCTGGATCCCTTTACCTTTCCCTATTAGTCTCCACTTTTCTTTACACGCTTACATATCCAGAATTTGAATCCATTCTCAGAAATATCCTCAGTTTCCTTGCTGCATTGTTCTTCTTTTATTTATTTGGCACAATTCAAATCTGGATCAGTCTCTTTCTCTTGTGGAATGGTTTTTGAACTAAATTATCCAAACTATCTCTCCAGTATAACTCTCTCCTTTGAAGGCCAGATTTCTCTATCTGATTGACATCTGTACAAGAATATTCTTGCAATGCGTCACAAATTTTAGTCCAAACCTGAAATTAGTATCATTCTTCCCAAGAATTCTTCTATTAGTGTTAACAGAGCATCATTTCATTTTGGAGGCTTGGAATTTCAGAGGTTTTCTTTGGTTTATTTATTTCTACATTTAATTTATATGGTAGTAGTTTGTCAAATATCATTGAGAGAAAAAAACCCATCCCTACTGTCAAAGAGGTCACAGTTCAGTGAAGTTAACAGGCTTTAGAATCAAAAAAGCTCAATTTAAGTTCCAGCTCAGAAAATATCTAATTGTGTGCTATTGTCCAAGTTTCTGTGAGCCTTAGTTTGCTTATTTCTAAAATGATAGATTGGATTATGTGACTTCTGAGAATCCTTCTAACCCTAACATTCTGTTTGTATAATTCTATATATTGAATATTTTCTACATTGTTATTTATATTGTTTGTCATCCATACCTTGTTCTCTGTTTCCACCCCTATCACTACAAGTCAGCCTTTTCCTGCTCTAATTCATTTCATATACTATTGCTGAATTCATCTGTGTAATTGATTGCTTAAAAATTAACTTTGTTCAGAAGCTTTTGGTCATTCTCACTGAAAATTGAACCCTGTCTAAGACATTTGAGATCTCCATAAACTGACTCCAAGGTAATTTTCTAACATTTTGCCATATGCCACTTTCTGTTATTTCTAGCATTTCCATTTGACTCTTTTTTCCCCCATCCAACTGGATTTATTGAACATAAAAAATTCTATGTACAAAGTAACCTGGACCTGCTGCTTCAAAACATTATCCTATCTTACTGATATTTTGATAAGTCAGTCCATAGAGTGTCAAAAAAGCAGCTTACTCTAAAATCAGTGAAAAAGTGCCCAGTGCACATTAAATGAATGGCCTAACTACTGGAATTTTAATAGCTCTTTAGGATAATTAATATAGGCAGGATCAAGTCCCTGTGACAGGCTGCTGGAGAACTGATATCAAACATCATGAGGCCATTTCGTGCACTGCCACTGTGATACCGTTGTGTTTCTGGATAATAATATTCCCATTATCTGGTTTGAGACATACCACAGGAATATTAGGGGGGGTCAGAGTCTAGCATAAGTGCTTGCTGGGCTAGAACAGACATCACCCCAGCATGCTCATCTAACAAGGTCCCATGGCAGCCCGATTAAGTCCTTGTGAATTTGTGCAGAGAACTTCAACAATGGATGGATTCTTCATTGTGTCCTCCAAGTGCTGCTCCAAAGTTGCCTTCGGCCTACCCACTTGTCTGCCCCGACCCAGGACCCTGCAACACGTGCCTTCCTTCTCCATGACAAGACTCTCATTTGACTCTTTCTTATGGTCTCCATTTCTCTGCTGAAATTTCTCTAGCTTTTCATGAATGTTGCCCATCTTTTCTACTACAGTCTTTAACATATTTTAAATTCCCTATCTGATAGTTCCAATGTCTGTGTAATCTCTGAGTTTGACTCCACTAATCGCTTTCTTGACAGAGGGCCTTATTTTTCTTGCTTTTTTTGTTTCTAGTAATTTTTTATTGACTCTTAGACATCATATCATCAGTAATGACTGAGTTGATAGTAGTTATGCCTGAAAATGTGCACACCTCTTGTTCTGTTAGACTGTGCGTGGGTGTGTTTTGGGAGGATTATTCATTCCTCTGTCTGCTACCTCTGACTATATGATTTGGACCAACCTTGTGAAGTGACAGCTAAAGGCAGCAGGCAGCAGTGTATATGAGGAATTTGCACTATACTCATACCACTATCCATGTAAAGCTAACAAAACAAAAAGAAGGCTAGTGAATTGCTCAAAGTTGGTCAGTGAAACTGTTGAACATAGCACTGAGATATTCTAGTGTGAGGACCATGCCTCGTCACATTTACTTGCATAATATAATACAATGCATAAGTCGGTCCTTTAGAGATACATCTTTAAAATGTTTGTCATTTTATTGAATCTTGGAGGACCTTGGAAGGGGAAACATAGGGCCAATACCTTGGTGGAGCAACTTGAATTTCTTACAATTGACAAAACTTTATTAAGCATCCACTGAAAATGAAAACTATGTATGTAGTAAAATAATTTTAATGATAGAATATGGGTATGTTATATTATCAGGATTTTCAAAATATATATTTTAAAGATGTATTAATTTGCTTCATGTGTAATTGTTGCTGGGTACATAATCCTGCCTATTTTTGTTTTTGTTTCTATTTTTTGAAGTAAAAATTAAATAAAAATGAAAATTATAAATATTTAATGAAATACTCAAAATATCTTCAAAACATTTGCACCTTATATGTTTCTGTGTGTGCATATTTTATAAAACAACATATCTTTGTTGTTCAGTATTTTATTCATTTCTAATGTTCTCAAGAAAATCGGGATATTTACTCTTTTCTTCTTTCTGTTTCCAATAGTGACTAAAAAAATACTTCTCTAGATTTGAGAACACTTTACTTCTCTTTTTGATGATAAAATAGGCTTATGGGTAGTAGTAGTATGTTTTTCTACATTAAAGATGTCTCACTTTCTCTCATCAATGTATGTATTATTCCTATTTTCACATTTTAGATTGTTATTAACTTGGCTGACTCTAGATATTGCTGTTATTTTTGTATGAGCTCATGTACTTTTAGCTAACATAAAGAATGTATGTTCAAGTGAACAGAAATGTTCAGTAGAGAAATTCTATCATGCCCAAAGATAAATTAATCTATCTTCCTTCAAAATAATAAAATATTTCTATTTCCACACAATACTTGTTTACCATGATTTCCATGGTATTTTGTGTCTTACAATTCTCTTAACTTTGGAAGTAATGCAAAAATAATATAAACTAGAATTTTTAAAAAGTTAAACTTGTACCTTGCACATTATAATAAACATGAAAATTATAGAATTGAATTATATAATTACTTTAAGTTATTTCTTATATTATACAAATATGTATATTTGCTATAAATTAATCTAAAATGTTTCATTTTTAAATTTGTCGTGTGTTTATTTCTTCAATTATGCAGCTAATGCTCAGAAAATCTCTAGACATTCAAGATATTTTATCAAAAATGTAATGCTATTGCTGTTAATCACTTTACTGTACTACACAATATTGATATAGGGAAGGCATTTCTTGCTTGAAACCTGGGATTGTACTTCTTGTCCTTCAGAGATAAGTCCAAAACTTTTTTTGAGATTTCAGCTTTTTAAAGAAATAATTTCTTTACAAAAAGGAAAGAATAATTCCTTAATAGCTTTACTTTTTATAAATTTATTTTTCAAGAAAACCTATTACATTTACATATGCCGTCTTTATAATATAAACATGAAATAAGTCTGTCAGATTTAACATAGACTGTAAGGTTTGAACTGCATTCTAGGACAATTTTCATTGATATCTGAATATTGCTTTGAAACTTTGCACTGTGCTGATTTTTTTTTTAAGTATTCCTAGTATTTTTCTATCATATTTAGAGAGGTACTCTACATTGATCTGGAGTTGTATCATTGTGATAGCTGAATATGAGTCATTATAGAAAAGAATGCCCACTGGCCTATTCTTCTCTGTTATACTGCATAACTCCCTTGTACTTTGAGAATAGGAATAGGGGAAGTAAGCAGCAAAGGTGATGAAATAAGTAGAAGTTGTGCCAGATACTTAGAAATTTAAAAAATCTTTTAAGAGCAACTATTCTGAGAGGCAAAATGATTCAAAATGGATAACTTCACTAGATGATTATACAATTATTTTTCCCCTTAGAAATCCTCATCTCAAAATCTGTATGTGCTATTATATACTTTCAAAGCTGGGTTGTTACACTAATGGCTCTTGTTACAATACTGTCAGTCAATATGAATTAGCTGTATTTGTGGAGGGGCTGTTAAAATATATCCTCTGCAAATTCTTACAGTTTAAAATAGAGGCCATTAAATCATGCAGAGCGGTAATCTATATCTATCCAGGTAAATGGCAATTACAAAAACTGAACTATTTTAAACACATATTAGAAAATATAAACTATTTATTAAAAAAATAGAACGATGACAGATATTAAATCATTTTTTAAAAGATAACCAAATTATTTACCTAAGAAAGATTTAAATTTACACGTGGGTGGTTCCTAAACTTTTATATGGCTTGCCCTTTGGCAGTCATGTAAAACTCATGGCCGCTTTCTTTAGAATAGTGTTTTAAAATGTATGAAGAAAAATAAAGTAAGTAAGTAGGGTTACAAAGGAAACTGCTCATATTGAAATACAGACCCCAAGTTAAGAACTCCACTAAAATATTTTATGCCTTGGTTATCTGTTATTTCCCAGGTCTCAGTTGCTACTATTCAAAATTAATTTGGAAGTTCATATCTTAAAATTAAAATTCACCAAGAATTTAGGCAGAAATTGTCAAGTTTTATATCTCAATCCCTTAAAGAACCTGCTGTGAGACTGGGTACTATATATGAGACGTAGGCATTGCTGCTTTCAATTTTCTCATCAATAATCTTAGTTCTTACCTAGTAAGACCTATTCTTACCCAATTGTGGGAGCAGGAGCCTAGTTTGACCTTCTGTTGTGTTATCCAAATTTAACATATGGTAGCTTTCCATTCACCTTAACTGTGGTGGAGCATTTCAGGAAATTCTACCTTCTACTGTGGTTCTTCTTATGTTTAACTTATTAACTGATTTTCATTTCACACTCTGGAAATCATATAATTTGTATTATTTGTGAATATGGAGATTAAAATATAAGTAAAATTTAGAACATTGACTATAGTCTTTAAACAACTTTTTCACTAAAATGATTTTTTTTTTTAAGGAATATTTCCTCAGGAGTGACCTTGTTTGCTTTATAAATAATAGTATTCTTTTAAGGACCTAGAACATAGCAAGACATTTGAAATAATTCTCTGGATTTCACTCACAATTGTACGTTTCAATTATTAAAAATGTAGTATCAAAGAAGTGAAAGTGTATATCCTAACATTTCACTTTCCACTTGGAAAAATTGCTGGGTGGAATAAGAATAAATCAAATTTTGCATAAGTAAATAAAATATTAGCCTAATTTTCTGTTGGGGAAGTCAGAGATACTCCACAAGGTTTTGTTACCACATGTTGCATAATGAGATATGTGTATTATTAACTTAAGATAATAGTAAGTCTGAAAGTAATGTAGAGATTGGTACTCTCCAAAAATAGGCTTTAAGGAATCTAAGATATATATATATATATATCCCTTTGATTCTGATTATCTATTGTGATGAAGATATTCAAAGATATGTACACCAAAAACATTTAACAAACTATTGAACATATTTATTTCTAAAGAGAAGTGTTCTCTCTAAAATAGTTTTTCAGGGGCAAAAATAGAATAATGATTTTTTACACTATCAAGTTGTCTTTTTAATTTTTCTCTTTGACAGGTAATTGAATATTGTATATGTATTTACATTTAATCTCAGCTTTTTTGACATATTCTGGGTACACATATAAAAATTCTAAACTTTTCTTAGGAATTCAACCATATTATGGTACATGGACTTAAAAATATTTTAAAATTGTTTGACTTATATGTTACCCTATGAATTTAAAGTGTAAGATAATCACAAGACATGTTGTAGAATAAACCCAGTATTTACTTCCTAAAGTCATCTAATCTAACGTCTACCGGTCCGAAATTGTATGCCATATAATTAATTATATTTGAGAAGTTATGTCCTTTATATTCCTACTTTTCTTTAATTGCTTGTATTTTTAATTACCAAAAATAGGATTGAGAAAATTTATAGGTAAAGTGGAGGTCTTTGATACATTCGTCTTGAGGGAGACTAATGCTTTCTTTACTACCTATAATAATAGAAGCATTTCCATTTTTATGGTTACAACTAGGTGAGGGGGTAATAGTTTAATTTGAAGTATACTTGGAGTATGCATTACTTTGGAGTTCCAGAGCCAAAGCTAGAGTTTTTAGGGTTGTATCACAGATAGTGGGGCTGGAGTTAGAAAATATTTATTGATTACATGTTAGTCATAAAAAGATTATGCTAAACTCCAGGGATACAAAAATAAATGATAATAGGTTATTTAAATTTAAGTATACTTCTTTCAACAAGGATTAGGTTTTGATATTTGATTTATTTGTGGTCAAAGAAATCACATTGTTTCACAACCATTTTTATTTCAATAAATTAATACCTATTCTGAGTTGTACTGGTTGACATTGCTAAAGTGCACAGAGAGAGATGGCATAGATTGGCTGACGATGTGGTGATTTTCTTGTGGACCATGTTTAAGTATGGCTACAGGCTGCAAAGTTGTACTTTTTCTTATAATACTTTGATTCTTCTGTTTGAATGTTCGTCTGTATTAGTATACTATGATTGTGCCAAAAGCCTTTTTATATCTTAGTTGGTATACTAATAAATAGCCTTAGGGGCTTGAGAATTAGTGTTTATATGCTTTTCTTCACTCTTTTGAAAATGTTAGGAGAAGTCATTGAATTCTTTTAAAATAGAATACTTCACATATTTCACATGTTCCATTTAGGCAATTCAGTTTTAAAAGCAGACAAGTTTTGTTTGTCATTGATTATAACTGAGCAACTCCTTTTATCTTCACTGGGAATTGCTGTTAAAGGCAGATTAGGAGTCAGAAATTCTTAAGAAGTTCAGTGAGAATTTGTTCGTGATATGTTGGGGAAGAGAAATTTTTTTACATACTCAATAATTTTAAACAATTACCTTTTTCAAAATCAGTTTGATGCATCATAACCAAATAGTAGAAGGGCACTAAAGATCAACTGAGCTGCTTTTTGACTAACGTTTCAGGGATTGTGAAGCAGCAGATAGACAGCCATATCACAGATCCAGATCAACAGAACAACGGCCTCTCCTAGAGCGGACCACCACCCGCTCCAGATCCACTGAACGTCCTGATACAAACCTCATGAGGTCGATGCCTTCATTAATGACTGGAAGATCTGCCCCTCCTTCACCTGCCTTATCGAGGTGAAAGATAATCAATCAGACTAACTTCCCCTTTGCCCCACCAGCACATCATTTTATTTTCCCAGCAGCTAAATGGTCTCTTCTATCATCCTTGGCTGATCACTAATAACAATCAATACTAACCTTTTCAGTGTAAACACACTATTTATATTCAGCAGATATAATAGTGTGTGGCTACCATTGTAATTTGTTTATTAACTGTCCTGACTGCATTTGTTTTGTGATTTCTCATTTATCAGGAGTCTGGGTAAATCCCCACATAATACACCTCATAACTATCATGTTCTTCTCCTACAGAATGAGAAATTGTTTGTGTCCATTAGACATCACTTTTGGAATAATCATCATATTGACAATAAATAAAACTAGATTTTTAGTTTCTTTCTATCAATACTAAATCATGTATTAACCAATATCTTCTTTACCTGAATTTTTAATTGTTTAGGGTCTTATTTGTAGTTTCATGAGATATTTTCTGATAGAGGGATATCTACTATAAGCCTGAGTAAAAATCTCTTTGGATCAAGGGAGGGAGGTTAGTACTAAGAGTTTGAAATCTGGTAGAAAGAAATGTAAAGCATTACCTTTTATTTTTTGAGCTGCAGAATTCTCCTCTTTCTTTCATGTGGATAGAATACTAATTTACATTAATAATTCCATGGATTTTTACTGTAGAATTTTGTGTGCATGTATCTGTGTATGTATGCATATTACACAAAAATATAAACATCTTTTGCTATTTAATCATTCAAATGTCCATATTTTGTCCTACTTTCCTAACCTTTTAATCAGCAGCTAAACTTCTCTTAAAATTGAACTTATGCAGCTATCATATGAACCAAATGTATTAAAAGCATTTAACTCATTCTATTGAAAATGCATATTAATGGTCTGTGTTATAGGTCTCATCCTCGTACTGGGTCTGTCCAAACAAGCCCATCAAGTACTCCAGTGGCAGGACGAAGGGGCCGACAACTTCCACAACTTCCACCAAAGGGAACATTGGAGAGAAGTAAGTTTTATTTCTAATTATGTCATATAGGAAATACACATGGAGGCTAAGGTGAATCAAGATTCTTTTTACTACCTTTGTGTTAGTTTTCTTCTTTTGTTAATTGAATGCCTTAGTTGCATTTCCTGGTAGTTATATTTATAAATATATGTATAAATATTATATACTTTGCATTTAAAATTAGTAATATTTGTTGGTAAAATGACCTATTATTGCTTTTGCACATTTTTCAAATTTAAATAAATGCATTTTAAAAAGCAAACAATCCTATTAAATAAGCAGTTGGATCATATTTCTTTGCTACAACTAAGTTTATGTAATTGTTGATAGTTACATAAAGTTTATTAGTAACTAGCCAAATCAATTTTCACACACTGCAAAGGACTGGTTAGCTGATGCACAACAATGATGATCCTTCTCAAAACTGGAGTACCAGAAAAGGTAATCATGAATATCCAAAGAAAGATGCATGTTGTACTGATATTTTTAATACTTTCAAATTTTTGCATAAGAAGCACTATTTGCTTACACACAGATGAACATATTCCCCAAACATCTATAATTTCTTGGATAAAGGACCTCTAAAAGCATGGATGATAGAATATAATGATTTTTAACATCCTTTTTTAAATGGTCCCTTTATTTGGTAACTGGATATGCTTTGCCAAATATATATATATATTTAAGTCATCATTTAACTTTTCTTTAATAGATGATACATTTTGTACCTTTGGAAATTTCTGTTGTTTTTAACCCCTGTGCTTTGGTTCCCTTTTTTGTTCTGTTTTTATTTTGTTTTTCCTAGACAATGGAGTCAAGGAGATAGAACCTTATGAAGGTCTGTACATAAAGGAGGGTTTGTTTTGTGCTGGTAGCCTTTTTTGGGGGGCTATGTAAGCAAAAATAAACCCAACTGCAATTGATGTCCCTCCATTGTATAGACTTTTATATACAGTAGAATTATTTTGTTTTATGATTTCTGGTAAAGTATTCAACTTTTGTTTTACTTGGAAATTTTACCAAGAAGTTAAATTTCTTTGATTTAGTCAAGTAAGAATGCAAAGAGTTTAACTTCTTTTAAATGACAAGATAAAATTTCCTCTTTTTAAAAAATTTAATTTTCCTTTTAAGCAGAATTCTATGTTTTGTACCAGACTTTAACCAAAGATATCAATTGCAGTCTGTGTTTATGTCATTGAGGATGTACACCTAGTCTAGTTGTAATTATCATCATATATTTCATTTTGTATTTATGATGATCTTTTAATTATTAAATTTGGCTTTCTAGAAAAGAAAGTTGTTGAATTAGATAGTGATTGTGGTTTGTATTTCCTTCCTACATCATTTTTCACATTGTAGCAAGACTACTGTTAAATATGTACACTTTTATTATCAAGACTACATTTTGGCTCAAGAGAAAATATTGGCATGATATATGGAGCATCATACCTTTTCTAGGACAATAAAAATTCCTCTGTTAATTATGGAATTCTTAAATTGACTTTGTAACTTTATTAACTGTTTTTATTTCTTTTCCTGATAAATCTCCAGCATATAAAATAATGCTTGGCACATTATGGGCCCTCAATAAACATTTATTGAATGAATGCATGAAATATTTATTTAAAAACTGAAAAGCTACTTCAAATAGCATATAAAGTACCGCTAAAATAATCTTGTCTTTCTACATATGTTTACATTAAAATCCATATTTCTATAACCTATTTGTAACAAATTTCTAAGTGGATTGTATTTGGGCAGCAATACTTTCATTGCCTTACATAACTTGGAACAAGTTGTCTTCATGTCGGTTGTGGTTGAATGATTTATTAACTTCTATCTTGTGGTCCTTTCTATTTGCTATGTACCATGATTTTAAACAACTTAGAAGTCTTGTGACTAATGGTCTATTCTGCTGCCTGATAAAAAGATTTCAGCAGCATTTCTATAGTTCTGTTATTTGCGTAAGAATGGGGATATATAATTTTAAAAGTACTTTTCATTAGAAAAGTTCTGTAGTATGTATACAATTTTTTGTCTCCCCAAGATTTTTAAAGATAGAGTTTTGACATCATTTGTTGGCATAAGTCAGAAATGTAGTTTGTCACAATTTTTAAAAAAATTCAAATTTAATCTTTTATAACAATAGTCTATTGAGACATGAGTAGCTCCATTCTTTGTAATAATAAATATACCAGAAAACCCACACAGAGCTGATAAGAAAGTCAGGGTTGAGAAAGTTTTTAATGGGCTTGTCAACAAACATTCTATATACTATCTGTTTTTTGCCCTGTAGAATCTATTAAAACCACAGGTTTCCTTTAATGTCCCCAATTGTGACTTTTCCATTTCTATAAATGAAAAAGAGGAAAGCCAAAACCTGCCTTATCCTTTCCAGTATGAAATAAAAGGATTTTTTGGTTTTTGTTTGTTTTGTTTTGCTTAAAAGTATGGATGGTTTTTAAGGGTGTTTTCATAAATGTTGATATGAAGACTTCAGTAGATGCATGGTTGTGTAATTCTCTTTAGATTTAAAGGAAATTTATAATATCTCTTTTAGAAATCAACTTCTAACTGAAGTTAAAGGTACATAACCCAAAACTGATGATCTAAATCAAATTGTTTGGATTATCTCCTAAAAATTTGTCAGAAGTTGTAATTGAATGGCATTACTTTAGAATCAAAGTTATGACATGTTTATTTTCTGATCTTGTTCAACAGCTAAAAAATGTGCAAGTCCTAATTTAATTCCTTTTGATTTTGGTTATATTTTAGTCTAATTAAATTAATTTAAAGCCTTATATATGATGGTCTTGATAACGGTACAGTATTAGTCATCTTCTATCTCAGAACCAGAGAACATAGGAGCAATATAACGAAGATGCAATGTACTAAACAGCTGTGAGGCATGATTATTATTATTTATTTTCTCCAACTTTGATGCACTGGCATTTTGTAAAAATAAAAGGGATTATAATATTATTTTTTGTTTCTCTAGGAGAAAATTTATATAATATTATTTTCTAAGAATATACAAGTTTATAGACAAAGTATTTTGCCTCCTTTACACAGTTATCACATTTCGCAATATTTTAGGGGCTACGATTTCTTTTACAAGTTGAAGCTGTCATAAAAGGAGACAATGTGATAATTTATCAACAGTATACTCATTTGCTTCCATAACATGTCAGAAACTCATTAAAAATAATCTATTAGTCTCCTTATAATCACTCACTATATCATGACTAATTTGAAATTTTTTGTTTTGTTTCACTTAAGAGTAACAAATATACATATCTGGTCTTATCTTTTTCTTTACTTTTACTTGTGCAAATACAGACGTCAATGAAGAAACTGGGCATGTGGAAGAGCAGGGGGGAGAAAAGCAGGGTGAAGAGGTCAAGGCAGGTCTGTGTGTCTAAAATAAATAATTGAATGTTGTAGAAGTATTACTTTTCAATTTTATGTAGGACTTTGGGCTCCAATTTATAAATGCACAATAAAGAACAGATTGTTTTTCAGTACTAATTTTAAAATAAATTACCTAGTTTTATTAATGGAGAGATATTACATAAGCTATTTAGGTAACTTATCAGATTATTTAATTTACCTTGAACATTTTCCTTAATGTTTAAATTAGACTAAAATTATAGACAGTTCCTCTGTCCAAGATTTATACTTTACATTCAGTTTATTTATTCAAAAATGTTTATTGAGTACCTACTAAAACACTATATTTTACCATGTGTTACCTGAAAAGGTATGTTGAAGTCCTAGCCTCTTCTCTCAAGAATTTTGATTTTGTAGAGGGAAATTACAAGTAAATATAGAGCTGAATATAAATTCCAAAGTTTTGGTTCTTTAAACTTTCAGAGACTATCATTTTATCCATAAAATTATTTTCCTAAAATAACATTTAACTGTAATTTCCTCTTCTTCATCCCAGCTCAATATCGTTCTAATATTTATTCACAATCATAATTTCTCCCCACAGAGTCCTCCTTCTAAATGCTATGGAGGTCCTTCATTTTGGTGTTTTTAAAGTCCCTATTGTGTTTATGTATCATAATATTTGCTACTTCCTTTGTCAGAATATTTAGGAAAGGATTTTAAAACTTAAAATAGTATATAATCAGTAAATATATTTATACACTTCCTTTATCAAATTTTCACTTAAAACTGAGAATTGAAGCTTCATCTTATTAAAGCTGTTGGTTTTTTAAAAATTTAAATTTCTTTAAACAGTGCAGAATAACTTTAGATCTAATTTTATCATGTTTAACTCATCACCTTTTTTTATTCATGAATAGTAGGCCGTACTTTATGCGCCTTTTGTTCTCTCCTTTACCACTGTGAAAGCAATGCCATTGTGTATATTGTGCATGAGATGTATTTTCATGAATGCATTCTCTCAGTTTGTAATTTAAGATAGAAGACTCTGAATTTTCAATAACTATTTTTAATGTCAAAAAGATGAGGAAAATCATCAGAGTACATCTGGTAATGAAAATAAAGGCAAGTTTAGATACATATTTATAGAAATGTATAACTATCTCTGTTCTGAATATCTAGTATACTAACTACTAGAATGTCACGCATCTTCCATTTTCCTGAAATGCTATAGGAATAACTCTTTTATGAAATACTATAAGAATGAATTTCATTTTAATTTAGCTGTACAGTTAATGTTTTCCTATTTGTCCATTCCTATATATCTTATACTAGTCTATACGAATACTTAAAGGCTTTCACACTTCATGAATTGGCTTCCACAGTAGTCATTTCTTAGGATATCATTTGTTTGGGGACTTCAGCTATAGTTAATAACACTTTTATTTATTTTTAACTTCATTAAGACAAAGAAGCTCATTAGTTGAACCAGTTTGTCGCCTATGCTTTATTCTCAAAATTAACTTAATTAGTGAATAAAACCCACAAATATAATTTTTCTATTATAAAATGACTCCTTTTATATTCATTAATCCTCATTTTATTTTTGTTTTTATTACTTCTCGTATAGGATAGGAAGGATATACTTTACTCTTCTTGTGTTCATTAATGTGAGGTGTCATGTTTAGTGCATGGATTTGTTTCCCCAATGTGTGATGTCATCTTTTGTGGTGTGCTTGGTTTTTATTTGGGTTGTTAATGACCTTAGTTATTAATCACTATTGTCTGTTTTCAATGTTGCAAAGACTATGAGGGAGAAACACCCAACCCACCTAATAATGGGAAAAAAGGCAAGTCTAATGTGAAGTTAATAGTGCCTTTCTATGTATTAGACATCTAGTATTGACATTTGTGATGTGTGTGAATATGGCTTCTTAAATTAAATAGGCATAAATACAAGTATTAGTCCCAATTTAAGTTATCCAATATTTGAAATCTTCTTTTTTAAAAATATATTTCTGAATATGAAATTCATCTTTAAAATACTTACCTTATTGTTGGATCTTGATACAATTCCATTCTGCTGAAATGCATGGCATTAAAATGATAAGTTTTGCTTTTTGGTCATGTTAAGCAGTAATGCATGATAACATGAGGAAAATGGTGATTGTCATGTTATCATGCATTTAGAAAACACACAACATAGATATTTGTCAATCCAGAAATTGTTTTAAAATTGAACTATTTAAAAATATTTTAAAGCAGAATTTTAAAGTAGTAAATGAAATGAACTGAATTATCAGTTCAACAATACTAAACAAACATTTATAATATTTGTAGATTTTTCACACTTCTATACATATGAATTAATATATTGCCTAAGCGGCTAAAAAAGATGCTTGATTTTGAATACTTAGATTAGTTTTTCTATAATTATTAGTGACTTAATTCTGTAACACATCACAAGTAAGTTCTGCCAAGAACAGTTGGACTGTATATATATATGTTTTGTAGTAATTGATAATCAAATACATATAGCTACACATAGTGATTTAGAATGTCAGCATTTAAAAATACTTAAATAAAAAAATCAACATTATAAAATTTCTCTATATCATAACAGTTATCCCTTGTAATTGGGCCAAATTAAGAAATGAATAGTTTTATGCCTCAGTAATTTAGTTGAAATGTCCTTTAGTCTTGAATGTATTCTTTCTTTTCCTGTCTCCATCTTTTATAAATAATGTCTACGATGTTACATGTAAGATCTAATTAGCACTAAAATAATTTTATGTTTTTTTCTTACTGTGAATGTTTAATTATTCATTAACAACTGTCCGCATATAAAATTCTTAAAATATGCTAGGATATTATAAAAAAGTGAAAATAATGTAACAAAATAAATAAAACTAAGTCAAATATTGTAAAATAGAATAGTCTCCATAAAACAAGAAAAATTTAAATGAACTCTCAATGTTTATTTACATATTTGTCATTTTTATCTATTTCTTGACCTGCATGTTTTTTGCTTGTTACCTATGAAGGGATATGTTCATATGTACTTACACTTATGTCAGTGATCTGAAAGAGTAAATATATCTTCTTAAATGTTCAGTCAATTATTAGAGTGCAGCAAGTTTTAAGAACAATTAGTACCATTTTGTATTTAAAAGTATCAGGATAGTATCTGCTTCACATGAAGTCACTAAGCTAAAAATTTTAACTAAGTACTCTCAGCAGGCTTTTTTAGTTTCCTCATCTCTAGATGGCCCTGCATACTATTAAATCTTTCACCTCTAGACTTGTCTGCTTTCTCATTTCCTTTGATCTTGCAAAAAAAGGTTCTACTCACAATGATCATTGGGACCTCACTCACA
This sequence comes from Equus asinus, assembly GCF_041296235.1. Classification (NCBI taxonomy): domain Eukaryota; kingdom Metazoa; phylum Chordata; class Mammalia; order Perissodactyla; family Equidae; genus Equus; species Equus asinus. The sequence continues at coordinate 51,624,183 of NC_091801.1, forward strand.
CTCATTGTTAATTTATTTTTTATCATTTACATAAACATCTTCTCCACTGAAAAACATCACTATTGTAATGTAGACCAATCCTGCATATGATATAGTTGGACCTACGAAGAAGTTAGTGAATAAAAATTGGAAAGATGAGAACTCTGTATGTTTTACATATGCTAACTCTTGTTTTTATTTAGTTTAATCTTTTGGTGGTCTACGTGTGATTAAGGTCTAGGTATCTAATATTTCCTTCTGCTGTTTTGTTTTGGGAGAGACAAAAGAGTATATGTACTCTGACATATTCAGAGTGAAAAGAAAAGCTAACTCTGAATTCCATCTGTAACCATGTGTTAGAAATTGCCCAAGAATTGAGTTGAGTGGTAGACTTATCAACAACCTCTCTGCTGATTTAAAATGCAAAGGGAGGAAATAATGAAGATAGCTTTATTCTACATCTTACTGTGAAGTGCCCACATATCATTTTGGAATAGACATAGTGTACATTGCCCTTCAATTAGTGAGATATGTGATCAGTCAGGCAGAGCTTCTCCATTAACTTTGCATTAAGGTCAAATTCTTTAGTACATGGAACTGGTTTCTGAGTTCTCAAATGACTGTTAACCTAAGGCCAAGCCCTTTTAATACATTGGTTCTTTATACCTCTAATGAGCTAAAATGAGACTGTACTTATTCCATAGCATAGCACTATAAATGAAAACTCAAAGAACAGCATAATTGATGAGTTTCCAGCTACTTATATATATATTTTCATTTATTTATTCATTCTTTTTATCAATAATTTTTGAATACCTACTATGTTCCAGTCTCTGTTCTGGGTACTGCAGATATACTAGTATACATGTCAACCAAGGTCCCTGCCTTCATAATCTTTACATTTATTGAGGGAAGCAAATGATAAATAAAAGAACATATCATGTAATTTCAGACAAGTGCAAAGAGAGTAGGGTAAATGATTTTGATAATGTGTTCTGAGAAGTAGTCCCACCTAGGTAATATTTGAGCAGAGACCTGAATAAAGTGACAGAATTACCACATGAAGGTCTGGGAAAGAAGAATGGTTCTGACAGAGGGAACAGCAAGTGTGATGGCTCTGTAATGGGAGCAAGCTTGACTTGTTGAGTGTGACAGAGTGAGCAAGGGGGAGAAAGGGACTGAGGGTGACTCATATATGATCTATAGAGAGCAATGTTAGGAATTTGTTTTTCACTGAGTTTAGTGGGAAGATTTTGATTAAAGTGACAATACCATTTCTTTTGTAATAAGATCAGTTTAATTGCTGTGTTGAGACTAGCCTGAAAGAATTATGATTGGAAAAGGAGAACTGTTAGGAGGCTTTTGCAATAAACCAGGAAAGAGATGATAGTGGCTTAGACCACAGTGTTAGAAGTAGTTGGATTCTGGATAGGTATTAAAGATAGAGCCAACAGAATTACTTGACAAGGAGAAAGAGAGAGATTCTAGGATGACATCCAAGTTTTTGGCCTGAGTAACTGGAAAAATATGGAATTTCTAGTAACTGATATAGGGAAAAACTTGAGAAGAATAGATTTGTAGGAATATCATTGCTCAATTTTGGATATGATAAGCTAGAGATACTATTAGAATTCTAAGATAAGATGTCAAATAGGCAGTTTGAAATATGATCTGGATTTCGGATTAGACATTTGGACTGTAGATATAAGTTTGGGAGTCATCCTTATAAAGAGAGAGATTTAATGGGGCTGGCCTGGTGACATAGTGGTTAAGTCTGGGTGGTCTGCTTCAGCAGCCCAGGGTTCGTGGGTTCATATTTTGAGTGTGGACCTATACACTACCCATCAAACCATGCTGTGGTGGCATACCACATACAAAAAATAGAGGATCATTGGCACAGATGTTAGCTCAGTGACAGTCTCCTTCAAGCAAAAAGAGGAAGATTGGCAACAGATGTTAGCTCAGGGCCAATCTGCCTCACCAAGAAAAAAAACAAGAAAGAGATTTAAAAACATGAGACTGGTTGAGATCACCAAGAGAACAAGTGTAGATAGCTAGAAGACAAGGTCTAAGGACTGTGAATTGAACTAGTCTAATATTTAGAAGTTGAGAAGATGAAGTAGCAAGAGACTGAGATAGCAGGAGGAGAGAGAGGAGGGAAAGCATGCAGTATAGTGTCTTTGAATAGAAGAAAAGCAAATACTTGAAGCAGGAGAGAATTATCAGGAGTGTGAAATGATCACTAGATTTAGCAAGTAGGAAGTCATTATGTTAACCTTCATTAAGAGCAGTTTTGGTGGAGTAAAGGGGGTAAAAGGCTGATTAGAGTGATTTGAAAGAGGAGAGAAATGGAGGCAGTGAATATAGACACTTTGAAGGAGTTTGGCTGAAAAAGGAAGAAAAGAAATAAAAATCTACAGTTGAGGGGAGAGGTGAGGCAAAGAGAATATATGAAGGATGTGTGGGAAACTTTATGTTCAGTCTTTGTCTTCTAAATCTAAATCTGTCAATTGGCTGTGTGGAGCCATCTGGCCCCAAGACATCGGCCTGTAGTTTACCAAGGTATCTATTCATGTTCTGTGGCTTTGCTCCTAGATTTAGAATCAAGACTTTCAGATTTGGAAGGAACATTATAAATCTTTTAATAAAACTGCTTTCCTTTACTGATAAAGGAGCAGAATTCTAGAGGATAATTAGCTTTTTTCAATGCACGTAGTAGCAGATCTCTAGTCTTGGCTTCCAATCTCATGCATTAATATACTACATCTCTTCAGATAAATGGCATTCTCCGTGCATGAGTTTCAACTATTTATTTTATTTTAGATATTACCTAATGGTTTAGTTCAATTCAACCAATATCTGCTATTTTCAGTGTGTTGTACTGGTGGTCATGGAGGATGCAACGATGAGTAAGATATATTCCTCACTTTGAGGAAGCTCCCAAGAAAAAAAATAATAATAGAATGATAACATCAAATAAAACATAGCTGGTAAAATTATTTTATATCATGTCACTACATAAAGGGTCTTAAGGTTGTGAAACATATAAAGAAGAGGTAAGTTTTGAGGGGTTCTGAGTAGATTTTCAACCCCAAATATTTCTCCCACTACTTGTCATATTATGTCGTATTATGATATTCTCTAATGGCTTAGTTATTTTAATAATATAAAGACTTTAGGCTTTCCAGAACACTGGAAAATGTAAATATTCCTCAGGGTACTGACCCAAGCTATTTATCACATACACATCGTCATGGGAAGGAAGTTAGAGCCTGTGAGTGGAGAAAGTCAGGTGTGGGGAGAGAGATGCTGAGAGATGCGGTAGAGCACTTGATACCTTGGAAGGGTGATAACGGCAAACTCTGCTTTGAACTAGCCCCAGGTATACTCTAAAAACTATTGCTTGCTATGTAGACAGACTATAAATTTACTTTCTTATGTAATTTGATATATTTAAATTGCTTAGAACAATACTTGTCACATAATAAGTACTATGTAAGTGTTAGCTGTTATTACTGTGATTTTTTAGTGGTCTTACTATAATTTTGTATTTTCAGCACACAATCTGAAAACTTTAGATTTAAAGTAAAATTAAACCTGATTATGATCATCACCCTGAACCAATTATTCAATACATATTGTTTAGTAGTTTTTAGGAAATTAATAATCTTGATGCTGTTCTTGATCACATGGCTTGCATGAGAAACAATACTATGGGGAAATAAATCAGATTGGATTGCAGCATAAATTATTGCATAAATTGCTAATAATACATTCGTACATGTTTCAGTCCATGTGTAGAAGTCAATATGCAAATACTTAGAATATGTTTCTCTAAGTCAGAAAACTATTTAAACCACTGGGGCTTTTCAAGTTCTATAGTGATTAGAGAATGCCATTGGAAGTCACTACTTGGGTCTTAAATTCCATGCTAAGCAAACGACCTCTGGCAAGGCTTTTAACTGGACCTCGGTTTCCTCTTCTCTAAAGTAAAGTATCCTATCAGGATTTTTAACAGTGTTTTGGAGATGTGGCTGATAGTCTAAAGTCTCAAATAGTTTTGTTTCCAATTTGTTATGTTGTTATTGTTGTCTGTTAATTTTGTTTGTTTTGGGAAACAAGAGGTACTACCTCCTCATCGGCTGTTAGTGAGTCATTCACTGTCGGGGTTATAGACTAAATCCTACCAGCCTGCCTTAAAAAGTCACGTCTCTAAAGATACGCAATGAGATGGAAGGAAAAATATTTTGTTTCTTTGAGCCTTCTCAATGTATAGTTGGCCACATTATTTATTTCAAATATAGGTAACCTTATAAGTAAGGAAGAAAGGACGGGAAGAAGAAGAAGGAAAAAAGCCAAAAGAGGTTACAAAGGAACCAAAAATAATAAAATAATTTTGACAGTCTGTAGGCATGCTAGGAATTGGATATCATTTAGGGTGACAGTGTGGACAGGCTTTGTTTTGCTGCCTGTCTATAATCTCATGAATACTTCTAAGGTGAAGAGAGTACCAGTGCTCATGTCTTAGTTTCCGAAATTTGATTAATATCTAGATAGGAATGAATTTTATAGTGGCATTGGTGAATATTTCCTAAATATAGCATTCCCTACCAACTTAGATGAATTACTATTTGACCAAAATTAATAGGGGGGAAATTCAGGGATACTTTAAAATAGCAGGGAATTTATCATATGTTTTTGTACAGGATGAGCATTCAATCACATCTGTATTAAGGAATAGTAACTCGGTGACAATGAGCAAGATGAGCTTGAAAGAGACGAGACTGAGGGCATAGGACCATTCAGGGCATTTCGCTTGTCCACCATATGATCACCCTAACTAGAGCAGAGACTGCAATGAAGAGAAATAAATGCATTTAAAAATTTCCCTTTCCAGGGGCCGGCCTGGTGGTGCAGCGATTAAGTTCGCATGTTCTGCTTCAGCGACCTGGGGTCTGCCGGTTTGGATCCCAGGTGCGGACATGGCACCGCTTGACAGCCATGCTGTGGTAGACGTCCCACATATAAAGTAGAGGAAGATGGGCATGGACGTTAGCTCAGGGCCAGTTTCCTCAGCAAAAAGAGGAGGATTGGCAACAGAAGTTAGCTCATGGCTAACCTTCCTGAAAAAAAAAAAAAAAAAATTCCCTCTCCAGTCAAATCCACAAGCCTAGGTGATGTAGTTGTAGAAATTCGGTACTTGTAAAAAAATATTTTCTAATATCTTTTACTAACCTTTCCTTTCCTTCCTAGAGGCCATTTCTCATTTTACTTTTCTTCCCGTTTTGCTCATTTTATTTCCTCTGTACTTCCAAAATCTCAATTGACTGATCAGATTTAGGAAAGAACCCCTTCCACCTCATACCTTGCTGCAAACTTCAGCCACCGTTCAAGCCCTGTCATTGTTGACTTCCTAAATACAATCGTAAAGCCATCTTCTGTTTGTTGTTGAAAATAATGTAATCTCATGAAGGTGACATGGTGGCAGAGAAATGGCAAAATTTGGGAACCCTGCCTTGCGGCCTGCCTTTACTATGTACCAGCTGTGTGACTCTAGGCCCTTAACCCAAGTTATTTCATCCGAGAAAAGGAAATCTTAGCATATTTCTTCCATTCCCACATATGCTACTTTGAGAATCAAATAAGGTAATGCATGTGAAATTGCTTATAAACTAGGATAACTATTCAGTTCTTATCCTTGTTAATCAGCTCTGTGTTTTAATACTTGTCAAAACTACCTGAAAGAAGGTCCTTTCTGTCTTTTGTAGAATCAAATATAAATATGATGCTATATGTGAAATCACATGGAAACGTATAGTATTATACAAATACGATCTTGCTAATATAGGCATTTGTGTTCTTGTAGTGTTGATGTAGGATTGGCTACATGGTGTGAATGAAGACCGGCTAGAATATAGTTCTTTTGCAGACCTGTGGATTTCTTAAATATCTCTTTAAAAACTCACCTCAGTTAAGTCCTCATGAGTAAAATCGTTCTTCAAATTATCTCATATTTAACTCAATCTTTAAGCTTTCCTGTCTACAAAGTAAATTCACAACTGAATATTTGCTCGATGCAATTTTAAAAAATAAGACTATTGGTGCAAAACATTTATCTTGCTATAACAAACTTTTTTCTATATCTGAATAGATTCCTAGTTTGTATCTGAGCAATTTGACATATGTTCTTTCAAAGTAATAATTACCAATTATATATCTCTGATTTTCAATTTTTACTCTTTGGTAGTAGATATGCAATATTATGGCTAGGACTTTGTACTTAAATTTCATTTTAAGATCTTTATTATTTCGCGTTGAGAAGACATGTTTTAAATTACTGCAATAGTCCTTTAATAGCAAAGACTGTCTTTAAGGTGTTCATGCTTAGCAGTATTTTTGCTATTTTTGTTTACTGTGACTAAAACAACTTTCAAACAATTTGAACATTTTCCTGAAATAAAACCAGTTTGCTTTTAATTACTTTAAATGTTCATTTTAATTATATGACCTATGAATTCAAAGAGAGCTGGGTATGAGTAGTTCTTAGCATTGTCTTTTGGGTGATAAATGAATTAATGAGTCGGTAGTCAATTTCATTCTTTTTATGACTTTAATTCTGTTTTAAAATAGACATTTTGGTTTCAATATAGATTTTAATAATAGCCACATTTGGAACTTCTGAAAAATCTTCTAAATTCTCAGTGTCTTAATTTCATTGTCTCTGGTATAGGTACTGTTCCACAAAATCTGACTAATCATTCATAAGAAACAAGAGCAACTCTGTAATTTTAGAGCTAGAAATAACCTTAGAAATTTTTAAGACTGGCTTTCTCACTTCAGATGTAACAAATTAGAGGCCTCAGTTTATATGCCTTAGTTGCCTAAGGTTAAACTTGCCTAAGGTTATATACCTAAATAGTGGCAGAAATGTTTTTAAAAGCTACCATTCCTGGCTCAGTTGGGTAACATATCTAATCTCTTTTATCAACCATCGATAGCTTTGATCTAGGTCTTATTTCATTGTTGTATTAGCTGGTATTTATAAATTTATGGTTATGGGACTTTTTTTGTTACTGGCATATAATACATTTTTAACAAATACTTGCTAATTTCACTCTGTCAACAGAGGACAAATGACTACAAACAATTTATCTTCAACTAAAATGTCAACTCAAAGTGTTTAAAAATCAAACATGTTGCGTGTTAAGGTTTTTTCCTCCACACTTCAGAAGATGCTTTCTGCCAATTTACGGATAGGCTGAACGTTTTCAAAACAAGTCATTTCTACTTTTACACACTCAATCTTACTTCAAAAGGTACCATGTCTTCTATTTTTGGAACATCACAAACTTTATCAAATAGTGAAAGGTGAAACAACTTTTTAAAATGGCAAATGTATAGGATTTTAGAAAATTTGATTTTAGGAACAACTCTGTAATGCTTATAAAATCTTTCATACTGTTTATTGGTAGATAGCCAAAAGTGCAAGTCATTCATAATCAAGAAATACTTTATTATTAATGAGCTTATTATTCTCCCCAACATGAGGAGATTAGTCTCTTGTTTTTTGTGTTCCTATAGATTAACTTTGACTAAGGAGCAAATGATTCCTTTATTCTTATAACTAAAGAGGGCTCAAGTCTTGGAATTTATGAGAAAATTTGTATGTTCTTTAAAAGTTTAAAGACTTCTCTTTCTACTAGCAGTTGACTGAAATATAGCATCTTTATCCAGACTGTTTACCATTTGGGAATCCTATATTGCATCTTTATCAGATTATTTGCCAATTAAAAAATCAGAGGGTCAACCACACACCACAGCATAACTTTAATACTCCCAAAGCAAGAAGTTTGTTTCCTTGCAGTAGCTGATTTATGTTGGATCAGGATAAAGTGTCTTATTAGTAGTAGCATTTATTTCAGGTCTAGGAACTAGAAAACCCTTACACCTAATGCAGTCAATTCTAGCAGTATAAATAACCAAAAATGGTAGTGTATCCAAAATCACCTGTATTTGATGTTGCATTATAACATATTTTTCCATTCTTGACAGTCATTTCATCTTCCTGGTTATGTTTTGCTTATCTTAATATTATAAAATATGTTAGTATTCCACTATTTATGGCCAAAGGTGGATAAGGGACTAGAGAATTGTGTATGGCATGGTGAAACTTAGTGGAGATTAAATATACGTAGATAGTAACTGTCTCCTTGACTTATAGTATAATTTTAGGAACGTGAATAAAAAGAAAGGCATTTATATACTGAAGTGTTTATGAGTGCTACTATGAGATTAAGATTAAATGGTGAACAGTGGATCTTTTGATACATGACCTACAGGACCCTACTTGATCTGTACTCCCCCTATTTCTCAGTCTGTTACTTCATTAACCTCATTTTCTACTACTTTCCCCTTTGTTCACTCTGCTTCAGCCACAGAGGCCTCCGTGCTTTTCTAGAACATGTCACATGTGCTCCCACCTCAGGACATTTGCACATGCTGTTCTGCCTGTAATGCCCTTTCTCAAAATAACCATATGGCTAACTCCCTTACTTCTTTAAGTTCTTTACTCAAAACTTACCTTCTTAATGAGGGTTTCCATGACTACCTTATTCAAACTTTCATCACACCCTGGACATTTCATTTACTTCTTACCTACTTCATTTTATCTTCTTAGCACTTATCAGTTTCTAAGGCACAAATATTTTACACATTTATCTTGGTTGTAATCTGTTTCTCCCACTAGAATATAAACTTTGTGAGAGGATGGATTTTTGTCCGTTTTGTTTGCTGTTATATCCCCAGTGCCTAGACATACCTGGATTACAGCAGGTGCTGAATTTGTTGAATGAATAAATATTATACCACACTACAAATAATTCTAAATAATCTTAGATAAGACAGGTAACTCATATTCAATGATACTAAACTATTGACAATTTTTATTGAAATAATATCCCATAGCACATAAGTTTTTCTGTCATTTAATAGAAGTACTAAATTAGGTAGTAAAATAAATAGCCATTTTATCTTATATATTACAATGTATTTATGGATTTTCTTTTAATATATATGAAAATCTCTGCATTTTAATTCTATATAAACATTTCACCACAATAAAATCATGTTTAGCAAAGTGTTTATTTCTGAAATAAATCGATATTGTTTAATATCAACCAAGAAAAAAAACTATTTGTCAAACCGTTTTAATTATCATTTTCTTCATACCTTGGCTCCATTTTGGCATTTAATGGAAGTAAATTTTAATGCTTTGGATTTTGAAATCTATAAAAAAATCAAATGTCACTTTCCTATGTTTAAAACATTAACTACTTATTACTGAAGTTTATGGGAGAATTTAGGGGAAAAATTCTAAAAAGAATTAGATCCCTAAAGTATTTTTAGGTTCTTAGGATGCAAATTATCTGATGTTTCTGAAAAAGCTCTGATTTTTTTTTTGGTTTGTACTAGAAGTTACATGGGAAGACCAGCAGAAAAAGTTGAATGATACAATAAGTGATGACAAACCATTGCCGAAAAAGAAACACCAATCTGAGCCAGGTTTGTCAGGGTTTGGAAAACCACTGAAAGCATGAGACCATAAGCATTGCATTCCATGCTTTTTAAATACGTGTGTGCTTGTTGTACCTCATTTTTCTCATTTGGATGTAAACTTTTTAGTGTGTAGAGCCTATTTAGGTTAGAGTGGTAGACACTTTATTTCAAGATTTATTTAGAAAACAATTCTACATATTTTGGAAAAAAGGACAAATATTTTGTTATTAAGATTACTTCTTTAGGGAAAAAAATTGACTAATTTAAGCACAAATCATCATTTGTATATTTGGTTGTTTTGACCCAAATTAAAGTACCTTAATGGAGAGGTACTTGCTTCCCTAAAAAGTACTATAGAAAGTTCAATATGTTATTTAAAGTTTGCCTTTGTGGACCATTCCTTATTTTTAATTGCACATCCTATCAAGGTGTTAACCATATATTGGTAATAATTTATTTACAACTTTTGGAGCTAAAAATATTGCCAACAGCAACAAGAAGGAATGATAGCATAGTATGTGAATTCAATAGTCTCTTCATGCCATTAATTCTCCTAATGAATTGAAATAAAGTGATTTTGTTTTCCTCTCTCTTTCTTCTCTGTTGTGGAGAGATAAGATTAACTAAATAGAAGACAAAAACTTGAGCCAGGAGTAAAAGGAAGAGAAGCAAAGTGCGGAGATAATCAATCAGCTGAATAATCAGTAATTAGATGAGAATACATTGAAAATTTCATTCAAAATTTTAGAATGCAAATGGAGTTTTTGATAATATTATCATGGCTGTGTCTATAGTAACAATGTTAATGTATTTTTATGTGATGATTCGTTTCATGTTAGAGCTCTAAAACTTATATTTTTAAATATATCAATGTATAAATTAAACTAATTTTTTAACAAGTGTGCATTGCTATCTTGTATACCAGGCATTGTGGTTGGCACTGAGTTATTGGGGTAAACAAGAGAGATGCAGCAATTGCCCTCATCGAGCTTAAGTTCTGGCAAAAATACATAAATTGAAAATAATTGTACTAAAGATTATTACAATTGTGATTAAGTAAGTGCTATTACGGTAAATAGAGTGCTATTAAGGAGAATAGGGTGTTTTGAGAAAAAGTATTACATTCCATAAGTCTGGAGAGCAAGGAAAAACGCTGTAGCACAAATGGCTTAATCTGTGAATTCTCTTTTAGTAAAACAGTTACATAATGAAAATTTAATAAACTGGAATTCACATTGGGAATTTAAATATAAATCATAAAGTTGTAAGAAAAATATCTTACATGTTTTTTCAAATTTTTAATTAGAAATCACTTAGTTTATTTGGAAAATAATAATTAGCTTAATATATTTAAGGGGATTTAAAAAATAAAGTACAAACTTAGTTTTATATTATGATTTATATAGCAAAAATTATTGCTGTAAAAATCTCTCTTTGCTATATTGTCTAATGTGGGTTATCCTTGATCATAAACTATTATTTATTTGTTTGTTTTGTTTGCCATCGTCTGATTACATGAATATGTTTGTGGCCATATATATCTATGTAAATAAATTACATTGTGTATTAAAATCAAGAAACAATCCAATGTTTGGATAAAAAATATTTTAAATTCTCATGAACAAAATTTTAAAGGTCTCCTTTAAATATTGATTTGTGTATTTTCATTTATAGTATATATATTTTTTATTGCTTAAACTCTCTAGTTGAATATAGACTATGTATGCAGTAGAGGAAAATTAAGGTAATTAGAGTACCTTAATATCATGGTTTAGGATGTTTATAGATTTTTCTGTTTTGGCAATTGTGTATTTTCCTATATACTAGGAAATTCCTGGAAATTCAAACCTTAAAGTTCATGAGTAAGTATGCAGTATGCTAAGGCAATAAATACTATGTTAAATTTTAGTGTTCCATAAATATTTTTGTATGTTTATTTCTAAAAGAAAAGTAGGATATGTAGAGAATATTTTTAATTATTGGAAGTTTGGAGTGATAAAATAGGAGGAAACAGTAGGATATCAAGTGGGACTGATTACATTTCAGTAACGTGTTTATGAGCCTGGATTTTACAGAAGGTATGTTTTGAGTCACTCTTTATCAGGTTTATTGCAGTAAATTTGTGGCATTAGAAAAAGTTTGTGAGGACTTGAACCCACACCTGAGATGCAGAGTTGGCTACGTATCAATGGCATATATTGTTACCCTTTTCTATTGCTGTTTTATAAAAGTCTATACAAGAACAATACCTAAGAATTTTGCCATTTTTAGGATATATACTAGCAATAAAAAAATCGCTTGAAATTTTTATTTTAAGTATAAGATTATAGAACTGGAGGACTAAATGTAATTATATAGACTATAAAATGAGTTAACAAATATTTGATTGAATTTAAGTATTATGGGCTAGTATCTGCTTTTTTAAAAGAAAAATCTTGACATCCTTGAATTAGACTGTCCTGAGAGAATTATTAACAAAAAGGATGATTTATTTTCAGTGTCTCTAACTTAATTGACTGCAGCATAGGTGAAGATCCCTGGGAAATATAATGATATTTATCACATTAATATCTTAATATCTTTGATGTGAGCATAAAATATAAGAATCTTACAAATGATTCTAAACTCCAGGTTTTATGGATAATGTTTAGAGTAAATCACTAAATGTCTTCCTCATGTGAAATGTGGATTAGATTTTGTTTAAGCCATAAAATTAACAAAACATTCTTAATGTAAATTAAGGATATATAAACATGGAAAATCTGTCGTTTATTTTTTCAATGGACAATCTGATTCTAGACTAGAATACTAAGTTCTATAATAATGCAGTGTTATTAAACATTGAAAACAAACTTTAATGTATTAAACTTTATAATTTTCACTTTGTGAGTTTATCTGTTCTTATAGTAATTAGAAATGTATTTGAGAAAAGAGCATATTTTTATACAACATATTTTATCTCATATTTTACTTAAACATCCCACAAAAATGTTTGGTGGGAAAGCTAACTTCGATTAGACTGAATGAATGTTTCAGAACTGATCCAGTTTCTCAGTTCTCCAAAAGAGAAATTCTTGGACTTAAATAGTTCAAAACCTTCTTCAGGATATAATTTTAAATGATTTCTGAAATGTTTGATGTTTATTTGATCCTATTTATAAAAGAATTATCTGTCTCGATTTTTTATTTTCTAAGTGTAAGGCATGCTGTATTTGGAAAATCTTAAATTGACTTAACAACCCTTACTGTAATTATTCTGAAACCATGACAATGCTACTTGATGCATCTTATCTGGAAAATAAGGGTACATTTTTCTGGGAAAATGATGGCAATCAAACACTTTGCTGGGTTACTGTGTGCTTATACAATATTTTTGAAATTGAAAATATTGGAAGAAACAAGTTGTGTTTTACTACTAATTATAGCATTTTGTGTGCATAAGCCCCGAGTTTTAGCATTACATGATTTAGTTAATGTATTAACCTTTAATTTTTTCAACATGGACATTTCCATATTGTATTCTTTATGGATTTGTAACTGTGGTGAAGGTAGGGACTTTTTTTTCACTTTGTTCTGCTTTTGGAATTACACTTTATAAAATTTATCTTAAGGAAAAGTAAATATTCAAAGATATATTTTGTTAGTGAATTTTATACTTAAATTTTCTTTTATTGTGTATTTTGATGTTATGGACTTTTGTTTCCTTTTATTCTTGAATAGTTCATTTCTGAAAAGTAGGAACAATTTATTTCAGTCTATATCAATATTCTCAGTTAGTTTTGTAATTAGACGCCAGCCTAATTCATCTAATCTGGAAAAAAGAATCAAGGTTGTGTTCTTGGTGAATATTAGCAGGTTGGTAATTTCTAATTATTTCTGGATTGTTGTAGAATGAATGTATTTCATTTTTGACAGAAAAAAGTGATGTGAAACATGCTAAGTAAATATTTTACACAACACAAATCAACTGATGGAATTTTGGAATTTAATACTACTGACACCCTCACACGTCAATACAGCATTATTTGTTACTAAGCATGTTTTCCTGTAAATAAGTGAAATTTCTTGATTTATGATTTTAGTTGCTCATTGAAAGTTGGTTCAATTTCCTCTGAACATACAGATACATTTATAAGGCCAAGTCTGTGCTTCAGTGACTGTCTTTTTTGTGGTAAATAGCCTGCTATAATCTGAAAGTCAATTATTTTAAACTCGCTCAGTACATACTGTTAAGTACATTTTTCTTCTGCATTTAAAATTCCATTGCATATCAGACTTCAAAGATAGAATCAGAAAAAAACATTACAGCTAGGAATAGGAAAGAAGACATTTGAAAGATAAACATTTTTTGTTAGTGAACTTTTAAAAATAGCAAAATATTTTAAAAGATTGTACCTCGCTTATTTTAATAGGTAGAAGTTACTATAACCGTTCGATAATTTTATGGTTGTTGACAAAATTATGGAAAGCAATAATTAGTGCAATTATTAGTGCAATAAGAAAATAAATTCAAATTACTTGAATTAAGGAATTTTTCAACAAGGTTTTTGTCACAGTGGAGAAGTTTTAGTTTGAAATCTGTAAACTTGGTAAACATTTTGTTTTCATGTTCTAGGTCTATGCTGATCTTTGTATCATTGAGGCTGTCCTACTAAGTAGATGCTTATTTAGGCTTCATTTTGAAAGGCATCTCCCCTGCCCCCAAAGGAAACATTCTAAGACTCCTATGACCTTTTAAAAGCCCTTATAATATGATTAGCTTTTAATTAAATGGATCTAATATGTTCTAATACCACTTAATGTCTTGAGGCTTCTGTTTTTGTTTTTTTTTATTTTATTTTTATTTTGCATTTTTTTAAATTAATTTGTTTATTTTCGGGTGTAGATCATATTTCAAATTCTGTGTACATTACATCATGTTCACCACCCGAAAACTAATTTTAGTCCATCCCCTCACATGTGAGGCTTCTGTTTTATTGTCAGGAATCATTTTAACAGAATGCTTGCTCCTATAGGACATATGTTTATTCAAGTACAATTAAATCTGATAATAGGACAAATATTATGTCAGTTGTAAATGTTGATAAATGAGAACATTAGCCAGTCAACAAAGTTTCAAATAGATATCATACATGCTTGGTAAAACTGCACTTATGGATACACAGGCCCCCTGTATATGCCTTTTTTAATTCAGTTGGTTACAAATTATTATTTCTGTTTGAATTTGAGATATGTTCAGTTGAAATGTAATAGTTAACACAGTATATTGATGAGGGAAAATTTTTTAATTTGCACAAAATTTTACTCAAAAGCTGACTTTCTAATCATTTCCATGAACTTACTTTTTTACCAAATAACTTAATGAAAATGATTATTTTATGTATCTATTTATCTTCAGTAGATTTTTTTTTTAATTTTAGGGACCAAAACAGACAGCTTTAGTAAATATATATATATGTTGTACTACTTTGCTTGATTAAAAGCCCATCGTTTTTATAGTTTGCACCTTGATGGTACTTTAAATTTAAAAATATTTGTTCAAAAATAGTTTGTTATAGGTAATGAAATGGTGTTTATGAGTCATTCATTACATTTTTATAAATGTGGTCTATTTCAGTATAATATATGAAAATATTTTATTTCTCATTAGTTAGTTCATATGATGGAATGAACCAAAAAAATTTACTGTACATTCTCTTTACAAAGGCTTTATATTTTCGAAGTCTAAAACTAAGATCCAGCCATAGTTGTGACACTAACACAACTCAGGTGAATAAGAGATGGTATACTTTTACTGTCCTTTATCACTTTAACTGGTTATTGGTTAAATGAAGTGTTGGAAAGAGTTCTCATTAGAACTACCATTAATAACACTGAAAAGTAGAATGTTTGTGGCAAAGTAATGATTAAAGGAAAAGTAAGGGATTAGGAAGAGTGGAGGGGGTACTCTTAGCTTCTTCAAGGTTCACTGAAGTTTGAGATTCATTACCATAATATGTGTGAAGGAAGTATTTATAGTTTATTATCATTTAAATAAAACATGGCTGTTTAAATGATATAGTTGACTACAAGTTTCTCTTAAAATGTGGCTGTTTTAATACAATTAGTATATAATAAAAACCACAAAGAAGACAAGAAAGCCAAAAATTTTAAAATATATTTTGTATAACTGTAAGTTGAGATTTTATTCCTTAAATGAATATTCTGCTAATTAAAGTTGTGATTTTTTTTATATAAGATGAGTTATGATCTATTTATAAATGATGGAAAAATGATTTAATGGACACTTTCAGTTCACAGTGAGATCATTGTCAAAATCTCATTTTTATCCTTTAATGTAATGTAAATTTTGTATTATTTTCTAAAAAAAATTAAGTTGGTGGTAAAATATGTTACCATATTCCTCACAAGAGCAAAAGCATTGGTGAATTACTTGCATAGTTGTAGTATGTACCTCTTTTTAAAAATGTTCTAGTTAAATATTGTATAATAAAATGTCCAGTTCAGGTATCATCATGGCAAGATTTTTTGTTTTTTCCTTGTTTGACTTTTTATTTTACGTGTTTTTATTGGGTCATATAGCATCTAGTAGAAAGAAAATTGACCTGGTAATCAGGAGACTTCTGTTCTATTTCTGGTTCTGCCACTGGTTTTGTGACCTTGGGTAAGTCACTTGAACTCTGTGTGCCTCAGTTATTCTCTAGCATAAATTAATGAATGAGTTGAGAAGAATTTTGAATGTTTTGAATCCATATAGCACGGAATACATTGCCTCAATGCCATTATAAAATAGTCTAAGATAGAGGAAAATGCTTGGTACAGAAAGAAGCTTTATTTATGTTGTTTTTGTTTTCTGCAAAAAAATAAAATGTTTTCTTAGAGATGGCATATACTTAAGCAGTTATTTCAATTTCATTTTAACAAGTGAGGAAACTACTTCAGTAGTGTCGTAATATGTATAAAGGGATAATTTGCATATAAGAAATAATGTAAGATATGTAATTCAGCATTAACTTATGTTTATATATCTCTGATTTTTCTGTCTTATCTTCTTTGAGAAATGGGTGGACTGGAGATAGAAAAGAAAATATGGCATATATCATACTAATGTATGGGTATATTTTGGGAGGGTAGTACTTTTCTAGTGGTCAATCCTATTGGCAGAATTTGGTTTGCAATGTAATTGTGATGAGATTTAGTGTCTAATTTTGAATAGGTCAAAGACATGCTCGTATAAAAATCAAAGTGATATTGTTAAGTTTCAAAATGCGTCATTCCTTTTTCAGTTCTCTATAATTCACACGAGGATTTCTCTTTACTAAGAAAAAAGTTTTGGTCATCTTAGCACGTTTTTCCTGTGGAAAGTTTTCATTTTCTCACTATTCAGAAAAAAAGATAAATTTGTTATAGGAAAGAATCCTCTCAAGAGTTATAATTATAATATATAAGTCTTCTATGGGTATTTTGATTAATATGTTTTTCTATAAATCACTCAAAAACTATGATACAACTATTCCAGAAGTGAATGTGGTGTTTTGATTTTAAAATTTTGTGGTACTTGATTCAAAGTGAAGTAGATAATTAAAATAGGAGATTGTGGTTTTGTGTTATATTGTTCATCTGTGTCAATCATACTAATACTAACTCACTAATATCTTTGGAAGAAATTTTTTCTTAGAATGCTGAGTTTAGCAGAAATTTTCTGCTTTCGATCACTGTATAAATGTCTTCTGAAATTCTCCACTAGAAATGGGGGAAGAAGTGTCTCCAAAATGTGTGCCATACTATTAAAGTAGATGTTGGATTTGGATGAGCAAATTTAAATAGAAACATCAATGATCTGTTGTATGGTGTCTGTCTGAACAACTAGGTATTATAAGGGAATATAATCAAAGAAAATTTGTCTAACTTGAAGGTTAATTTGATTTTTTAATATTTAAATAAAGTCATATTTCAGTTACTCTCCTTATAATTATTTTTATTCTATCTTTTATTCTCCATAATAGTTTTGTGATAATATTTTGCTGTGCTGAAGTAATTCAATGAAATATTGGCTTGATGGCGATAGTTTATTTTCATGTGTGTGCTAATCAATTTGAGAAATTTAAAAGGCATAGAAATCTGTTGAAACTATTTTTATTGTTCCTTTTGAAGGTAATTCAATTAAATTCTTTTCTTTAGATGATAACTAAAAGTTCTAAAAGCATTTTCACAGATTTTAAATAGAGTCAGTAATGTCTTGAGCAATATGGTCATACAAGTAACATTGTTTTTACTAATGATATCTTTCTTCAGCATCAGTGTTCAAGATTGGCTGTCCATAAATAATTGTTAACTTTTGAATCCTCTTTATTTCTACACTAACTTTATTTTTCTGATTGTGCTAACCCATAGTAGCTTAACCAGTTCACCATCAGTGCTTCTGTATTCTCTCTTTTTGGTTAAATATAGTATGTATTTGATTATATTTTCCCTACAACTGTGCACAGGATTCTTTCTCAAAATGATTTGGGTCCCTTTCCTTCAGTGTCACTTTTTACCTTTTGAGTACATCCACTCACACCCATCTCCTTTGTCTATGTCTGTCCATTACACGATGTGATCACAGAAGAAGTGGACTCCACAAGGAGAAGACATGCAGGTCTGTCTCTTCTACTGCTTTTCTTTATTATTTTTTCATTTCTCTAATTTGTCTTAGAAATTTTTTACTATGTTTTATTCATTTCATAATTTTTCATTCTCCTCTAATATAACAACATGTTAAATCTTGCAGGTATTTTAATTTTAAATTGTGTATTCAGCTTTTAACAGCAACTGCTCCAAATAGATGGATAAAAATAAAATGATTAATTTTTATGTAATAAATATATATTTCTTTCTTTCCATAACTGGGTAACTAACTCCAGATGCAAATATATGTATGTAGAGTCAGCTAGATTAAATCAACATATTAATCATAATTTTTCAACTTATTTTAGTCTTAAAACTTGTTTTAAACTTCTTTTACAAAATTCTAAAAGTATTTTATTTCTATCATGAGTTTAGCAGTGTGCTAGACTGTGGAAAATACTAAAGACCTAATATATGCCCCAAACAGGCTATCAGTGTCTGAGGAGTTAAAATATGTGGGTAACACGGTATGTTTATGTGCCAATATGGATGACACTAAGAATATGTTCTACAAAGCTATAAAGTGAAATAAAATTTGTTTCAACTAGATGGCCAGGAAAGGCTTCATAGAAGAAGTAACACTGAACTAAAACTTGAACATTCATTTAACACTCATTTATTAAGCACATACTGTGTGCTACTGTTCTAGGTGCTGGAAGTAACGGGACACACAGAATAGCACCCTATCCTTGCAGGCTTTTTCTAGTGTGAGTCTAACAAGTAAGCAGAATAATATTATAGGTGCTTTGAGAAATACATATATGGGCACTACAATGAAATATTTATGTAGGATACAATGAAATCACAAAGGATGGTACGATCATTTCCACCTGAGAAGGATGGATATTAGTTCAAGAAAGACTTCATAGGAGAGATGATCTTTGAATTGAATGTTAAAAACTATAAAGATGTTGGCCTCATGTGTAGAGGGCATTTCAGGCAGAGGAAATGATATGGGCAAAATGGCTTCAACCAAGGTTAGGCAAAAGTAGGTGGGGGGGTGGGGCTGGTTCCTGAAGATCGTATAAGTTCTTGAAACATGTGAAACAAGAGAGGAACGACATCAGATATTTGTTTCTGGAAAGATTACTTTGGAAGCTATGTAAAAAATGGACTGGAGCAGTATAAGCAGAAAGATCATTTATGAGGATACTGCATAGATCAGTTAACAGATGATAATGGGTTGAATTAAGGTATCAGTAGAGGCAATTGATACATGAGAAGCTAGTTAAAAATATAAAATCTTTAAGACTTAGTTACTGATTGGTTATTATGGATGCAGGAAAAGGAGGAATAAAATAATAATCTCAGGTGATTGAAATGTTTGGATAGATGGTGGTACATTTTCTCAAGATAGGGAATATAGGTTGAACAAGTTTTAGGGAAAAAATAAAGAGTTTAGTTTGGGGATGGGTTGAGTTTGAGGTTTCTTTGGAATATTCAACTATAAATATCTAATACAGGTGAATGGATGGATGTACGGGTCTGGAACTCAGGAGAGAAGTCTGGGCTAGAGATGTTAATTAGAGTATCAGCATTTGACTGATTCTGACAGAATGAATGAAATTGCCAGAAGCTCGTGAAGAACAAGTACAGTGCCAAGAATCAAAATTCTGGGATCACCAACATTTATTTACACGCAAGCAGTGAATGAAAGAACAAGAGTCAGAAAACTATGTTAAAAGGAACCAGTCAAAGACAATAGGATATCCAGAAAAGGACAGAATTCAAGAAAGGAAAGTGTTTCAAGGGTATGCTCAACAGAGAAAAATTCCGAAGAAAGACAAATATGTTGTTAAATGATAAAACTAATCAATAATGATCTTTGCCTGATTAGTTTCAGTGAAATTGTGGAGGATGGAAACCAGATTGAAGAGAAGGGAAGAGAGATCTAAAAGAAAAAAAAAAATGAAGATGAATGTAGACTAGGCTTCCTGATGGCTTGGGGAAATTATAATTAAGAGTAGGTAGCTTGGGGGATAGGAGAGGGATATGTGTGATTGGTTCATTAGCACACTTCAGATGTAAGTGTTAGGATCTAAGGTTGGAAGTTTGTGGTCAGTAGAGTGGAAAGAAAAAGAGGATGAGGATGTTAAGTGTGACTGGCAAGGAAAGTGGTTGAAGTAATGTCCAAGATAGATTAGGGAAGATGGTAGTCATGTTAAATCATGTTGTCTTCTTAAATTGTGTTTAGATGCAGAGTTTTCCATGAACTAAGAGAGAAGGGATTCTGTGAAAGAAGTGAAATTTGTGGAGATATTGAAGGCTAATAGAAGCAAATGGAGAAGCTTATTTTTAGAGATTGAATTAAGGATGTTTAGAATTTTCAGATGTTAGACAATTCCAAATAATATAAAGGTACAGGGTTTGGTTCTAGGAGTGGGTTTTTGAAATGGAGCATGGATTATAGTTTGAGAAGGCAATGAAGGCAATAACTTTGATGCTAGAATTTTTATATAGACATTGAAGTTACTGAAGACCTAAGGTTGTAGAAAAATGGATGAAGAAAATTGCCTGAGAAGTAAACGATAACAGCAAAAAAGTATAATGGTGTGAACATAAAAGGAATAGATTTTACATGAAATTAGAAAGTAAACATGTGGAGGCAGCAATGCAGACCTAGAAGAATGCTGATACCACTTCCAGTCTTCAGTAGTATTTAAGGTATAGGATTTCGAGTACTTACCCCTCAAAATGTTTCTGAGGGAGGTAGTATTCTTGTTGAAGTGTCAAACTTCCATTCAGTCTAAGAAGTAAAATGATCATTCTGTGATGATGCTGAGGATGTATAAGATTTAGGTAAAAGGAATCAAATTTCAGAATCCACAGTGGAAAAGGTTAGAATGTCTCTAAGCACTGTGGGAGGAATTAGAGAAAAAAGTTCAAGATAGGTATGGTTGACAGTACAGATTGGAAAATGTTAAGAAAATAATAGGGCCAGCCCCAGTGCCTAGTGGTTAAGTTCTGCATGCTCCACTTTGGCGTCCCAGGTTCGATTCCCAGGCACAGACCTTCACTTGTTGGTGGCCATGCTGTGGTGGCTGCTCACAAACTAAAAGAGGAAGATTGGCAACAGATATTGGCTCAGGGTGAATCTTCCTCGACAAAAAAAGAAAGAAAGGAAGGAAGGAGAGAAGGAAAGGAGAGAGGGAGGGAGGGAAGGAGGAAGGAAGGAGGAAGAAAGGAAGGAAGGAAGCAAGCAAGCAAGCAAGAAAATAGTGGATGCTGGGAAAAAGGAGGGATGAACTATCTAATTTGGTAGGGGAGAAAACAAGGAGAAAAATAAGGAAATTAAGCTAAGCTGGGAGGGGTGAAACTCAACAGTTTAAACAAAGGAATCTTCATGATATGCATAAAGGCAAAGGGAATGTACTTAGTTGAGAGAGTTTGAATATTAGGAAGAGGAGAAGATTAATAATGGAAGTAACCTTTCTTAAGAAAAAAATAGTGTCTAGGACATATGTGGAATGGTTAAATTTATAGCACGAAGAGAATTTTATTGTATCCAAATATTGGGTCCTAAATTACTTTTAATTCTTAACTAAACATAGTTTGAAGTCTTTCCTAGTGTAAACTTTAAAACTACCATTGTAGCTATAGGTCTCTAACACTTCCTTTCCTCCTGTTGTAAGGAAGCTGGAGAGTGAGCTTTCTCAGTTCTCGTTGTGAACCTCTAATACTGTAAAGTGGGCACTTGGTCTGTATGTATTAACTAGCACTGAGTTTAGGATTCCACAAAGTCTCCTAAGCCTGTAGATAAATGGGGACTAGTGCATTCTGTTCCAAAGGAAATAAGAGTAAATAGACAATGGTAGAGAAGGTAATAAGAAGAGCTTCAGAGAAACAGAAAATAATTTTAGAAGAGAAAGCAGTAAATTGTATAACAAGCAATTCAGAATGGATTTCACCTGTTTAATAAAAGTTAGATGAAGTTAAGGCTTTTGAGAAACTGACTGGAGTATGTGAGTAATAAAATATATTATCTTTATTAACCTATCACTTATATTTCTAATAAATATGTAAATTGGTTATTTTTCTCTGTTGGCAACACCTATTAATACCTCAACCCAAAATGTGGTGGAAAAATAATTTCATAAGGCTAATCATTTCCCTGACGTATTTGATTGAAGTGTGTGTTTTATGTTTTACTCCACAATCATAGGATTTATTTAAATCCTATGATTCATTTGTGTTAATAGGTCCAAGTGTAGTCACTGCAACATAATTCTACACAACGAGTGGAAGAATGCAGTTGAGCACACATTTTGAAGCACTAAAATACATTGATTTTAGCCCTTGAAAATCATGGTCAAGTTTCTTTTAAATGAGAAGTAGTGAGCTTTATTCGGGTTTACATTTTTTCTTCTTACTCATGAATTCCATATGACAATTTTATGTATTTTATTTTATTTTTTTGAGGAAGATTAGCCCTGAGCTAACTGCTGCCAATCCTCCTCTTTTTGCTGAGGAAGACTGACCCTGAGCTAACATCCATCCCTATCTTCCTCTACTTTATATGTGGGACGCCTACCACAGCATGGCCCGCCAAGCAGTGCCATGTCCGCACCCGAGATCTGAACCAGCAAACCCCGGGCCGCCGAAGCAGAATGTGCGCACTTAACCGTGGCACCACTGGGCCTACCCCAACAATTTTGTTTTTTTAAATAACTGTAAAACAAGTCTCAGAGATCATTTAAAAGAGAGCTAACGATACAAAAATTACTGTTTTGTATTGGTCCATTGGTCTGCCAGGTACTAATGTTAATTTGAAAAACTTAACAATTCAAGTTGAATAGATTTCAAACATTTATTAATAAAAATACACTTGGGAATAAGTAACATATACTTTGCGTTGTAATTACAATTCTTTTTAAAATTTTAAAAATTTGTTTTTGATTCTTTTAGATTTTTTCCCAGCTTTTTTGAGATATAATTGGCATATAACACTGTATTAGTTTAAGATGTACAACATAATGATGTGAATATGTATATATTGTGAAATGGTTAACACAATAAGTTTAGTTATCCTGTAATTCTTAATAAAATTATTACTTCACTTCCTGTTAGGGTTAGGCTCAGGGAACTTTTCCAAAATCAATACAACTACAGTATTCTTTTTAACATCAAAACAGTTCCTCTTTTTTGTTTTATTTCTCTGATTATTCTGAATATTGTCCATTGATATGTATTATTTCAAATTTGCACTTCAATTCATATCAGATTTGCTTGGCACCTGTACCAGGTTTTGAATGCTATATGCTTTCCCTTGACATTTAGTTTTACTTGTGTTATGTCCTAAAAAGTAAAGAGAAGTGAGATTCATTGTAAGGGAAATTTAACATATGTGTACATATGTACACATATAAACATACATATAAGCTCTTACTGAAATTTCCCCAAATCTTTCAAATATTGATTTATTATCAATCTTACCATTATACATTCTACCCATTTTATATGTATTCTCTGTGCATTGATTACCTTCTATATTTAATGGACTCAATATTATTGATGAAAGTCTAAGACACAGATACTCAGGATTTGCTCAGTCATGGAAACCACAACCCCAGTACTCTGAAATCTTATTAGAAAACATCAGTCCCTCAGTTCATAAGGAGGCATGGGCTGTCAACTCTATGTTCAGTACTGTTCTAGATAGCTTAGATGTTATGAGAGACACAGTAGCTTAGAGGAATATTTTATGTAAGTTTAAGCTTAATATTTTATTAACTAATATTGTGATACTTTAACCAAAATACTTTCATGAAATATGTAATATGTATATGTGCATATATATTAAAACATATCACATCTTATATGAAAGCTCCTATTGATAAAATATTACACTTAAGCTTAATTCTCTAAAGCCTATAAATTCTTAAATATAAGTGAAGAGAGTTAAGAAAGCTCTTGGAACTTAAAATAGTAGGATTACCCAAACATTCAATAAATATGGTCTTGAGCATTTCTTTTTTATGTGGGTGGTGTAGAGGAAATTGGAAAGATTATTAGAATAGGAGTCAAGAGACCTAGTTTTAGCTCTGATCATGCTGCTGAGCCATGTGATCCTAGACATCATTTAATGTCTTTGGGTTTCAGCTATCTCATATTTAAAATGGGAGTTTGGAATGCATTGTTTTTTAATTCTTCATTGATATAAAATTCCATCTGCATTGGAAGATAAATCCTGAATTTAAGATGTTACTGCTAAACTTTCAAAATATTATTCATGCACTGTGAATACTGTAACATTTTACCTAGGCCTATTGTCCACCTTAACTCTCTTCCCCCAAAATTTCAGCTGTTGGGGAAAATATTTGTTCCTGTTAGAAATATTAGTCTGAGAAGCAGTGTTAGAGCTCAGACTCTGGAACTAGACTGCCTGATCAGTCCCACCACTTATTTGCTGGGTCATGCTGAGAAGGTTACTTTCTGTGCCTCAGACTCCTCATCTGTAAAACGAGGATAATGCTACTACTACCTCAAAGGGTTATTGTAAGGATTAAATCAGTTAATATATAATATGTAAAGCTCCTAAAAACAGTGTCTGGTACATAGTAAGCACTATATAAGTGAAGCTATTATTTTATTCTTTTACAGAATACTTCAAAAATTTATTATTTCAAATAAGCTGTATTGAAGCCCGTGCATTTTTGATGTGCAGGCATTCTTTCTAGAATTAATTCTTTTTGTTATATGCATTACAAATATCTTATGCTAGTTTGTGGCTCCTAGTTTAGGAGATAGCTATCTTACCAACCCATGCATCAGGACGGCTGCACCTGTACTCTTGAGCTTTGTCATTTCTAAGGCAACAGAGTTGGGTAGAAACAACAAGAACACTGACATCAGATAGGGAAATAAATAGAAGCATTACCAAAAAATATTAGCCAAAGAGGAGATGGAGCTAGAAAAGAAAAAAGGGGAAATGTTACAAGGGAGGATGTTGGAAAAAGAAAAAAGAATTAAACAGGAGTTGAGTTGGGCGGCGGGGAGGAGAACGTGTATGTGAGAGAGAGAGAGAGACGAGAGAAGAGAGAGCCATTTCATGACTGAATATTTCAGATCATAAGTTTTAGAGGAGAGACCAACCTCAGCCACTTATTAGTTATATGACCTTATACAAATTTTCTAACAAGTAAAACTGAGAAACATAGTTAGTCCTATCACATACAGTTGTTCTGATTAAGTGACATAATCATAATATGTGCAAAGCTCTTAGCACAATTCCTGGCATGTACAAAGTACTACTAGTGTTCATAACTTAATTGTGCAGGAACGTTAGCATCAAATTCTAGAATACAAGATTTTAAATGTGTACTTTTTAAAGCTTTGTTACATTTCATTTTGTATGCCTTGATCAAGTAAAATTTTAGTCTAAAAACATTACTGAAGAAAAATAAAAAAGCTAGACAGAAATCTGATCAGTGGTTATCTGGGCTGGCAAGGAAGGGATTGACAACAAAGTACCACCAGGGAAGTTTTTAGGATGGTAGAAATATTTAGTATCTTGATTGTGGCGAGGTTGCATGACTATATACATTTGTCAAATGTCGTAGAACTTCACACTTAGGTATTGCATTTAAATGAATTTTTTATATATTACCCAAATAGTACTAAACATATGCTAATCAAAAATTTCACTTAACCTAACACATCCCCAAGAAATTAAAAGCCAGGGCCCCTTCCAAAATAAGGCTCCAGTGAGGCATGGTAATGGGTGGGGTTGGCCTACAGCTTCAGAAGAGAGACGAGATGACTATAGCGGATGAGCTAGAAAACAAAGAAAGAACGAAAGCTTTAGGTGTATAGCAGCAGTCAATAAACCAAGAAAGATCAAGAAAAGGATTTAGGGTTGACAGTTCTAAGAACAGGCAAGGCAGTTAACAAAGAAATAGATTCTGGATAGTCTTAATATTCATTGATAGTAACTAAAGGAAGAAGAACAGATATGAGAAGTAATTTTAACTTGTGTTGGACAAGCTGAGTTTTAGGCGCTGATGGAGTATCCATTTGGGGCTGGCTAGGTAGGAGACAACTAGAAATGTGAGTCAAGCTTACAGGAAAGGTAGGAGCTGAAGGTAGGAACCTTCAGCATTCAAGTGACACTTGAAGCTATGGACTTAGATGTAATCGCTCTAAAAAAGAAAGTTAATAACAACACTTTAGAAAATGCATATATTTGAAAGAGAGGCTGAAACAGATGAGCCAACAAAACAGTCTGCTCGAGCGAATTGAAGGAGTTTCAGAAAAGTGCCGCACTAAACAGTTGAAGGAGAGAATATCAATGATAGTGTAAAAAGCTGCATTGAAGTCCAGTAGAATGGTGCTGAGGAATGACCCCTGGATTTGGCAAACATGCCATTTTGGGTAACCTTTGAGACATAAGTTTCACATTATCAGACTTACCTTAGATGCAGTACTCAGTAATGAAGTTTTTCTTTGAGTAAAGTCACCATGGAATGAGAGCCCAAAGAAGAGGAGGTTCCTATTAATTGTACCAGCAATAACCAGATGACATCTTGCCCTTGACTCAATATTGGCAATACAGTAAGAGGCTCTCTATGTTTAGGTTTTCATACTTTATAGCTCAAATATATAAGGCTCACTTGTACAGGCATAAGGGCTCCAGTCATGTAAAGACCCGTTGTTTTTATACTAGATGTAGTAGGTCCCACTTACAAAACTTAAAATGCTGTTGAATAACTGATGACTAAGATGTTAATTCCATATATTACAGATTTTATTTTTGGGAGACCCAGTATAAGAACCAGCTCAGACTAGGGCATTGGGAGGGTTTTAGTTTGGAGTAATTGCAGAACTCATTGATCAAAACCAATTTTTTTCATTGCATTTCCTCAGTCAGAGATTTCTGTGGGTTAATAAATCCTTCTTTTAAAATGCAGTCAGCATTTTGCATAATTAAGTCACTGTGGTATAAATTATTTTAATCCATAATTGAGGTTAGCACCCTCTGTAGGTACTATTTTTATTTCTAGCTAATGAATTGAAAAATTAAGGTACAGATCAGTTAAATAACTTACTCCAGTCATTTGAAGCTGGAATTTAAACTGAAGCAATCAGTTTGATGCCAGAGCTCATGCCCTTAACCTCAGGAAATGGGGACTTTACCTGTGACAAGTGAAGGATATAGAAATGTTAAAGCCAAGAAGGGGGAACATTGTGCAGAGAACAACGTGAAAGAACAATACTAGAGGTCTGGGAAGAGGAGAACAGGAAGAGAGGAATTCAGAAAGGGAGATTCAATGTCAGTGGAGACCAACTCAGTCTAGTTTGCAGTTTTATTTAGGATCCTCGATGTAACTAGTATTCCCTTGTGGATATTTGGATGGTTGCATGAAGTTCAGTCCAGTCTCTGGCTTAGGCTACTCTTCCCTGATGTCGCTTCATCTAATCCTTGTCCTTCTTGCTCTGAGAGTGATTCTATCTAATTTTTATTCCTCTTTCCTCTCAGTATTGAGCAGAAACGTTTCTTGAGATGTCCCTATTCATGAAAAATTTAGGATACATTTCTTTGAATCCTGAGGCAGTGTTATACTATATGATGTTAATTACTCTGTGTAGTCATGCTTGTACCCTTGACCAATAATAATAATCATTACCATCTTTAAAGAAACACAGCTTGATAACCAAGCATAAGTACTGTTTAAAATCAATATATCTAAATATATCTTTGTCTCATTGTAAATAATTATCCCCAACTTAATGGTGACCCTAATTTAATGAAAAATTTTAATATCATTTTGGAAAATACTTATTTAGCCAACATGGATAAAATTATATAATAAAAACTAAAATGTACTTCTTTCCTTTTAATCACACTATTACTACCTAAGCTTCACTAATTTTATTGCAATTCATAACCCCAATGTAAATCATTTTCTAGAATGATCATCATGGATACATGGAAGAAATTACTATTACAAATCTTTTCTCTGTTCTTGGGTTGGGAGCTTATGTTGCATTTATAATTTATAATCATAATTTAATTTATTTTAGTGATTTTCCCTAATTTCAGTATCAAAAAATATTCTTTTTCTCTACAGGTTTTTTCAATTTAATTTTCCAGGCATAGTTTTATCTTCTTACTTGATATGCCTGTTGTTTGCAACATGATATTAGCTCTAAAGGAAATGCAAAGATTTTACAACTTTTGTGTATACTACCACTGAAAATATGAACTGAAATATCGTATCTAAAAATTGACATTCATTTTACTCTTGGTAATTTTGCCCTATTTATTTGACTCCTTTCTCTGTATCGTAATCCCTTTCTGATTCTACTATTCCTGGAGGAGGAACAAAGCTAGGCTCACTATTTCACACTTTTACTATGGTTTGGGGGACGTGATCACGTGTTTAGATCTTTTTAAGAATCTCTGCATTATGATGGAGTTCTGCTGTGAATGATTTCTCACTCCTTATCTGCCTCTTTGTGAGCCTGACTTAGAATTAAAAGATATCTTTACTACCTTCAAAAATATTTTATAATATTATTTTAATGACATAGTTAATATAATTTAAATTTACTTAATAAATAAAGTCTCTCAGGAGTCTTAGAAACGCTGAAATGAAAAATAAAGAAGTAGTCAGTACGAACACTAGCAAATATCATAAAAATTGATTTTGTAGAAGTTATATTGTTTGGGTTTTCATTTTTATTAGTTACATACCTTAGGTCAAACATTTTGGTAATTGTTACTAGCATTTCATTTTCTACACAATAATCTTTGTGAGGAGATTAGAATTCTTCATATAGGAAAAAATCTACAGACTGTAATTAAACACAATTTTATAAGCAAAATATCTGACTAGTTAAAAATTTCAAAATCTCACCGGGTATTTGGAATCATACCATGACAATTTTTTAATAAGAATTTAGAGGATCAAAAATAAGGCTAAATACAAAGGAGGTTGGAATACAGCGATCTCAGTTTTAATGTGACGTGGGCAAACTTACATAAGGTTTTATTATAGCACAAGGAGTAATCTCCACTAAGTTTCTCTTATATACGAGAAAAATTGTGTGATCTCTTTTCCAGCATAGGTCTTATCTCCGTTTTTATATGATGGATGTTTTTACTTTTTTGTGATTTTTAAATCAACATTGTCAACATTTCTAAGTATATTTAAATTTCTATTTCTGAACGAACATAAATGTAAAGATGCATTTAAATTTCTTTATTATGCTCCTTTCAAACCTTCCTTGCAATCTTGTGATATGTGTAATAGTGGATGTAGTTGAAATAGTTTTGTGGCTACGTTAATTAGGCCCGAGATGTAGGACACAATGGTCTTTGATAATTATGTTATCTATATATATCAAAACATAATAAGATAGAGATAAGACATATACCCACAGTAATAATATGTGCTACTCTGTGGATTATATCTCCCTTAAAGTAGATTTTAGCCATCAGAAAAAAGACAAAACATTCCAAAGTGCTGAAAGCATATGGTAAGTAGTTTATTAACCCAATAAATCGGACTACCTTTGTATCTTTTATCAATGGTTATTGCACTTTTTCTTAGAAGCAATATTAATAACAACTGTTGTATTTCTTCTCTGATGGACTTTTATTTTAAATTTAGTTTATCTTCTAAAATATATCTTGTTTTTTCAAAGATATAGGAATTGTGAGCAACAAGTTAAAAATAACTAAATATTAGAAAGTTACTAACTTTTTCTCCTCAACGTGTCACTGTACATTAGGATAAAAATGTATATAGGTAAAACAATTACACTTTAGCTAGTCTAAAAGATCCTTCTAGATTAGATCACCCTTATGATTCTTTTTCCTGAGCAAATTTCCTGGTTTAATGAACTTTGCAAGACAGTCTGTGCTTATCTCTCTCTCCCAGGTACATGTGCTCTCTCTCTCTCTCTCTCTCTCTCACACACCCTCCTCCTCCCCATCCCTCTTTCCTCCCTTCTTCCTTCATCCTATTTCTCTCCCTGCCTCTGTGACACACATACACACTGTAAAGGAAATTTTAATGAAGGCAATACCAGGGCAAACAGAGTAAGAATTTCTGGAACACTTTATCTATTATTAATGAAATAGATATGACAACATAAAAAGACAAACACTTAAACCTCATTTGGCTTCAAAATTAACCAACCAGAGAGTTATATAGCAGAAGGAATCATGAAGAGTATCTGGTGCAAAACTATTCATTTTACAGATGATGAATTTCATGCTCAGAAAGGTGAAAGGAAGTGCTTATTGTTACAGGGCTTGTAAAATCAAGACTCAGACCCAAGTCTTGTTTCTTCTTATCTTTTAAACCAGTGCTGTTTTTAAGATTTTCTTCAATCCTATGTATCATAAATATACCCATTACCATAAATCTGGGGAGTTTCAAAGCCCTGTCAACTCTGTGATGGTTACCTCCTCTACACACTCCATGCACGAAACCCTGATCTTCCGCTATGGACCAAGTACACCTTGATTTTAAATGTTGAAACCTAAAATGGTGGTAAAATACAAGTCCTCTGAAGATAACACCTCAGTAAATCTGTTCAAAACCAGATATACTTTCTTTCTTTAGATCACTAGGTCACTCCTAATCACTTATGCCCTAAAGGACTTTGAATATCAGTTTCTTTTGACTGTAGTGAAAGGAGTCTGTGAAATTTGTCTGTAGCATCTCCTCTGAAGTATTATTTAGTGGAGATGGCAGAGAGTTAATAGAGAAACAGCAGACAAGTATACAGAGTAACAGGTAACCTACATATCTAAAATAGATTCTGTTAAGGTTTAGAGGATAATTCAAAAAACTATAGCTCATAAGTATTGGCCTCAAGGTAGTACAACAGTTTTGTAAGTTTCTAGAGTGTCTATATTTCATTTAATTCTATGTTTCACTTAGGCATATTTGAAGTGTACCTTCTACATTCCTGGGAGCAAAGGAAAGATCATTTTATAAGCAAAGACATTATAAACAAAATCGAATTATCTTTTCTTTCATTTCAAATGTGTCAGTTCCTAGTGACCACAGAAGAAGAATCCTCGAAATTGATTTGGAAATAAATATTTCTCAAACCCTGTGTATCTTAGTTGCACAGTTAAGGTTAAGTTTGTTTACACTTTAAAAGAGAATACTTCTGTTTGCCCCAGTACTAGTATGGAAGTAATTTGGTACATAATTTATCATTTTTTCACAATATTTATTTCCATACCTTTTCTCAATTTAACTTGTTCCAATATTTGTTATTCTCTGCATCACATTTATTTTTAACAAATAATTCAATAACAAAAGTTTACTTTTTATGAAGTTCTAGTTTATAATAAAGTTTTAGCATAAAAAATATCAGAAAATTCATTATAGGCAGCCCCTATTTTGTGTTTTTTTTAAAATAACACTTATAGCATTTTTCTGGGCTGGCCCTGTGGCCAAGTGGTTAAGTTTGCGTGCTCCATTTCAGTGGCCCAGGGTTTTGATGGTTCAGATCCTGGGCGCGGACACGGCACCGTTCACAAGGCCATGTTGAGGCGGCGTCCCACATGCCACAACTAGAAGCACCCACAACTAAAGTGTACAACTATGTACTGGGGGGATTTGTGGAGGAAAAAGCAGAAAAATAAATAAATAACATTTTTCTTCTATATAATGTATAGTCATTGTGGACATTTTATAAACTATATATCAACCCAAATGAAAAAACAATAGCACTTATACTTACTTCCAATAACCAGTGATAACTGCTAACACTCTTAAATTTTTATCACTGTCTCTGTCTTTTGCATAGGTTATGTGCATATATATTTTTATGAATATATATAGTTTTCCAGATTATAGTTTATAAACTATCATATCATATCTGCCATTTAATCTGTTTTATAATTACTAATTGCAGTGCACACTATATTCATCATTTTTCCTGGATGTGTAATGTTCTGTAGATATACCATAAATGCAGTTAACTAATCCCCTATGGTTGGACATTCAGAATTTCTTTTCCCAGGCCTTCACAACAGTGATGCAATGATTATACTTATATGTACATCTTTGTACTTTGATATTTTTCTTGAGGAAAGATCCTGGGAAGTGGAATTTCAGGTTCAAAAATATGACCCTTGTAAAGCCTTCTGATATGCAGTAACAAATATGTTGTATTTTTCAGTAATTTTTATTGTTGTACATCAGGTACTTGGAAAACACTCATATAAATGAATATAAATTAATTTTTTGTCAACAGCTGGTATATGACTGTCAATCTGAAAAGTAAGTTTTTTCACAGTTATCAGATATTGAAAGAACAGTTAAAATAGTTAGTAAAACCAAGAACAGTATTTTGTTTTTGAATTACACTAAATATTACATATTCTTATTTATCTCATGAGTCATTTTAACAATTTCTATTCTTACTCCTCTGACTATTGAAAGTCATCAGTAAGTTATTTTTGTAGTCTATGCTACTGAATCTAGAAATTAAACATAAATAGCTATACTTTCTCCTGTGTAATTTTCACCTCAAAGTGAGCAAATAGCTCCGTAAACTGATTATACCTTTTTCTTTATTGCACTTAATTTGGTACATACCTATATGGTGATTAGCATTTAGTGATTACATAAATTTAGCCCTTTTAACTTTGTTCGTTTGGGGTATGTTCTTTCTGTCACTCATCATTATCGTCTGTAATCTTTTGTTTCGTGCCTCTTCCGCATTGTTTGCATTTTCTTAGAAGAAAGGTTTGTAAACTAAGATACATAGGATAGTTATCAAAAGTAATTTTTTTCTCCCCTCAATGATTTGGCAAAATATGGTTAATTTAAAAAATATGTTTCTTGGGGCTGGCCCAGTGGTGCAGCGGTTAAATTCGAGCGTTCTGCTTCGACAGCCTGGGGTTTGCTGGTTCTGATCCCAGGTGGACAGGGCACCGCTTGGTAAGCCATGCTGTGGCAGGCATCCCACATATAAAGTAGAGGAAGATGGGCATGGACGTTGGCTCAGGGCCAGACTTCCTCAGAAAAAAGAGGAAGATTGGCAGTAGTAGGCTCAGGGCTAATCTTCCTCCAAAAAAAAAAAAAGTTTCTACTATATAAGTAATATACTTCCTTAGCTTCAATCAGAAAAATGTCTTACATAATATTTCGTTTTATGTTCAGATTACATTTATGATATCTCTATGCATATTTTATGAAAATCAATTAGATTTGTTAAAGCTATACTTTATATTGTTATCAATTATTTGGATGGGTTTAACAGAAAACAACTTTTGTTGGAAATCCTTCACTGCTGATTAAAATGATATTGCACAAATACCTTTAATTTTTAAATTTCACTGGAAAACAAATTTAACATCTACCTTTTAAAAGGATAAAATTTAGAATTAATCCAATTATAAAATGCAAATGTTTAATGATCGTTCTACAAGTTCTTGATATGTTATTTTGTTAAAAATGTGAACAATATAAATCCATTTTCTAATCTCAGATTAGTAAAAGTACATCTTAGTTTTGTGAGGACGTGATAATCAAAGAAAAGGGAATTACAGTTGTGATTATTTTGATCAGAAACCCTTTGGAAACAACAAATTAGTGAAATTTTTTTGATCTCAATTAAAGAAGACTGTTTTAAACTGAAGTAAAATATTTTTATAGAGACAGAAGAAAGGGATGGAGCTGGGAGGAGGGAGAATGTTTAAAAAGTATTAAATTAGCCACAAGAATTTGGAATACTAACCAATGCAATTTCCAGATTTAAATAATATTAACAATCTTAGAATTCCATGATGTCTGTAATCATAGGTTGTCTCATTTTTTCCTGATTTTTGAGGTTATTTCCTTGAGCTTTGATATTGGGCTTAAGAATTTTCCCTCTTAAGATTCCCAGATTTGAGCATTTCATTTAAGATCACAAGATGGATCACTGAGTCAGCAGTCTTGCCGTATTCTGATCACTATTGGGCTGCATTGTGAATTGCATTACTGCCAAACTTGTGCCATACTTCAGTCATAGAAGTTTGGGGTATGCAGCTACTTTGAGACCCCAAGAGCTGTGTGTGTGTGTGTGTGTGGCAAAACAAACTTAAAACTGTTACTGTTTGAAGTGCACTACAGAAATCACTGAAGGTGTACTGGTGATCTTTGTAGCACACATGTAAGTAGTGAAACCAGAGCAACCACTGCCCTACTGCCAATTAATCTGGCCATTTTCAACTACGTCTCTGGATACAAAATCCAGAATGTGTTATATGATTTTAGGAAACACATTAAATCAGGAACAACAAAATATTGGATTTTTTAAATTAAGTGACTGAGAATGAACCAGGAGCTCCCAATTTGAGAAAAACAAGTATTTTGAGCTATTATGAATTCCAGAAAATCTACGTTTGAATTTTCTTTTTGTTTTCTGCCTTAAAATTTTTAGAGTGGAAAAAAAAACCTCTTGTATAATTTAAATGCATTATTAAGAAAACCAATGAGATAAGCTTTGATAAAAATGCCATTTGTCAAGTAGAAATTCTAAAATTGATGGTATTTAGGAAGATTTGTTTACACATGTCCAAAAATTACAGGGCCACTTCCAGTATAATTTAAATAAACTGTCTTATTTATGAAACAAGATATTAATGAAACAAAAAATCATTTTATTAGTTTACTTAGTTAATGAATTTCCTTATACCAAAAAGAATTTGAGACCGTCTGAATATTAGAGTTTAATACACTTAAACAGATATCTCTTCAATAAATGGACACAAACATGCAAACTTTTGTCGTAAATGTGTTTGTCCAAAAACACTGATCGTCCCATTGATCTCTTGATCAACTTTTATTATAGTTTGTAAATGCTTTGATATTCAATTTGATTTTGAACATATAATGACTAGTTTTTTCGGCATACTCAAATTACAAAATCAAATCAAACCACTAAGATGTCTTCTGTGATGAGCCTAGTGTCTTCACTTATAACAGTATGAATCAGAGATTCCTAGATAAATTTTCCTTCTAAACCTATAAGCCAGCATTTCCTGAAATGTATTTTTGAGACTATTTCAGCAAGATATTAACAGATAATAGGTGAGACGAGAGGGGAGATTTCTGTGATCAAATGACCATTCTTTATTGCAGAATTTTCAAGACTTTTTATATGCAAATTTGTAGTGTTAATCTGAAAGAGAGAGAAGATTGAACAAAAGCTGCCTCTTTAGCACTTTCACTTATTTTCCTTTTATAGAGTACAGCAATGGATATCAGAGTTGAAAGAAAGTTTAGAAATTACATATTCTGTTCTCCCACCAGATAGTGAAGAGCTCTTCTACTTGCATTGATTCCTCTAAATTGTTTTCCATTCCATGTAGGAAGAAAAAAAAGACTGAAATTGGTTGAAACAAAAATAATCTATTGAAAATATTATTTGTGAGTTATTTTCCTTGGAAAGAAGGACCAGCAAAGAAAAGTCAACTTGCTGGTGAAGAATCCCCTATGATAGATCTCTTTATGAATACGATATTTTCCTCTAGGATGCTCTTATTTGTGGAGTGTTTTTTTAATGAGAATAGGTTTTTAAAACTGTAGAAAGGAATAGACGACTTCGTATGAGCCAAATAATTTTGGAGAGAGTCATGGCTGGTTACTGATTGTCCTAAGGATTAGCCTCCTAGGAGAATTTAAAATTATAAGTTAGAAGTATATTTATGCAAGTTCGTTTACTGTATGTCCACTAAGGTGCTCCCCTGAGATTTCATTGGTTAAGGCTCTAACAAAGAATGTTTCCATTTAGGGGCCATCTGTAGATGATGAGTGAGTCTGGAGGCAAGATGTGTTTGCGATTGAAATCTAGTTGACATTATTTAAATGGTTATATCACTCTCTCTATTTGCATCTTTGTTTGCTTATAGCAAATACAGATTAATATCCTTCTTAGATCCCTCCAGTGATCTGTTAAATATAAATGATGTTCCATAAATCTGATTCTGTAAAATCTTTAAACCATTGCTAAGGAGAGAGGTTCTTTTGCAAAGCAATGTTAAACCAATATGTTTTAACACAGGTGTCAGCAAACTGTGTCCCGTGGACCAAATCCAACTCACTGCCTTTTTGTAAATAAGGTTTTGTTAGAATAATATCTCATTTGTGTGTGCATGGTCTACAGCTGCCTTCATGTTGCAATGGCACAGTTGCAGCAGGGACCGTACCGTCGGCAAAGCCTAAGATATTTACTCTTGGGCACCTTAGAGAAAAAGTTTGCCAATGTCTGCCAGTATATATCCCGTTGCTAGCTGGTAATCAGAAAGAATTTAATGTAGCTGCATAGGGAGTTGATGTCCAGAAAATAGTCTAAACATTAGAAAATGCATATATATATGTGTGTATGTGTGTATATTTATATGTATGTGTATATATATTTATATATGTATATATAAAATGTGTGTAAACTTCCTTGTCTGTTAGTGCTGTTCACATTTAAAATACTATTTTGCTACTATGATATCAAAATGAAACTTTTTTAAAGAAACTTTCCAAACACTCAATTTAGCTAATTTTTTGATGCTGGGATACCTTTTTTATTCCTTTGCCCTTGGAGAAAATAAACATATATACCTGAGAATCTCTCTTGAGGTACAAACAATTCCAAAATTGCACTTTAGTAGACTAATAGACATTTATACTTGACTATATTTCACGTTCATATCATGGAGGTACTCACGTGATTTTATATATTATTCAATTTATATTAACATGATATTTATATTCCCCATTTTATAATTTGGCACAGAATCAACTAATCAGATCATCATTAAAATGTGACTCTTAAAAAAATTGCCTCACTTTATTGAATAGTTGATTTAAATTTGCCGTTGTACTTGGAGGTTATATAATATAAGCTCTTTATACATTATTTTATTCAAAATTTTCTTACTTCTTTTTATCTTATTTTAATTAATGAATTTTTACTTAAAACTTTTTACTTAAAAGAATTATCAGATTTACAATGAGATGTTTTTTCAGGATAAGTATTAGAATACCTGTTTTTGAACAGGCACACTTTTGACTAGATATCTTTACTGCAGTTATAAAGTTATGATCTTATGCAAGGGGTATGTATGTGTGTGTTTACATTCCTACTTACACCCAGTGCTTGTGACTCTACATGACAACATTTTATTATAGATACTCACTTGAGCCCACTAAGCTATGATTATTTTTCACAGTCTGTAGATTGGTAGTATACAATAGAGATTTTGTTTTTCCATTATGCATGAGAAATGAAATTTTCTTACAAAATCTCTTTAATAAAAATCATAAATATACCTTTAAAGCACTTTTTTCATGTTTGCTAAGACTTCCTACCTGACTTTAGTTCTTTTCTGAACAAAGTTTTTAAAGACCCTCTTGATATTTATAACTGATATGTTTTGAGGTAGCACCTGTTATAGAGAACATTAATCTCATTTTGTAATAGGCTTATCATCTCACTTTTTCACCTCCTTACATTCTTTTTTTTTTCCTGAAATTATTTCAGTAATAATTTGCACCTTTAGTGGTGTGGTGTGTTCTCAGAAGTCTTATTTGAAGTACCTCTTTCTTGATCCTAGTTCTAGAAAATTCAAGTCAAAAGATCTTGATAACTGCCTCTACATATATGCTGAGGCAACCTGCTTTAATATATGGGCTAATTTTATGATAATACTTTCTAAATGCAATTGTAAAATTGTATTTGAAACCAATTAGACTTACAACTTTTTTCCAGTAAATAAATCAAATCTTGATGAATTACAAACAAAAGTTCTTATATTATTACTATTGTCAAATTTATGTGCTGTCAAATATATTCTCCTGGACGTACATATACCAGAAAGTGTTTTCTATCTAATAAAGATTTGTTGTCTTCTGTTTAAATTTGTTTACATGTTATTCAGATCAAAATTATTTTACTTATTTAATAATCATGCTTTTATTCACCTAATTGCATACTTTGAATAAATCTAAAAAATAATATATTTAATTTGTACATACTACCTTGAATGAAAGTAATATATCAGCTTGGCATTTCTTCTTTTTACATCCTGTAAGTAGGGCTCAGATAAGAACTAAACATTAATTTTATGGGTTTTTTTCTACTCGATAGGTGCTATGGATATAGAGGAGAGAAATCGCCAAATGAAAATTAACAAATACAAACAGGTAGCCGGATCAGATTCCAGACTGGAACAAGATTACCATTCGAAGGCAAGACATTTTTCTTTTTAAAAGTTGTAAATTAATCAATCATATGAAACCATTAGAGTCTCTTAAACTACTGAATGCAGATTAGTCAGACAAACATATAATGCAATGACCCCATATTATTATTAAATGCTAAAATTTATAAAGTATTTACATACCAACTTTTAGATATAGAATTTGCCTTATTAAAAATATCACTTTATAGTACAGGAGATTAAAGAAATGAAATTCATAAGTGATCTGAAGAACAAACCTTTTAGAATTTTTCATTTTATAAGGCTTGTAAAGGTCCTAACACCCTCAAAAATGTTTAGGAAGAACTCTTCTCTTCTTATAGTTTTCCTACATATAGAACTTTTTATTTTATAATATTCTAATTAAATCTGGTTTACTAATGAGTTATTGGAACAAAATACATATTCATGAGGTGTTGTAAGGAGTTCAAAAGGTTTTTCAGTGAGAATCTTTTTGAACTACTCTTTGAAAATAAGTTGAGGTATCAGGTCTAGCAAGGTAGGGAAAAAAGAGTATTATTTCATTGTTCTTGCCCTCCATTGCCTTTGTATTTTAAAAACAATTTTAGTTTCGTGATGTTGCTCATGGCCAGAGTCATGAAAAGACTTTGCCCTGATGTATTTATTTCAGATTTAATAAAAGAATGAAAATAGTAAAACTCACTCATAACATTTAGTTATTATGTGCTCTATGACTTGGTAATTTAATCATTGCAATCATGTAATATTTATGGTTTGTGTATCTGTGTGTTAGAGAAAAGAAGTTTGGATTTTTTATAGATCTATTTTATACTTACCTACTGAACCTTCAGTTTCTCTCCATTATACTCCATTCTTCAGTAAAGTCAGGACTTAAGTAAAGCATAACTGGCTATGTTGGATAAGCATATGTGGTAGGTAGCACAGGTTTCTACTTCTGCATTATACAACATAGAGGAGGCAGATATTCTTATATCAGCATCATCTTCCAAACCACCAGTCTCTTCCCCAAATTACGTAAATACTGACATGGTGAATACAAAACTGTCCATCACAGAATTCTAGTGTACTGGGAATGGCACACATCTAAAGCCAAGAGAAAGGTAAATTTAAGACAAACAAAATATCCTTGCATTTACTCTGCAGGTTCTAAACTTCTAGAAATTTTTCTCTAAAATGGAAATATGAATAATTTCAAATAGGTTCAGTGAATATCATAGAAAATAGTTCTGTAATGATATAATATTTCAGATACATCCCTAACCTTTTGAACTTGATATCAGAAATGATATCTATACCTTCCCAGGTACTTGTTTGGTATTTCTGCGTAGGGCTAAATAGGTGGACCTGATCTTTTGTGGCACGTGTTATTCTCTAATCTCTCAGTTATTCATTTTATATAATGCAAAGACCCAGGCGTAAAGTCCTAATAAAATAGGATATTAAAACTTCTATAAGCATATCTTCAGATAACACAAATATGTTGTTTATTTATTTATATCCTACTGTACTTCATGAAGGAATGTAGATTTTTAAAAAAATATATATATATATAAAATACAATAATACTGTCAATGAAGAAATGAGTATCAAGGGAAAATGAAGTCAAGACAAAACAAGGTAACACCAGAAGTAAAGTTTGTGAACAGAAGGCATAGTGCGAGCCTAAGCACCTGCTGCATGTGGGGCATATATTTTGACCAAGAGCTTCCTAATGAGCTGCAAAGGCAGGAAGGGAAACTGGGTCAGTGTATGATTCACATTCTTCATGCAATGAAAACAAATTCCTTAGGTGTAATACCAATCATTCTTGTTATGGATACCTGGCAGAAATTTATTATAGGAGGATAGACCAAAGGAATACTATAGGCATGTCTCAAATTTTTTTTCAGAAAAACAAATTTTAATTTCATGCCAATTCATAAATAAATGAGTGCTTGATGTTTCAATGATGAATGCTTGAGGTTTCAATGTTTTATAACTTTGACACCAATTATTTTAGGTTAGAAAAATTTAAGTCTTGGCAAATATACTAAGCCAATTGATCT
Organism: Equus asinus; assembly: GCF_041296235.1. Taxonomy (NCBI): domain Eukaryota; kingdom Metazoa; phylum Chordata; class Mammalia; order Perissodactyla; family Equidae; genus Equus; species Equus asinus. Next base: position 51,664,626 of record NC_091801.1, read on the forward strand.
CCTAGGTATTCTCTAAGGTAGTATTTTATAAAGTGTAGTCCCAGATCAGCAGCATGAAAATACCTGAGGACTTTTAGAAATGCAATTTGCTGGCCCCCCCAGACCTACTTAAAACTCTGGGAGTGGAGTCCCTGCTGGAGTTAGGCATTCAGCTGAATCAAAAAGGTAATCAAGTCATTAAGGTACAACTTTTTAGAAGGGTCCAAAACACAACTCTGTTTTGTTTCGCTGCAAATTGTTTCCTGATGTGGAACTATCTTTGCTGGGTCATCTTTCTCCCCATCATACCTAGCTTGATCTTCCTCTGTCATGGATCAAAGAGAAAATTACAGGGGATTCTTTTTTAGTCAAGGGTTTATATAGATTATTATTATTAATTTCTGTACTAACAGTTCCTTAGATTAAAATTTTCAATGGCATCCCTGTCTTTTTAATTAGGGATATTTAACTTATATTTCCATTCCTTTCTTCTTGATTTTGATAACAAGTGCCAGTTAAAGGCTTTCTATTGAGCTATGTGCTTTAATACGTTAGACATAATTCTTGAAAAAAATCGTTTTAACAGATGAGGAAACTAAGATGTAGAAAGGTTAAGTAATTTATCCACGTTCACATAGCCACTAAGTCATTGACAGTATTCTTTGTAGCTAATCTGGTTTTCAAATTTGAGACAATTTAGATTAAATTCAAAGCCTCAGACTATGGAGCATTTATACTATACTTCTGTACTTCTGAGCTGTATTCATGAAGTTCCAGTGAAGATATTAAGAAGCTTTGATGGAATCTAATTCAGTATTAGTGGAGGTTTTTTTTAAACTACGCAATCCACATTTTAAATGACATTGCCTCCCTGAATTTCTCAAGCCTTTTGCACCGATAGTTGTTAACAATTCTTACTAAGTTTTAAAAAGTCTACTTAATAACTCACTTTGAAAACATCTGTAGAGCAATGCCTATTAAGTTGTTGTCTTTCTAAGAATATTTTAAGTATACTAGGAAATTTGAAAGCAGAGAGTCTACATTTAATAAGAGCAGCAAAAGGCATGTGCAGACATGATTTCTATTTAATCAGTGGATGATTTCTCAGGGGTTTTCCCCTCAAAACAGAATTTAACTATGTAGCCAATGCACCCTTCCATGCCTATTGCATTCTCTTTATCCTAGCTTAAATGTGATTCATCTATTTTACTCTTCTGCAAAAATTTAAGGATCAACTTTTATTTTTTCTATAAAACCAATATTCTCTGCACTTCACTGGTTCAGAAAAATGTGATTTGTCTGTTAAATTCAACAGTGCAAATTATAATTCAGCATAGGCCAACTATCCTTCTGTGAGTTACATAATGATTAATTAACAAAATTAGCAAGAATTAAAAATCGAACAATGTGCATATGTATATTTGAAAATTAGTATGGAGAATTTGATAGTGTTTATTTAAATATATGATGTTTATTTTTTACATTCGATATATTTTATATTTTAAAATCATCCCAGAAGATATTTTTTAAGAGGGTAGTCCATAACATTTCTACAGAGAATGCTATACAGTTCATTGTACAGTATTTATTTGGAAGGCAAAGCTTATTTCTCTGTAGAAACAATGCTCTATTTTAAATGGTGATAGTGTTCCCACAAAATCATCACAAAAATATCTTACCCCTGTTATAGCACATATTTATATTACAATTTTCTGTTTTCTTATTTCTCTCTCAAGAATTAAGTAATATAGCTCATAAATTGCCCAGAAATTTTCAAATGTGGACCAGAAGTCCATACTAATCCATTTAACCCATAATCCAATAGATTGAGTCAATGTTCTGGGAGCAGAGGACAATGTAGGAGAAGAAAGAGTTTTTCTTCATTCATTGTGCATGCCTGATCCTAGGTACTTGTCACTGTTTCTCCCAGGCTTCTTGTCTTTTAAGGACCCATTCACTGATATCAAAGAGACATATTGGAATGAAAGCAATCCAACCAAAGCAATTTACATTATAATATGAGTAACACAACACAGAAATACTTTCATTTTTTAAAGAAAGCCCTATAAATACAAATACAACTCATATGATGGAGTTGTAAGCAATATCAATATTTACAAAATCAGACAGTTAAAGACAAAGTACTTCTGGTAAGTAGGTTGCCACTGTTAACTAAGTTGTTTCCTTAATTAGAGCTTAGTCCCTTCTCGACACTGAGTATACACATTCAGTGCCAGCCATAAGTGTTTTAAATGGACTTTTAAGACTCAGGCAATAGGGACAACAGAAGAGGGAAGACAGATTGGGACTGGTTAGGAGTGGCCATATATGGACTGTTTTTATTTGATGTTTGTAAGTCAGGAGTACTTTAAGACTCCAGTATCATCAAAATGTAGCCGCACTACATGAATATAGTGTAGTAGATGAGAACACAGCCTGGAGTCGAGCAAGCTCTACCTGGGTGACTCGGGTAGGTGAACGTCTTATTCTCAGTTTCTTTACTTGTTAAACAGGGCTTTGAGATCTGCTTCATAGGGCGATGATTAGGATGAAATGAGATGATGTACATAAATTTAGGAAAATGAGCAGTAAGTAGTGCAGAGAATATTCTTTATAATTATTGTTTTTATAATAGCAGCAAATGCAATCCTAGCCAAAAATAAATATGACGAGATCAAAAAGAATGGTAAAGAAATAATTGAATGAAAAGGATTTTAGTGTAACTCAAATATCGTTGAATGTTCCCTTTATTCTCAAATAAAGAAAATCAACACCACACACCAAAATAAACTCAAAATGGATCAAAGACCTAAAGATTAGGCCTGAGACAATAAGTCTTTTGGAAGAGAATATAGGCAGTACACTCTTTGACATCAGTTTCAAAAGAATCTTTTCGGACACTGTAACTCCTCAGTTGAGGGAAACAATAGAAAGAATAAACAAATGGGACTTCATCAGACTAAAGAGCTTCTTCAAGGCAAGGGAAAACAGAATTGAAACAAAAAAACAGCTCACTAATTGGGAAAAAATATTTACAAGCCACTTATCCGACAAAGGGTTAATCTCCATAATATACAAAGAACTCACACTGCTTAACAACAAAAAAACAAACAACCCGATCAAAAAATGGGCAGAGGACATGAACAGACATTTCTCAAAAGAAGATATGAATATGGCCAATAGACACATGAAAAGATGTTCATCATCGCTAATCATCAGGGAAATGCAAATCAAAACTACACTAAGATATCACCTTACCCCCGTTAGATTGGCAAAAACATCCAAAACCAAGAACGACAAATGTTGGAGAGGTTGTGGAGAAAGAGGAACCCTCATACACTGTTGGTGGGAATGCAAACTGGTACAGCCACTATGGAAAACAGTATGGAGATTTCTCAAAAAGTTAAAAATAGAAATACCCTATGACCCAGCCATCCCATTACTGGGTATCTATCCTAAGAACCTGATATCAGATATCTCAAGAGTCCGTTGCACCCCTATGTTCATCGCAGCATTATTTACAATAGCCAAGACGTGGAACCAGCCTACATGCCCAGAAACTGATGATTGGATAAAGAAGATGTGGTATATATACACAATGGAATACTACTCAGCCATAAAAAAAGACGAAATTGGCCCATTCACAACAATGTGGATGGACCTCGAGGGCATTATGTTAAGCGAAATAAGTCAGTCAGAGAAAGACGAACTCTATATGACTCCACTCATAGGTGGAAATTAGTATATTGAGAAGGAGATCTGATCGGTGGTTACCAGGGAAAAGGGGGGGTGGGGGGAGGGTACGGAGGGGGAAGTGGTGTACCCACAACATGACTAACAAAAATGTACAACTGAAATTTCACAAGCTTGTAATCCATCATAACATTAATAAAAAAAAAAAAAAAAAAAAGAAAATCAAGCAGCAGAGATCTAAAAGGAGAAATCAAATTTAGGGGGAATGAATTTATGAATTTTCAAGGGATATGGAGATAAAAAAATACAAAGAGACTGGAACATAAAGTGTGATGAGAAATTACAAACCAAATTACTGAAATTAAGAAATTATGTTATCAAGATTGATCTTAAATGAGCCTGGCTCTTGAGAAGTGATTAACATGTACACATATGGGTATGGGTGTTTAAACAGAAATATTCCTTAATAGCGGTGATGTAAACGGACCTGAAAACTGAAAAACTAAATTTATAAAAAAGCAAATTTTAAAATGTAGATTAGGTGGCCTTGTATGAGTTAGAAGAAGGTGGCCTTGTATAAACTAAGGATATACAGGAAAACACTTGTATTTATTAGAAGTGAAGAAATGAAACACATGTTTTAATTTTAAAGCAGTGATTGAAATAAAATGCTAGGGAAAAATGTTTTTTGCCTGAGCAGAAAAGTTGAGCTGCTGGTAGCATGTACCACAGCCCGGTAACAGCACAGTTGACCCAGGCCTCCTGCCCGCTGGAGGAAGAGCTGCTGCAGCATCAGTTCGCAAGCTACCCAGAGAACCAAGAATTCCCATGAAACAGACACCATTGTGCCCGGGGTAGATGGGATCATCTGGTGAATAGAACACGAGAAATCTAATGGGAGTGATCTCAGTAACCCAATGTCTACCCTGCAAGGTCTTCAAGGAGCAGGTTAAGGTCTCCCATAGGAAATAATGAGACATCCTTTCTTGGAGTAAGCAGTCAACTGTTTTATGAGGTAGGATTCCAATTTTCAAAAGATTCCGGCTAGGCTTCGTCTAGCCAGATATCCAGCAGAATGGATTTTGTTTTTAAAATTAGAATTAAGATCACGTACTCAGTTTCCATCCCAACCCAGGTCAAGAAATCCTACCACTTACTGATGAAGATGCCAGAGAGAATGCCAGTGGCTGCCCCTGGATTTCTTCAACAAAACACACCATTTCTCTGAACTTCTACTTTGTCAAATTTTTCTATTGCTGTGTTCATTTCTACATAACCCTGCAATCAGATAGTTTCATGTTCTGTAGCAAAATCTCAAGAGAAACTTCTGGAAATCAGTGAAATTGCTGATATGGGAACATAAGGAGAAAAAAAGACTTTATGTTACCTGGAAGCGTTCTTTCTGCCAAACGTAGCCTACAAGGCTCTGAGGAAGTGTGCTGAGTCCTGGGTGCTGCTGCCACCTCTTACATTCCTGCCTCTCCTCCATGAGCTGAGGATACATTTTGACCAAGTACTGCAGACTTTGGATTATTTCCTGGCCCCAAACCAGGCCACACTCCTCTATTCTGTCTGGCTGCTTATCCAAGGCAGCCAGCCTCCAAGCCTTTCATTAGTCACCTGCTGTGTACTTTTTTTACATCACTCCATGGTTTTTCCTTTATCAAGTATATTTATGAAAAGAAACAAAACTAGAGTTTAAAATCTAGATTATTAAACTACAAGTAAGAGCAGAAATATACAATATAGCCCTAAAAGTGCAAGAGCTATTAGTGATAATCTTATTAAGGCCTGTTTAAAAATAAACTTCAGTCTCACCTACGAAAATCGACAAATATCTGCATAGCTTAATTAAAAGACAGTTGTAGATTGAAATGAAAAAAGAACTAGTTAAACTTATATTTTAAAAGCCTTTATATCCTATTTTCTCTCTTCTCTAGTTTCTTCTCATTCGTGTTTGTCAAGGTAGATTTTTCATTATGTTATGTTAAACATCTACCAAACTTGAATTTAAAAGTAACTAAAAACTTTCTATATGTATTTATTTAATTTCTCCCTTTATCTTTGAGATAAATAAATGAAGGGATAATCAATATATCATCAAGGGAGAATGAGCCGTTGGAAGTATAGCTTCTTGCTATTGGCGTACGTTACCAATAACCACAGTAGCAGCCACATTCACAGCACAACTTCTGAAGTCTTGATTATCATAATAGAGATATGTAGGAGGTTTTATTAATCACTCTTCAATTTATTTTCAGTGATTATGATTAACTATAGACTACAGAGTAGAATTAAAAGTGTGGACTCCAGAATCAGACCGCCTGGGTTCAAATCCTGCCTCTGTCACCATTCCTATGACTTTGCCCAAGGTCATCCTTAACATTCTTAAAGGGTTTCTTATTCTGTAAGGTATTCTAATAATAGTAGCTACCTCATAGGAGTGTTTTCAAGATTAAATCTGTTTATATATGTATAATTCTTAAGCAGAGTTTGAAATATAATAAGGAATAAGTAAATGTCAGCTGTAATGTGATGATGGTGATGATGCTGATGCTGTTGCTGATGCTGATATTGTGGAGAAGAAGGAGAAAAAGAGTTGTTTACAACAGATAACTTGCTCTTACTAAAGCCCTTGGGGGTTCAGTCTATATTTGTTGCCATCGACAATCTACTAGATATAGATAAGTATGTCTTTAAGGTAATCCTAAAAGTATGTGGATGGGAAGGGAGGAAAAGTATAAAAATTAATGATAAGTTAAAGTCTAAAAAATGATGTGAATTGTCTTATTTTTACCAGTTTAGTCAAATTTTTATCTACCCAAAATTATTATTCTTACCATTTCTACTCCCTAGCAAGCTGGATGTACTTCAATTTTAATTTAAAGATAGAGAGAGAGAGATAAAATTATATTTGCACATAATTTATCTATATCTACACACACAGACACACTTACATACATACCCTAAAGCTCTCAGCTGATGGAAGCAACAACTCTTCATTTCCTCCTTGTCTCATAGGTACACCTCATTTTACGTAAGAGATCTATAATTAAAAACTTAATGGAAATGGTAAATAATTTTAACGGAATTTTAGAAATTTTGAATTTTTATCTGTGATTAATTTTTGAATTTAAAAGTTTCCAACTTTAGGTTCCTTATTTCTTAACATCATAGTTTGCTAGGGCTGCCATAACAAAATGCAACGGACTAGGTAGTTTAAACAATGGAAATTAGTTTTCTCATAGTTCTGGAGGCTAGAAGTCCAAGATCACAGTGTTGGCAGGTTTGATCTCTTGTGAGACCTCCTTAGCTTGCAGATGGCCATCTTCTTGCTGTGTCTTCACATGGTCATTCCTCTGTATGTGTCTATGTCCAAATCTCCAAATATAGTCACATTCTGCAGTACTAGGAATTAAGATTGCAACATACGAATTTGGGGATACGCAGTTTAGCCATAACATCTCTACAAAGTAATTAATAGTTTTTAAAATTATCACTTTAATGCATTATGAAAGCATATTTGATTATAATGTGAATACAGATTTTAAGGCAACTAACCATCGCTATTTTGTTTCGAACTTTTTGATTTCTTAAAATTTTGTTACTTTTCTCTATTTTGGCAACTACTTTCCCATGTCCTAGGAGATAAAATATCTTGTTTTTGTGTTTGCAAGTTCATTTTAAAAATTATTTTTCTTAGTCATGAAACCACATTTAAATTTAAATATGGTTTTCTTAGCCATAATTTCATGCTGACATTCAAGCGTAGGTCCTTTTTCTTTACGTGAATTGTGACCTCATACTATAAAACCACATGTCAGGCCAGGCAATGTAAAAAGGATATTTTTTAATTATGAAGAAGTCATTTGAGATAATTAAGATAGCAACTTATATATTATAGAACACTATAAAATTACAGAAGAATTGTAATTTCTCCCTTTTGAGTAAAGATAATGTTAAAAACTGACAAAAGAAAGAATTTTAAATGAATTTCATCCAGCTAACTGCTGCTAAAAGGGTCGACTATGGGCAATTGCTGCTATCACAAAGAGCACAATTTCTTCCTGTATATTGCCTAAGAACACACAGGGGCAACATTTTTCTTTTACCTTAAGGAAAAAAAAATATGCATTTGTCTTTCCTTCATCAAGCCTCCAGAGTTACTGGCTTGCTAACAACTACAGGGGATACAAGGGATGAATGATATGGGTCACCAGTGGGAGAGAGATCTTGCTTTATAGAATCAAGGAGAATATGAGAAATAAGGGAGAAAGAAAATGTGATAAATAGGGCAGAAACATTCTTTCCAACTCAAATTTCATATAATCTAAAAGGATTAAGTATGGACATATAAAAATTGCAAATATAGGAATATTCAAGACAACAGAGATGTGAAAACCTATACATCTTCTGAACCAACCACGGCATTTATCACCTCCTAAAATACATATATTTTGTCTTATATGGTGATTATTTGCTTATCTTTTATGTTAAACCGTACGCTTCTTGAGAATAGGGACTACATTTTATTCATCTTTGTAGTCTCTCCAATGGCAAGCACTTTGCTTTGGCTATAATAAGAACTCAATGGGATTTTTTGTGTGTGAATGAATATGGACATGGATGCTGAGAGGAAAAGATTTTAGAGGAGGTGAATGTTAAGCATTTTGTACCAAGATAAGAATTTCAGGAGATGGTATGGGTACATTATTGCATAAGAATCAGAAGCAAATTTTCTAATGGGCATATGACTATAGGTTGCTGTCTAGAGTTAATCATATTGGAAATGATACTGAGAAAGAATTAGAAGATTTGAGTTCTAATTTTGATTCTATTACTTATTGACAAGACTTAGGATAAATTGCCCAATAGTCTCTATAATCCAATTTTTCTTCAGTGTACCAATTGAGAAACTTGCTACGCAAATATATGGTACTTTGGAGGCTGCATTGAAAAAAAAATCACTGGGGCCGGCCCAGTGGCACAGCGCTTAAATTCACATGTTCCGCTTCTCAGTGGCCCGGGGTTCGCCAGTTCGGATCCCGGGTGCGGACATGGCAGCGCTTGGCAAAGGCCATGCTGTGGTAGGCGTCCCACATATAAAGCAGAGGAAGATGGGCATGGATGTTAGCTGAGGGCCAGTCTTCCTCAGCAAAAAAATCTTCCTCAAAAAAAAAAAATCACTATGTATTAATGCTTGGGTTTTAGACAACTTCATCATTGATTAAGCAAATCATTTAATCCCATAGCCTAATCTTTAAAATTAGGTTTGAACTAGATTTTCTATGTTTCATTTCCTTCATCGAACGTTATTGTTTCATTCATTGATTCTGTAATCTCTGATCATTGTCAGGCTCTTTACTAGATATATTCTCACAAATGATTAAATCTATACACTTTTTAATTATCTTATGACATAGTAATTATGCTTTAGAGAGTAAATTTATATGTACAATGTTTTGCTTATTACGTCACATGAAATAATTAATAGCTAAATTTGAACTGACACTTAAGTCAGATCTGATTGCAATTAGGGCAGTCAACTAGGGCAGCATGGAACCATCGACACCTATAATTTCAATTTAATTCGGGTGACATAATTTGAAGATTTCTACAGTTTTGTTATGTAATAGCTTTGTTCATGAGCACAAAAATTAGTTGTAATTTTTCTTCAAATGGAAGGATTACAGATATTATTTATTAGCAAAGTAAATTTACTAATGTTTTCTTAAATGTGTAATTTTAGTTATTTCTATTTTATTAATTTTGAAGATTGTAGAATAATACTCCAGTCTGGAAATAATATAACTAACCATAAAATATATCTCATATGAGATTAGGATCTTTTGGCTGGGTGGTAACTTCAGGAGGTAGAAATATTGTATGTAAAAAGATATAGAATTCAGCCTGGCTTGTGGGAGTCCTCATAATGGTAGTTATTTTTATTATTTATTATAAAATTGGAAGTAGGGATAATAAAAAAATCCTTACAGTTGAACTCCATTCTGATGAATGAACCAACACCCACCAGCTCAATACAGCTTCTTGACTAACAAAGAAAATGGCTATGATTTTCTGATGGGCCCTTTTCAGGTCATTTTCGTGACTAGGAATACTCACAGCAAGGCTAACAGTCTTCAGGGTCCCGTCATATAAGAACATGTTGCTTCTTAAGCTCCTTTCCATTTTCTGCCAAAAAAAAAAAAAAATTACTTGATTTTTAAATGAAAAGTAAAGGAATTATTTTAGTAGGTCTTAAGACATCTTCTTATTCAAGTTAGTTTTTATGATAGTGATTTTATTATTTTAAAGTTTTACTTGTTTGAAATCCATCCAATTATAGTTATAAATAGTATTGTAGTGTTATTTTCATGCTATTTTTGTATTCTGATTATACATGTTATTTTAGTTAGAATTTTCAAAATTTCAGAAAAGTAAAATAATCTTTATTTTATAATATATACTTAAAGAAGAAAACAATATAAACATTTTAAAAAGAAATGACTTAGGTTCCAAATATGCTTGCCTAGTATCCCATTAAAAGTGAAATTATAGTTCATAAAATTTTTTTAAATGAAAAGAAATAGAAAGACTAATAGTAACAAGTTGAATAACCTTAGTCAATTTACTTAACTTCTCTGTCTCTCAATTTTCTCATCTATAAAATGAGGAAGCTGGATGACATTTTCTCTGACTGAGGTCACTTTCAGCTTTAAAATATTGTGATTTTTTTAACGACTCAGTGATGAGCAAATAACTAAAAGTATGTTTCAACACCAAATAACTTTCCTGGGCTTTTTTTCTTAAACAGAGGGTGATTATAGGGGTCCTCTTTGGTATATCTGAACGTATTTTGTAAACCCAGGGGACATTTAGTAACTTTCTCTTTCCTGCACACCTGTGTTGTGTCAAGCTGATCAACTGTAATTCTGGATTCTGGTTCTGCAACGTAAGAAGAAAAGAAATTGCCAGAGAAACAGTCAAACAAATAATAGAACAAAGGACTGAGTGAATGAGAAAGGAATGAAGGAAGGAAGGGATGAAGGGAGAGAGAAATGAAAAAAAGAAGAGAGAGAGATTAAAGAAAAGGAAAGAAGGAGGGAGGGAGGAAAGGATAGAGGCAGCCAAGCATAATCCTTCCAGACCGGAAGCTCATAATCGAAATTAGTGAAACACATGTACATAAGTAACGCTCACACAAACTAGGCTGTTTTAAGTAATATAATAAAAGTAAACTGTGCAAAGGAAGCCTAAGAAGAGGAATATGCATTCGGCTTGGAGAAATCTGGGCATACACTGTAGAATAATACATGAGATGGAGGACATGTCAGGCAGAGGGGAGAGCGTAAACAAAGTTATAGAGGCAGATGAGCACAAGCCATGTTCAAGGAACGACTAGTAGTTCTTTAGAATGGAAATATACAAGAAATTGGGATATATATTAGGAGCTAAGAGTGGAAAAGTTGGCTGGGACCAGATTCTGGAGGGCTTTGAATTACTCAGTTAAAAATCTTTAGAATGTAGGGGCTGGCCTGGTGGCACAGCGGTTAAGTTCGCACATTCCGCTTCTTGGTGGCCCGGGGTTTGCCGGTTGCGGACATGGCACCGCTTGGCAAAAGCCATGCTGTGGTAGATATCCCGTGTATAAAGTAGAGAAAGATGGGCATGGATGTTAGCTCAGGGCCAGTGTTCCTCAGCAAAAAGAGGAGGATTGGCAGTAGTTAGCTCAGGGCTAATCTTCCTCAAAATAAAAATCTAAAATGTTCTTTACAATCATGGGCTTTGAAGATTTTTGAAGAGGTCACCAATATGAACAAATTTGTACTTTTGAAAGATAACTCTAATGGTGTACTTAAGACACATTGAAGAGGAGATTAAAGACAAGGAGTTCCAGTCAGAGGCTATTGCTGTAGTCCAAGTGAGACGTAATTGTTATTCCAAAGTTTTGAGCATTGCCTCCATCCCGAGTGGTCTTAATGCAAACCCAGCTGGTGCTGCTCTGTCTTCTCACACAAGGAATAAGCATAGTGGCTCTCTTCCGGATTGTCAATATAGTGTAATTGTATCCCCCCATGGCTGAATTTGATGGGTCAGAGCAATTCTCAGGTCCTTTCAGGTATTTTAACACTTTGTGATTATTCAGGCTGTTATTTAGCCCTGATTCTCTTAGCTACAGGTACCTTGAGTTACTCTATTACTTTCTAAGGTACTAATATTTGAAAGAGAGCCCCATTTCATATCTCTAATCCATTAATTTTTGTTGTGTTTCTGCCTGCTTCAGATTCCCAGGACCTTGATCATACTGCTATGGTCTCAAGTCTTATTTCTGTTGCAACTTTTGGGCTGCCAGCTTGTCACTCAGTATCTGTAATATCTACTCCCTATATCCTATTTAAAGATATTTACAAAGGACCAAGTACCAGGAATTCTTATACCTAAGGAGAGTTTCTTTATGATAGTTCTAGCTAGATCTTACAGGTTTCTAATCTGAGGGCTTGGAGGAGCATTAAGTCATAATAATGGCATAAGTGACTTAACAGTGACTCTTCTGTCTTCTGGAAAAATAATGGGCTCATTGGTTTAGAACAGCAGCAGGCATTCTGTTCTACTGTCTCTGGACGTGGATATAAATGAAATGTTATGTATATCAGGATAACAGATTGTTATTAATACATTTAAGAGTCTGGGAAGAACAGACTTTGGAAACACTTGGTGATTGAGGCAGAAATTTTAGATGACATTTGTTTGAAATAACAAAGGACATAAAAATAAATCTAAGACTCACTAAAACTATTGAAAAAGAAAAAATCTTTTAACTTACATTGATATATAAAAATCAATAAATGTTTTAATACATATTATCTGTAAATTTTAAAAATAATAGGTGTCTTAGATGTTGGGGAAAAGAAAATGATATATAAAATATTTGGGGGTTGGCCCCATGGCGTAGTGGTTAAATTCGGTGTGCTCTGCCTTGGCAGCCCCAGGTTCTCAGGTTTGGATTCTAGGTGTGGACCTACACCACCTGTAAACCATGCTGTGGTGGTGACCCACGTATAAAGTGGAGGAAGATTGGCACAGATGATAACTCAAGGCTAATCTTCCTCAAGCAAAAAAAATAAAAATAGAAGAGGAATATTGGCAACAGATATTAGCTCATGGCTAATCTTCCTCAGCAAAAAAAAAAAAAAAAAAAATGGTTTCTAAACCATAAAAATTATTCCAATTTTAGTAATTATTAGTGTTACAGTGATGGATTGTTACATTCCTTGGTTTAACTTTTTTTTTGATGCCAATTATTAAAACTAAACCAGGTTAACAGTTTTAAGAATGAAAAAACATGAATTTCAAAATCAAGTTTGCTCTTATCCTACCCTAAGTAAATTAGGTAATCTGATGTCAAAGGACAATGCCTTATTTTTTTAATGAGATGAGGAATTGGGAACTTATGTATAGTTTTCATAGCTATTTTCAAGTCAAGATAAAGTGTTTGAGATAGCCAAATGATGAAAATTGAGTATCACAATCTACAGCTTCCTTAGTTTCATCATAGACTACACCTAATTATTGTCATGACAAATATTGACTATGTATTAAGATCTGTGATCTCATTTAAAGTTCACATCAGGCTCAGAGAAGTTAAAAGACTTGCCCAAGATTACATAGGTACCACAAGTGGGAGGGCAGTTACACATCCATATCTTTCAACTCAATATCCTATGGTTATTATGATATACTGCCTCTAATCATCAAAATTAGATGACTACATTATGGTTTTCATTGATATTGTTGGTTAAAGAATGTGCCCTTATACCATGAAGTCAGAAAATATTTTTCTGTCACAGAATAGGATGTGTGGTATATCAGTCGGTTTTGCATTCAGATGTTCATAGCAAAACACCTGAAAAAATTGTCTGAATAAATAAGGGAACTTTTTTTTCACAAATAAGGGATTCGAACAGCAGCTCACGGCTGGTCCTACTGTTTAAGCAGCCAAGTTCCCTGTTCTTAGACCTTGCTTTCCTGCTCCCTGTTCTTAGAGTAAGGAATTCTATCTAAACAAAATTATCTTAGAGTTCATCCCCATTGTCAGTGAATTCGTACATTGAATTTGATGTACCTGCAAAACAGCATATGGGAGATGTTCTGTTAGCATCTGGAAATACAGGTCTGAAGCTTGGGAGACAGGTGAAGGCAAAAGATGAGGATTTGTTAGTCATTAAATGGTGGTTAAAATGAATAGATAATGGATTAGATCATCCTGGAGGAATATGTAGAGTGAAAAGTAAAGAGGGCTAGATTGAAATTTGGGGAAAATATAATTTAAAATCAGATTAGGGAAAGCAAAGCCAGTGAAGGAGATTAAGAAAGATAGTCAGGGAGATGGAGGAGAAACCATGAGTGACATTATCTGGGAAGCCATTATGGAAAAGTTTCAGGAAGAGAGAGGATTTCAACAATACTAGATGTAATAGCAAAACCAAGAAAGAAGAAAACTGAAAAGACACTACTGCTTGGTAAATAGAATGTTATTGGTGGATTTTGTTTGTTTGTTTGTTTGTTTTTTAGAGCAGTTTCAGTAAATGGTAGACGAGAATGGGTGAAGAGTTATGGATTCTGAGGCGGAAAGTGGTAAATAGATTTGTTAAGGGCAAAAGTATGAGCTGTGCTGCTACTTGAGCTCTCTAAACCTGGGATTTTAACTGCAGAAGTGGCATTTCCATCTCTGAAAATTGTGAGGAATCGATGGAAGTAGATAAAGGATGATGTTTCTCAAGGAGCAGCTGATAACTAACAGACATAGAGTTCCCATAGAGCCAAGCCTTTGGGAAAGTTGTAATTGACTACTAGCAATAATTTCTCCTTTACCAACTCCAGGAAAAATGATTAACCTTATAAATTTCCTTCAGACCAAAAGACAGTTGGCTCTTTAGTAAGTCTTGGCGTATAGGCTAATTGCTACCCTTTCTACGATTATGGTTTTTCACCTTAAGCTCTTCTTGCTATTCCATCTTTCATACATTTCTGGATGAGTAATTTACAGATATATCTTATTGTCCCTTACTCATTGTCTCCTAACAAGTCTTAGTGAATCCTGCAAACAGTGCATATATTCCTAAACCCCACACCCAGAGGTATGCACCGACTCTGTGTTCACTGATTACTTGGCAACTTGAAACCAGCTGTGATGGGAGTATTTATCCTTCAGAAATCAGAAAACTCTAAATCAGAACTTTTTCCCCTTGGATAGCTAGTTGTTAAACATATACCAGCACACTACTGCTTATAGCCACCACAGAGAATGAAAGGATTAGGTGACTAAACTCTATTCAACTATCATCACAGTATTTTCTACTCTGATTTGATACTTCATACTGGAGATAATACTCCAATATATAGCCCAGATAAAACAACAATTGCATTCATTTTGACTTATTAAACATTCATTGAGTTCCTTCTACCTACCAGGCACTGATCTAGATAATGGGTATACTAAAATAAATAAGACAGTCATTATCCTCAGGGAGCTTATAATCTAGCAGGATAGATAGATAGATAAGAGAGAGAAAGAGAGAGAGATACACATGATAAAACTATAAGAAAGGCGCGAATAAAGTAGTTTAGCAATACTCAAGACAGTGATTGATTTTTCTTGAGGGAATTAAGATAGACTTTTCTAGGTGGGATTTCATTTGCAGAATATTGTTTACAAGGCTGAATCTTAAATTAACCCTCAATTTTCGTGTCCTTTCCTCGTCTTCTCCCTCCCAAGGAGAGAACTTATCATACAAAACCCTCTTTAGGAATTCTATCTAAACAAAATTATCTCTGACAAACAGATTTTTGCACGGTGCAATATTCGAATCAGGTACTGATTTGAGAAAAAATTATCTGGAAGTGTCTTCTCAGACAGAGAGCACCTGCAATTGTGCTTCTACCAGAAGACAACAGCTACTTTCTTTGAATTATGCTAGGAAATAAAAAAAGGATGGTGAAAATGAGAGCTTCTTCTTGCTCGCTTGATTATTTAATTGACTCCAGTGCTAAGACTCCCTCTGCTCTGTTCTTGTCTCCTCTGCACCCCCAGGCTGATACCAAGAACCCAGCCCAGAACTTCAGCCTCTCCTCTCTCTTCCATAGAGTGTTTACCCTAATTTTTTTCCCATCTTTTGATCTATTCATTGTGTTTTCTCTCTGAATATGATGGATATTTCTCCAAGTACTTCTTAATGGCATGAAACTTATTTTCCTTCAGACTTGGGCTTTCATACTGCCCAGTATTTTGCAATAATCAATTCTTGGACTAGAGTTTTAGACAAATTGCAGTTTTCTGGTAAGATTTATTAAGTTGAAGACACAAAAAGCTTAAGGGAACTGTCATAATCTCACCCCCATTTTTTTGTCTGGGAAGTTCACGTACAAAACTCAAACAACCTGAGGTGCTGAGGTGCTATAGAGAAATCAAACTAGGAAATTACCTAATATCAAGTGAGTATACTGGAGAAAATGAAAATTATATTTTACAAATTTGAATTCACTTTTCTCTCAGGAATATTATTTTAAAATTTTAATAATAACTCTTTTTTCAACAGGGCCTTGCAGATATGCTGTTACGTTCCACTAATGTTAGATAAGGAGAGCATTAACTTTTCCAGACCACTTAGGAACTCTTTAGAGTGTGGAACATCCTGAAGAATAATAATTTCCTGTAAATTTTTCTAGTTCATGATCTAATTAATAGTAATGTACAAAACATCAGAATGTTGTCGGGAAAAGCTTCCTTACTCTCTTCCAAGATTTTAATGATCTCCAATCAGAGCACAGTTTTCAGCCGAGATGGCCTAGTCCTATGCAATAAGTCCTCTGTCTTTTTGTTCCATTGAAAAAATGATGAACATACTCATTGTTCCTCTGTCAGCTGTAGACTAATATGTGCTAATTGTTTAAAACATTGTTTATTGTATAATCCCAAGACAACCCCTAAATCATTTCCTAAATAAATGAGCTCATTTATTCACATTCATAACTCATTTCCTTGGTATAATAATTTAGCTCCTTCTACCTCACTGTTTATATAACTTTTGTTTACTGTACTTTAGGAAAAGCAAAAATATGCTTATGAAAAGCAAAAAAAAATAAACCCTTTAAAAGGTAAATTCCAGTATTGGGTCATTTATTAGTTTGATTTCTCGGTTTTTTCCTGAGTTGTATATATGAAGATGTTATATTCTACATATGTTCAAAATATGTTCTTCTGAACTTTTATTTATAAAAATATTTTTCTATTATTTCTTACTTTCCAAATTTCTCATTCTGTTTATCCTGTGTCTATTTGTAATGGAAACCTGGTCTATATCCCAAAGGTAAACATGCTCAGTTGCTCAGAAGTAGACAGAGAAATGCTCTTGGTACAAGTTTTGAGTAGATAGCAGAATCATCATCAAACTAGAGCTTTTTGCTAATTTTATTTTTTCTCTATATAAACTACCCCACTCAGTGTCTTTTCATTTAATCACCTGCCTTTGGCTCTGGAAATGAGCAACTGCGATGTGTTAAGCACACTATTGGGTATTGTAAATATATTAGTTCTCTTACTCTTCATACGAATCCTTAAAATGAGATTTATCCTTATTTTACTGGTCTAAAAACTAAACCTCAGAGTTTAAATTATTAAAGTAAAGTGAATCTTTGACTCTTAGGTGCTAAGAGAGTTAAAAGATAGGGGAGATACTGTCCTAACCTTTAGGACAGGGTTTGAAAATTAAATCTGAACACACACACACACACACACCCCTATGACAAGAGGTAGCATGTGATGAATTATATAAAAGGCATGAAACAATACTATGTGGAATCTTATCTTTCTTGAATTTTGCATATCCAAAATCTTACCTCAGCAAACTAGATTATCCGAAAGGTGTTAGCCAAAGGTATGTGCCATGTATACCATATGTGTTTAAAAAAAAACAATTCTTAAGCCTTAGGCTAGCCTTTGTGCACCTATGAATCATTGCAACAAGCTCAAAAGTCACGATGACCTAAAGAGACAAGGCTAGAGTATGCAAAGTCAGAATCGTAAGTACTCAAATTCACAAGTCAAGTAAGCAGTTAGGATTCAGAAATGAAGGTGAAGCAAATCAGACAAGAACCAGGCAAGGAGACATGGGATACACAGGTGCCAGGCAGCTTTGGATATCGGGATAAAGTACCAGAGACAAAAACTTTAAATGAGGCATCTTCTATGTCAGCCAAGAAGTCTTTCCTGCTGAGATGAAGCTATTCCTCATCCTGCAGTTGGGAATCAGGAATTCCCTATAAGGTGGAGATATGGATGAAGCTGACCCAGTGAGGAAGGTGAGGCCTGAGGACATACTAGGAATCAGTGGAAAACTTTGGTTTAATATTTAAATTTTGTTTTATAAACATATTTTCTGAAACAAATGTATTGGATATACGTAGACATAATTGTTTTTATTATATCTTAGAGCAGTCCTAAAATAATATGTTTAATGTTGGGTATTTCTACCTAATATTTATTGCATGATAAGCCAGTATTCAGCTACTGTCTAATCTAATCATCACCATCATCATTGTCGTCATTGTCATTTATCAAACGCTGTTTATGTGTCAGATATTGTGCTAAGTGCTTTACATATATTATCTTATTTTGTCCTTGCAGCAAACCTACGAGATGGGCACCCTTGTTATCCACATTTTAACAGATAAGAAGCTAGAACTCATAGAAGCAGTTGGCCCATGATCGCAAACCTAAAAATTTATGTAGCCAGGACTCAGACCAATGACTCAGTCTCACTTCAGAACATGCTCTCTTAATGATTACATTATTACCCCACTACCTCCTAGAGTTAAAAATTATAGTTTTTCATTTGAATCTAGATGATATGATAATCATGTGAACAAAAGCAAAGAAAAAATATAATGTCAAAACTGCTTTTCTATTCAACAATGAGTTATTTTAAAAGATATAATATCAGACGGCTTCTTTTTTGATTATAAATTATAAGAATGAGAAAGATAAAGTCCCCCAAATACAGTATAGTATCTATTGAAGGGTTTAATAGTCCTGAAAATTTTCTTGAAACATCCATTTTTCACATAAAGGAAATGTCCAAAAAAAATAAATAAAATAAAAGACTTCCATTTATGCCATGGCTTGAAATCAAATTTACCTTTAATAAATTTGACGAAACATATATAAATATACAATATATTATATATGTACGTGTGCAGGTATTCTCTTAACCCTTACTGGCTAACATAGATAATATTGGATCCACCCATTGAAATGCTATTCGAGGCAATGGCTGAAGACATTGTCATTTAAAGTAAGTTGTTTCCAATATTTTTAAGTGACTTTTGTTTAAAAAAGATATCATGGGCTAACCGTTCTCCAAATAAATCCACTGTAAATAAACAACCTTCCTTTTAAAATCAACATGAGGATTCTATTTACAAAGATATTTCTTGAAAAAAAGGCAGTGATTTTTTGAAGAATTTATTTGTATTCTTTTTGATAATTGAGAATTTAATTTATCCATTAAAGTAAAAAGTTAACATGGGCTAAGAAAGGTCAATATCTCACCTAATTTGAATATATATTTCTAGATTAAAGATTGATTATTAAAATTTTAGCGAGACAGAAATAATTCTTTTATTTTACATTTGAAGAAAAGGATTAATTATTAACTCAAAAATATATAGCAAGATACTGGGAGATCCTGGGGAAAAAAAACAGATCATTTGAAGCTGATCAAATGTTTATACTACACCCTGTTACCATTCATTTTATCTTAGCCAAAATGTTTATATCTGTCTAATATTTGCAGTGAATTGTTATTCATACAGGACTGCTTATTAGGTAATGATTCTTCAAGTCACAGTAAATGTTTTATATAAGACAATCATCTTTCTAAGGCTTTATGAAATTTGCCAGTATCTGTGATTAGAAAAATCTCCATTACAAAATTGATTAGGTAAGGTGTTTCAGCATTATGTTTGAAGTACGGCCAAACAAAGAAAAATCTATTAGCAGATATTGTCCAGTAATAACCATCAGGTAGTAATGAAACAGGTAGTAATACTGGCTGCATTTATTTATATTATGCCACATACTAGACATGTGTTATTTCCAATTATCAAAACAACCATGCAAGGAAGATATTATTATCCTTATTATTTTATAAACAGTCTTTTAAAGATTAATTTGCTCAAGTTTACCCAGCTAGTAAGTTTTCCTTACTCTAGATGTTCCAAACTCCAAAGTCTATTCTTTTTTACATCTCAAATGTCATTAACATACAGCATTTATGATGGTTTTCAATTTACCATAATATTTGAACACCTGGAACGCCCTGCACCCTGGCTGTGCCAGATAACTATCTGATTATTTCAATTCCAGGAAGTTGAAACTATTGTAAATAACAATGACTTTTTCTAGTATTTCTAGGATTCATCAAAATTCCAGCAACCATTCAGAAATTAAACTTTCTCTTTTCTCTTGGCTTTTCTAAAAAAAGTTAGTGTTTTAATAATTAGATTTTGTATTATCTCTAGGTTTTCAGTGAAGCATAATCGATTAAAGAAAAAATTGATGGCTGCTAAAATTGGTTTTTATAAGTTACAACTCCAACTTTATCATATTTTTTTCCAAATTTTGCTAAGGAATAAAATATTCTACTTCCTAATATCAAGCCAAATAAACATTTATTTCCCAGATTTTACCTAAATGTTCTTCCCTGAGGCCATTGCTGTTGTGAAACTATTTTAATGGCCTTCATTGGGGTGTGGTTAAAATGCTCTAAATGCCTCTGCTAAAAACAAAGGTCTCATATAAATTGAATTTTTCTTTTAGGATAATTGCCATTCACTTTTGTTTTATATGCAACTGAGTGGGGTTTTGCAGTATCCTCTGTGGACAATTAAAGTGCTGAAATAGGAGAAGTTCATAATTGCTTTGTGTGGTAATACTGACAACTTCTGCGTATTTGTCAATCTGTTAACAGTATCGATCAGGATGGGATCCTCATAGAGGGGCAGATAATATTTCCACTAAATCTTCGGACAGTGATGTAAGTGATATATCTGCGGTTTCAAGGACTAGTAGTGCTTCTCGTTTCAGCAGCACAAGCTACATGTCTGTCCAATCAGAACGGCCAAGAGGAAACAAGAAAATCAGGTGAGTGAGGGGACTTGAGTAGGAAGTTCTTCTAAATATGTTTTAGGAGGTCTTTATTTTTCATAGATAAACATGAAAGCCTTTATTTCTAAAAAGTTAATATATGTCAATAAGAACTCTGGTATATATTACTTTTTATTTTATTTTGATCTGCATTTCAAACTTCTTACACAGAAAAGTTTTATAGAAATAACGATTTCCTTACTAGATTACTTGAAATAGTCGTTAGTTATTTTTTCATGTTTGCTATTTAAAACGTAATTCTGTTATTATATATTTACTGAAATTAAACTAGTAGTTTAGTGAAGATTTGAATTACTTAATGTTCCAAGCAATGTGAAAAATAATATTTTGGAGGGTTTATTTTGCTAGCTGAATACATTTCAGTGATTCAGAAAACATAAGAATATTGCTTTTTTAGTAGGATGTTCTTCCATCCTCCTGGAACTTTTATAAGTGTGTGGAAAAAGTCCTCAGCTTCTCAAGAAAATTTCTAAATCTAATATATGTCAGTATAATTTACATTTATCACATGACCTATAGATTTTATGGGCACTTGAGATAGATTATTTTTTCACTCCTATTGGATCAAAAAGTCTATAATGGAAAGACCACAACTATTTTCCATGCAAGTTTTGTAACAGGAAAATACAACTTAAAAACAATTATGGTTAAGTGTTGCTTATCCACTGCTTCTCTGGTATAACTGGAAAAAAGTTTTCAATGTTTAAAAGATGTAAATTTTATTTATGTTTTAGTAGTTCTCATTACCTTTCTGTTTAATTTCTTATGCATTTTTTCTTGACTTTTTCTTTCTCTTTTGTGTTTATTTGCATGCCTTCAATTTGTGTTGCTTTCAAAGGCCAAAGGGAATAGCAGAGGGAGGGAAAGAAGGGGATCAGCATGAAGAGATAGTTCATGAGGAGGAAGAGGTAAAGGAAGAGAGAACTGATGAGAATGGGGAAGAGAAAGAGATTACAAAAACGTGTAATAAAGAGAGATCCAGAGAGTCAGGAGACGAGGGAAAAACACAAGACGTACCTGAGCAAGGGAAAGAAAAGGAACAGTGGGATAAAAAGGATTTGCAAAGACGATTCTCACAAGATGATGACAGGTAAAATATGCTTATTTTTGTAGACATTTCCCATTAGTAATGTAGTCTTTTTTCCCTACTCCTAAAAACTATTTTGCCATTTACATTTGGTTTGTTTTCTTGTGTTTTATCTATTTAGCTTCTAATGCAACTAATTAATGTGTTGGCAAATTATCAAATAGATTGATTTATTTATCTACAATATTATCCTTAATTTTATCCAGTACCTCTGAGAGTCTGATATGGTTTTCAAGTTCTTTATGATCAGCTGAATCCAACTTAAATTTCTCTTTAGTTCCTTTAGCATGAATTACTGTATATCTTCCCCATTTGTAGAGTCAAAACCTTTAAAATGAGGTTCTGAAGGGGCTGAAAAAATTTAGCCTACTTTATAAGAAATATTACATACTGGAAATGAATTTTAAAAATAAATAGCGAAATAGCTAGCAAAAAGTAAGCTTTATTCAGTCTCTGGCTCCCTTGCCTCTTAGTTTTCTGGTGGGTTCTAGTGCACTTTTGAGTGCTGAGGAAGATCGGGAAGCAGCAACAGTGCTCTTTGATACTCTGAAAGCAAAGGGTAGGTGCCCCAGGGCTTCATATGGGTAAACGTATTGGGTTAGGCACCTCTTGAAATCCACTTAGCTAGAGAAACTGCCAGAGAAGGAAATTTGAACAGAGAAAGACAGGGAAAAACACAAGCAGCAAGGCATAAAAACAGGTATGTTTTCATTTTCATAACATAAGACTCTAAGTAAATCTGTATGAAAGTCAAATCAGCACAAGTGTGCAGAAGGACTTCATCCTTCTGCCTGAGGAGATGAAATTTCTCTAATTACATTTATCTGAGATGGAGAATTGCAAATCCTGTACATTTTGTAGGAATTGTGTTTTCTAATAGTCCAGAATTTGATTTTGTGTCAGTACAAAGTCTGCTTGATAGGCATACCCTATTATAAGCCAAATTTTGCATTATTATATCTAAACCCAATCTCAGTTTGTGGTTTACTCATAATTAATGAGAAAGATAATTGGGACAGATGTTTATCCCTTGGATATACAATTCAGTGGTTTAGTCTCTGATACCTCACTTTTTGTCTGAGGTTGGTGTGTTTAATGTATCTGTGCTCTATGAAAGTTCCTGTATAACAGACTTTAAACCTAAAGATGAACCTTAAGTTAGGCATATTTTGTGATTTTAATTTAAACTAGTAAGTTCAAGTCTATTTTCATTATCTATCTAACTCTAACTGTCGATAATTATATTAGCTTATTAATAAAGACAATTTTTTTTTTTGCTTGTTGGGCATAGGATCATTTCATCATTAATTCACAAAGAAAAGGTTTCCAAGCTTTCCTTGGAAAGAGACATAGAGTTTCCTTTCTTCCAAAAGCAGAACAAAATGTGTCCCTAATGTGTTTTCTTTTGTATCTACTGTATATAAATGAGAGCACATGAGTCCATTGGTGTTTGCCTGGAGCCCAAAGCCTACGCCAGCATCCCCGACTTGGTGGACAGAGGTTTAGAGCAGATTATAACCTTAAGTTCCCAGTTTTTAATATTACTTTCTTCATTATGTTCTTCAGGAAAAGAACACATTATTTTACAGGGAGAGGGAAAGATGGTATATTCCTAGCAATTTGAGTCATCAAGGCACTCTGCTTAGCTTAAGTAGCAATAAGAATACTTCTGGAACTGTAAACTAAAGAAGGCCAGGCTGATCTCTCCAGGGAATATATATTTCATAACATGGCAAGAAGTGTCAACTGCAATTATTTGTTGAAGAAAATGTTGGTGTCACTAACTAATTATTGCAACATAGGATCTTGAATTTGCTTTCATTTCTTAGAGTAAAACTAACAATCTTTATTCTGAGAGAAAATATGTCTGATTACTACCAGTAACCTTTTTCTTGGTAGTTGATTAACACAATCATAGATTAAACACTAAAAACAACTTATATGCTTATAACAGAATTACTGGAAATAATTTTATTCCATGAGATACCATAGACATTTTATGCTTTTCACTTGTAATCCAAGTTTTATAAATGAAAAAAAATTTCTGACTTCAGATTTTAAGCATTTGTAGCAATGCTAGTACCTAAAATTAACACAGTGACTATAATGAACAAAATCCCTTATAGTTGCTCTTTTCATTACAGTAATTGGATCTCATTTGTGTGATACAGAATTATGTTGTTTGAGTTACAGTAAGTTACATCAAAGTATGTCTTCTAAATGCACAAGTAGAAAATGACTAGCAAAAAGTAAATTCAAAAAAGTTCATTAAGTATTTGAATATAGTATTTTTTCTATGTTGATTAATAAATAATATATTCATATTTAACTATTTATATTTACACACATATGTAGGTCTGGTAAAATGCTCCTATATCATTAATGATGATATGGTAAACTCTAGAAAATGCAAAATTACATTTGCCCTTTAAAATATTTTTTCTCACTCTCTATATGTGTGTATTTTAAATTTTATATCTATTTACATTTCCTGATTATATACCAAATTATATGGTAAGCTGGCCCAGAAAGGAGAAGTCGTTCATTCAACCAATATTTACTTAGAAGGTTTCTCAGGCACTGTACTAAGAACTGGGGTTAGAAACGAAATTAACGTTTCCAAACTCTAAGCCTGAGAGTGAAGCAGTTTCTTAGCTTTGTGTGGATGGATGTTTAAGGAGAGCTCCACTTCCAAAAACTGTTATCAAGATACCTAAACAAATTTACAAGGATATTTGACAGAAGAATTTGGCGCAGAAAGGGGAGAGCTTAAGCAAATCCACAATGGAAAATAGAAAAAACGAATACTGAAAAGTACAGTTTTGTTGAAACCAATAATGTTGGTAGCTTTGAGATCAAACTAGACTCATTCCTTCTTCCAGCTTCTGTTCTGGACACATAAGACGAAAGAAAATATATAAGAAACTTATTCTCTATAAATTTTTAGTTCTCATGAATTTCTATAAATGCTATGGAATTATAACTTCTCTTTTTAAAGAGAATGTCCTTGAGTAAGGAAAATTTTTAAAGGAAAACGATGACATCAGTTCAAATTTTCACGAATAGCTGTTTTTAAGAGGTGTAAGCCAGCTGAATTATCTAGCAAAACTGTTTCTATAATCTTTAGAAAGGCAAGCTGAGTAATTGTTAATGAAATATTTATTGCTGCTAACAAATTAGTTTTAGATCAGAGTTAAAATGTGAAAACACATTTTCATGACTATGCAATATAGCTTGATGCATACATCATATGTATTCTTGTCTGTCCCAGGGACATAGCAAACTCAGCATGTAAAAGTAATTCATCATACCCCTCACCGAACAAACAACTAAAATTAATAACCTGCTTCTCCTTCTGTGCTCTCTTCTTCAGCGCATGGCAAACGTATCCTCACACTTGCCCAAACCAGAAACGTGGGCATCACTTTTTACTAGTCCTTCTCCACTGAGTACAATTCCCTCCCTCTAATCACCAAGTCTTATTGCTTCTAATGCTTATCACTGAAATATGTCTGTCTCCATAACCCTATTTCTACTTCCATAATTTAAGCTATCTCTTATGAAGATTAGTTTAGTAGCAATTCTTATTTTTAAAAATAATAACCCATAAATCTGAGTTCAATATGATATCATAAAAAATGAGTAGTCAATTTCTCTGAAGTAGTTTATTTGTGAATTGTATTCTTTAAAAGGATGAATTTTATGCTATGTGAATTACATATTTTTTAAAATGCTCAAAATAAAGTCTGTAAAAAGCAAAAAAAGAACTTTATAATCTCTGGTGCTTCTTCAGTAAATATTGTGAGAATAGTGGTGATAAAATGCAAAAGATGTTTTGTTTAGGGTTTAGTTTGTCAAACATCTTTTCTTCTATTCCAGTACTCTTTAAGAGCCACCTTTCCCTAAAATGTTCACTCATCTCTCTCTCTTTTTTTAATTCTTGCATACATTTTTTAACATCACCAGGGTACTAATGATGAATAAAACACACTTTTTCTCAAGAAAAAGTGATGATTTTCTTTCCTTTTTTTACAGTCCGACATTTATCCTTTGCACGTAAATATAATTGTTGCCTAAAACTGTGAACTTTCCTTATATATTGAAGGTTTTCAGTTAATAACTAGATGGGCTATTCTCATAAAAATTTAGGAAAATTACTTGATTAAATATTGATTCTCCATCATATTATTTTCCATGTGTGGTAGAGTGTTTTTGTGACTTCACAGTCTCTATATGGGGCCACTGAAAGTGGGAGATTTGAGATTTAATCGTGTATGTGGTTTGAAGAGAAGGAACATTTGAAGATAGAGTACTGTGAAGTCATAGCTACTAGCGTGAGAACCTGAAGATAGAGGAAGGATTGGCATCGGAAGCATAGGTAGATGGATTGACTCAAACCAGAGGAAAGACGGATATGAAAATAGTTATTTGTTAGACAGGGAATTGGGGAGTTTGTTGTCACTGCCTGATGGCCTTAATTTTCTCAAACACATAAGAGGCAATAATATAAGAGTTTGGAATTTGAATTAGATGTTTGATCTGAAGATTTGGAATAACCACTGAAGAAAATAGGAAAAGTAGCTGATCAAGGATAAATTAAAGGGCTAATGAATACTTTCGTAAATCCATGTGAGGGTTGGAGATGAACGACTTTGAGACACACCAACGTGGAAGATCAGAGTGATGTTTTCTAGCGGCACTTAGCCAATCCAAGTGTCAAAACAGAGAAGTCAGATAGTAACATTTGTTGTGAGTGGGAGTTTTGTTGGATAGGGTTGTTAGAAAAATACCACTGGAAACAAATTGAGGATGCTTGTGTAAATGTCAATGCTAGATAAGAAGGAAGAAAAGTTCAGAGAGGAACTGATAGAGTAGGAGAATATAGAAAAAAATCCAAGAATTGTAAAACTGTATGATAAAGTGAAAAGGCAAGGTTAGGGTGCTGGAAGGGTAAGAGATTTTTTTTTTGATTGTATTTTTTTTTTAATTTTTATTTTTTTCGGATGTACATCATATTTCAAATTCTGTATACATTACATCATGTTCACCACCCGAACACTAATTATAGTGCATCCCCTCACATGTGACCCTAATCACCCCTTTTGCCCTCCCCCCTCCCCCCTTCCCCAATGGTAACCATCAGTCCAATCTCCAATGCTGGTTTTTTTTTTTTTGTCGTTTTTATCTTCTACTTATGAGTGAGATCATATGGTATTTGACTTTCTCCGTCTGACTTGTTTCACTCAGCCTAATACCCTCAAGGTCCATCCATGTTGTCACAAATGGCTGGATTTCGTCATTTCTTATGGCTGAGTAGTAGTCCATCGTGTATAAATACCACATCTTCTTTATCCATTTGTCCCTTGATGGGCACCTAGGTTGCTTCCAAGTCTTGGCTATTGTGTATAATGCTGCAATGAACATAGGGGTGCGAGTATCTTTATGCCTTTGTGTTTTCAAGTTCTTTGGATAAATACCCAGCAGTGGAATAGCTGGATCATATGGTAGATCTATCCTTAATTTTCTGAGGATACTCCAAACTGCTTTCCATAGTGGCTGCACCAGTTTGCACTGCCACCAGCAGTGAACAAGGGAGAGGGTGTGGAGGGTAAGAGATTTTACTTAGTGTATGGCATTGAAATTTAAGATTTTGTTGTGGAGCTGTTCCATTAGTTGACAAATTCTAAGACATGGGTGGGTATTGGAACGATTAGAGAAGAGTGAATGAAAAGAATAAATATGAAACTAACTGGAGATATGTAGGTTTTGGCATTATGGAGCAGTTGGTTAGTCTTCTTAATGAATACTTAAGTCTCATAGGATTATGATAGATTGAGAATTGAAAAGAAGACTAAGCCAGCTCAGTGAATAAGTCAGGGACCATGAGGTCATCAGATGATAGGAAGAAAGGGGGAAAAAAGGAGAAGTTTATGTTGGCATAGCCAAAAATCATAAGCTGTAAAGAAATTTAAACTTTTAAAGAAAAGTAGAAGAGAAATATTCAAGGAAAAGTAACCAGTAGTCAGAAATATACAGCCTGTGAAGAAGGATAAGTACATGTGACTGGAGAGGACTTCAGGGGAAGCAGTGTGTTTAAGGCAGCACCAGGTTTTGTTAAGGCGAGACATAGATTGAGTGTTTCATTGAAGAAAAAAGGGTTAAGAATGAGTAGTAAGGGTATAACTTTGTAATAGAGCCAAGTGGCTTTCACTGTGCTGTTGGTGTCATCGCACTTTCAGGGTGGTCTTTCCAGCAAACTCGTAGTATTTCTATTTCAATACCACATTGATATATTCTTTGACATGAAATTGGAGATCAGTGTTAATTAAAGTTTACTCCCACCCACATCTTACATAAATTTTAAAGGACATACAATTTAATTGACCTTGTAATGTAATCATTATTAGCAATTTCTGTTAATTTGTATTTCTGTAGTGACTTATTCTATCCTGTTATCAAACAGAAAATCTTATTCAGAGATGCCTGCACAGATTCATTTGTTTTGATGAACCAATTTCATTATGGATAAAATAGCAATTTAGGATTATATATATTTAAAATGTCTATCAGCATTCATTTATATATTGAACTTTTGTTTTCTGGTATTACCACTCTTGATCAATATATAGGTAAATAATGTTTCTATAGACTTGTCTGCTATAATGGGTAAAATTCATACTTATACAAATGATATATATATTTACATTTATACATACATATACATTTTTTTTAAAAAATTTTATTTTTTCCTTTTTCTCCCCAAAGCCCCCCGTTACATAGTTGTATATTCTTGGTTGTGGGTCCTTCTAGTTGTGGCATGTGGGACGCTGCCTCAGCGTGGTCTGATGAGCAGTGCCATGTCCGCGCCCAGGATTCGAACCAACGAAACACTGGGCCGCCTGCAGCAGAGTGCACAAACTTAACCACTCGGCCACGGGGCCAGCCTATATACATACATATACATTTATATTTATACAAATTTATTACAAATAAATGTTTAGAAAAGCATAAATGTGAATTATGCTGAATTATGAATTTCCCCACTGGTTGTACGTTAGAGAGTAAAATAAGTTTAGTATGAAAGTAGAGAAATAGTTCAATTGGAATGACTTCTACTGTACAAAATAATAGTAGTAGAAAAAACTGCTACAGTAGCTTCCATCATATTCAATATTTATTTTTACAAGCCAATAAGGACAATTAATCTACAGCTATTATTCTAAACTAAATGCACTGTTCTGACCAGTGACTCCTAATAGAACTACAAGTATCCCTCATAATGAACAAATTTAACATATAGAAGTTTTGTTTTTATAGAAATAAAAGTAAGGTCAAGTTTGAAGTCAAAGAATTTTCATGCATGAGTATTATTGGGTTAAATGCCATTATATTAATATTGTGCAGTACTACTGTAGTATGGCTTCATTTTCAAATTCTGATTCTGCATGTAGAAAAATGGGATCTAATCTTAGAGAAGCGAAGTCAGGAAAACAAAATTCACAAACATCTGGCCTGAACCTTAATGACAGTTTAGAACTTTAATGACACAATTCCAGTCTTTATTTTTTAGCCTGATCTCGACTTGCGTCTCTCACACATGCTGACCCTTCTCCTTGCAGGCTCTTGCATTTATTCTTTTGTATGCATGTTCACATTGATTCCTGGGCCTAAAGTGTAGTTTTTTTCTTTCTCTTTATGAGTAGAGTACCTACCCATCCTTCAATGCTCAAGTCAAATATAAATTCCTATAAACACCTTCTCTTCTCTTCTTTCACTATTTCTCTAATATTCTTTTACACTAACAGTTTCTCTTGGGGCACTCATTTTTCTCAGAACCCTGCGATATGGTTACTTGAGTCTATGTTTAATCTACCATGGTTGACCATTAGTTGGCCTTTTGAAGATAGGGTATCTATCATTTTTATCTTTTTATTATCTTAACTTCCATATCGACAATACCTCACATATAGTAGGCAGTCAATAAAAGTTTGTGTGTGAATATATGAATAAGTGAGATTGTAATAAAACAGTGAAGGTTTAAAGGTGTGAAGAGCTTCCAACATAGTGCTTCTGGCATGGGGCAATACCCAGTTATGCTCATCTCAATCTTCTTTGACAAAAGTTTTTGAATAGTCCAGAAGGTCATTTTTTTCCAATGAAAATAAACCTCCCATTTATTTCAGAAATCAGTGGAATTTACTTCATAGGAATTTGTTTTATGACCCACACATATTCCATTTAGGAAAGATTTGGTTGGTTGGTTGGTTTTCTGATTTGATGTATGATGAATAGTAATTTCTCTCATCTTTGTACCTTTCAATAGGATTTTAGAATTCATTTTACACTATTATTTTGGGGCACATTAAGTTGGTATGTGTTTGTCTAATCTTTAGATACTGCGTAATGAACTCTTTTATTATCTTTTCTTATATGCTTTTCTCCCACCCTTGTTAGACTTCATACAGGATTTTTACATATTAAATAATGATGATTATTTGGGGATGGCAAAAATAAAATTTGTAAATCAGTGTGCTGAGACTTTCAAAATATTTTGAATAGGTGATAAACAGGATTTAATATTGAAGGTGTCTGAAGACAACTGTGTATTTTCAGGACGCTATGAATTAACCAACTTTGTTTTACTGTTTATCATAGAGGATGAATTACTGCCTTATGTGGTCTGCTTGTCATGTTTAGAGACTTAGCCTTCCAGTCTGGCACACTCGGGCTTTGTCTGGCTTGCTTTGCAAAGTTGTGAATAAGATCTTGATGCCATGTTACACTGACTCATAGTAAGCATAATATCACTTATCATCATCCAAAATTTATTTTTAGTGATGTAATAAATAATGCCTAAGTCCTCCAGAAACATGCATGAGAGATAATATAGCATAACGGTTAAAAGTTAGCTCTAGATTCAGACAGAACTGGCTTGAATCCTGGTTCTCCCAGTTCCTAACCATGTAAACTGGGGCAAATAAAAACCACTTTTTTAATCTATATAGTGGGGATAATAATAACTTTCTCACAGGGTTGTCATGAAAATTCAATAAGATTATATCTTTAAAGCTCTCAACACCATTCCTGGCACATGATAAGCATTTGGTAAATGGTAGAGATGGATAAAGAAAGAAAAGGGAAAATTAATTTATAAAATTCTCACCTTCTGTTAGCTTTTTAGAATTGCATATTTCCTAGAAAGTTTCCTATAAAATTTTGCCATATGGCAATTCAGAATAAGATAGATCCATCTTATATTTTGTACAAGAGAAAATAATTTCTGAAATACCAAAAATATTTCATTATAAGATACTTTTGCAAAGTAAGATGGTAGAGATTCTGGAAAATGTTTATAAGGTTTGTTTCATAGTTTGATGTGGTTGACCTTTAATGGTTTTGGAATTAAAATTGTTTTATTCCTTATATTACCTTCATTTACTCAGCAGGTCTTTTTGCACATTTTCCGTATGCCAGATCCTATGCTAAAACAGGCAGAATAGTGGTTAACAAGACCGAGTCCCTTCCCTCAAAGAGCTGAAAGTCTAGAGAGGACAGAGAGAAGTAAATCAGTGATTACAATATAAAGCGAAAGTGTAAAAAGTAATTGTAACATGCTGATTCAATAATAATATTTCCCCTTTGTAAAACGTGTTAATGAACCGCTGAATATATCGTTTAGAACTCTCTACTAACTTTGAAGTGCAGGTGTATGGAAAATTGAAGTTATAAGAGGTTATCTAAATTGCCCAATATTAAATAATTTAAGTGCCAAAATATTGATAGAAATCATACCTTTAGACATCAAAGTTCAGTGTTCTTCCTACTTCACTATAGAATGCCTTTAGAATAAATAAACTGAGACCAGAACAGACAAATGACTGTATCAGCATTGTAGGAGCTAGGAAAACATTCTCAGAAGAAAATTCATGATTTCTTATACCTCTAACCATTAAATAGTCTTTTTCTGAATTAATAGCTTAAGAACATATTTGAGAAGCTTTGTTAAACAGTTGATCTTAACTCTGATGCAAACCAAGCATGACACTTTTAAAATATAAAAAATACAATAATTAAAACATTATATATATTGCACTTTTAGGTTCTCCTGTTCCTTTTAATCTTTCTGCCATGTAAATCTGAAAGGATCGCTAGCTAAAATTAATCAGTGAGGTAAGAATATGAAGTATAAGGGGCCAGCCCGGTGGTGCACCAGTTAAGTTCACACATTCCACTTTGGCAGCCCCGGGGTTCACCAGTTCAGATCCTGAGTGCAGACATGGCACCGCTTGGCAAGCCATGCTGTGGTAGGTGTCCCACATAAAGTAGAGGAAGATTGGCACAGATGTTAGCTCAGGGCCAGTCTTCCTCAGCAAAAAGAGGAAGGTTGGCAGCAGTTAACTCAGGGCTAATCTTCCTCAAAAAAAAAAAAAAGAATATGAAGTATGAATACTTAGAAATAACAAAATTGAAATTTTAAATCAGTGCTTTCTAAGTCTATTTCCAGAAAATTAATCCCATGAGCTGATGCTTAAAAATAAATGTTTTTATGGTCAATAAATTTGGGAACTACTACACATCCTTCAAGATTCATGGCATACATCAGCGCTCTGAGAAGTCTCATAATAAAATCGTGTGGGTTTTTTTGACAATAGTGACAATTTATGAAGTGTTTATTAAATGCTGAATACTACACTCCTTACATTATCTTTATTATTTTTTTATTTTATTATTTTATTTTTTATTTTATTGCAGTAACATTGGTTTATAACATTATATAAATTTTGGGTGTACATCGTTATATTTCAATTTCTGGGTAGACTATATCAAGTTCACCACCCAAAGACTAATTACAATCCATCACCTTACACATGTGCCTAATCATCCCTTTCACACTCCCCCCAGTGCCCCTTCCCCTATAGTAAGCACCAATCCAATCTCTGTCTCTATGTATTTGTTTGTTGTTGTTTTTATCTTCTATATGTGAGTGAGATCATATGGTATTTAACTTTCTTCCTGATTTATTTCGCTTAGTGTAAACCCTCAAGGTCCATCCATGTTGTCACAAATGGCCAGATTTCATACTTTTTTATGGCTGAGTAGTATTCCGTTGTGCATATATACCACATCATCTTTATCCATTCGTCCCTTGATGGGCACCTACGTTGCTTCCAACTCTTGGCTATTGTGAATAATGCTGTGACGAACATAGGGGTGCATTTATCTTTATGCATTCATGTTCTTTGATATACACCCCCCAGTGGAATAGCTGGATTATATGGTAGTTCTTTACTCTCAGTTTTTTGAGGAATCTCCACACTGTTCTCCATAGCAGCTGCACCAGTTTGGATTCTCATCAGTAGTGTATGAGCATTCCCTTTTCTCCACATCCTCTCCAACACTTGTTATTTCCTGTCTCGTTAATTATAGCTATTCTGACAGATGTAAGGTGATATCTCATTGTAATTTTGACTTGTATTTCCCTGATAATTAGTGATATTGAGCATCTTTGCATGTGCCTGTTGGCCGTCTGTATATCTTCTTTGGGGAAATGTCTGTTCAGATCCTTTGAACTTTTTTTTGGGAAGAAGATTGGACCTGAGGTAACATCTGTTGCCAATCTTCCTCTTTTTGCTTGAGGAAGATTTCTGCTGAGCTAACATCTGTGCCAATCTTCCTTTACTTTTTGTGGGATGCTGCCACAGCATGGCTTGACAAGCAATGCTAGGTCTGTGCCCAGGATCTGAACACACGAACCCCAAGCCACCAAAGCAGAGTGCACAAATTTAACCACTATGCCACTGGGCCAGCCCTGCTCAATTTTTAACTGGGTTGTTAGTTTTTTTGTTGTTGAGCTGTGTGAATTCTTTATATATTTTGTATATTATCTCCTTATCAGGTGTATGGTTTGCATATATCTTCTCCCAATTCTTAGGTTGTCTTTTAATTTTGTTGATGGTTTCCTTTGCTGTGCAGACGATTTTTTAGTTTGGTATAGTTCCATTTGTTTACTTTTTCTGTTGTTTCCCTTGCCCAGTCAGACATGGTATTTGAAAATATGCTGCTAAGACCGATGTTGAAGAGCATATTGCCTGTGTTTTCTTCTAGAAGGTTCATGAGTTCAGGTCTTACATTCAGGTCTTTGTAATTTTGAGTTAATTTCTGTGTATGGTATAAGATAATGGTCCACTTTCATTCTTTTGCATGTGATGGTCCAGTTTTCCCACCACCATTTATTGAAGAGACTTTCCTTTCTCCATTGTATGTTCTTGACTCCCTTGTTGAAAATTAGCTGTCCATAGGTGTGTGGATTTATTTCCAGCCTCTTGATTCTGTTCCATTGATCTGTGTGTCTGTTTTTGTGCCAGTACCACAATGTTTTGATTACTCTATCTTTGTAGTATATTTTGAAATCAGGGAATGTGATACCTCCAGCTTTGTCCTTTTTTATAAGGATGTCCTTGGCAATTTGGAGTCTTTTGTTGTTCTATACACATTTTAGGATTCTTTGTTCAATTTCTGTAAAAAATGTCATTGGAACTTTGATAGAGATTGCATTGAATCTATTGATTGCTTTAGGAAATAGGGACATTTTAACTATGTTAATTCTTCCAACTCAAGAGCATGGAATATCTTTCCATTTCTGTGTGTCTTCTTCACTGTCTGTCCATAATGTTTTTTCAGTGTACAGGTCTTTCACCTCTTTGATTAAGTTTATTCCTAGGTATTTTATGCTTTTTGTTGCAATTGTAAATGAGATTATGCTCTTCATTTCTCTTTCTGCTACTTCGTTGTTAGTGTATAGAAATGCAACTGATTTTTTATGTTGCTTTTGTATCCTGCAACTTGACTGTATTCACTTATTATTTCTAAATGTTTTTTGGTGAATTCTTTAGGTTTTTCTGTATATAAAATCATGTCATCTGCAAATAGTGACAGTTTCACTTCTTCCTTTCTAATTTGGATCCCTTTTATTTCTTTTTCTTGCCTGATGGCTCTGGCTAGCACTTCCAATACTATGCTAAATAAGAGTCATGAAAGTGGACATCCTTGTCTGGTTCTTGTTCTTAGAGAAATAGCTTCCAATTTTTCTCCACTGAGAATGATATTAGCTGTGGGTTTGTCATATATGGCCTTTATTATGTTGAGGTACTTTCATTATACACCCAATTAATTCAGAGTTCTTATCATAAATGGATGCTGTGTCTTGTCAAATGCTTTCTCAGCATCTATTGAGATGACCATGTGA
Source organism: Equus asinus (assembly GCF_041296235.1). NCBI lineage: Eukaryota > Metazoa > Chordata > Mammalia > Perissodactyla > Equidae > Equus > Equus asinus. The sequence goes on from NC_091801.1 coordinate 51,699,855, forward strand.
ATTTTATTCTTCATTTTGTTAATGTGGTGTATCATGTTGATTGATTTGCAGATGTTGAACCATCCCTGCATCCCTGGAATAAATCCCACTTAATTGTGGTGTATGATCTTTTCAATGTATTATTGTATTTGATTTGCTGGTATTTTGTTGAGAATTCTTCCGTCAATGTTCATCAGTGATATTGGCCTGTAATTTTCTTTTTTTGTGTTGCCCTTGTCTGCTTTTGGTATCAGGGTAATGTTGGCTTCATAGAATGAGTTTGGAAGCTTCCCCTCCTCTTCAATTCTTTGGAAGAGTTTGAGAAGGATAGGTATTAACTCTTTGAATGTTTGGCAGAATTCACCAGGGAAGCCCTCTGGTAATGGGCTTTCATTTTTTGGGAGGTTTTTGGTTACTGTTTTGATTTCCTTCCTAGTGTCTGGTCTACTCAAATCTTCTATTTCTTCTTGATTCAGTTGTGGAAGGTTGTATGATTCTACAAATTTATCCATTTCTTGTAGATTGTCCAGTTTGTTGGCGTATAGCTTTTGTTGGCGTATAGCTTTTCATAGTATTCTCATAATCTTTTGTATTTCTGAAGTGTCCATAGTAATATCTCCTCTTTCATTTCTGATTTTATTTGTTTCAGCCTTCTCCCTCTTTTTTTCTTGGTGAGTCTAGATAAAGGTTTGTCAATTTTGTTTATCTTTTTAAAGAAGCATCTCTTAGTTTCATTGATTTTTTTTTTTTGCTATATTTTTCAGTCTCTATTTCATTTATTTCTGCTCTGATTATTATTATTTCCTTCCTTCTACTGATTTGGGGCTTTGTTTGTTCTTCTTTTTCCAGTTCCTTTAGGTGCAGTGTTAGATTGTTTATTTAAGTTTTTTCTTATTTGTTGAGGTAGGTCTGTATTGCTATAAACTTCTCTCCTAGAACCATTTTTACTGTATCCAATAAATTTTGACAAGTTGTATTTTCATTTTCATTTGTCTCCAAGTATTTTTTTATTTCTCCTTTGATTTCTTTATTGACCCAATCATTGTTCAGTAGCATTTTGTTTGTGTTTAATCTCCACGTAGTTGTGGCTTTTCCAATTTTCTTCCTGTAGTTGATTTCTAGTTTAATACCATTGTAGTCAGAAAAGATGCTTGGTATTATTTCAGTTTTCTTAAGTTAATTGAGACTTCTTTTGTGGCCTAGTATGTGATCTATCCTGGAGAATGTTCCATGTGCATTTGAAAAGAATGTGTATTCTGTGGGTTTTGGATTGAATGTTCTGCATTTATCTACTAAGTCCGTCTGTTCTAATGTGTCATTTAAGGCCAGTGTTTCCTTATTGATCTTCTGTTTGGATGATCTATCCATTGGTGTAAGTGGAGTATTAAAGTCCCCTACTATTATTGTGTTACTATTATTTCTCCTTTTACGTCTGTTAATAATTGCTTTATATATTTAGGTGCTCCCATGTTGAGTGCATAGATATTTACAAGTGTTAAATCCTCTTGTTGGATTGTTCCCTTTATCATCATCTAGTGGCCTTCTCTGTCTCTTGTCACAATTTTTGTTTTAAAATCTATTTTGTCTGATATAAATATTGCCACCCCAGGTTTTTTTTTCATTGCCATTTGCATGGAGTATCTTTTTCCATCCCTTCACTTTCAGTTTGTGAGTGTCTTTAGGTCTGAAGTATGTATCTTGTAGGCAGCATATATATGGGTCATTGTTTTTTATCCAATTGGCCACCCTATGTCATTTGATTGGAGCATTTAGTTCATTAACATTTAAAGTAGCTATTGATAATAATGTACTTGTTGCCATTTTGTTACTTTTTTTACAGGTGCTTTAGTAGTTCTTCTCTGTTCCATTCTTCTTCTCTTGCTCTCTTCCCTTGTGATTTGATGGCTTTCTTTAGTGTTATGTTTGGGTTTTTTTCTCTTAATTTTTTGTGTTTTTATTATAGGTTTCTGGTTTGTAATTACCATGAGGTTGGTATATAATTACCTACATATATAGCTATTTATATTAGGTTGATGGTCTCTTTAATTTGACCTCTTGCTGAAAGCTCTACTCTTTTACTCCCCACATCCCACATTTTATATCATTTTCGATATCATACCTAACCTATTTTTGTGTGTGTGTATCCATTACCATTTTATCATGGAAATAGATAATTTTTGTACTTTTGTCTTTTGACCTTCATATTAGCTTCATAGGTGGTTGATCTGCTGCCTTTACTGTATATTTGCCTTTTCCAGTGATTTATTGCTTTTTTAAAAAACATAATTTTCTTATTCCTATTTGTGGTCTTCTCTTTTCCACTTAAGTAAGTCCCTTTAGCCTTTTTCATAAGGCTGCTTTCTTGGTGACAAACTCCTTTAGTTTTTGCTTGTCTGGGAAACTCTATCTTTCCTTCCATTCTGAATGATAACCTTGCTGGGTAGATTATTGGCTGTAGGTTTTTTCCCTTTAGCACTTTAAATATATTGTGCCACTCCCTTCTAGCCTGTAAGGCTTCTGCTGAGAAGTCAGCTGATAGCCTGATGGGATTTCCTTTCTATGTAACTTGTTGCCTTTCTCCTGCGGCTTTTAGAATTCTCTATTTATCTTTAATTCTTTACATTTTAATTATAATGTGTCTTGATGTAGGCTTCTTTGGGTTAAGCTTATTCGGTGCTCTCTGTGCTTCCTCTACCTGGATGTCTGTTTCTTTCCTTAGTTTAGGAAAGTTTTCAGCTATTATTTCTTCAAATAGATTCTCTGCCCCTTTGTCTCTCTCTTCTCCTTCTGGCACACCTATAATATGGATGTTAGTGTGCTTGAGATTGTCCCAGAGGCCCCTTAGACTGTCCTCATTCCTTTTAATTCTTTTTTCTTTTATCTGTTCAGCTTGAGTGATTTCCTCTAGTCTTTCATCCAGCTCACTGATCTGTGCTTCTCTATCATCTACTCTGCTATTGAGTCCCTCTAGTGAATTTTTCTTTCTAGTGTTGTATTCTTCATTTCTGATTGGTTCTTTTTTATATTTTCCAATTCTTTGGGAAGTTCTCACTGAATTTATACATTCTTCTCCCAAGATCAGTGACCATCTTTATTACTTTTAGTTTGTACTCTTTGTCAAGTAGATTGTTTATTTCTGGTTCATTTAGCTCTTTTTCAGGGGTTTTGTCCTGGTCCCTTACTTGGAGCGTATTCTTTTGTCTCCTCATTTTCCTCTTTCTCTGTGCTTATATCTATGTAGTACGTAGGTCAGCTACATCTCCCGATCTTGGAGAGGTGGCCTTATGTAAGAGATGCCTTATGAGTCCCAGCAGTGTGCTTCCCTCTTGTCACCAGTTCTAGATGTTCTAGGAGTGTCCCCTGAGTGGGCTACATGTGTCCTTATGTTGTGGCAGTGTTGCTCTTGCTGCAGCTGCCTGGGAAGGCTAGGCTATCCCCCTGGATGGCTGGTTGTAATGCTCAGCTGCATGTGGCTGCTCTGGACATTTCAATCACTTTGTTGGGCATGGGGAGCCCTAATGCAGTTGGCTGCAAGGTCTAATAGCACATTCCTGTTGCAGTTTTTCTGTTAAGTGAGTAGGCCCCCAGCATGGCTGGTTGCTAGGCTCAGGGGCTTACAATTGCTATAGGCCTCTGACTTGCCAGACTGTTGTCAGCTCTCTCAGTAGCACAGTTGGGTGGAGCTGGCCCCAGGGATGGGAGTACTGATTGTTTCAGGCTTTGGAACGTGGGGCTGATCCCTTATGTAGCTATTTGGGAAGCGCAAGTCTGCTGCCACTGACAAGCCCCACCACCTACAGGGCCACACACCCTGTCAACACAGTCCTGCCCTGTGTATGCACCATGACCCACTGAAGTGGACCCAGTCACTGTGCTGCAGTGTCCCCACACACTCCATCAATGCAGACCTGCTCCTCACACATGCCCTGCCCCACAGAAGCAGACCCACTAACCTGGCTGCTGGCTGTGGAGGTTCCAGGCAACCTGCCCACGTGGGCCCACAAGTTGCCTGAGGACTACTATTGGGTGGGGCCAGTCCTAGGGCAGTCTGTCTGCCCTGGCTGAACTGGTTTAAATCAGTACTCTAGTGGGCAGGACAAACCCCTGCACTAACAGGCCACGAGAAGAATTTCCGTGGCACCTGCCAGCCTCTGTGTTTGCATGCCTGTCCTAGGTCACAATAATGGCTGCCACCAGTCTCTCAGTCCTTGGGGTGATCTCACTTCTCACCAAGATGCACCCAGAGCCTGTCAAGTGAGTCTCTTTTCACCAAAGGACTGTGCACATTTCTTTCCGGTGATTTTAGATTGCTTTCCAAAATGAGTGAATTTGTGTGTAGACCCTTTAAGAGCAGGCAATTTTTTTCTCCTTATCTCCAAAAGCTTTTATGGGGGTAGTCCCCATTGTAGTTAATAGCCAGCAAAGTCAGATATTATGATACTTCTCTCAGTTGTGCTGAGTCCAAATGCTGCTTATTGGGGTAATGCTCCCCCACTCAGATCCCCCACTCCTCAAGGGAAGACTTCGTATGTTGTGATTGCTTCTGGCCAACTATGAGGTGCTGCAGCTGGAAGGTGCCTTTTTTCTCTCCAGGAAGGAATATCCACCTCTTCCATTCTCATTCAGTACTCTCCCTTGTTGTGGAGGTTCTTTTCATCCAGTTTTCAGTTCTCTCTCAGGAGTAACTGTTTCAAGAGTAGTTGTAAATTTGTTGTGTCTGTTGGAGGAGGTGAATTCAGAGTCCACCTATGCCACCATCTTGACACTGTTCCCATAAAGTTGTGTTTAAACTAGCATTTCTCAAACTTTATGATGGACTCTTTTAGTGTAATAATTTCACAATTTATTCTGGGAAACATGCTTTAAACTCAATGACATGCTTTAATTTTTCATTTTTAATTTTGGCTTTCATTCTCTCAGTGAAATAAAAATTTTTGCCTTGCTGAGCTTAAGCATAGGATCATGGTACAAAATTTGGGATTGACAGCAGAGATCACTGGAGCTGAGAAAACTTACTATAGGGACCAATCTTTTCCCTAAAGAGGTAGACAGGCAGAACTAGGAAAAAAATTATAAAATCAAGTAAGAATTAGCAGCTTCAACAAAGAGGAAAAGTATTATCCAAGGAATATGAAGTAAGATTTATCTCTCAAGTTCTGGCACTAATAAAGGGGATACATAAAAAAAGCTTATATAATTCAACAAATATCATGAACATTGATAATTTTTGTTGACTTTTCATGTGTATTTTAAAATTTGACTCACTCTTTCTATTGTTTAGGGAACCACTTGAAACAAAGCAATTAAACTACAGTGTAAAGAGATGTTGTTGATGAATGGCCCATTTTCTATATTTTTTATACTTTTAATAATGCAATTGTTGGGACCATTAGTTGCTGAGATCAAGGGAGTTTACAGCTCTAGAGCTCCATTTTTGTCATTTGTGTGTGTTTGCCATACTCTAATCTAGCACAAGCTTAGTAGAAGAGTCTCTATTTCCCAATTTCCTTCTAACTTGGTGCCTTCCTATTTCTAATTTTCTAGATTCCTAGGGTTGGTTTTACATTGTTATTTGATGGTTATGTAGTTTATAGCTCCATTATCTAATATTTTAACACATCATTAAACTTTACTGTATCTACCATTCATTGGAATACACTCTCTTCATTAAAAGAATTAATTTCTACATATTTTATAGAAGAAACAAGCAAATCCTCTTACATTTAAGGACACATAAAATATTCATTAAGATCTCTCAATATAATAATGAATGAATATCATAGGGAGATTTTTACAGACTTTTGTTAGTTTAATATATAGCTACTTCATTATTCCATTATACTTTCAAAGTCTTTGCCACTTTATTTTTATCATTGTCTTAATAAATAGTAAGATTAGTGTCATCTTTGTAGAGTGCTTTACTGTTTGAAAATTGATTTTATATATCATACATACAAATATTACATATGTATATATTTATATATACTAGTATATTCATATGTACATATGTATATTTGTATATTATACATAGATGTACAAATGTATATATTATCAGATTTTAGCAGTAAGTGAGAGTTTGACACAGCAGGTTTTTATTATTTACATTTTGAGATGAGGATTCAATTGATTTAAGATTCCAATGCTGCTCTAATAAAATAAATTTAGAATTTAGGTTCAACCTGTACAAATGCTTATCACTACAAAAATAAAAAGAACCTGTGATTTAAGCATGTTCCTCTCAGAAAACAATGATATTTAGGGGTTACTGAAGTTTTCTCTTCATGGGAGCGGAGTCTTCATCTGTTCTAGCACTGACGTATCCCGGTGCCTAGAACACTGTGAAGCAGGGCATAGGTCCTCAACAAATATTTTTTGAAGAACAAGTGGATGAATGAATGCCTATTTCAGTAACTTTTTAAAATGTAGTTTTTCATTAAAATAGCTGAACGTAGACAATAAATGAGAAAGACAACTCTAAAGAATCAAGATTTTGAAACCAAATAATTAGATAAAGTTGAGTGCCTTTTCCACTAATCCTTTAACAGCTATGAAATAGTATAATCATCATATTCCCTCTTCTTGACTGCAATTTTTCTAGTTACTGATTCACTCTTAAAATCTTAATATGGTACTTCTCTCTCATAGTTAGACTAAAATAAACAGAAAGCCACAGGCCGTTACTGCAAAGGACTTTAGAAATTATCTAATACTCTGAACTAAAGTAGAACTCCTCCTATATCAGTGATTTCCAAATCAAGCTCATATAGAAATAACCAGGGGAGCTTTTTAAAAATATGAATTCTCTGCTCTTGACATGAGAATTCTATTTCAGTGTATCTAGATGTGGTGATTTGTAACCCTACACAATATCACTGATGGTTGTTTGTCCCATCCGCCTGAGGAATTCAGAGCTCTCTACCTTATCAAGCAGTCTATTATATTCTTGGACATTTGGAGCTAATAGAACGATTTTTCTTAATTGAGCCAAATCCTACACGCCTATAACTTAAAAAAAAAAAAAAAGTCCAATGTCTTAACCTGGAGCCTGATTATAAAGGTACTCACTTTATAATTATCCTTTAATTGAGCGTATGTCTTGTGCACTCCTTTGTATTTATGATATATTTCACAACTTTAAGAACAGGACAACAAGATTGGAAGTGAGAGTTGCATCAGGGACTGCCATCTCAGAATTGAACCAAGTTCAATACACACACACGTACACACACACTATACTATATATATATATATATATAATATATAAAGTATATCATAATATATATATAATCGGTGGGATATATATAATCAATGTTTTAAAAATATATATACATGGTTTATTTTTTTTCTACGAGAAAGTAATTTTCATGTTCTCCAAGTGTGTTTAAAATATTCTTAATGTTATTTTTAAATTATTATTTACCTTTAAGACAAAAATAACACATACCTAAGAGAAACTCTATCTTGGCGTCTTAAAGAGTATTTTTTCCACATTAAAGGTTTATCATGTTCCATTTATCTCTATTACATTTATATCTGCATTTCACCTATTATATACTTGTAAATGGTTTCTCCATTTGAGGTTATTTTACAACTTGATATTAAACCAATACATCATTCATCTTGTATTGCAAGGTTACAAATAACTTCAAAATAGTGAAAATTTGCCTCCTTTGCACAATTTAAAAACATTGTAAGTTTTTAACAATGATATGATAAAAACAGAAAGGAAAATTGAAAGATGAAGAAAAGAACAAAAAGATATTGAATGGATTAGTTAATATATTTTTTAAGAAATATTTAGGGGCCGGCTCCGTGGCTGAGTGGTTAAGTTCGCACGCTCCGCTGTGGTGGCCCAGGGTTTGGATCCTGGGCGCGTACATGGCACCGCTCGTCAGGCCACGTTGAGGCGGCGTCCCCGTCCCACAACTGGAGGGACCGGCAGCCAGGAAGTACGGCTGTGTGTGTGGGGGGGGGGGGGGCGTTGCGGGGGTGAAGCGAAAAAAAAAAAAGGATTGGCAACAGTTGTTAGCCCAGGTGCCAATCTTTAAAAAAAAAAAAAAGAAATATTTAAATTATACTATAAAGCCTTTTTTTAGTATTTTGAATAAAATCAAACCTAGTCAGTAGTAGTATTTACACCCCTTAGAAATTTGCTCATAAATGTTAATAGCTAATATTCTTGTTAGCCAAAGTAAGACTCTAGAACCAAATTGTTTACTTTGAAAAATCTGACAATTCCCTTTTTTGAATTGCTGGATTGGATATCCATACCTTATTTATCAGAAGAGTTGTCGTGGAAAATGATAGGCTAGAAACTCAATATTCCTACAGTGCTTTAATTGTTCAATTTGATTTTTTGTTTTTTTTAATCATTTAAAATTTTTGTTTACATAAGTTCTTAAGAAAAATATTTAAGCCTTGTTAGCCTTTTAAGCTTGTATTGAAGGATTGAAAAATTTTAAACTCTAATAACTATGAGAACACCTGTGAGTCAACATTTCTGTATGGATTGAAAATAACTAGATGCAGTGTCTCAGAATATTACTACACAATACTTTACAATAATTATTCTGTAATGATAAAATGTTAATAGTAGTGCTTTGAAACTAAGACTATAAATGTATTTAAATTTGAATTCAATCTATTATAAATCCTAAAATATAATATTAATAATGGTGATTAAATTCTTAAACTTTTAGCAAAATATATTGCAGAGGAATAATAGCTGTCCCTCATTTCTTTTTCTTGTGGAAATAGTCTGTTGAAGAAGATATTTGTTCATTAAGTCCAGGATTAAGTTTCTTTCAGTGCTAGATTGACAGTATAATGTTTCATGTCTTGACTGTGTCCTTAAATATTTCTGGTTTCAGTATTTGCATATTTGCGGTGAAAATCACATGTGAAAACAATGCCTTAATGATCTTTTAGAAGGTTCAGTGAGAAGGAGGCTAGGGTTTTTAACTGTATGAGAATAAAATCTTTAATTATTCCTCCTAAAAATATAGAAATAATTGTTCAGTGTATGTGGTATTGACCAACTAGAAACAAACTAACTAGAATTGTTATTAACCAGATTTTACTCCCATGCTTTACCAAGGATAGGAAACTTACCGTAAAAACTGCCTCCACCAAGATAACTGCAATTTGTTCTAAACGCAACTTTCACAGAACTTTCTCCAGACTTATTAATTTCTATGACTCTTACAGTTGCAGTGTTCTAATGCTAGTCTGGGGATCTTGAACTCAAAGTCCTAAAGAGGCCAAGCACGTAATATAAGTGATCAAACTCAGATTTAATGACTAGGTATTGTTGGCAGCTGTGGCCAACTGGAGAGTGCATGCTCCCTTTGAAGGGAGAAACTGCTGCTCAGCTTTAACTAGTCGTTGTCGTACAGGGATACAGGCAATATTGCCAGATCTGGTGTTTCAGGAGACCAAGAGACCAGAATCCCTGACTCTTCTATTTGTAAACAACTCTTCTAGTCAAAGAAAGTATATCAGTGGGCCAGATCCACTGGGTGGGCCACGGGCAGGCAGCTGAATTAGTAATTATTGTTGGAATAATGACCCTGAGTTACTAAAAGTTCCAAGTGGTCAAAAAAGGAATAAACTGTATTCTTCATATCATTCTTTCTAAGGCAGAAAACTGTTCACGTGTTTTAGAACATTCTTTAATAATTTAAGTACAAACAAATTAATCAGAATATTGGATTTCTAAAATATTCTTGTTAGTAATTATCTAGATAGGTAGGTAGATAGATGACGGATAGATGGATGTTAGAAACAAATCAAACTTTGGCTCTGCCTCATTTTCCTCAGATAACAAGCAAAATAATAGTATGTTATATGGAGTTGTTGGGTAGAATACTATAAAGCCCTTAACAGATAGAAAAAGTGCTATGATGGGGGCCGGCCCAGTGGCATAGTGGTTAAGTTTGCACACTCCACTTCAGTAGCCAAGGGTTCTCAGGTTTGGATCCTAGGCACAGACCTACATACCACTCATCAAGCCATGCTATGAAGGTGACCACATACAAAATAGAGGAAGATTGGCACAGATGTTACCTCAGGAACAATCTTCCTCACCAAAATAGAAAGTGCCCTGATGGATTTTAAGTATCTAGGAGTGGAGCTAATTATAGAAATGCTGAATAAGAATAAATGAATGATGTTGCCCATGTGGAAAACTATTTTCTACATTTTATAATATGACCACCCAGATTAAGAAGACATTAAATTAAGCTTTATTTGGATTGCTAGAAAATAGAAAACAAGTAAGTTGTTTCCAAAAAATGAATTTAATACAATAAGCCCTTTAAAATGCAAAATTAAATAACTTTTCTTGATTGGTTTAGGGTTCACATAGTATACAGTGAGTTAGATTGAATTTTATATTTTCAGCTAGTAGTTTGGGAATTTTGGAAATACTGTTTAATTTACCATGAAAGAGGATGGTTTCAATTTTGTTTTTAACTCTGATCAAGTGTGTGTCTAAAACCAAATGAGCATGATATTATTACATTATAATTATTATAATTATGTAATTTTTTAAATGATAAAGAGTTTTTCTTATATCAGTCTAAGTATAGTAAAGTATTATGTGAATTTGGAATAATTCTATATACAGTGAGTAACATTAATAACTGTGCTTTGGAAATCTGCTCACAGCTTTGCCTCCTTTTTTCTGACCTAGTAACTCAGAAATTTATTTATACAAGTTTAATTCAGCTTTGTCCAAAATTCATCACTGTACATATTAATATTAAATTATATAAATGATGTTTATGAGCATACAGTATGTATATTGGCATATATTCTGTATTTCAGGGATATCTTATAATCTGTTGTAATCAAACAAGTTTACAGTTTTAGAGTAATGGAACTTTAAATTTTGTGTTGAGATATATACTCTTGAAAAAAAATTTATCTTTATTTCCAGAGAAAGTAATTATGAGCAAAATAATCCTTACATTTTCTTGATTGGTTATATAGAATATTGTCTTCTGCTTTAATCAACAAAACTCAATATCGTAAGATAAGTATTTGGGAGATTTTGTCTTCTCTCTTCTTGTACTAAATTCTGAGATATCTACATAACCTTATCAAATTTCTGATTGCCCTCAGGCTGCCCGGTAGCTGTGTACGTTTAAGTATTTAAATGTATAAAAGAAAAGAATTCTTAAGCCATTAAAATGATTTCTTTCTAGACATTTATACTATGATTATTCTGAGGCAGAAATTCACATTCCTGAGTCCACCATATTCCTCCATAAGATAGATTATTTCGAAGTGTTACTAACTACTACAATTAATCTGAAAATTGTTATTTTAGTTTGGTTTTAATAAGGCGCTGGACTAGAGGAGATAGCAAGAAGGGACAAGAAACGAAAACATCCAAGACTATTACAAAGAATGAATCAATAGGTTTTAATGATTAATTGAATTACTTCATTGATTTATTCAGCAAGTGTTTATTGAATACTTATTAAGTGCCAGACCCTATTGTATGCTTGGGATGCAGCAATGAACTAACAGACAAAATTCCTGCCATCATGGAGCTTATATTCTGAGGGAGGAGACTGACAATAAAGTAAAATACATTGAGTGTAAGATGATGAGAGTAGAGAAGGGCAATAGAGTGTGGCAGAGTCAAAGGAGATGGAAACATTGCCTCACTGCCTGGAGAGCAGAATGAGGATTTGAATCTAGGAAGTAAGTGGAGATTTAAGAATTCTAAACTTTATGTGGTAACTTAAGTTAACAGGGATAAAGCAAATAGATATTGAGGTTTGTCCTGATAGTCTCAAAACAGATAATGGAGGTGAGGCTGTGTTTGCTGGAGTTGGGATTTCTTACCAGGAGCACACAGAGTTCTAGGGCCCACTTCCCTGTGGCAAGTGGTCACGGAAGAGTGATCTTACAGAAAACAATTGAGGCCCAGGGCTTCCCTCTTGACCTGAATGTGCAGAGCAAAGGGAAGGGAAGAAGTAGAAAACCTCCGTGTTCCTATTTTTGGTAACTATGGCCTGTTGAAAAAACAATTGGGAAGTTGAAAAGATTAGGAGTTTTGAGCAGATAAAGAGTAAAAGATTTTTAAAATTTTGAATTTTTAAAAGTAAAGCATGAAATTGGCCTGAAACTAATTGGGGAGTGGATCTGCATATTTCTATTTAGATTCATACTTATAATCTGTTGACAGGAATAAGGACCATCCATCTTATTGTTACTGAAATAGATATCAACTTCATGGTTAGCTTTGGTTTTAAAACTATGGTAATAAAAATAAGGTATTACTTATACTACCTTGAGATTATATTAAACTATTTCCTCCACAGATATTTAAGTTTCCTATTACCCTATGTAATTTTGGATACAGTACTTGACAATCAACAAATTACTCTTTTCCTTTCAGAATCCCAAGAAACATGAATCTAAAGAAAATTTCTTGAACTGTGAATAAAGAAAAGAATATATGGTTTACCAAATGACACTGTATTTTGGTATCTTAATTTTCAATTTGCTAAGGTCATTGCATTGTTGCCATACTATTTTTGTATAATGTAACAATCCAAAAATTTTCAATAAATTAGAGTGAAGTGGAATGACATTTTTAAGCAAAGAAAATAATTGCATTTGAATATGGAAGTGCCTAGATTTTTGCCATCTGAAAGAAGATATTGAATTACCTTTTATAAAATGTTTATTTTATAATGCTTTCACTCAATTTGTATATTTCTTGATTTTATTTAATGTAGGATCATAGGAAATGAAGGAGTCATGATATTTTAACAACTCTAAAAGCTTTTATTCTAATTATTATAAGCAATAATTCTGAAAAATCTGGGTCACAGAAAAATCTTCTATATCCTTCAGATTAATAAGGAATGCCCCAGATCATTCTACTTAGGCAACATTTCTCCCATTTAAAAAGTAAAAATCTCTAAGAATGAAATTTTACACTAGTCGTAAAATAGTGTTTAAGAATTGGTGAGTGTGACAGATATTATTTACACTAAATTTTTATTATGTGAAACTATGGAGGACAGTAGGTTGAGGTAGAACAGTAGATGATTTTTTAAAAATAGCGTATTTGATATGCAAAATAGGACTTTCTGTTATTTCTTAAATACATTCCATGTAGGGATAAGATATGGCCAAATATAAAACATTGGTGTATCAGAAAAAAAAATTGCAAATGATGGTTAACTTGTATTGTTTTAACCAATTTTAATGTATAGGCCCAAGGATCCATCATAGTGATTGAAAATTATTTTCAAAGCTCAAAATACAAATGTTCAAATATTGAAAATCCTCTGTGGTCAAAAATTATTTTAAATCTTACAGGAAAATAAGAGACTAATAAAGTCAAAAATTTAATAAGATACAGAATAAAGTAAAATTAGCTAATTTCTCAATAAAATTTTTATACAACATGAAAAAAATTCCAAAGTTGATTTTCTTGTATGTGGAATTATCAACCAAAGTGGACCTGTACAACTATATCAACTGCTATAAAAATAACATTTTATTTTTCTCAAAAATTTAAAATCAGCCAGTGTAAAAAAGAAAAGAAAAGAAAAATTAATGATGTACAATCATACTTACACACGAGAGGAAAAACACACTTTTTCCCAAAATCATTCTTAAGTGTATGCTAATCAGAAAAACACAAAGAAGCATCTAACATGATTCCAGATATACAAAGAACTCGTTAAAGATAATATAGATCATCCTTTAGCTAAATGGCTCCCAAAATATGAGTAACTGGGCCTTGAGAAATCCAGTAAAATCTACTTTCTGCTTGCTAATAGACTTGGATAGAAAGTTAACCATAAAATTCCATCTAAGCCTAGAAATGGCAAAATTAACCAAATAAGATGTTTTAATAAGGTCAGTTTTGATTAGCCTACACAGGAATTTCTTATTTGGTTTTCGTTTGTCACTTGCATTAGAATAACCAGAGAAGTTTCAGAATGCAAATTTCTGGCTCTCATGCCGGAAGTAGCATATTAGAATCACCGAGGCAAAGGCTGCAGACTGTATTCTTGAAAAGCTCTTCGGGTGGCTCTGGTGAACACCAAAATTTAAGAACTACTCTTCTAATTCATCTAGAAATTGTGTATTTCATATACTCTTCCAATTGAACAATATTTATAATTCAAGGACAAAACTCACTGCTTGGCTCTTTGCCCAGCTGCCTTGGAGATTCTTCAAGTTCCTGGAACTAGCCCCGAAAGCTTTGCCAAAAGAGAAGCAGACTTGTCCAACCTGCAATAAAAGAAGCTAAAAATCAAAGATTACAATCAGCTTTCTGTGCTTTCAGTTTACCCTGTGGAGAACAAGGAAAACTTGGACTTACTGCTCATGTCTATAAATGTTTCATCACTAAATATGAAAAACAAGATGTGATGGGAGAAGAGATTGGATTAAAAGGTAGCAAGTAGTGAGTAGCTACAGAAGCAGCACAGAGTCAGTGGAGGGTGGTAAGCAGCAGACTCACCCAGAGGAGAGAATCGACAGCAGAGGAAAGACTGAAATCCAAACAATCCGTATAATTGTGTGGTGCTCTCCATGCTAAAGGAGCGTGTTATGCACACATATAAATCAAGACATCTAGACCATGTTCAAAATGTGACCAAAAGACTACATTTTAAATACTCAAATAATGTCATTTTATCTTCTATGAGGAATTAAGATATAAAAGTAATCTCTCTCTTACATAACAGAATAAGCAGTACTATTTAGCCAGCTGTGCCCCATTTCACTAAAATTTTGATTTCTTTGATATACTAGAATAAATTTAAATAAATATAGTTTTACCTATTTTGAACAGAGTGGCTGAATGTCTTCAATTTGTAGGAGAAAAGAAAATTTATTTGTTGTTTATAGAATCTTGGGCTAGATGGGCTAAAATGTGACTTGATATAACAATTCCTGAATGTTAACTGCAGACTAGATTCAAATATAGTTTCTTCCTTAAATTATGCCTTACATCCTTACTTTAAACAGCAGCTGAACAGCAAAGTGATACATTCTGGACCAGACTGTTTTTATGTAGAGACAGAACTGAGACTTAAGAATAAGATTTTATACCAAACATCAATAAAAATATTTGTTGACATCTCACTGTATGCTTCAACTATCTGCACATTGTTGAAGATTAACCTAAAAATCATATCTGGCTTCTGGAAGATAGAAGGATTAGCTGAAGTAGAAGAAAGAGGGAACCTGCTCCAAACAAGTGTGATGCTTTCTGTGTCGGCAGGGAAGCAAAAATGCGTGCAGCATTAGGCCACTGTGTGGCCCACAAGTGGAGGGTTGTTGTGAATAGGTAGACAGAGGAAATTAGTGGCATTCCTTAGTTTATTGTCTGAAATTCTTTATTGTTTGATGTCTTTAGCATTTACTTGATGCTTAACCATGTTTTGCCTCGGGTAATATTTTGTCTTTATGTTTCATTTAGCAAACTAGGATATAAGTAGTTTTAGAACAAATGCCATGTCTTATATTTTTTTTATAATTGGCATAGCATTGACTCCAGTGTCTTGTACGTGTTAGATGTACAAATAAATATTTGTTAATTGATTGACATTATAAATTTCTAAAACATTCATTAGGAAGTTTTGTTTTCTTTATCATCAGCAAATATTTACTGAGTACTAAAATGATTTATGAAACTTGACGAGATGCAAGCATTAGTATTTAATTATCCCTATATTACTAGGATCATTCATTTATATAATGAATTTATTGAATTTACTTATTCAATAAATTCTTTCTTTAGAGCTGTTTACTGCCAAGTGTCAGGTACTAGGCTGCTGAAGTACATTGATAAAATGGACTATCCACATTCCATGAGAAGAAAGCAAACAATTACAATAGAATTTCTATAATGGAGACATGACAAAGCACTATAATTGGCATCCAAAAATTCATGACGTCAAATGTAATGTTGCCATATTGTTAAGTTCATGAAATGATCTGGGTGAACCTCTACAACAGGTAACAGTCTTGCTGCATGAGCCCAGCTGCCCAGATTCTATTTGCAATTTGGCGCCACCTGGCAGCAGTTGTCTAGTGAAAATACCAAAAGTGAAGGTGATTCTGAATACTGTGGCTGACAGAGACTTTCAGTAAGTGGCAGAGTCAAAGTATCTCCTTGTTGGTTTTCCCAGCCTATGGCAGAGGATTTGGGGACTACTTTCTACCTCCCTGCTTCTCAGAATGAGCTTGAGACCTTTGCCAATCCCACCACATTCTCCTCCCAGGAGACAAGAATTTTAACCTGCCCCTGTTTGCCAACAGGTGCTAGGCAGAAGATGGGAGTAAACTGGAAATCATATTACATCTAATTTCACATTATTATGGAATATGTTACTGCAAGGTTTTACTGTTTATGCAGTTGACATAAGGGACAGCACATCGAAGTTATCCAAGCTGGTGGGAAGGAAGATTAGGGATGTCTTCATGGAGGAACTCTTGTTCAAGCGGACACTTTAAAGGAATATATATAGTGGCTTGCCAAGTGGCCATGTGGAAGAATGGTGTTTATGAAAGAGAAGAAATATAGATGTCAAGGCACAGAAAACTGAAAGTATGTAGGTATTTCAGAGAACTGCATGC
Source organism: Equus asinus (assembly GCF_041296235.1). NCBI lineage: Eukaryota > Metazoa > Chordata > Mammalia > Perissodactyla > Equidae > Equus > Equus asinus. The sequence goes on from NC_091801.1 coordinate 51,716,457, forward strand.
AGTTGTGTATTTCTAGAGCATAAAGTTTGAGAGTGAAGGGGGAAGATGAGGTTGGAACGTTAGGCATGGGTCAGAGAATTACTCATTTTTAGGCTGTGCAACAGAGTTTTTGTCTTATTCTGTAGATGAAGAAACCATTAAAGAAATTTTTGCAGGAATTTTATTTGTAAAAGATCACTATAAATTCAGTTTTCTCATCTATAAAATAGGAATAATAGTACTTACTTCATAGGGTTGTGTGGGTTACAGAGAAAATATGTGAAGTATTTTTCATAGAGTTCATTACAAAGTAAGTAATAGAAAAGCAGTTGCTATTAGTATTTTTATATCACTACTAATGTTACTCTGATTAATGATTGGAGGGAGCAAGGCTAGAGGCTGTAGCTAGTAATTTTCTAAATTCATAAACACATGTACTTTCTGTTTCAATGACAATCAAATCCATATATGCATTAAAGTAATTTTGAAAGCTATTCATTTTTCTTTTCTGTTTTGCGTGTTAATATAATTAAACCAAGATAAATGCATTTTAGTATATTTGTTATTTTCTTAGATGGAATATTCATGTTCTATATTACTCTAAGCTTATTAGCCTTAATAAAAAATTCTGCTTTGCAAGCTTACTCTTTAAATCATTTGACAATTTCTGTCTTTTGTAATAGAATTGTATTATATTCCATAATAGCCATTCCTTTAAGTTTACAGTTGAAGAACTGAGGCCAGAGAGATCAAGTCATTTGTCTAAAAGCATGTGCTATGTAGTCCTAAAATCAGAACTCCAGTCTCATGAGCCTAGGTCCTTATTAACCTAATTTTGCTAATAATTTATAAGCATAGTACTATTCTCTAACGTGGGAAATTTCCACCCTAACTTTTTTCTCACCTACTATTATAGGAAAACATGAAAGCAAAAATGTTGACTGGCTAGGCAAAGATAAAACAAACCTCTGGTTGTGGGGTTTGTAAAATCCTGACTGAAGCACATAGGAGAATGGATAAGCACAATTACCACTATGTAGCGTAATGCCTGTAAGGTGGGGCAAAGGAACAGCTACTTGTGGGTAGGTAGGAAATGCAAGTCTGAAAGAGTTGAGCCAAGCAAAAGGCGTGACCCGAATGTTGTTTACCAAGCAGCAAATGAAAGCTTACTGTCTTTTCACGTGGGATATAGTTGTACTAAATAAGTCTCAGCCAGCCATTCTCAAAATATGGCTGCTCCCTCTGCAGCATCAGCATCACCAGGGAACTTGTTAGAAATGCAAATTTTCAGGCACTACCCCAGACCTACTGAATCAAAAACTCTGGGAATGGGGCAGAATAATCTGTGTTTTAACAAGCCCTCCAGATTATTCTGAGCAGTTTAAAGTTTGCCAACCCCTGCTCTAAGCTACGTGGAATTTGTTTCGATCTTCTTGCAGTACTAGTGAAGTGTGGTGGCTAAAAGCATGAGTTCTAGAGTCAGACTGCTGGATTGCAGTACCAGCTTCACAACTTACTAGCAATGAAGCCTTGGGCAAGCTCCATAACCTTTCTGTGCTTCACTTCTTCTGTGCTTATAAAAGTTCCTATTTCATAAGGTTATTCTGAGAAGTATTTTAGGTGGGGTACAATATATGTGAAGGTTCTGAGGTGGAAAAGTCCTTGACATTTTTCAGGAACTTAAAAGAGGCTGCTGTGGATGAAAAGTAGTTTGTAAAGAAAAAAACGAGATGAGATAAAAGAGAAAGGCAGAGGCCAGATCAAAGAAAGTCCAGTAGGACCCTGGAGAAAGAGGGTGGGATCCTGAGAACCTGTGGAAGAATTGGTATTTGCAAGGAGGAGGGACTTTTTTTTGTTATGGAAGGGAAAAAGAAAATAATATGCAGCAGCATATTAGGTTTATAGACTGATAGTTGGAAGATAAGGAAATTTCTTATGATGGCTTCTGTTTTATGGGTTTTGGAGTACCACGAGAAGATATTGAAGAATTTTAGCAGAAGAGTGATATAACCCAATGTTTTAGAAAAAAATCACTCTGGCTGCCTCGTGGAAAATGGAACATGAACAGTTAGGATGGTGTTGCAGTAGAATGGACACGGGATTTCACAAACTTTATGTGTCCCAAACTGAATTTAATCTTTTTTCTCAAATATATTCCTCTTTCAGTCTTCCTTGTTTCAGTAGAGAGTATAACTATTCACCAAGTTGCTTAAGTTGGAAATCCAAGAGGCACACTTGATTTCTCCCTTTCATTCATCCCAACACCTAATCTATCACTAGATCTTACCGATTCTACCTCTAAAATATATATCTTCCCATCCTGACTTTCTACTCAAGTCCATACTTGTCTATCCTATTGCGTATAATTTCCGTATGAGGAGGGATATGAAAAAAGTTGAGGGTATTTAAAAAAGAGTGATTGAAATGATAGACTATAGAATCTAAGTTAGTTAAGTGTAAGTAAAGATGAGGGGGTCTGATAATTAGAGAAAAAGGAGGGAATCAGAGTCCTCATAATATTGAAGAGAAAGTATACCTGATTAAATGAGCTTTGAAAGAAAGAAAGCTTGAAAGGAGAAAGAAAGCTTTGTAGCAACTTTCTGAATAAGGTTGGGGTATTATTATCCCCATTTTATGTCATAGGGCAACTGAGGCGCAGACTACTCTGATTACTCAACTACAGCATGAGTAGTGCAGCTACATCTTGAATGTGAGTCTCCTGATTAAATTCAATTGGCTTCCCAGTAGATAATTATTTTTCTTACTAGATATGCAAATTATAGACGTTCTTTGTTCAAGATTAGGAATCATTGCTCTTAACAGAGTGGAAATACTTATGTCCAAATAGGCATTAAAATAGAAAACTAGATTGTTCATTTTAGAGCATGTGTCTGCCTTATCTTTGTAATATTTATTTGCTAAATATTCTTTTACTGCTTTATATTTTCACTTTCAATGTACTTATTTTATATTTTATTTTGAGTGTCAATGGTATTATAGCTATTTTTAGTGTTAAGTTTAATGTTTTCTTAAGAATATCATTTTATTGCCTTTATAAGATTTTTGCATGTCAGTTTTATTCACAGAACACTAAATTCATAATTAATATCAAAATGAAATGATAATTTGCATAGGAAAATACATCTTATATCAAATATTTTTGTTGGAATCTATCTGTGCCATTTTAAACCTGTTATCCAGAGCAGTGTTGTCTAATAAAAATATAACGTGAGCCACATATGTAAGTTTAAATATTTAAGTAGGTGCATTTAAAAATAAAAGGAACAGATAAAATTAATTTAATATCTTTTTATTTCACCCAATATATCCAAAATATTCTCATTTCAAATTTTAATCTATATAAAAAGATTAATGATATATTTTATTCTTTTTTATGGGGGATGTACAGAGACTTCTAATCCCATGTGTGTATTACATTTACAGTGCATCTCAGTTTGAACGAGGCACATTTCAAGTGTTCATTAGCCACGTGTAGTTAGTACCCATAGTCCTAGACAGTGCAGATCTAGAGACTTCTTCATAAGTATAATGCAACAAAATAAAATAGTCAAACAAAGTTAAGCTCTTTGTCTATTTCTCCTGAGAAAAGCATGGCTTAAGAAACCTTGGCTAGTAAAGATACATATTTATTGAAAAGAAGAAAGAAAGGGTGGTAGTTTTTTTTTTTTTTTTAGATGGTAGACTATTAAATTGGTACAAAGTTCTGGTCTTCTTTTAGTACAGCAATTTGATTGGTAGTCCTGTCTTTTAAATCCATAATTTTTTTTCATTAAACTTTTATGTGGCTACCTGCGAAAAGTATTTATATATGGCATAATCGTGTTTATTTATATAAATCTGACTTTAAGTGACTAATGATAAATTGGGTAATTTGATAGTTTCACTGTGTAATAAACTATAACATAATTATTCATGAATATCTGAGGATTTATAATTTTCATTTTTGGAACATAATTTTAAAATGTAAGGTTTTAATCGTGTAGAATTGAATAAATGTTAAATTTACATTTTTAAATTGAAAATTTAGGGTCTCCACTTAATGTCAATTAGTAGCATTATTGGTTTCAGCATTTTAAATCAAAATCTTATTATAAAATAAATATTCAGTACAATATAAAACAATATCAACACATATGCTTTTCATATGCTTATAATTGAATACTGTTAGAAATATCAAGGTGAAGAAAAATACCTTGTATTTGTATTCGCATTTGTACATGAAATTCATTATTCACTCATTCAAACATGAGTTTAAGAGAAGTGGCAGATTATGTTCATTAAAGAAAAGAACTAATAATAGATAAATATTCATGAAGGCAGAAGTAGCCTATAAATGTACTAGAAGAGAATGTTTGAGACATGACATTTACAATTTGCTTAAGTTCTATTTATCTTTGTTATTTCATTATAATGAATAGATATTTTTTATCTTCATTATTTTCCAGCCTTTGGCATCTCAAAATTCATTTGAAAATGGAAATGTGTTAGTTTCATAAAGTGGCTAACTGTAATAGAAAGTAATAATATCCTTGAATTAATTTTTGCTGTTAGTTTTCAACACAAACTTGAGAAAATAATACCTTAATGTTTCATGTGAACACTTCTGCCACAACTGTGCCCAGGTTACTGTGGCGATTCCTTTGTGATGACCCCTTCATCGTCTATCGTTATGTTTCTAATCTCACTGAGCATTTTTATCCAATCTTAATAACACTTAGCTTAGATCAATAATACAGCACCTAAATTGGCGTTCTTTCTAGGCAAAAAGACCCTTATGGGAAAGTCTGAGTTTTCGAGTTTGGGAGTGTTTTCAGGAGGATAATCTGCAGAATAAAGGGAATTTCCCATTTTAATCATTATTTACCAACAAACAGAAGAGTAAGTTTATTCTCATGGATCGTGTGTAGCATTTCGTTTAGTGCCAAAATCGTATAACCTTTCATTCAGTGCCAACCATAGGGTGTCACATTTTATAGATAATAAATGTCTATTAATTTGAATTCACTTGTATATGTGTTATGAATTATTAATCATCTGTGTAACAAGATCATTTTATAAATATTTTCACTGAAATACATCTTTTCAAGTTTGAAATGACTGAAGGTATAGGAATTATTTACCTATATGAAATCTGAGAAACCATTTTCTTTGAGGCCACACAACTTCTCTGTTTATGTAAAACAGCTGCTTCTTTAAATAAATCCAGCAAATTTAATTTTCTATTCTTAGTAAAGCCTCAATATCCCCATGTAATTGTAAACATATAATAATTAGAGTTAACATATCTTAACTGTAGTTTAGACATTGTGCTAAATGCTGTATATATGTTATTTACTATATCCTCATCAAAACATTTTGAGAGAATTATTATTTTTGTTAATTAACTCATCTATTCAACAAATATTTACTGAACGCTTACCATGTGGCAGGCATTGTTTTAAAACCTGGGATTTAGCAGGTAAAGTCCTTGCCCCATGCAGCTGAAAGGTTTATAATAAATAGATGACAAAACTAAAGCTCAGAACAGGTTAAGAAATGTGTTCAAGATCATGCACTATTAAATGATAGAGAGGAGAGAAACCCTTGTGTGACTGACTTTGAACCTAAACTTAGGTTTCACCTCTTGAAAAAATTACTGGGTTTGTTGCCTTGAATAGATCATACAATATTGTTAAACTACATATCTACCTATGAATCAAGTATACAGCTTTTTCCGTAAGAGACTATGCCCTAAGCTTAAGATAATCTGAGAAGTAGAATTACCTCATTACCCTAACATGAAGAATTAGGACCATTTCAAATCTAATTTGTTTATCTTTGAAGCATGTTGATCAGTACTCTTAAAATACCTTTTTTGGGGCAAACAAAATGTAAAAAAACCTATGAAATCATTTTGTTGATTACTCTAACCAAAGGAAATAAAGAATGTTGATACTTAGAGAAGCATAATTTTATTCTCAACATTCCCACTGTATATTTTTCTTTCTTTGTTTGTTTAATGAAGCCAAAGCTACAATACCTAATGCCTCACATTTATCTTAGAAATTCTGAATGTTAGGGAAAACATACTTGAGTTCCAGAAAAATCTGTCAATGCTTCTTTTTTGTATATTGCATGATTTTATCATGTTGTTCTTTATATCTTTCAGATTTATATTAATCGTAAGAAAATTCCAAAAACCAGGCATATAGACTAAAAAAGGGTTTACCTAACTTCCCTATTTCAGCTCCAATTCCAGTGGACTTCCTAACCTTTAAAGAGTAGCATTGTGCATGCTGAGGCATCATTCCAGAGCAGAAATTCACGATCTCTGCAGGACTGATTGACTTAGAATCTGAGAAGAAAAAAAAAGTTTAGATTTCTAACAAGCTGAAGGCCTTCCTTAAGTGGTTCCAAGGAAGATTCAGTTTATATGACCAAGGGCGTCTTGTCAAAGTATTACTGTCATTATAATCATTGAAGGAGGTTATACTCTTTCTGTTCACGGTGATTTCTGAGTTACATATAAAACAAAGTTATACTTGGGTAATGATGACTAGAACATTGTCTACTGCACAAATACAAGCTAAGCAAATGTTATAAATTAAATCAGATATTTGCATGTTTTTACATGAAAGAATAATAGTATTTTATTTAGAGGTGACTAAATGGATAATCTTTGGAAGTTTAATACATTGAATTTATTAATATTAGATTTAATCAAAAAGAAATTACCAGTATTCATACAGTGAGGCAAGGAAAGTATATTTTAACAAAGAATAAGGGATTAGCTGTTATAAAAAGCATTTTGTTTTCCACTTGAGATGCCTAAATTCAATTTAAAATATGCACGTTTAAGTCTTAACCTAGAAACCATGCTATACTTTACAAAGTAATTTACGCAGTAAAGTTTCCTGGGAGTTTTGCTTCAGAGCCCCTCTAATTTATTATTTTGCTTTTCTAAGTTTATTAACTAGGACTATCAACAATTGCCCTTGACAAGAAGTACAGTCTTTTGTACACATATACATATATACACCTACTGTTCTGTGTTCTCTATCATGGTCAGTCAGGTACAGCCACAAGAAGAGATACAGCAGAGAATTGAGAAAACAAAGCTTCTTACTGTAATAGGTCCCAGAAAATAGGAGGCGCACAACTCCACACAGGGCCACATGGGAAAGCAACAGTTAGGTCAGGAGGCAGAAGGGGCAGGAGGAAGGGCAAAGTCTGGACCAGAGCCTTTACCGGGGCCTAAAAGACAAGATAGGGCATAGCAAATGGTTTAAGTTTGGCTAGTTTGAATAATTCCTGGGGGCTAGGCTTTGGGCTATAGGCATGATCTCTGGTTGCCTGGTTACCAAGCCCTCTGAAGATTCAGGACAGGGAAAATGGTGGCTTGGTGTGAATGGGCCAAATGGAGATAGGGTTCTGGATTGGTTAATTTGCATATCAAAGGCTTGCTCCCACTGAGCCCTTGCTATCCGAGAATTGGCTAGCCCAGGAGGGGCAGTCTCTCCCCAGTCAGGAAGGTTTTTAAGATGTCAAAACATCATAATATACTGAAAATAAAACCAGAAACAATACACATACATACACATGCATATACACACATACAGTTTTTAGACATTAATTTTTAATGCCCGCTAAAACTGAATTAAGAAATATAAAAAACTCCTCATTTGGAGCTTTGTTGTTTAGATATTTTCAAATGTCTGTAATCATTGGCCTGTCAGTGTGTGCTATTGATGGAAAGACCCTTTCTTGGTTTTTATTTCTGAAGCCAGAGCCCTAATTTTCTCCCAGTCAGGCAAAGGACCTGATAACTGATACAGTGCTGTGTCAGAAAGCACAGTGTGCTCTTCTTCTTCACTGACATTTCCAGATCCTATGGCCCAGTCTCTTGAACCTGGCTGTCTGTTAAAGAGGATTGATGGAAAACAATGGCTGTCTTTTCCAGTAAGAAAGACTTTACTAGAGCAATGATGCAAAGCTCACTAAGAAGAATAATGTCACATACTGCCACAAATTCCAGGAACTTGGAACAGTGGGAGTTAATTCTGGTGCCCTACAGATCATTTTACCTGACTCTAACAGATGGTAAGAAAGATAAAAGGACAGGAAACTACTTCTCTTTGCTTAGTTATTGTCAGGCAAATATAAGGAAAACATACATCATCAATCAAAGCATCTTTGTTTCCAAATATAGAGGGATAATGTATGAATAATATATATTTGACCTCTTGGAAAAAAATTCTAGAATGAGTTTTTGGTGTTTTTCAGTCTCGTGAGGCTCCAGAAATTCTGGTAGATTCATCTACATGACTTTTAAAAATTGATTTTAATTAAATTGGGAGTTGTATAGAAAATTAATAGATTTCATCAAGATATATAAGTTTAAAGCATATTCTCAGTCTCTGAAATGATGTGATTACACAAAAACAGAGATTTCTTAAATTTGAATTTGATTTGTAATCAAGTTTTCGAAAACATCAATGTCTACTGTTTTCCAAAATATGGGACTAATTTGTTTTGTACTTTATAGCCTGAGGAATTAATATCCTTAATATACACCCATTTGTACATTTTTTATACATTTTGAAACATAACATCTAGTGATTTTATAGGGGCAAAAGTTACAGCCCAAGAATATTTTCGTATTATATGATTTTATATGGATAAGTTATAGTCCAAGAATATTTTCGTATTATGGTTTAGGTTTCAGTATTATTTTTGGAGGCATAATATGAATTTTTATGTAGTGTAATCATTTCAATAGTGCAGAATATTCATCACTTATTAAGTAATCTACAAGCTTGGTACGCTGATTATAGAGTAGGATGATGAGCAAGGATAAATCAAAGCTCTCTGTTTATTTTTTTATTTTCACAAAATCTTAACTATTAGTGTTCCTTTGATATTAGTAAGAATGGTAAAAATTTAAATTGATCCTGGGAGTTACAGGCCAGTGAGCATACCTTCTGATAATTTGTTGTAGCCCTTTTTATGTTATTGGAAATACTGTATAATCATAGTAAAATCAGAGCGAACTGAAATGGAAATGAGTTAGGGGGAAGTCTGTTCCTGTCTAAAATATTTGCATATAGAAATAATCAGGTTTAGTTGGAGAGTGCAGATGAAACAATAGAAAAATTTAAGGGGATTATGCACACATTGTATTCCTGGGTTACAATTATGGAGTTTATTCTGGAAACTTGTGGAAGGAAAGATGATATTGCTTAAAAATCATATATTGAAGAAAAGTGTGGGGAACAATAGACAAAGCTGGATTAAAATGAAAGAGAAAAAGAACCATGAAAATTGAAGGAATTAATCTTTTAAAATAATCTAGCAGAAGTATTATATTTTTAAAAATTTGGAGGTAAAATTACCTTAATGATCTCTAACCTCTTCATATGCTTGATTAGGAAAATGAGACCCAATGAGGAAAAGAAACTTTTCTGGTAAACCGTGAGCAAAGTAGTTTTGGATCTAGAAATTGTGATAAGCTGGTGGAATTTTAGGCATTGGCAAACTGTTGGGAAAGGAATTTTGGAGATTACAGGCCTTCCTGGAGCTCCTTAAAGGATCTTAACTAAGCGGTGATGTCCTCTGTAACCACTGAGGCACTGCTTCCAACCAGAGATCCAAGGCCTAAGAACCTAAACATGGCTTCGTTACTAATGGCTATAATCAAGGAAGATGTTTCTGACTAAAAAGATTTTGTTAGTTAAATATCCCTCCTTAACTCTTGACATCAACTTTGTGGCATAGACGCACATCCTCCAATACATTTAGATACTACGCTAATACATTATAGTATATTGATAGAAAGTATTTGTATACAGTACCTGCAATAATGTTAAAAATACTAAATTTTGAATTTCTGTCATCTCCAGAAATCAAAGAATTAGCCTGAGAAGCTCAGTTTTTACATACTCTTCAGAAAGAGATGTTTTGTTGAATGTTTAGCTTAGAGTTTCTTGACATTAGAGTTGGTCATTGGAATTTCAATTATAAACTAAGACCATGTTCTTATGCAGCCATATTTTCATATCACCATCTTTGTGGGGATAGATGTTCAATAAATGTTAGTTGAATTAATGATTGGTACTTTACTAGCCTAAAACTGTAGGTGGTCATTTGAGCAAGTAAAATAAAGCTTATTAAATCATAAATTAGGATAATAATATTTTCAGGTTTTCATTTTAGGAAAAGAAGAGTATTTAATATAGAGAAATTTTTTAATTAGGGAAACTTTAGACAGAAAACAGTTTGTTATCCCCCCTCCCCATCCACAAGGAATATACCAGAATTCAAGAAATCATACTCTAAAATCCAGATGTCTGCCCAACGACTGGCAACTGGTACAAGCAAGTATGAGTTTTCATAGTGATAGATATTTGGTTAGCTCTTGGCACCTGTCTACAGGAACACAACAGTGGGAAGGAAAAGGAATAAAGCCTTTCAAGGTGCCATAATGTTTGGGAGCTTGGCCAATCTCACTGGGTTTTTTTCTACTCTGCCATTGTTGCTATTGTCTTCCAACTCTTGAGCCCTACAGGCCCTTTCTAGCACCACTTCTTAGCCCAAGATGTTATAAATACTTGCACTCCTAGAATTATTTCCATCTACTTCCTATCCTTAAGTGTCTTTTCTGTTCCTGGGCTGCAGTCCCGTATCCCATACTCCATTGTATTAGCTGCTGGGCCCTCTATATCTCTATCCACAAAATCCTGAATCACCCCAATCTCTAATTTCTTGGGTAAATTCTCTCCTAACCACCTTCCCAGCTCTCAATATGATGAAATATTTGTTTTGACATTGCTGTATATTTTTTTTACAATGCTACTTTTATGCCCATAATCTCACAAACTCAGAATTTGTCTTTGTCCTGTGTTTGCTATTTTTCTCAAGAGCCAGTCACTTAGCTCTATTTATTCAAACCTATCAATTGATGCTTTGGGCCCTATGGCCTACAGACCTCATTTAATTTAATCACATACTCCTATAACCTCTGATGTGCTATTTAAGTCTTTAGGGGAATATTTACAAATATATCACTTGCTTTTCATTACCTTTCTCCTAACGATTGGCCTAGATTTGCCTTTTTAAAAATCTTTCAGTATACAACTTTCAACAACTATGATTATGTCATAAAATAGATCACTTGCATTGGCAATTTTACATATTTTACTTTGAGAATACTAAGTATATAGTTTTTCAAAAGCCAAAAATTAGAAAACATGCGTAAAACAATATTTAGAAATGTAGAAACACTATGTCTCTCTCTTTCTGGAACTGAACATCCTATATCAACACCCAATATTATTGTGTAGTAATCTCTTTAGTTTAGCTTGAAAGCCATGCTACCTTTAGCCAGTGGAATGAATTATGTGGATTGAATAATTTGAGCTATGTAAAAGAAAAAAGAATGTTAGACTTTGATTGCTCTTTTCATTTGTCTGTTTTAAATTTTTTTGTTGTTGTTATTGACAATACCTTTTTTGTTCATTTTGGAAAAAACAAAATAGAAAAAAACACATTTTTAAAAAACATAATGACCAACCAGAGAAAATTAAAACTACTTTTAGCACACTTTTCACAGCATATCCTTCTAGATCCTTTGCTCTGTGCATTTATACTTTTTTCCCTAAGATCATAAACTTTCTGAACATATTTTATTTTTCTTCATATTCCCTTTATTCTCCTCTTATGCAGGTGACTGGTAGGTCACCTCATGAATCCAGGTTTCCCAAACTACCTAGTTTAGTGAGAGATGTTTCTGATGTTTCTCTATTTCTTTTTATACGAATTTCTTTCATTTTTGTTTTTTTTTCTGTTTGTGCCGCTGGATAGCCTCTGGGATTTGAATTTTTCTGTGTCCCCTAGTAGTAGGGTAAATCCATATTTGTTATGTGTGTGGCCAAAGCTAAGCTGTAAATGTCTGCTTCCTCCCATCCTTCCCTCCATATCAGGAACATATTTTATGTCAATAAATATTTATTTACAGCAGCATTTTCAAAAGTACATTCTATTTTATTGATGAACTTAACTTAGGTAAACACCCTCTACTGTTGGGCATTTATGAGGTTTTCCCGTGTGTGTGTGTTTTGCTATTATAATAAAATCTGCAATAAATATAATTCTTGCTAAATTTGTACACATTGCTAAGTTTTCCCTTAGGATGAATCCTAAAAGTAGAATTAATAGGTTAAAAGGTAGGCTTGCTTTTTTTTAAGACTTTGATACATCTTGCCAAATTACCCTTCAGAAATCTAGCACTGAGACCCCCACAAGCAATATTGGAAACTTACCATATTCCCAGGCTCTTACAAATTTTCTCTTTTAATGTAATTGATAATGTGATGGGTCTTTGCTTTCTAACCACGCTGAGCATTCCAAATGATCGCCCATGTTTACAGAGTCTTTACTACAATGTATTCCATAAATCAAGAGTCACAAAACTTTAAAATTCTTGGTTGATGGTTTGTTTGCTTGCAACATTATGTGCTTGTAGTTTTAGGTGACGTGCAGTGAGGAAAGTAAGGGAAACTAGTGGTGATACCCTAGCCTCAGTCTCCCACCCTCCAAACACAGCACTCGAGGGCAACTATTATAAACTAACTCCTGCTGATCTCTAGGTTTCAAGGAGATGAAAAGTAGATCCACCTAACAAAATTTTTAATAACACTTTTTGTAGATAATGCGTTATCAAAGTTGTTAAGTTGAAGAGAAGTATACTTCTTTAAAACCAAATAGTAATTAAAATATTTATCTACTAACTGATTTGTCAGTTCCAGTTAATATTCATTGTATCCTGCTTGATTTTGGCCAGGTTCTTTATGGCCTTTTTAGCCAACCAAGAAAATTAAAATTCAAAAGTCACAAGGCACAATAAGCAATATTTTGTGAGTATATCTTTGACGTCCTTGGTAGGTAATTGATTAGGTAGTTCTTTTAGAAAAGTGTATGTTTGGGGTAAAAATTCCTACATAGCAGGAGCACTAGGTTACTGTGACTATGGAACATATGTTATTATTTTCAAAGCCTTAGTCTTAACCAAACTGTGACTTTTCTAGGCTATGCCATGCCTTTTCTGATAGTAGCATACTGTGAAAATCATGTGTTGCATTTCTGTGTTTATTTGCCCAGAATCCATGGAACAAGAGATATCTAGAGGAGGAAAACATTTAGTAGTTAAAGAAGAAGACCTTATAGATATTCCAGTTCAAGAAGTTAATGGATGCTTAATGGATGATAATGATGGTGGTGGTGATAATAACAAGGAAAAAGAGGAAGAGAATAATTTTGGGGGCTCTTATGTGTCTGGCATTCTGCTTAATGCTTTAGTTATGTTTTCTCATTTATTAAATGAGGAAACTAAATACCTGAAAGGGAAACAACTCTCCCAAGATCAGTCAGTAAAACTGAAGATCAAACTCAGATTTCCTGACTTTCAGTACAAATCTACTCCTCATTATATAATAGTGACTATATGAAAACCATTTTAGACATTTTAATCTCAAAAATTTCTAATTTAAATTTATAATTACAAATATCATGTGTGTTGGTACGGTTAAGTATTTATATAATGCAGGTTGAAGGGCTTTAACCTCATTTTATCTATTGTGCATATTCCTGAATAATAATTGTTATAATTTCCATTTGTTGAATTTTTACTTTAGATGTATTATCTATATTCTTGAAAATAAGCACGGAAAGTAAAATATTCGCGTTTTGTAAATGAGGAGCCTGAGACTCAGAGTAGAGCAACGAGCTCCTCTAAAGGCAGTCAGTTAAGTAGCAGGAAAGCTGGAATTCAGGCCCATGTCTGTTTGCCACCAAAACTCCGTTTCATTCTATTGTTGTTTATTAAAGAATAGCAAAATCAAACAAGCTTGAAATGATTGACTTGGGGTTTGTAGAAGCATATAGACTTTTCTCTCTGTTCTCTCTCTCTTTTGGCCTGTTTATGCCTCATTTCTTCTTGAAACTAATGTGAGAGAGAAGATAGTACACTTGATTGTGTTTTTAAAAAATTTTACACTGAGCTTTTCCCCTCTTAAATACTTGGAGAAAATATACATACATTAATAAAATTAAGGTGTGGTCCTAGCCTTTTAGCAGATTTTGCTATAGAATAGAGAAAAAAATATTTTTAGGAAGAGATTGAATTAGAGATAAGAGATCACCTCAATAAGTGTTTTCTAATTCTCATCCTTTAAATGATATATAAATATATTTCTGATGTTTCTTGATTTCTTTTGTTTCTATAGTTATGTGTTATACACTTCGATTATCAGAACTAAATTAAAACAGAAACTATTACTTTCTAATACTGAGTCAATGCTTGATAATATGTAAGTAGGTCTTCCCATTCCTGCAAAGCAGACTACTTCCTTCACATTCTTGCAGGTTTATAGGGCCAGCTGGATAGCCTGCTCTGATCTTTCATCCCCTGCTCTACTTCCTACCACCCCCAGTAATTACAGAAAACCCAGGGTCCTTTTCTTTAGTTCCTCCCATTTGCAGTGTTAGTCTAGCGGCAGCTCATCAGCCCACGTGCTTCATTGACTCAGTGATTGCTTTCTGATAATATTGTCTAGACAACTGATAATGACTTTTCTTTCTTTCACATGAATACAAGTCGGAAATCTTTCTTTTCTTTATTTTTGTAACAGAGGCTTATATCAATAAACATAAAATTATGTAAAGGAAAATAAATTATTTTTAATTCAAAGCTAAAGGAAACATCAATCCCTGCTAGAAAATTTAACTATTATTAGATAAATCTTATTAGGTTTTTCATAAAATGAAAAAAAAAACATTTTAAAGGGCCATTCTTAGCAATGGATCCTGTAATTTTTGCCATTTTTTCTAAAATTTTCCCACTCATCTAATTTATTTTGGAAGGCAAAGCCAATTAGAGAAGAATGCTTTTGAGAACTTCTTCCATATGTTATGTGGCTGCCTTAAAGCATATTTGCACTTGCAGGACAGCGTATTTTCTTAAATGAGCCCACTGATATTTTGTGGGTTTTTTTTTCCCTATGGCCATGTAATCTAGTGTCCTCTTTGACGCCAGAAATGAAATTATGTCTGATTTCCCATAGTTGCATTAAAATTGGCCCTGAATAGTAAAGCCCATTCAAGACCATGGTATTTGAAAATTTTTAAATTCTAAAACTATGTCCTGTAAATGATATAATTTAATTATACTCCAGATGTTTCATCTAAAATACCTTTTCTGTCTTTTCCTTTTTACTGTTGCCCTCACTTTTAACGATCCAACGGCCTACAGTGTCTTTACATCCAAAATGCAAAGCAGACAAATGGGCATCTCAGGGAAGAACATGACTAAAAGCACCAGCATCAGCGGAGACATGTGCTCACTTGAGAAGAATGATGGCAGCCAATCTGACACTGCAGTGGGCGCCTTGGGCTCCAGTGGCAAAAAGCGGCGCTCTAGCATTGGGGCCAAAATGGTAGCTATTGTTGGTCTTTCCCGGAAAAGTCGCAGCGCTTCTCAGCTCAGCCAAACGGGTAGGCATTTTTATGTTACTTTTGAATTCATATTTGAGTTGTAATCAAAGTACATATTTTTTTCTTCTACTCATTTTATTGCAGTAATGTATGGATGACGACATGTTCCAGAGGGAAAGAGGCATTTTAAACTAGTCAACCTTTCTGAAAATATAACGATGACTTTGTTTTTCAGTTATGAATGAACCTGCTTCAAAGTGAACCTTAGCCACTGTTCTTGAAATGCGTTAAATGTCTTTCCTCCTCAGGGAGGAGTTAAGCTGTGGTCTCCCTGCCTGCCGGTTGCTGATCCTTGTAAAGGCACTCTGATCTGTGAGATATTTGTTTTGCTTTAGGTTCCTCAAGTCGGAACCAGCCAAATTAATTTTCATGGCCAGCAAGTGTGGTGATGAAGATGACACCTCATATTTTGTGTGAATAATATAGTTCTTTTATTGCTGACAGCCTAATTTCTTTTTCAGTTTGTAAGCAGCGTTTACCAGTAGTATCAATTTTCTCACTGCAGTTTTATTTCCCTGTTAAAACTTCAAGCAACAGTATTCTCCAGCAGCAGGGATGGAGGAATTTTCTGCTGACAGCGAAGATATTCAAAGCTTTACTACTTGAAAATTCAGTTGCTAAATCACATCTGCAAAAAGAAATTAGATACAACTCTCCTACTCAGAAAAGCCGCTGTTAGCAATTAAGAAATTTGTGAGTCAAAGCAATGTCTTTTTTTTCAAATGGGTGTTGATAATTAAACATTAAATCCCTGGTATCTTGGAAATAATAGCATATCTTCTACTTAAACAAACAAAAGCTATATAATATGGTGTTTCTTTTACAGCAATAAATTATAGGCAAATGGATTAAATCTCATTTATGTTTGAATACTAGGGTTCTTGTATACAAAAGTCAAGACATAAATCTGCAACACAAAAGAATTTAAGGATATGTTAATTTCTGGACCCGGCTAATCTTGATGTTACAAACTATAGCAGTGATTCTGGAATTTGAGCCTTATATAATAATATTATATTGAAATAGTTATTTGATGGTATTCCTTGTATCCTGCTTGTGAATCCCTATATTTAATGTGGTTATTCTTATAAGAATTTTTCATTTAGTGTTTTAAAATGTTATTTTGCATTTTAACATAGAAGTAGAAATTTGATTTATGGACATAAAGACCATATTTAAATGCTTTTTAAATTACTACTATTTATACATAATTAACTGTGTTGTGCTAGTACAATAAATATTGGCCTTTTCAAATTGAATTTTTTCACTATTTCTCTGGCAGTTAGAAATTTTATTGCATTTTTCTCTTTAAAACTTTTATAAACATCTGTAAACCTAAAACTGCTCTAAAAGTAAAGTTTATTAATTAAAAAAATTAATAACTTAAAACGCATGATTAAGACTACAAGTTAGAGAATATGTAGTGTTAAACTAAATAATTATCTCCATTCATTCAGGGCTTTTTGGTAAATATTGAGCACTTACTACATGCCAGGCACATGGAGAACAAAGATGAATAAGAAATCATTTATGACGTGAGTTGCATATAATGTAGTAGAAGATAGATACTTAAACAGATTGCCTCAAGATCATATGTCAGTGGTAAAACCAGAATTACATAGAAAGTGTGCTGGATGCTCAGAGGAAGGCCACTTGACTCAACCTGGAATTCAGGAATGAATACCTGGAGAAGATTGTACCTGAACTAAGGTCTGAAAGAAGAGTAATTGCTAACCAGGTAAAGGACGGTTAGAAATGTGTTCCAGATAGGAACGGTAATGACCAAAGGCATGGAGGCACACTTTGTACAGGAACGGTAGGCAGTTAGTTGTAATTTTAACAAAATGTTAGAGTGAATGTGCCCAGAGATGAGGCTGATAGATAAGTTGAGACCAGATCATGGAGAGTCCTGTAGATCATATTAATTTATAGGTGATAGGAAGTGTTAAAAGGTTTTCAGTAGAGGACTGATATGATCAGATTTGTATAAAATATAATTTGTAGGACATTCAGGCTGCCATTTATTTATCTAACAAATATGTTTGGAGTGTCTACCATATGCCAGGGACTATCCTAAAGAAAACACGAACAAGACAAGAGATCCTTCTCTTAGAGCTTGTGTTCTAGTGGGGCTGCAATAAAGTCATCAGCCTAAGTCAGCATCTGGTAAAGAACATTTTGGGATAAATTAGCAGAGTAGCACAATAATTCAGACAAGAAATAAGAACTTGAATTAAGTCAATTGTAGTAAAGATAGAGAGAAAGTGATAGATTCAGGGAATTTTTACAGAGCAAAATTAGTAGTCAGTCATAATGATTTAGTGACTGGTTGGATATGGAGAGTTGAAGGGGTAAGGATTCCAGGATGATTTCTGTAATTCTGGCTTACATCAGTGGTGGGTGGTTGTAGTGCTATTAATGGATATTGGAAGTATAGAGGAAGGAGGGAGAGGGATGAGTCCTGAGCCCACGAAGGAGACCAAGAAGGAATGATCCTGAAGACAAGACAAAAACTATGAGGGAATAGTGTCACAGAAGCTAAGATTATAGAAGATTTCAAGAAGACAATGATCAATATTTCTCAATGATCAATTTCATATCTTTACAGCTTTGGCATGAATATCCCATATATCTTTCTTTGATAATATTTTTATTTAAAAAGTATAGATCTGTTGACCATACACAGTGATTCTGTAACAACATTGATTTAGTTTTCATGTATAAGTGGTTACAGATTTCTCTCTTCAAAAACATTGTGATGTTGGCAAATTTAAAAGTGTAGCTTTGTTCCTTAGTATATCATATAGCTCCTTCCTGTATATATAGCATAGCAGGAAATAAAGTATTCCTTTTTGTCATTTTCATTAATGTTCAGTGACATTATAATACTTAAAATTCTAATCATTCTTAAATTGTGCAATTATTCCTACCTATTTACCCAATAGCTTTTATCTATTGACAATGGAATTCAGAGTATCTCTCATTTTAAAGCCTAAGTTTAACTGTAAAATAACCAACAGTGATTGTTTTGCAATTACTGGACTCCAAACCTTCAATGGGTTTCAGAATTCTGTATTTGTGTGCATATGTGTATGTGTTTCAAGTAAGATTTTTATGTTTTCTTTTCTTAAGAAAAGAATTCAATCACAAGTTCCAACAGTATTTAAAACTGAAATCCTCAAATTTAATATCTAAACTATTTGATCGTATGATAACATTATCTAAAGTAATGAACTCATTTCATGATGGTGGATCTACAATAGATTCTTTGTTTAGACATAAATATATAAGATGTATTGAGTAACTTACCTAAAACCAAGAAATACATTTTTAATTAGCATGTTTGCATTTTCAAAGATTCACTTAGTTTTCTCTTGATTTTCCTGACCTCTAATGGAGATCTTCATGTAATTAAGTTACAGAGTTATCATTTAATGAATGATGTAATATAATGTTTTCAATTTTTAAGATGGAATTTATCATTGTAAAAATAAATATCATTGCACCAATATGGATTTCAAGTCCAGACAAGACTGCTAACTTGCCTTTTGAAGAATAGGAAACTGAGCAAAATGAAATCTTTCTAAAGAATAATGAAATTATTCTGGATGATATAATAGTAATCATATGTAAACAATAACTGGCCAAGGGGAAACCACTTATAAAGGTGCCTTGGCCAATACACATGGTAGCTGAGTTACATATCTTTTCTTCTGCCATGCTGTTTTATGTGCTTCTTTTTCTATTGATTGGAAACTCACCTTTAAAGTCACTGTTTCTAAAGATTAAGAATGACTAGGCATCATAACTAGTAGAAAGCATATAGAGAGAATAAGGAGACTTGGAGTCTATTGCTTACTCTGGGTTATGTAAGATATCAACTATAGCCTCTTTAAAGATCTGCCCAACATGACTGAGTCGCAGAGAGTTCATCTGACAGGTGGAATTAACACCTGCTGTCCTAAAAGGATTTCTAAAAAGATAATATTAAAAAACATATAAGAAAGTGCTTTGAAAACTTTAAAATCACTTTATAGATGTAAGACATCAATGGCCAATTCAGCCTTGGGGTGGAACCAAGAATTCTATTTTAAACATATAAGAAAGTGCTTTGAAAACTTTAAAATCACTTTATAGATGTAAGACATCAATGGCCAATTCAGCCTTGGGGTGGAACCAAGAATTCTATTTTAAACATATTTATGTTGAGATGCCTATTGGACATCTAAGTGTTATATGGTTAATTGAATACAAGTCTGGCGCCTAGTGAGTTAAGATGAAGGATGTAATTTGGGAGTAATCAGCAGGTAGTATTTAAAGCCATGGCATTTTACTTAGGGTAAGGCCTTGGATAAGATTCCTTAGGGTAACTTGAATCAAGAAGAAAACTAAAGACTGAGCCCTGGGATACTCCAACATTTAGAAGTCAGGAAGAGAATCCATCAAAGGAAACTTAAGAGAGAGCAGCCATTAAAGAAAAAGAAAAGAAGAATATGGTATCTTGGAAACCAAATGAAGAAATTATTTTAAGAAAGATAATCAGCTGCATCAAGTGCTTCTGATGGGTCAAGTTAAGAAGAATTGACCATGGGATTTGACAAAGTGGAGGAATTTGGTAAACTTTGGCAAAACTTGCAGTGATGGACAAAGCCTGATTGGAGTAGATTAAAGAAAATGGGAGGTGAAGTAGAGTCAGTGAGAATAAATTTCAAGAATAAACATAAGAACACAATATTTATTGAGCACCTTTTATGTGCTAGGCACAATTCTAAGCACTTTACATGTAAATTATTTAAATCTCACAACAATGTTATGAAGCAAGCATTAATTACTGTTATCCTCATTTTACAGATAAGTAAACCAAAGTAGAAAGAGTGTGATTAAGTTCCCCAAGTTTATCCAGCTAGTAAGGGTAGAAGTCTGGATTTGAATCCAGGCAGGATGGATCTAGAGACTTCACTCTAAATTATTGTGTTGTAGTCTAGACCAGCACTGTCAAATAGAACCTTTGGCAATGATGGCAACATTCTACATCTGTGCTCTCCAGTTCGATTTGGTAGCACTAGCCACATGTGGCTATTGAGCACTTGAAATGTGGCTAGTGTGACTGAGTAACTGAATTTTTAATTTTTTTACATTTTTAATTAAATTAATTTAAATTTAAATAAGCACATATGACTAGTGACTAGTGTGTTCTACAGTACAGATAAAAACTCTTTCTAGGATTTCTGATAAAATACTAAATAAAGAAGGGGCCGACGTGGTGGCACAGTGGTTAAGTTCGCACGTTCTGCTTCTCGGTGGCCCGGGGTTCGCCGGTTCAGATCCCGGGTGCAGACATGGCACTGCTTGGCACGCCATGCTGTGTAGGTGTCCCACATATAAAGTAGAGGAGGATGGGCACGGGTGTTAGCTCAGTGCCAGCATGCCTCAGAAAAAAGAGGAGGATTGGCAGTAGTTAGCTCAGGGCCAATCTTCCTCAAAAAAAAAAAAAAAAACTAATAAAGAAATAAGACTGTAACTTGGGGGAGATGGAATCAAATAAGAGTTTTTAGGGTTTTTTAATGAGAAGTGTGATACTTGTGGGAACAACTGAATAGGTGAAAGAGCTTTGGATCCAGAGCTTAACTGGAGATCTGCTGAGCGACCTGTGGTCACTCAGGGATCTATGCTCTTTTCATCTTGTAATAATTTCTAAGCTCACACAGTACTTTACATTTAAGCTGTTTATAACACTTAGTAACTGTAATCATTTATTTATTTGTCAAGCTCCTGGCTACAGTCTTTCTTATTTCTCCTTCTCAATGTCTGGTATAGTTTCAAATGTGGTGATGCTCAATGAAAGGCCCGTGTACTCCTCAGGGTGCATGATTAAGTTTCCTGGAGAATGGAAAGAAAATGGTAGAACTAATTTTTAGTTTTTAATCTAAAAGACAAAAAGAAATGAAGCATTACTAACATTAATCTATGGCGTTACTCTGGTGTTCTCAGCTGGTCTGATGTCAGATGGTCGTGTGTTACCTGCCTTTCTGGAGGTATTAGTCACTTTAGGTCACCATCAGAAAATGGGCAAGTGGCTTAAAAAGATTCCTGCAATGAAACTGTGGATCGAGAGTAATACTAATACTGCAATCACACAGAAAAGGTCACCTGAAACCTGTACTCCTAGTCAACCTCCTCATCAGCACTGATGAAGCCCGTACAGTGGCTCTCTAAGATCTGACGAGAAGCTCACCAAAAAGTTCCAAGTTATCAGGAAGATTAATAAAATGTAGATTTACACCCACTATTGTTAACAGTGAACATTACCTTGCGTTTATACTTTATATTGTCTATAGTGTGTCTTTGTGATGTTTCTTTTTCAACTATAACATCATTAAAACTAAGTATGAGAAAACTGGATTTGAAAGCAGACCTTCAGGAGCTCTATTTATTAGCTAACATAATGCCAGCGCCTATAATGTATAAACTTTGAAAACTTTAATGCGGAAGTTTGTTTACTGAGCAAATATCAGTCCAGTGCAGTTCTTCTCAGTGGCCTTCCCTGTGGAAGGTTTGAGGCTCTGTTCATCTGTGGCTTTACCCTCTTCGAGGGCCTTGGAGCCTTCTCTATCCAGCCAGCACGTGGAAAGTTTTTATGGGCAAGAATTGGAGATAGTAAAGTCACTTCTGCTTACATTTCACTGGCTACAGCTCAGTCACAAGGCTGATGCTGGAAAATAGGAGATTGGGAAATGTAGTCTAGGAGTGCTCAGGAAAAAGAGGAAGAGGAGTGGTGAGCAAACCAATATTTTTGAAAATTATAACACACATTACTTCAAACATTTTTCTTGAGAGCATAGTCTTATTTTACCATTAGGAATAATGATTTGCAAATACTTGTTGCATTTTTATCTTTTAAAATATTTGTATATGTTTTATGTATTATAAAAGTATAGTAGAATATGTGTATCATTTGTAAATAATTTTTTACTGAAATGGAGGCAATATTTTAAAAGATTTAAAACAACTGTTCTAGTATGTAATCCTGAAAGGCTTAAAACCACTGTTCTAGTATGTAATAGTTCTAGGTGAATGTTTACTGAATTCACAGGTCTATTAACAGGGAACTTTGTAATAATGAAGAATAATAGAGATGTTAAGTAGTGGTATTATCTTTTATGTCATTAGACAACTCAAACTAACACTACAGGATATATAACATGTTAAGGATTCTAACAAAGAGTGTGCCTTTAACAGTAAATTTAGGCATATTTCTCACTTTTGAAATTATAATAATGTTTTAGCTCTTACAACACTATCAGCCATTATTAATTGAGTGTATCATTGCGGCCAGCCCAATGGCACCTCAGTTAAGTTCACACGTTCCACTTTGGCGGCCCAGGGTTCCATGGCCTGGATCCTGGGTGAGGACCTACGCACCGCTTATCAAGCCATGCTGTAGCAGGCATCCCACATATAAAAAATAGAGGAAGATGGGCACTGATATTAGCTCAGAGCCAGTCTTCCTCAGCAAAAAGAGGAGGATTGGTGGCAGATGTTAGCTCAGAGCTAATCTTCCTAAAAAAAAAAAAAAAATTATCATTAGTCATGCCACTGTTGTTTGCTCATAAGTTCAGGTGCTTCAGTATTATAGGTGAGATAAACAAAATATTTCTTATAAGTGAAAGCTATTATTAACATATTGTTAACTGTGTTAAAGTACTTCTATAGAAAGCTAGTATCAACAAGTCTCTGAGAAAGACAGTAATTTTATTGTTAATGGAAATCAATTTAATATTTCTTAAATTTGAATTGAATTTCATATTCTTTAAAAACTTCAAAATAGACATAACATAAAATTTAACACCTTAGGGACTGGCCCAGTGGTGCAGCGGTTAAGTGCACATGTTCCACTTTGGCGGCCTGGGGTTCACTGGTTCAGATCCCGGGTGCAGACATGGCACCACTTGGCACGCCATGCTGTGGTAGGCATCCTACATATAAAGTAGAGGAAGATGGGCATGGATGTTAGCTCAGGGCCAGTCTTCCTCAGTGAAAAGAGGAGGATTGGCAGTAGTTAGCTCAGGGCTAATCTTCCTCAGAAAAAAAAAAATTTTAACACCTTAATCAGTTTTAGGTCTACAGTTCGATGGCACTAAGTACCTTCACATCATTGTGCAATCGTCAGCACCCTCCACCTCTAGAACTCCTTTTATCTTGCAAAACTGGAACTCTGTAGCCATGAAACAACAACTCTCCATTTGCCCTTTCCTCCAGCTTCTGGCAACCACTCTTTTATTTTGTGTCTCTGTGAATTTAACTACTCCGGTACCTCATCTAAGTGAAATCTTATAGTATTCGTCATTTTGTGACTGGGTTATTTCACTTATATTAATATCCTTAAGGTTCATATTTGTTGAAACATGTCTTAGAATTTCTTTCCTTTTTAAGGCTGCCTAATATTCTGTTGTGTGTATATATGTATGCCATTTTTTCCTCCATTCATCTGTCATGGACATTTGCATTGCTTTCACCTTTTAGCACTTGTGAAAAATGCTGCTATGAACATGGGTGTACAAGTGTTTTCAACACCCTGCGTTCAATTCTTTTGGGCATATACCCACAGTGAAATTGCTGGATCATATGGTAATTCTATTTTTAATTTTTTGAGGAGCTACCATACTGTTTTCTATAGTAGCTGCACCACTTCACACTCCCACCAGGAGTACACAAGAGTTCCAGTTGCTCCACATCCTTGCCAAAATACTTGCTATTTTTTTATAATAGCCATCCAAATGGGTGTGAGGTGGTATCTCATTGTGGTTTAGATTTGCCTTTTCGTAATGATTAGTGATGTTGAGCATCTTTTCATGTGCTTATTGGCTGTTTGTATATCTTCTTTGGAGAAATGTCTATTTGAGTCCTTTGCCCATTCTCTAATTGAGTTGGTTTTTTTTGTTGTTGAATTGAAAAAAAACTTTTTTTTTTTGGGAAAGATTAGCCCTGAGCTAACATCTGCTGCCAATCTTCCCCTTTTTGCTGAGGAAGACTGGCCCTGAGCTAACATCCGTGCCCATCTTCCTCTATTTTATATGTGGGACGCCAACCACAGCATGGCTTTGCCAAGTGATGCCATGTCCACACCTGGGATCTGAACCGGCGAACCCCAGGCCGCCGAAGCAGAACGTATGCACTTAACCACTGCACCACCGGGCCGGCCCCTGAAGAAACTTTTTTTGTAATAGAAAATAGAAGCTTGTTTTTCAGATTCTTAAGGGTCATCTGTGTATTAATAGCATGTCATGTTATTATTTATTTGTATTTGTCTGAATCTCATTAGATTATAAAGTTCTTGAGGGGAGGTACTATATCACGTTCATTTTAATGTCTCTGGTACCTAAGATAATAGTTGATATCTACTAAATACTCAATGTTTGTTAGAAGGAATGAATGAATGAATGAACAATTCAATTTGTCTCTGATATAGACAAGATGACTTAAAACTGTGTTCCTGAAGATGTTAAACTGGTACATTGAAGTTTTAAAATCTATAAATTATCTTATAAAAGTATATCAAATATTTATCATCTCATATTCTAGTGTTCTGTTATTACTATTTATAGAAAGAGTAAATAGAACTCTTGAAAGCTATTGTTAAGGAACTATACATTTACATCTAAAATTCAAATTATCTTGCATTATCCCATCCCAAACATAAAGATTACACTCATAATCAAATTATTAAAAATTTGCTAATGAATTCTTATGGTATTTAATCATTTCCTTAAAACACAAACATTACCATATATTTATTCATCTCATTAAGTAAACATATCAGAAAACTGAGACTCAGAAATTTCCTGCTGGTCAGATACACTCCAAAGCTGGTGCTCTTTAGGTAACTCCACTGTTGCTAACGGTATGTTTTTATAATGAGTTCGTTTCGTATCATTAAGGGGAAAAAACTTTCTCTTCAAAATAAAAATTTCTAAGGGAACTGCTTTTAATTTAATATAGGATTTATTTAATTTGATTGGGCATGATTTTAAGATGTAAATAGCCAAAGGCATTATACATGCTAGTAATCAGTAAAGGCCTAGTAACTGTAAATAACTAAACCACAAAGAGTTTAATTGTAAGCTGAGAAGTACCTACTAAGGAAAAGACTTTTTAATTTCATTAAAATTAAATGCTTAAAGGTTTTTAAGCATCAGAGTATAAACAGAAACACAGTTTTATGTAAAGAACCTTTTTAATGAAATTCTCATATACTCTGAATAGGTATATGGAGCTACTAGATGCTTTTTATTCAATTGAGTCCTGTTCCTGTTGCCTACTAGGAAGACTTCCAAAGAGACAGTAGCAGGTATTTGTTGGAAATTTAATAAAGCCTTAGCTGAGCAGTGTAAAATTCTACTAGGAGTAATGATAGCTCGTTCTTCCAACATATGGGAAAAGGTAGGCATTTTGGCTCACTCTTCCCTTGGGCTTGGAAAGCTGTTTGGTACCGTAGACTTTGTAGAATGGAAAACACTCAGGCAGAATCCATCTTTCCTCTCTGATATTGCTTTAACTGGACAAATCCCTCTAACTTTTTATTCTAAGATGAAGTTTTTTTCTTAACTGACACTTTTATTCACTACCTTGTAACATTTTAACATAACATTATATTGTTATTCAGTAAACATTTATTGAATTTCTAATCTGTGACAGACTCCATGGTATGTATTAACTGGGGTCCTGTGTATGGTATTTTAGCTCCAGTGGGAAAGGCAGGTCTTAACAAAGAAATAAAGTAATAATTAGTCAAAGTTACAGAGCTTGCCTTGATGGAGAAGTACCAAGTGGCATGAAAGTGTATCACAGAAGATAGTAACCTAGTCTGGCTTATCTTTCCATCTTCCCCAGTTCTTGTTGGATACTACCACATAACAGGATTTCAACAAATTTTTCTTGAATGGTATAAAATGTTGCATGTGTGTACAGTGCCCTTCTGCCCTTGTGTTTGATTTTTTTTGTCAATCTCTGCATTTATGAATATGGTCCACAAATAATCTCCCTGTGGGGTCAGTGTGTATGTGCATGCATGTGTGTTTTCTGTTAAAAACAGTTGAAAGCCAGATGACCTTTTGAAAGGGATTTAAATCCAATGGTATAGGATCTGAATTTATATACTGTGTATACTATGAGAGAGAGAGGCAATAGATTCTAGTTTAACCTAGATATATGCTTGAAGTTCACATAGTGGGAAAGTGGATCTAGTATACTTTTCTTAGTCATTAAAGCTTGGCATAGACATAAAACTGTAATTTCTGTAGCTTTTAGTCCAAAGAGTGGTTTTGCTTTTGATTTTGTTCTGGTATGTGAGAAATTCATTGCTTTTTTTTTTGTGATTGGCACCTGAGCTAACATCTGTTGCCAATCTTCCTTTTTTTCCTTCTTCTCCTCAAAGCCCCCCAGTACATACTTGTATATTCTAGTTGTAGGTCCTTCTGGTTGTGCTATGTGGGACGCCACCTCGGCACAGCATGATGAGTGGCGCCATGTATGCGCCCAGGATCCTAACCTGGGATACCCCGCCCTGGCCCACCAAAGCAGAGTGCTCGAACTTAACCACTCGGCCACTGGGCCAGCCCTGCAGGAATTCATTGCTTTTTACTTGAAGCTTCATGATTGCTTAGAAAATGAGAGTGGGTCAAAAGCTAATAGAGAAGTATGAGATGAGGTGGGGAAATATTCTGATGAGGAAATTGATGGTGAGGCAGCATGTAATGCAGAAGTTTAAAGAAGAATAGACAGGTGTAGAGACAGGAAAGTAATCACACAAAACCACAGAGACCCTGCAGGGGGCTGTGCTCATACCTGAAGCATGTCTACTTCAACACCTTTCAATCAAACCCTTCTTTCCAAAAGAAATATGGTAGCAAAACGTATGAGAATAGCACCCACTGGCCTCCTACCATATCCCTTCCAGTCCCATTGATGTTTGAAGTATCTCACTTCCTTGTCCTCTTTTGTTTTCCTCCTCCTGCCAGCAGTCGTTTTATCCTGGAATTAGAGCTGTGTCAAAGGAAAGACAGATGACCAAAGGTTTCTGACTTGCTATATCAGCCAGACTGATTTGTTCTCCACTTAACCAGTCAACTGTAAAATTATTTTACTGGAAATGACAATTTGATAGAGGTCTACTTCAATATGTAAAACAAGATTTCTTTAAAAAAAGTACACAGGCAATTTAAGAATCTGTGTTCATTTGACTTATTTCATTTGGAAGATTTTTCCCCCAAAAATAAGGACAGTGAAAATTGTTTTACACAAATTAAAATATTGTGTTTTAAAAACAAAATAGTCAATGGAATGAACAATGAGAAAGATGGCATATCATGTAACTAAATACATATAACTATATGTTTGAAAGTCCATTTCTTATTTCTAACTGAAATGGAAAAGTGAAGATTATATCCTTCCTTAAGGAAGAGTAATATTTCTTCCTTCCAAATCACACAGCTCAGTGCGCAATTTTAAAGCTACACAGGGTCCTCTCTTTGAACCATATTCTAGAATTTAATCCCATTTACAGTCAAATCTTCTTTGTTTTACATTTTATAGTGATGAAGGCCAAGTGGTTCACATTCTGTGTCTTTTTGTCTTTCATATATTTAGATATGAATTAGCCTTATTCTGAGTTACACAATCTCAACTTCAATAAAATTTCTCACAGATTTTGCATATTTGATTATTCCCCTTTTTATTCCTTTCAGTCATATTTAGTATTCCCTGGATGTGTATTTATTTTGCATTTATCTTAATGTGTAAAAATTTACACTGAAAAAAATGATAAAAATGTCATATAAAAGATACTTATTTTTTTCCTGGCTTTTTCGTGGAATATTTATGTGTGTCAGTAAAATCTTATGATGTCTCTTTGCTTCATTTTGAATAAGAAAACTGTGTAAGTTCGTTTAGTTTTAATCTGCTTTATCTTCTTGGTCTTTTATGCTCAATCATTCTTTCTTTATCTGTCCTTGGTGTATTAGCTTTTTGTTTTTAAAATACCCATTAGGCTTCATTCTGTTTCCAATGAGACATTTTAGTATACTAAAGTCAGTTAAAATTCCATTACATTTAAATATTGCTTAAAATTTTAAATAGACTATCAAACTAGCACTAAGCACTTTGATTTTTAAAAAGTATTATAAATTTAAAATATTTAATCAATATGATTGTTTCTAATAGAGGATGTCATGTAAGTACTATGGAATATTAAAAATCATACAAATGATACAAAAATTATACAAATCACAGACATTCTCGAAAAGCTTAAAATCTATTAGAGAAGGTATGTTAGATAGCATATCAGTAGCACAAAATACTGTAAGATTTCAAAAAGATCACTTCTGACTGGAATGAGACTTTGGATGACTTCTTGGAAAGTTTATGATTTGAGCCAGAATTTAAAGATTAAATAGCATGTCAATGAAATGATTGAGACGTGCATGTCAAGCATAGGAAACTTTAGTAGTATAGGGTAAATAGAGAAAAATATAGAGTATGCATTGGAGAAAGATCAGTGATCTAATTTGACTAAAGGATTGGTTTTCAAACTTTTTTCTAAGCAATTGGAGCCCTTTTAATTTTTGGAAAAGTCAGACAGTACAATTTGTAAACAGGTGTTCAGAGGGGACAAGGAACTGAACTATGTTCAGTGTACCTGGAGTGTAGAGTATAAGGCGTAGAGTTCACATATAAGGCTGGAGAGTTGTGCAAAGGACAGATCATGGAATATCTTAAAAGTCTTGTTCAGGATATTGAATTTTATCCTAAAAGTATTGACACTTTTGCCAAAGAGAGAAAGGTTAGAGTCAGGGAGAATCTGGTGGAGAGCTTTGCAGCGATTTTTCAAGAGAGGGTAGGGGCCTGGCCTACCAGGTAGTAAGGGGGATGGAGAGACATGAATGGGGATGATAGAGAGAATCAGTGAGACTTGATGGTAGATTAGAGGTGGGGGAGAAAGAGGAATCAAAGCTGATTTCTGAAAGTCTGGCTTGGGCAACTGGGTATCAAGTATTTTGCTATTTTTTGAGATAGAAGAACCAGACAGGGAACAGTGAGAACCATGAGGTAACTTTGATGAATACAAATACGTGTTAGTATTTACTGTGTACCAGGCACTGTGCCAAGTGCTTCAGATGCGCTATCTTTAATGCATTATCTATTAATTGTCTTTAATGCATTACCTAATTTAATTCTGAATAAGTATTAGCTTTTAAAATGTGAAGAAGGCCAAGTGATCAGTGCTTAAGGAGGAAACGGGTAGTGAAAAGTAGAGGGAGCCACTGCAGAATAGCAAAGGGGAAACAGCTCTCGTTCTGGTGCTGGCGAACTATGGGCCACAGGCCACATTTGACCATGCTGCTTTTTATTCTTGACAAATTTTTTTTTAATTTGATAAAGTTTTATTGGAACACAACCAAGTTTATTTGTTTATGTACTGTCTATGATTACTTTTGCGCTACAGTGGCTCAGCTGAATGGTTACCAAAGAAACTCATGACACAGAAAGTCTAAAATATTTACCATCTGGCCCTTTACAGAAAGAGTTTGCCAAGCCCTATTCTAGTTTGGTGCAGGAGGGGATCCAAATGCAATTTTACTCTCCACAATGAGAAAAATTGTTTTTTGTGTGGACATAAAGGGAAGAGAGTAATTGAAGATACAAGAAAGGAAATGACCAAGTGTGAACATCCGCGCCCAAGCATTTTATTGGATAATTTAAAAATCTCCAAATATAAGAAATACTTTAAACGTCACTTAGTTCAGCCAGCCTTCTACCTCATGCTTAATCTTCAGTTCTTTCTAAACTTGAAAAGCAATTCTCTACTCTTGCTAAGCTGATCACATCAAGATTATCCCGTCAAGAAGCTTTGCTCCATTGTTGTGAGAGAGTGGAATTTTCCACTAAAATAGCCTTGAAATTTTATGTATGCATTTGTTGGCTATCTAGCACATTTTTGTACTCTCTGCACAAAATGACAGCTGACCTATTTACCACCTCTGCTTTTGGTTTACTGAACAATGCTTCCTCTCATCTTTGGTCTTGTTTTATACTTTTTGATTAATATAGTATGGGTATTTTTTATTGCTTTTTTTCTCCCCAAATCCCCCCAGTGCATAGTTGTATATTTTAGTTGTGGGTCCTTCTAGTTGTGGCATATGGGATGCCACCTCAACATGGCCTGATGAGTGGTGCCATGTCCACACCCAGGATCCAAAGTGGCAAAACCCTGGGCCTCCGAAGTGGAGCATGTGAACTTAACCACTCGACCAGGGGGCCAGCCCCTATAGTTTAAGTATGTAAGACTTATATAGCATACTTATACAGCATAAGTATTTAAGTATTGTAAAACAAGTATAACAAACTTAATACTCATCCATTAAAAGAAAAATTATTGGAGCTGGCCCCTTGGCATAGTGGTTAAGTTCAGTGCACTCCACTTCAGCCACCTGGGTTTGTGGGTTCAGATTCTGGGCGCAGACCTACATCACTCAACAGCCATGCTGTGGCAGTGACCCACATATAAAGTGGAGAAGGATTGGCCCAGATGTTAGCTCAGGGCTAATCTTCCTCAAGGAAAAGAAGAGGTGGATTGGCAACAGTTGTTAGCTCAGGGCTAGTCTTCCTAAGCAAAAAAGAAATAAAGAAAGAAAAATTCTTTGCAATGAGTGTTCATTATAATTTCTCCACTTTATCCAGAAAGCTGTTGGAAAACCTTTATTTCTTACCCTATAACTTATAATTACTCTTTCTGGGTTCTGTCAGTCTTCAAGAAAAATGACACGATTGTGGTAGTTAGGCAATGCTTCTTCCAGATATGTGCAGTTTGGGAAGCTTTGTTCTCTATGGATAATTGTAGGTTAAGTTTGACTGCGATTGTTTATTTTAATGAACATCAGATTGTGTTAGTGAAGTAATATTCAGTATTTTTTATTATGGATTTGGTCATAAGAGTTTCCATAATGTTAAGAAAAAAACCTCTGTTTTATACAAAAGGAAGAGGTACAGCTATTTCTTTCTTAAAATCTTTACTGCTGTGGCTTTTCTGACTTTTTAAATTGAATCTGATTCTAGGACTTAGAGTCTCATAGTCTGGAGATAATGGATAACATCAAAGGAACGTTTTAGCCATTACTAAAAATGTTTGGGAAGGAGGAGCAGAATAAGTGAAACTTAAAGCAGATCCTTGGGCTAGTTGGTAATAAGTTCCAAAATTCTTTTTGTAGGGATGAAGGCTAAATGCCAAGATGAAAGATTCTGGGCTTAAAATGGCACATAGGGCTTAAAAATTTTTTTAAAAGTTCAGGAGTAATGCTAATATGTCATCTTCTTGATATCTGTTTATTTACCGTCATATTCATTGAGGGGAAAAAAATGCTTTTGTTCTTAAGCCAAGTAAACCAGAGACGGGAGACACAGCAGGAGGATAATGGACATTTACTGGAGCACCAGCCATGTTCTAAATGATTAACTCTTTTAATCCCCATATTTGCTCTTTGAAGTGGGAATTATGATCCCTACTTTTCATTTCCTATATGAGGAAACTGAAAGAAACAATGGAAAGAAGGGCCATGTGGGAAGGAGGGAAGGAGAGAAAACAATGCTTTGAGCAAGTGCTACTCAAAGTTGCGAAGCAGGTAAATTTTCTCTGGTCGTCTCTACTTTCTGTTATCTTTGAATGGGTTCCCTTTCTTTCTATAGCTGATACCCTTTAAGTATTTCCAGATTCTTTCACCCTTTTCTTTGCTCAGGAAATAATTGACTAACTCATTCCCATCAAGATATGGAATACTTGGAAATGCTTAAATATCTCTGCAAGTATTTGTATTTTCAGAATTGGAAAGTCTTAAACTGGAATAGTGAAGCTGTAACGGTGAGATTTCAAGCATCAGCAAGTGGAGAGAACAGTTTGGAGAGGCAGAGGGCCTTCCTGTATCTCCAAAATCACTCCATAATGATTATATAATCTCCTTTCTTTTCCATACTCAAGTGCACCTTTGAAGAGCTGCCATTTTTGTTAAATCAAAAGATGTGTTACCTGCTAAAATATCGTTTTAGCATGATGACTTTTCAGTAACTTTTAAGTTGCAGTAACAAGCACAGAGATTTCTCTATTCATTTTTTATTTTTTAATTTTATTTTTTATCTATTTATTTTATTATTTTTAGATATTGAATCCCTCTCAAATATGTGGAAACTTACTGTTCATAAAGATGGATTTTGAAGAACAGAGATAAAAGGAGAAAGAACAATTAGAGAAAAGTACATCATCATTAGTTAAAGCTTTCACACCTTGAAGAAGTTCTTTCTGTGAAGGTTGAAGATATAATATCTGAAGCATCACTAACAAGCCCAGTAATCTTTATAGACCCAGGATGGGGCACAGTTTGTAGAGCTGGCCAGTCACTTATGTATCTTCTCTTCTTTCACTCTTTTTTCCTCCTAAGAGCAAAAAGAACTGAACCAAACTGCATACTCCTCTTTATGCCAGAACAGGCATTAAATTCGTAGCTATGATCCAAAACCAGTCCAATTTCTCAGGTTAGCAAATTCATTCTCTCTCTCTCTCTCATATTGTTCTATCTACAGTTCCATCTGAGGCAGGAAATATATCAATCTCAAGCGTCCTTGGCCCGACTGTTTCATATCTGTTATTCTAACTTGCTTACATCTGTGCTATCTTGCATTGACCCCTGGCAACATGTGCTCCCTTACTTCTGGCTTCTTGGCCAGTAACTGATTCATGACCTTGCCTATATCTCCAGCTCTCCAACTCTGGCTTCTTTTCCTGTCTTTCATTCTAAACTCACCCAAAGAACTAAAGTACTGGGTAGATTCGCTAAGGATCTCTCTTCTGGGTGTAATAACATGCTGAATCACAATGTAGAAACCAATTCTCTGATTGGATTATAACCTTGCTGCCACCACCATTACTACCACTACCATCATCATACTTGCCAGTCTGTTCCTGCACACTAGTCCTGGCCTGGCTTTAGATCATAATGGGCTTGGTTCCATTCTCTCAGGCTTTAAGCTATTGGTTTATTTATTCCCTCCTTCTTGCTTGTGAAACTATAGAAACTGTTTCCATAGTAACAGTAATAGTATTTCCATAGCTATGGAAAGACAAGTTAAACCCCTTTCCATAGTGAAGAAAAGATATATAAGCACACTATATGGTAATTTTCTTTTTGAAGAAAAAAATTAAACAGAAATAATTGAATGACCATTGTATTGCTTCCACCAGGCTTTCTCAAAATTTCTGTATGATATAGAAGTTATTTATAGTTTTCAACTTACATCTGAAGAAGAGAATTAGCACACAGTTTTATGTATTGCTCCTATTTTATCATTAGCAACCTTTACAAATACTTACTTACCACAAGCAGTGAGGTTACTTGACGTGTAAAAAATGTGACAAATTTAACAAGTGAATTGATATCAACACGTGGAAAGTCAATATACACATGTGCATAGAATAGTTCCATAATATGTCAATCAGCTATAATATGTTTAAATATAATTCACTATATTTATGATTAATAATATATTGTATTTCATTTACATCTAAAGTAGATAACCACATTTTTTAAAAGTTGAATTACTTTTCTCACTTAGTAGAATAAGACAGGTAGTAAGATCATTTCATGAATGTGAAATTGAAGCAAAAAATGTTAAATGACTTTCTCGAGGTCTCATTGTAATACTAATAATTAAGCAAAGGTAAAACCTAGTTAGTTTTTAATAATGTGGTCATGCTGCCTTTGTACTAGTAAAATTTCTTTTTAAATTCGTGGCTGTTTTCATGAAGAGTACATTAAGGTAGCAAATTTATATGTAATATCTACTGTTTTCAGAACTAAGCTGACTCCTTGCTTAATAAGATCTCACAAATATGTGCTTGATTTCTAGCTTTTACGTGTCAGTCAAGATGAAGTGCTACTGAAAAATTTTCCTAACATAAATGATTATTAAGGTAAAATAAATGTAAATGCTTATAGATGATTTCTTCAAATTAGTAACACAGGCAAAGAAGGAAGAATCACACACTGGATACATGAATATAAGATAGTAACAGACCGAAGTAAAATGGTATTTAGTAATGGGGTCTCCTTGCTTTCTTGGTTCCAGACTTAAAGGAAGATATCCAAATTGCAGATAAGGAACTCTAGTGATGATGGTGTTGACCACATGGAAGCAGAGGAGAAACGAGGATGGACTAGAGTGGGAGAGATTATATTAGTTTTCGATTGCTACTGTAACAAATTACCACAAATTTAGGGGCTTAAAACAATGCAAGTTTATTATCTCACACTTTGTGTAGACAGAATTCCAAACACAGCGCGGCTCAATTGGTTCCCTGCCTTGAGTCTCACAAGGCCAAAATCAAGGTGTTGGCGGGACTATGTTCCTTTCTTGTGGTTCTGAGGATGAATCCTCTTCCAATCTCATTCAGGTTGTTGGCAGAATTCCATTCCATGCAGTTGTGGGACTGAAGTCCCCATTTCTTTGTTGACTGTCAGCTGTGGACCATACTCAGCTTCTAGAGCTGAGCAGTTTGTAGAACCTGCATTTCTTGGTTCATGGATCCCTTCTTCCATTTTCAAAGCCAGCAATGGCAGGTCTCATTCTTCTCCCACTTCCATTCTCTCTGACTTCTGCTTCATCCCTCCACTACTTCCCTCTTCCAATGCAACTCTGTAACTGATTCTTCCCCCTTCTTCTTCTGCTTTTAAGGGCTCACTTAATTACATTGGGTCCCTGTGGATAATCCAGGACAATCACCCAATTTTAACATCAGTACCTTGATTAGTGTTTGAATAACCACAGAATGGGAATCTCGGGGGGATATTGTTAGAATTCTGCCTATCACAAAGCCCTAGAAATGGTAAGCCGTATTATATATGTGAGATTATCTAGTGTCATATTAAAATCTAGATTTTTTGTTGTTGATATTACAAACTTTAGTGAGGTCATATTCAGCTGTTCCAATCATCTCTCTACTATGCATCAGGGAATTAGGAAAAAGGTTGTACACTCAATCATCTGTACTTAAAACAGAGTTAAAGGAGGAGTATACCAACATGATGGTGGCAACAGCAGTTAGCAGAAAAATCTCAAAGAAATTCTTGGATAATAAGAGAAACTGTGCTCAAGATGTGCCCTCTCCGTGTGGAAATTCTCACGCTATTGCCAACTTGGAAAAATTGAGATTTTATTTTATTAAGGAGAATGAGTGTCTTTGCAGTTGCTAAAGAATACCAAGATAAATAGTAATTCTTAGACGTTTACCTAAATTGACTTTCTTGATTGTTGAATCATAGTCCTGGTATGATCAGAGCAAATGGCCTCTATTTTTTGCTGATGTGTCATTGACCATAGGGAGCCTGGGCAGAACAATAACCTATAAAAACCTGAGATAGATGTCTCTACTAATGAAGAAGCAGAATCATCTTGGTTATCTTCTTATTTCAAGGACAACAAATGTTCATTTTAATAGTTTGGTAATAGCGACTGTGTCTGAAATATCAGTGCAGTGAGATAATTAGATTTGTATAATGTTAAGCTTCTGCTAATCACTTGGTTCTTCATGCTCATGTTTATTATTTTATTGAAGTAGATTCTAACAAAATGTTTTCTGGATTTGTACTGAAAAATTTGACTTCTTTTCTCTGACTAGCCCTTACTAATAGTAATGCACAGGAGAGTCAATTTTCACTTGATAAAATAAAATATGGTATTTATGCAGTTTTACGTAACCGCTAATTACTACACAAAACTTTCTCCTTTGAAATATGTTTAGTATCTATTTTGTTGCTAAGTAAACTGAGCCATTCAAGTTAAACAGCTTGGCTTGGGAAATGTAATAAAATAATAGCAAATTATTTTCAGATTGTACATCTCTAATGAATATACATATATTGTTTAAGTATAATCATCACCTTATCTTTCCAGGAAAACATGCATCAAAAGTTGCTTCCTCGCTCACCTCCTCCCCTTTGATCTCATCTCCCAGAGATAACCACTGTTAACACTGTTGTGTAATCTAATCATCCAAACTTTATCTATGCATATTTCAGTATACACTTTCCACATGTTCCCTTGCAATTTGCTTTTTGTATTTCCCTTAGAAATATATTTTGGAATCTTTACATGTTAATATAGATAAATCTACCTCATCTTACAGAGAATTCTATTGACTTCTCTTCTATATCATAGATTTATTGTAATGCTCTATTGAAGGGCATTTAGGCTTTTTCTGTATAATGCTACAGTGAACATCCTTATACTGACCTAGTGTATGTATGTATGACTTATCTGTAAGATAATTTCTGCAAGTAGAATAACTAGCTGAAAGGGCATGCTCATTTTTAATTTTGAAAAATATTGCAAATTATCCTCTAAAAGCATTGTACCATTTACATCCTCTCTAAGAGAATACGAGAGAGCTCATTTTTACCCACTCTTGACCATACTAGTATTAATTTTTTTCATTTTTGCCAGTCTAGTACAAATTTTTATTTTCCTTTTATCCAATACTCAACAAACACTGAAGTGCATTCTTTGATTGTTGGTGAGGTTAAGAATATTTCCATGTACTTATTGGTTTATTAACTGATATTATTTTCTTTTCCTGTGAAATATGTGTTCATAATCTTTGGCCTTTTTCCTGGTTCTGTGTCATATTTAGTGAATCTTTTTCCTCTCCAGTACTATAAAGGATATTATATTTTATTCTCATATGTGTGTAAAGTTTTTATGAGTTTAGATATTAGATGCATCTGGAATTTATTGTGTAGATAGTGAAAAGTAAAGATCTAAATATATTTTTTCCATGTAGATAGTTAGTTGGACCTAGATAATTCATTGAATAACCAAAACTTTATCTGTTTATTTAAAATCCCATGCTTTATATATATTAAATTGTCCTTATTTTTGTTGTTTCTGGATTTCCTATTCTGTTCTATCAACCTTAGGACTTAAAACAGCCCCATAATTTTTAAATACTAATATAGCTTTGTAATTCATTTTACTAACTTGTAAGGCAAGACTACCCTCATTATTCATCTTCAAAACTCTCTTGGCTAAAGTGTCATGTTTTCTTTTCCTGGTAAACTGTAAAGTTAAAATTTAGACTAGTTCGGGCAGAATTAGCATCTTTGTAATATTGATTCTTCTTATTCAGACTCTTAGTATGTCTCTCCATTGATTCAGGCCTTCTTTTATGTCCTTCAGTAATATTTTGTAATTTTCATCATATATCTTCTGGACATAACTTGTTAATTTTATTCCTAGGCATTTTGCAACTTGTATGGCTATTATAAATACCACATTTTTCCATTACATTTTCTAACTGGTTATTTTTGGTATTTATTAAAATTATTGATTTAAGTAGTATGTTAAATCTTGTATCGGGCCACTTTACTGAACTTTGATTAATTCTAATGCTTTTTTCTCATTAATTCTACTAGTTTTCCCCTTAGGTTTTCTAAATACAATCTCATCTTCTGAAATAATAATTTTCCCTTTCCCTCCAAGTGTCCTTTCAAG
Organism: Equus asinus; assembly: GCF_041296235.1. Lineage (NCBI taxonomy): Eukaryota > Metazoa > Chordata > Mammalia > Perissodactyla > Equidae > Equus > Equus asinus. Next base: position 51,754,569 of record NC_091801.1, read on the forward strand.
GTGTATCTGCTCAGAGCTGTCACAGACTGATTGCAGCAGTGACTTGAGATATGTTCAGAAATGGTATTGCATGTATTCCCTGCTATTGTAGAAAATGGAATGATATGACTCTGCTTTTTAAAAAATGGAGGGAGGAGATGAAGCAATATTTTCTTCCTTCCCAACCCCAAATCTGCATTATATGTCATGTTGTCAAATAAGAAAGCAAAATGAAGTTTTTATTTGTGCTGTATCCTCTGTAGTTCTTTGAAGCATAAACTTTAATCTATGATTCATTGCTTTTTAAGGTCATTGTACTATTTAGTGTACTGATATGACATTGAGTTTTTGGCCAATCTAAGATCTACTTCCAGCTATCAATATTTTCAAAGGCATGAAAAAGTAAATTTTAAAAATGAATTAACAAAGTGACAGGAACAAGGGCAAAAGTAATCAGAAGCAATATTTATGAAGGGTTTCTTTGCCTGTGGTATTCTAACTTTCCTCATTTAAATGTGTTGCTGGTTAAAAACAGACAATTTCAGGCATCATGAAAATGGAAAATTTTTTCACCTAAAGTAGCATTTCTCAAAGTCTATCCCATAGTGCAGTAGATCTTGGATACCAACAGATGTTAAGCAGAAAAAAAGAATTTTGTGGTCAAATAAGTATAGAAAATGTGGGTTAAACAGTTTTAATATATGGGTTTTTTAAATTGCAGGACTTCATAGAGTTCATTATGTTTATGTGCTTTGTGACTTTTCCAAAAGAAAGATAGAATACATAGCTTCTCCGTGACTCACTTTGGCCAAATAACCCTTTGTTTATGAAGCGTTGGAATTAATATTCCTTGGAATACTTTGGAAAACACATAAACGTTCTCAAATTTAAATTGTAGCATGTATTTTTAAGAAAATATAGAGTTAGAAGAAGTAGACAAAAAACTTTTCCTTGATTATCTAGTTGATATCTAGTTGTATATCTCTAGTTGCATTTTTCACTGAATGGATTGACTGAGGACTGAAATGGCCTTCTTAGCTGTTTTATGTATCTCTGCTCCATTCTATAACTGAATCCTGAAGACACCGTTCAGAACTAGCTCAGGGGTGAGAGGTGTGGTAGGAAGAAGAAAGGTGTAATGATAGAGAAGAGGAGTCAGGTGGGATAAAGGTGCACCCATCTAGCCAGAGATGACTTGATTAATCTAAGTTGGTACTTACGGCATTAAAGGGACTTGTAGATTTGAAATACATTGTAATGGTAAAGTGTAGTATGAATATTGTGATCATTTTCATATGTCCCTAATCTTGTTTGTGTAAAACCTAGGGGTAAATTTGAGGGACATAGAGTAAGATTTATAACACAGATGATGAAGGCCGCAACTAACAAAGGCAACAATTGAAAGACTTTTACTAAAAGGATCATTTATTTGAAAAATAAAATTATTAATATGCATATTTGGGGTAAAAGATACCAACAAAGTGTCAAATAGGGCTCTGAGATTTAGTTTAGACAAGTGTGTCCAAAAAAAATATAATGTGAGCCACATGTATAAATTTAAATTTTATAGCAGTCCCATTAAAAAAGTAAAACAGCTGAAATTAGTTTTAATAATGTATTTTATTTAACCCGCTATATCCAAAATATTATTTCACTGTGTAATCAACAAAAATTATTAATGAGATGTTTTACATTCAATTTTTTGTACCAAATATTTGAAGCCTAGTAAGCATTTTATATTTGTAGCACATCTCAATTCAGACCAGCCACATTTCAAGCGCTCAGCTGCCACGAGTGGCTTGTGCCCGCTCTATTGGACAGTGCAGGTTTAGATTCTACCACTTTGTAGAAGTGTGTCTTCGTGACTCCTGGCTTCCTCATCTGTACAATGCAGGCAATACCCATTTTGATGGGTTAATATGAGGACAAATTATAAAGTGTATGTGAAGGTACTTTATAAATTGTTTACAAATATTGATGATTATTTACCTGTAAGTCATGGTACAGAGATGTAGCTAAAAATGTATTCTTTGTTTAAGCCTCAGAAAAAATGAAATGAAGGCATTAAAAATGATCCGTGAGAGCCAGCCCTGATGGCTAGCCTAGAGGGTAAAGATCAGCGCATTCTGCTTCAGTGGCCTGGGTTTGGTTCCGGGGTGTGGAACCACTACTTGTCTGTCAGTAGCTGTGCTGTGTTGGTGGCTCACATAGAACAACTACAAGGACTTACAACTAGACTATGCAACTATGTAGTGGGGCTTTGGGGAGGGAAAACAAAAAAGAGGAAGATTGGCAACAAATGTTAGCTCAGGGTGAATCTTTCCCAGCAAAAAAAAAAAAAAAAAAAAGAATCTATGAGAATGTTGAAGTAACTACAACTTGTACCCCACATTGAAAGTTGTTTTGCTGCTCTATATTCTGCTCTGTCTAAACAAAATGAACCCATTCACATACTAGCTTTTCAAGGAATTAAATTATCAAAAGGATTGCTTTCTATGGAAAAATTGAAATATTTTTTCTGTCTAATTATTTAATTCTGTGTTCCTTATGACTTTGATTGCCAAGAAGTTCAAAGTTAAATTCAAAGTTCAACTGTAGCAATTAAGTAGGACTTTATGGCAGTATATTTCTATTCATTTAAATTTTAATTACTTTTTATTCTTTTTCTACTTTATCTTACCATTATTTTTTCCATTTATCCTTCTTAAGTAAACTCATACTTTGTAAAAAACCAATATTGTAAATAAACAGAAACAAAGATCAAGCTATTTTATAGATTTTTAAGGTTAATAAGGTTGACATTAAAATTAGACAATTCTGAAGACTAAAATATCATTCACACCAGAATGCAGAAGTTCCAGAATACCATGAAAGAAAAATGAACATTATCTTGAAAATAAACTTTGACTTATTTTTAAACAGATAAAAATCTGAGTTATCAAGGACTATGGAGCTGAAATTGTTAGAGAATGCTACAAATGTTCCTTTTAAAAAACTAAATTCTGGACAGCTCACCAGCCTATAAAAAAATATGATTTCATGGGACCTGAGATCCACAACTTTTACCATAACTAAGTTTAATGAGGTGTAATAGAATTAAATCTGTAATCTATATTTAAGAGTCTCATTAGTTACATGTATTTTGACAATTAGAGGCCTTTAGGGGAAAGCAGTAAGCAGTCTAAGCTCTGCAGATATAGATATTTTTTGAAGTCTAGATTAGAGTTAAAAACTGTGAAAGCAACATATTTTTGGTAAACTTTCTGTAACACTCAATAGCAGTCTTAAGTTATGGGGATCTAGAAGGGGGAAACTATTGTTTCTTTAGTTGGTATTGAAGTATCTTTTTGGTATGGGAGTGATCTATAAAGGTTATGAAAACATGGAAGGTGTCCCAAAAAAAAGAAAGAAAGAAACAGCGTGTTATCTGTGTCATAACTTGTACTCTACCTCACTTATGTAGAAAATATATATAATGTGAGTTTTTTAAACGGGTCATCTATGCACTAGAGACAAACAAGGTAACAATGCTATGACACGAAATTTAGGCACACAGTGTTTCTGCGGCCCTGTGTTTTCCCAAGGTGGTGGTGTCTACGCTTTCCTTAGATTGCTCATACTGAATCTCAAGACAAAGACTTTTTTTCTATCAACTACTACTATTCTTGAAGCATCTACACTCAACCTCATATCTAATTTTTTTGTGTGTAATTTGAATGGCTAGTTACCCAGATACATTAAAAACTACTAGAGAAAACACCTCTCTACTATCAAGTGAAAGTATCAACTAGCAAGATACTTGATAGTATCAAGATGAAAGCTCTCATTCACTGTAGTCCCAAGTTTCTATGATTTTCTTTTAATATATAGATTTCAAACTGTTTCCAAATAGATCAATGAAGTTTTTAGTGATTATTAGCAGTTGCTGTTGAATGACTTTTATTTTATTTTATTTTTTTAATCCTAAAGGAAGCAGTAAAAAATTAAGATAATGTGATGTACTTCCTAGAAATCCTTAGTAAATCAAAGATTGATTTGTGGAGGTAATAAACAGCAAGTTCGTTAAGACTCATCTGTCTCCTTTGAAAAGTACTGTGTTTAGGAAACCTTTTAGTATATATGTACATATATATAGATCAGGGTAAGAAGTCAGATTATAGCAAAAGTTTATAATAGAAAGGAAAAAATCAGAAAATTCATGGCCTATGGTATTTTGTTTTACTTCTGTGATTTTGGATCTACCGATACTGGCTAGCATCTGTTCTGACTGATGTGTTGTAAAATATTTTCAGTGTTAACCCTGTTTTGTGTGAAGCATAATTGCCTTGATTATATCTTTCTGTGCATATGAATAAATGAAAATGTGTTTAAATTTCTGCAGTTACATTTACATTTCACACCAGGAACCTAATTTCAACTCAATAACTCCTGAGAATAAAGCATAAAATCTTGCTTAAGCCAGTAATTAACTATATTTCATAGTGAACAAAAATGATTCATTATACTTTTATATTTTTCCTTCCTAGTAATAGTGGGTTATATATAAATGTTTAAGTGTCTCAGATCTTTGTAACCTTTCAAAGCTGTCATTTTAAATCTTCATTTATTTTCTGATTAAAATGAAGAGTCATTCAACATATTTAAATAATATATAGATGTTGTTTCCAAAGGGCCAAAGGCCATTCATTCTTTCTCAGTTTGCCTGGATGAGTATTATCTGTAGCCCAAAATTCTGCCCAATGCACTAAGGCAAATAATAAACTTTATACTAAAGGAGAGCCTTCAGCTATGGAGATATAAATAGAATTTTAAAAGATTTGTTATTAAACTCCAATTAATGTAATCGTCTAAAAATTCAGCATAAGTTCATTGTTTTCTCCCTCACTAAAGATCTCCTTAATTATTGTTTCTACCACTCTTTACTCTCAGGGGTCTGACTATAGTATTGTCAGGGTGGGGAGTATGGGGGGTGCAGAAAAAATTGGGGAGAATTAGTAATTCTCTTTGTGCATAGGGCTGGCTACCAATTTTCCCCCATTCTAAGAACTACGAGGGCTCTTCATAGCCCTTTAATTAATATTCGAGGCTGTGGCCTTCTGTGTTAATGCTTTCCACTAGCTGCATCCTTTTGTTCTTTTAGGCCTGACCTACTCATAGATTGCTGAGTTGCTGTGCAGATATTCCAGATAAGGCCAGACGGCTTTCCTTATCTATATTAGAGAATTTTTGATATTCCATCTCCTTGGCCTTTTACCTATTCCAGGACCAAGTCAGTATCCAAAAAAACCTCTTGTCATCTGAAAAGACCATATCCCTAGCATGATTAAAGCAATCTGCTGGTTTCCCCAAAATGCAGGAAAGGATATTATTCAAAGGAAAATGCATCTTGAAGGAAAATAGAGGAACAAACCTATTTCCACAGGGAGGTCTCAGGAAAAGAAAGAAAGGATGGGAAGAAATAGTATTGACAGACTGAGAAAAGGAACAAAGCCATAATACTAGTCTCAAGTCTCAAGTTATGTGATTTTAATATGCTTTCTCTTTGTTGTTGTTAGCGATTCCTACTCCTAACGACGCTGTACAACAGAGTAGAACCCTGCCCGGTCTTTTTGGGCCATCCTCTCATCTTCCAGTGCTATATCAGACAATATTCTGCTGCTATTCATAGGATTTTTATGGCCAGTTTTTTGGATGTGGGTGGCCAGGTCCTTCTTCCTAGTTTGCCTTAGTCTGGAATCTCCATTGAAACCTGTCCACCAGGGGTGACCCTGCTGGTATTTGAAATACTGGTTCCATAGCTTTCAGCATTGTAGCAACATGCAGCCACCACAGTATAACGGGAAAGGAACTCATGCCATGGCAGTGAGAGCGCCGAATATTAGGCCTAGACCAGCAATGCTTTCTCTTAGAGGAATTCAAATGGTTGCCTTTGGAAAAAAGGCAATCTATGCAAAAGTCATTATACGACTCTTCCCTTTTCCTTCATAGATTTCATAAGGCAAACTCTTTGCAGAAATTTAAGTGTAGAAAATGTGTGTTCTTGTAAATTACAAAAGAGTTCAATGTAGGCACTTAGTCCTTTGGTTTATTGTTTGGGATTAGTTCCTCTTCACTGTGAGATTTCTATTCAGTGCTTATAATATGAACAATATAATGATGATAATCTATAGCGTGTTTAAGAATAAATCTCAAGGAATATAATAATGCAACAGGCAAATAGTTTCCTGCTGCTAGTGAAATATCAATGCAGACTTAAAATAGCCTTAAAAAAATAAATCTGTAGGTGAAACTGAACTGTTTCAAAGCTGGAGTCTTTTATTCCATAACTATGTTCAGATCTAGCATAGAGATGTAACTCTATTTTCATTTAGATATGTACCTACTTGAAAACTAAATCACTTGCTTTTAGCATTGAAAGCAACACATTGTGTATTTCTTAATGTTTTATTTGAAGGCATGAAATTCATTTTGTTTGGCTGAAGATTTTTCTTTTATTCCTGTATTTTTATTGAATTATTTTAAATGATTTTGCGAGTAATTAAAGAAGTAAACTGTAATAATATTTTAGGTATATTATCTATTATTTAGAAATCATGAGATTTTTTTGGAGTAAGATCAACTAGACTCTAAGACTTCACTTTGATAAAATTTATCAGGCTTGAATACAAAATGCTTATCTTAACAGTGAATACCTTCCAACATCACACACTTCTTTGTCAGAAATTCTTACTACTAGAGGCTGAAATGATACAGAAAGTGTTTTCTTTTAAACTTTTTTATTGTGAAATAATTATGAACTCACAGGAAGTTGCAAAAACAATACAGAATGTCTCATGTATCCTTCATCCAGCTTCCCCCAGTAGTAATGTCATCTATAAATATAGTGTAACGTCAAAACCAGGAAACCTAAATTGGTACAATAATGTTAACTAGACTGCAGACTTAGATGTGATGAGTGAATGTGAGGGGGAGTCTAGAAAATTTTCCATATTTGAGACTAACATGAAAGACTTAACAGTTATTTTAGTCTACTCAGGCTGCCGTAACAAAATACTGTAGACTGGGAGGCTTAAACAACAAAAATTTATTTCTCATAGTTACAGAGCCTGGGAAGTCCAAGATCAAAGTGCCAGCCAACTTGACTCTCCAGTGAGGGCTCAGGCTCTCTTCCTGGCTTACAGAGAGCTGCCTTCTTGCTTTCTCCTCTAATGCCTGAGAGAGAGAAAGAAGAAGCAAGCTTTCTGCTGTCTCTTCTTATAGGGGCAGTAATCCCATCATGAGAACCTCACTCTCATCTAAACCTAATTACCTCCCAAATGCTCTATCTCCAAATACCATCACATTGGGGGTTAGTGCTTCAACATATGAATTTGAAGGAGGGACACAATTTAGGCCATAGTGGTGGTAGAAACATTTGTCAAAATAGGGAATACAGGTGAGGAGAGAAATGCCTTTTCCATCTTGAGAATTCTGATTTTTGAAATGCCTGTGGAGATAGCTGGGAGGCAACTGACACACCAGTCTAAAGTTTAGGGGATTGGTTTGGGCTGCAATATAACATGGGAGATCTAGGAGTCATCAAAAATGATAGTGTTTATGGCATGGGAATTGATAGAGCCTAACACATCCGTTCAAGAGGACAATGCTTACTGATTGATAATTAAAATTACAGAAAAGAGAGTTCAGCTTGGGCACTCCATTTGTCAGGGAAGCTTTCATTAAAAAAGTAGGACTTTGAGTGGTTTGTTTAGATAGAAAGGCTGTGTGTCTGTGTGCACGTATAAAATCATCTAAGTACAGAACTGATCTGTCTAACTTTTTACCTAGAGCTATCCTGAGCTAAAGATTCCTCAAGATTCCCAATATCCATTTCAGGAATTTTCTTTTCATCAGTGGGTTAATTTTAATTGGTATGTGTTCAATTCAAAAAGAATAAATAAGAAGCACATCTAGTGTCCATTATGTGCCAGGCATTATAGAAGTCCTAGACAGTCAAATATAAATAAGATTTATACATTTCCTATGCATGAAATACTCAAAATCTGGCAAGTCAGATATAATGTGTGCTCAATCTGAGAGGTATGAAATAGTTAACACATTAGTAGGCATTGTGGAGAGACGTGGTATCTAAATGTGAGTTTGCTCTATATACATGTGAAAAGGCTCACAATATGTAAGTTTAAAAAAAGGACATAAAATTATAGAGTATAATTCAATTTCTGTTATATTTAATACCAGGTAGTAAATATACTAAAATATAGTTTACTTCATTCAGGTAGTAAAAGTAGGGGGATTTTTTTTCATTAGATCTTTAAGAATTTTCCAAGTATTCTGCAATAAACATGTCATACTTTCAAAATTATACATTCTTTTATATTCTTAAAAGAAAAAACAGCAGTTGTGTGGACCAGGACTGCTAGTCATAAGTACTCTTCCACTGGTTTGCCCATGTCTACAAATTGCTCAGTCTGCTTTCACTTTAATTGCTCTTTGTAAATTAAGTTTGTCTTTGTCTTTCAAAAAATAAATTGTGGGGGCCAGCCCAGAGGCCTAATGGTTAAGTTTGCGTGCTCCACTGTTGAGGCACGGAGTTCACAGGCTCAGTTCCCAGGCGCGAACCTAGCACCACTCGTCAAGCCACGCTGTGGCAGCATCCCACATAAAGTAGAGGGAAATTGGCACAGGTGATAGGTTAGGGCCAAGCTCCCTCACAAAAAAATAAAAAATAAATAAATAAATTGTGAATTACCGTCTTAATAATTATTTTAGGAACAGTAAACAGGTGGAATTTTCCAAAAGATATCCTTCAGGATAGCTGTTTCTATGAGAATCAAAGCAAGAGAAAAGAAGGCTTCAGTGAGTTTTCAAAAGAAGAAATGGGAAGAAGGAACTAGAAAAGAGCATCTTCTCTCTCCTTAAAACGTTTAAAGTTTTTGGCATTAGAGAAAACTATTCCAGCACCTAAGTGTTTAGTTCTCTGATGGAGGATAAATCATTAGGCTTTTTATTAGGTCACTGGTCCATCTTTCTGACCAGGGGATGACCCAGAACTGTGCACTCAGTTAGGTGCCTCCCTTTACCTCTGATACCCTCTTACTGTTGAATTGAACCTATTATTTCCCTAGAGGGTCAAAAGAATGAAATCACCGGAAGATCCGAGCACAAACTCAGGAAAGTCTTGGCTAAACAGCTAAATGTCAACATGGAAAGCAAGTTATACATATATATATATATATATATATATATATATATTCCATGTATGTATTCCAAATGTATATATATATTCCAAATTATGCATATTTTCTCCAAAACGCTGCATAGTGGCTACAAAATTATAATATGAGGTAGTATATATTTTTATTAATTACTAAATTATGGAACAAGCCAGGTTTTAATCTGAATCTCTGTAGATGAAGAAAAAAAAACTCATTAATCGCTTTGCTTCAGAGGTCATAGAGTGCCAGAGGAAGGGACCATCTAATCCAACTATCCATTTGTTTCTTGAATCTTCCCTTAGCATCTTCCAGGGTCATTGGCCTATGCTAAACACCTCCAGTGACAGGGAATTCACTACTTAAAGATAAAGATACTTATTCCATCTTCCCAAAAACTATGATCATGATCTGTATCTGGCTTGCTGTGACTTCCATCCGTTTGTCTCGTTCTGCTCTTTTGGACTCACGTAACTCTTCCTGCCTGGGTCTCCTTTTTAGTGTTTACTCATTTGTCTCTACTATTCAAGTCTCCAAATACTCTGATTCACATCCTCCAAATGTATTCAAGTTTGCCTATCTTTCTCCTTAAGTTTGCCACTGAAAAGTGAGTGAGGTTCTCAGTGTACAGTGACTGCACTGATACAGAATGAACCATTTGACAATATACATCTATTTTGGCTGCCTAAGAGCATATTGTCTTTTTGGGTAATTACTTAACAGTATTACCATTTCACAAGTGATTTTAAACCAACAAAAATAAAAAAGATGCAATTGCCACTGTCAGGTTTTGAGTTTAGTGGGTTGCAACTATTTTAAAGGTCTATTCATCCAACTTCTCACTTTCTCAAACATTTGAGGAATATTACATTTAATCTTTTTCTTTTCTGTTTGTGAGTGTGTTTTTGGTCTTTTTGGTGGTGAAGACTCACCCTGAGCTAGCATCTGTTGCCAGTCTTCCTCTATTTTGTACGTGGGATGCCTCTACACCATGGCTGATGAGTGGAGCAGGTCCTTGCCCAGATCCGAACCTGCGAACCCGGCCGCTGAAGCGAAATACGCGGAACTTTACCACTAGGCTGCAGGGCTAGCCCCATTTGACTTTGTTTTAATCTCTTCCCCTTCTGGGGTGGGAAACAGTAGGGAGAGGTGATAATATCTCTGATCAAGCAAAGATATGCAGTCATTTCTTAAGAAGGACCGGAGAAGACAGAGTGTATTATTAAAATGTTCTTTTTGGAGTCTGTCTTTTAGCAGGGTCTAATTTTCATTATTAGTACTAAAAAAAAAAAAAATTAATCTGTAAATTGAAACATAGTCTCTGGTCCTCTGGGAGTTTTGGTGGGCTTCCTAAGACAGTGATAATCAAGCTTATTATTTCAAGTCTTATTTTTGTAAAGATTTGCTATGGCTTCTTCTTATGAATTGAATAACTCATGCAAAAAGTCTAGCTGTTTGTAAATTCTCATTTTTATGAATTAGCATACTCTACTTAATAGGTATTTTTGTGGTGAAAACAATCTGGTTCTAATTCACTTGGTTCACATATATGGTTCTTAGGACCCTGGTTTATCAGATCAGACTTAGTAAACGGAGGCGGTATGCATATAGAGTGAGTTCTGTGCTTTTCCAAGAAACAATTGAGCTTAAGACCCAAAGATAAAGAGGTTTAGAAGGAAGTATATTAAAAATAACACGACTTAAAAGCCAAAAGAGATTATTTAGAAGCTTTAGCAGTTCCAAAGAAAGTATTATCTAAGAGCAAATTATCTTGCATTAACCAGTCTTTAACCCTATAATATTTGGCTATTTCTAATCTGTTAATAATAAGCAATCAATGGTGCAAGGAAGATTTATTAGTTTAGAGCTGATTAGCATAGCCCTATGGCAAAATTCCATTTAAGTAAATTTTCCTATGTCCTGGAAAATAAATTCATTTCCCAAGAAGAGCAGTTATCCTGGAAAAATGTTTGTTACCAGAAGAATTAAGCCAATTGAAAATTTTCACTGTAATATGTATGATTCCCTCCAAAATGTAGTTTTACTGCAAAAGAGAAGCTAGGGTACTGATGCAGTTAAAAGATTCTTTTTTTGACGAGTTAATTCATTGGTAAGAGTTCTTTCAATTGCCCGCAGTAGTGAATGGGCATTTATGAATTCTGGTGGGAAAATCAAGGACCAATGGTGTGTACACTGAAAGGACAGGGTCATTTGGTTAGCATGATGTAATATCTCTCTGGTGGTGCATTATTTAGTGCTAAGTGAAATACTTTGAAAATGTTTACTTCGTGAAACAGACAGGTAAAGTGCTTTTCTGCATCACTTTGTAGTTACATTACAAGCTGAAGAAAAACTCACTGGTAGCATTTGTGACTAAGAAATTCCAATAGAAGAGAGCCTAAAAATCCTGTTTTGATAGGAAAATTATAATATGCATATTTTAAGAGAGAAAAACATTGCTTGCAATTTGAACAATAGTATCTCTATCTTTCTGATATAAAGATGCTAAGGATAAAAATCTTTATTTCTCCATTTAAAATATATTGTCTAATACAAAAGTGGTTCAGTTAGTGCCAAATATGAGTATCATTGAAAACAAAATTGCTGTTCTATTTACTTCACTTCAATGAAATAGAAAGACATCTTTCTTGAGATGAAATCTGGAATTTAACACTGAAAAGAGCCATGTGAAATTTTTCTTCAAGATCTTAAGTTCAGCTTTGGTTTTCTTTCTTTTAGCATAACTCAGCCTGATATAAAATTGTGTATTCATTCGTTCCTTCAGCAAATATTCCTTGAATACCTACTGCGTGCAAGCACAGTACCAGGGACTGAGGATACAGCAGTGAATAAGACAGAGACATGGTACCCACTGTCATGTGGCTTATGACCTAGGTATACAGACACTTAACATGTAATCACGCTGTGGAGTGGTTGAAAGGAGGCAGCCCAGGAAACACTTGGAGAAACAGGGTGGAGAGTAGAAACACTTGGAGAAACAGGGTGGAGAGTGGAGAGGGGTCACATGGGTCTACACTGAGAGAAAAGTCTCTCCTAGGTTCACACTGAAAGAAGAGTCTTTCTCTCTCTCTCTCTCCCCCCTCTTATTTAATTCCCTTCAATTCCCATTTTCCTCCATCCATCTGTTAGAATGGTTATTTTAGTATATTTAATGTGTACATTCAGTGTATGTATGTGCTCTTGTAAAATGTACATTATTGTTTTATATATACATATTTGTATTTATGTATGCATTTTTAATTTACATTCTCTTTTTACTTTTCTCATTGAGCGTTATGGTTTTCAGAGAATCTGTGTAAACATTTAGTCTTATATTTCCACTTGCTGCATAGTACTCCATGGTATGCATTTACCATATTTTTCCCCTCTGTTCTTCCAATGCTGGACATCCAGATATGCTCCAACTTGTGCCACCACAAATAACACTGAGATGAATATCCTCATATATCTGTCCTTATGAGTCTGGGTGAGAATTTCTTTTACATATATCTATACGAGTATATATTTATCGAGTTGTTCAGTGTGCGTCTAATTAATTTGGCCAGGTTCTGCCAGCTTCTTAGCCAGATTCCCTGCTCTAGTCTACTTTCCCACCAGAAGTACATGAGAGTCTGTATATCCCAACATCCATACCAACAGTTGGCATTACTTCCTAATTTTTAATATGCTAATATATTAACATGAGTGATATTAGCAATGAGTGATTTCTCATTGTTGTATTAACTTGCATTTCTCTAATAACTAAATGAGTTTGAAAATCTTTTCATACCCATCAATTTTTTTGTATGCTCTTATGTAAATTGCCTGTTCTTAACTCTTGCTCATTTTTTTGTTGGGGTTTCTATCTTTAATTTTGGGTTTTCAAGAGTTTCTGATATTAATCCCTTTTTTAGTGTGAAATATTACAAAAATCTTCTCTGTATCTGGAAGACTTTTTTTTTCGTTATGAATGTGGTGGGGTAAAATCTGGAAGAACTCTGAACCTTCAAAGCAGGACTCTTATAGGCATAGTGCTTAGAGCCTGTGAAGATCTTTATATGGCCTTTTAGGCAGTGATTGCATTATTTTCCAGCCTGCCTAGAATAAATTTCCATAGCAAATATCAATATTATGAAAGTTTTCTTTATTTTCAAATTGCCAAAATGCTCCTATATTCCACTTTCGTATTTGTTTCTTTGTTGCATATGATTGCTCTGTAACCTTCAGATGTTATGGCACCAAAGTTCATGTTTTGGAGCAAGCTTTCTGCGAATAGTTTACCAAAATTATGGGCAGTTAATATTTCAGAGTTTACAAATATTATTGGGTATTATTTACACAGTATGGTCATATAACTTTTTAAAATCTTCATGGTAATTTCTATTCGATGATAATTTTTCTCAAAAACATCTTTATATCAAGACTGAATGTAAAAATAAATCAAACAATAATGTTTTTGAGCTGTTACTACATATAAAATATTGTGTTAGACAGTGTGGGGACATCAGGAGAATGGAAATAAATTCAAATAAATAAAATACAGTAGTGTTCCTCTTAAAGTTCAATTGATGATATTCACTCACTCATTATCAAAAATCATTTATTGAATATATAGTACATAGCACAGTGTCTAACGCATCATAGATATTCAATAACTACTTGATGAATCAATGAATGAATGAATGAACATAATTATAATACAGCTTTTAATACTGTGTGGTAGAGACAGACTCCAGATGCTGTGGAATCTCAGAGAAGGGGGATCTACTCCAAACTGAGGAGATTATGAATTGTTCCCTGGGAGATACCAGAACATATAAGTAGAAAATGTCTGGGTATAGAGAAAAGGAGTGAGGAAGGCATTCCAGGTACCCCACCTTCACGTACATGTGGGAGGTAAGACATAGCCTGGATTGTGCAGGGCAGCTCACAGAATTTGGTATTGCTGGAGATAGGAGTGAAAGACATGAAGAAGCAGGAGGTAAAGATGGGTAGTAGGCATGCCTTTAGGTCAAGGGAAGAGAAACCACTAAAAAAGTTTTTAAGAAAAGCAGTGACATGGACTAGCTTGCTGTTTAAATAGATCATCTGGCTTCATGAAGGATAGATTGGAAAGTACTTAGATGAAGATAGAGCAACAAATTAGAAATATTTTAAATAACAGAAGTGAGAGATTGTGAGGCCCCAAACTAGGGATGAAGAGTCAGTTTGATAGATATTTAGAAGGTATGAACTAGGGCTTGATGATTGATTGGCTATGGATGGGGAGTGAAAAAGGGAGAAGTCAAAGATGACCCCGGTTTTCTACCTTGGGTGACAGTGAATGAATGGTGCTGTCACCTACTAAGAGAGGGAATACAGAATTAGGAGCAAATTTGGGAGAGAATGAAGCATTTTTGGATATTTTGAGGGTTTTATACCTCTGGAACTTTCAAAGAAAGATATGCAATAGACGGTTGAATAAGAAAAGTTCAATAATAATGCAGGTAGACTACGATAAGTACCTGAAGAGTGAATGAGATAGAGATTTCAGAGTAGGAAAGCATCACTAAGGTCCAGGGGACACAGAGAGTTGGTGGAATTAAAGTGAATCTTGAAGGCTGGGCAGTATATCAATAAGGAGAGATGCTGGAGAGCATCCTGTGACCAGCACACAGTAATGTCTTTAACAGGCACTATATTTGCAAGGCTGCTGGGACCTTGAATTCATAAGCCTAGGGTTGGGAGGAAGGAAATTTGAACTGGATGGTGCTGGAGATGCTGTAGAGCTGGGCCCCCTTCCTGAGGACCCCGACTCGCAGTCTAAAGTGTCCTGTAAAGAGGGATGTGATGAACCTGGATCCTACTTGGTGAAAGGAAGTAGGGCAGGGCATGACAGGGGAAATCACCTAGAAATGACAATATTCAGAGTCAGACTACAAGCTATACCATGATGCTGAGGTTCCAGAGGCTAAAAGTATGGGGAATGAAATAACATCCAGCCCCAGGGTGAAAGAACAGCCAGGTAGCATTTTGGACAGGAAGACGCATTCCACACCCTGTTAATGGACCCATATGAAGGAAAATAAGAAATGAGAAGGCAAGAGGTGTACGGGGGGCAGTGAATAGAGTAACAGAGCTTGATTAAAGCTGTATGTGTTTGAAAAGTGGGAATAAAATTGCGAAGGTCTTTTGATTGGAAACCCTGAATTCCAAGATTGGTATATTAGATTTTATTTATCAATTTACTTAGAGTTTGTTTCTCTGTTGTTTTCCTTAGACAGAGACTTGATAAGATATCTATTCTGAGAAAATAAACCTCTCAAAATTGTCCAGGATGGCTTGAAAGGAAGGGACTGGAGGCAGGAATGCCAATGAGTGGTTTATGAAAGAATCCAGATACAAGATCAAGAGGGCTGAGGCAAGGGCATGGGCTGGAAAGAAGAAATATTTACCATATGTATTTTTAAATCTGAGTTGGTACTAGCATCAATAGTTGTTTTTATCTTAAGACTATGCCAATGTGTACTGAAACAAAGTTTTAATCCTAGCATATGGATTAATATTGAAATAACTTCAAGAACATACTTAGATATATTTGCTTTGGGTTTTTTAATATATGTCATGGGTTTAGAATTATAAATATGTACTTAGATTTATAAGAATTTTTAATTGCTAGGTAGATCAGTGCTTTCCAATGCTAATTTAGTAACAACATTTAAAGTTTCTATATTCTTCCAGAACTTTCACAAAATTCTCCAAATAAATATTAACTCACTTCAATTTAATATATGTCATTAGAGATATCTAGGAAAAAGAGATGGC
The DNA here is from genome assembly GCF_041296235.1 of Equus asinus. NCBI lineage: Eukaryota > Metazoa > Chordata > Mammalia > Perissodactyla > Equidae > Equus > Equus asinus. The sequence goes on from NC_091801.1 coordinate 51,770,564, forward strand.
CATGAAAGCAAATGAACAATTGAGGGATATAAAGCATTCAGCATCACAGGTTTAAATGATGATATTGGATTGAGACATTTTAGAAATGCAAGATTTTACATTTCTACTATATTTAATTAAGTAGCTAGAAAATGACACAGCTAATTTTAATGTATTAAGTGCTTAAAAGAATTAGCCAGGCATTGGGGCCATCCCAGGGGCATAGTGGTTAAGTTCCTCTTCAGTGGCACAGGGGTCGCAGGTTTGGATCCCAGGTGCAGACCTACATGTCACTTATCAAGCCATGCTGTGGCAGCATCCCACATACGAAATAGAGGAAGATTGACACAGATGTTAGCTCAGCAACAATCTTCCTCAAGCAAAAAGAGGAAGATTGGCAACTGATGTTAGCTCAGGGCCAATCTTCCTCACCAAAAAAAGAAAAAAAATTAGCCAAGCTTCTAGTACTGCACATGTTAGATGTTGAAAGTGAGAAACAAATATTCACTTTTGATTTGCTTCCTAATATGTAGAGGTGTAAAAGATGGGTTCAGGACATCCATTTACTTTGGTGCATGGGATAAGTTATAGTTGTGTTTTGTAGACGTTTTTAAATATCAAAAAGTATAATTTGTAAGTAATGATTTAGAATGTTAATGAAGAAAAATCAATTCCAAAAGCCACAATCCACAGTAATAGCAGTCAGATGATTGATTCACGTTCACCACAGAAGCTAGTATTAGCAGTTTTAATTTTAAAATTTTTTCTTTAATAGAATAATGAGATAAGAGTTAGAGGATGCCTGTTGGTAAGGAAGAGCTCATTTATCAGAATTTATTTAGATAAAATAGTGTCCATAGAAGCAAGTCAGTGAGCTAGGTGCTGATCATTGTGGCAGGCCTTGAGAAGTTGAATAATATCACCAATAAAATACAATTTCTGCCCTTGAGAAATTTAAAACGTATATATATATAAAAATGTAGCAACAAGTGTGTTTTATAAGAGACTATATAAAGAATTTACATTTGTTTAAACTGGAAGCCTAATACCCACAAATAACGTTAAAAAAAAGCAATTTCTAAAACAGCAGAAGTAATTAGAAAATACCATTTGATTTATGGAAATTCTCTTTACTGCTAAATTTTTATTGTACAAAGACACATGGTTTATTGAGACAGCAAAATTGTATGACGTTAAAAATTTTTAGAATAGATCTAAGTAATGCTAAGTAAATTACTTAAATTTTTAGAAAAGAGACTGGTGAAAGCTTTTGAAAGCACTGTAAAGTTAAAGATTATAGGAAACTTAATTTATCTCAAAGTGTGTATTACTTTGCTAGGGCTGCCATAATAAAATACTGCAGACTGCGGGGCTTAAACAACAGGCATTTATTTTCCCACAGCTCTGGAGGCTGGAAGTTCTGTCTCCTTAACTTGTAGATCACCACCCTCTTGCTGCCTATTCACGTGATCTTTTCTCTGTGCACGCTCATCCCCAGTGTCTCTTTGTATGTCCAGATTTCTTCTTATAAGGACTCCAGTCGCAGTGGATACAGCCCCACCCTAAGAGCCTCATTTTTAACTTAATCACCTCCATAAAGACCTTATTTTCATATACAATTACATGCTGAGAACTAGGGGTTGGGACTTCAACATATGAATTTTGAGGGAACATGATTCAGCCATACACCTATGAAGTGGTATTATATACAAGAGATATGATTCGCAATACGTTTTCTTCAATTTACTAGGAATAAGTATGGAATGAAAAGTAAAGTATAATGTCTCCGACTCTAAGACTTCTGTGACCCTGGAGGTACAGGAGATTGGGAAGCATCTTTCCCAAATATTTAGAAGACAAGTGTAATTGATTGCCTTCATGAAAAGTTGTACTTATAGACAGAAAGTATACCACCACCTTCTCATCAGGACATTTTCAAATCTTCAAGATACTATCATTCTTCCTAATCCCCCACATACAAAATGATTTATCAGGCCTAGAAATAGAACACATTTATAGTAGTAACACACTTAATATAAAAGAATTATCCAGTTCCTTTACCAGAAACAAATTAATTTGGGGAATAGAAAATTACATGGAATTTTTAATACCACAAGACTTCGTTATGTAATATATAGCTATTATATTCAGAAAAGAATTTTATTAGAAAAGATGTGTGAGAGAGTTTTTAAAATAGTACACTTCTTAAACTATTAGTTATATAATAGCTCATAAGTATATTATGGCCCAAATGCAGAAACCTATTTAGTTGATCACATGGACTGTAAGTCAAGAGAGCAACTTAACTCTCTAGGACTAGGCAAAGGCAATTGAATTTTCAACATAAGTTTTAAAAAAATTATTTTTCATGCAACCAGAAACTGTACTGTTTATTTTAATTCTACTAAATGAAATAATTGAAGCAGTTAATCCGTTAGAAACTACTTCTGAAGCATTCAAACTTTGCATTTTCCCTTTGGTGACATATAGAGAATTGCTATAGCTACTTTTTCTCAGTTGAGTAAGGGAACAGGCAAAGCCAGTAGTTTGATATTTTAAATTGACACTTCCTATGTCTACAAAGTTGTTCCATGGTAGAAGTAATTGATGCAGAAGGACCCTCTTGCTCCCATTCCACCCACATGAAAATGCTACATAAAACATAGAAAAATCATTTTGGGACACAAATTTATCCTGAGTCCATCTGGCCACTTGAATGAAATAAAACCTGTGAGCAGTTATGCACATCTGGACTTACGTTAAAATATGCATAAATACAGCATACAGTACCCTGTATTGTGAAGCTGTTTGTATATACAATGTTAGGGGCAAATTATGAACTTTTGTAAATATATGTTACATTTAATCTTTGTACTGCTCGCATCATAGCCGTGAAGTAATAATACAAACTAGATTATAAACTTATGCCCTAAAGTAGAAACTATGACATTGAGATGGCTGCTTTGTCAAGCTTCGTTTTACTTAATCAGGAGCTTGTCTTGTCCAACACGATGCTGTTACGTTACTGTGTATATTTGTGTATGGTGTTCTCCCTCTGCCTCAGAGGAGTATTGCGCAGGGGCTGGTGTTAAATTTCTATGGACAGTGTTAATGAACATTTAATATATTAAAAATATGTGCACAGATGTCTCTAACATACAAATGCCTGACTGAAAAATTGGCCTTGACCCCTCAACCTCCATCTCTAGAACACTTGATTTAAAAAAAAAATTACTTGGCCTTTTTAGCAAATTTATGTGTAATTTTAGAGGAAAGAGAGTACCTGTAACAAAGCTAGAACTCAGGAGAACTGAGCCCAGAGAAGAATAGGAAAGGCTTGTTTGTATGTGAGAAAATTTACCAGTTCCTTAAATTTGCCTAGATATCTTTAAAAATCACTTTTTACACTGCCTGAAATTTCACCAATTAGTTAAAGGTATTATTTGAAAATAAAAATCTCTCTGAAAGATAAATCCACTCCACCTAAATTTTCATCCTAAAACCAGCCTGAGATTAGGCAATACTTCAAGAGTGGAAGTCTTAATTGGAGAAGGGAGGATATGCAGCTGATGATTTGGAATTTCTGAGCTTCATATTCACTATTAAATGAGATAATTCTCACAATAACCTATAAGTCATTACTATTTTTGTCTCCCATTTACAGATGAGAAAACTGAGACATAGAGAGTTTAAGTAATTGCCCAAGGTCATACAGCTAGGAAATAGAAGAGTTGGGCTGTAGACTCAGCCTATCTAATTCCAGAGTTCACACCATTAACCACTGGGTCTTCATGTCTCCTGAGTAAGGATAAGTAAACATCTGACCAGGCTATTTGGAGGATGCCTCAAGGAGTAAGGAGGCCCAGCTTCCAGACTGTTACATGTATTCCTGTTCCTTTCAAGGGGAGATGGAGAGTGGGGACTGTCTTAGTTCTGTATGGAACAAAGCAGAAAATCTAAAACTGCAAACTATTAAGGCTGGAAAGGAGGTCAGTGACCCTATATAGACAGAACAGAGAAGTTATCTGACCTCTTTTTAGAAAAGAAATCAAGGGACAGAGAGATTAAATGTCTTGCCTAAAATCACACATCTGTTAAAGAGATCTCTAATTACTGATAGTCTCAGAATAAAAGACAGACTTTCTTTTGATAAAGGAGACTTGAGATGTCTGCCAAGGACCCAAAAGAAGAGATGGAGGCTGTATGTTGCACAGCTCCTCTTGTCTGAAGAGGAAGAAGAGCTGGGCCTGCCGGACCTTTCCTGCCAGACACAGCCCATCTTTCCCTCAGGGATGACCAAGGTCCTTGTCCAGCTGCAGAGCTGGCAAATAGGAACTCTGGCAGGCTTTACTGGAGGGGACAGGAGAGATGAAATTAAAAATAAAATTTTAAATTATAAAATCCAGTCTAATGTATTCCTAATGGCTATGTAAGTGGAATCAAATAATATAATAATAATATTAAATGGTTAGATATTAAATAATAATAAATAATATTTGACTGCCTATATCATGGTCCTAAGATTCTCAGCCTACAGCCACTTTCTTTCATCGTAGGAGTGTGATACCTTCTCATCAGCCACAGCTCACTGCATAAATGAGTCACAGGCTCTTCGCGGGGCAGCTGTAAGTTTTAAAGCCCTCTTCCAACAGGTGATTGTTGTGTTGAATAATTACCAAACTAGGATACTGCTATGAAAAATTCCTGGCCAGAGATACAGCACGGTTCATGAGACCTGCCTGGGAAAATAGGTTTGGTAGGAATTGACTGACCTTTACATAGTTCTCTTTAAACTGAAATATGAGAAGTAAGGAGAAAAAAGTCTATTTAAAACTGAAGAACACTTTCTGTGGTAGGTATCGGTATGATATAAGAAAAACCACAATGGAGAAAGGTGCTCGGAGATCTGTTGGATACCGTACGGACGTCCTATGGGTAATAAATAAGGAAAAACTGTAATTTAAACATGAAGCATAATTATAATTTTAGATGGAAAGCTGAGACTTGGAGGGATGAAATTTGGAACTGAAATATCAGGAAATAGTGTATCTCCCTCAATATAAACAGATACTGAAAGAAAAAGTAAGAGATACCATTTGATGAAGAGATTTTTAAATGGACCTGAAATTCTGTGAACTTGACAAAGAAAGCCAAGTACAGAGCACTTAAGTGAAACTGAAAAGAGAAATGTTATATAATTTTCGGATTTAGTACAGTCAAGAGAATAAGATGCTTTCTTAAAAATGGATTATAAAACTATTACGGAAGTAAAATGGAGTAGTTAGAAAGCTTCAGGTAACTGAACATTTGCAGAAGTCTTTTCAGGATGACCAGGTTAACTGCCTTTCTGGACTCGTTTGAACAGCAAAGAAGAACTGATGAAGGAGAGCAAGTATTAGAAATCTTGGGAGAAGGAGACTATATTTTCTTAAAGTTCAAAAACAGTGCCTTCCAATTCTGAGATTTGTATCCACACCTTCATTATAATTCTTAACATGTAGGGATGTCTGTTTGACAGTTCTGCTCCCACTAGGCAGTGAGCTAATAATGGAAATATTCTCTCTTGGGGATCTTTGAGTCTCCAGGACCTATTATAGTACCTCACACATTGTAGGTACTGAATAAATCTGTAGGAAGAAGATAATAATAAAATAAAGGAAGGGAAGGCATTAGGCTCAGAGGGACAAGAGAACCATCTGCAAAATTTTGCTCAAGCATATCGCCTTCTTGCTGAGGACCACCCTGACTGTCACCTCCCACTGCTCTTGATTCCCCCTTCCTCTGCTCCCTTACTGTGCTGTACTGTCTCTTTTCAATAACATTTATCATCTATCTTACTGTGTAATTTACTGATTTCTTATGTTTGTGGTTTATTGACTATCTCCCCCTGCTAAAATGTGAGCTTTGAGGGGCAAGGATCTATGTTTTGTGTACTGCTGCATCTGAGGTACTTAAGATAGTAAGCGCCTAGAAAATACTGATTAAATAAACAAAACATCTGACAGACAGTCTCACAGAAGGTGAATTAAACTTCTTGCATATCTATCTGAAAGGCACAAACTCGGAATACACAAACTGAAATTACAATTATACTGATTTTGGCTCAATAATTAGACTTAAGAGGAGTGGGAGAGGCTTAAAAATACAATTTTGACAGTAGAATAATAATGCACTTGATTCTAATCTTTAAAAAATGAAGGGGGGGGATATATAAGAAACCATTTTAGGCTGAGCAGGGAGCTTCTGACTATCTGTTTTAAAATAGCAAAGAATGAAAGAGAGAGAGAGTGAAATACAAAGAAAGGTGCAGGCAAATTATGAAGGGAAGTGGTGGAGAACTCTAACACCAGAAAGACTAACAGTCCAAATGACCTGCAGATTTTTAGTATAGGTAGAGCCACAAGGAATAAAAGACTGAGGGAGGGAGACTCGATCTGCAAAAGGGAAGGCTGTGGAAGAAAGTAATAGCTGTCTTTTAAATATTTCAAGGCTTCTTTATGGAAGAGGAATTTTTCTGTACCATTACAGAAGGCACAACGAGAAGGCATTTTTGGAGGCTATTTTTGACATTATACTGAGAATAATTATGTAATAATTAAAACTGCAATTCTCCATCACTGTAAGTATTCAAAGAAGAGTTTGTAGATAGAAATTTTGCACTGCATAGCATGTTAAATGGTATCTATCACCTCCACTGTACCTTGGAATTTCACTGGGTCTTTGAATGAGGGTCCTATAGTTTGAGTGAGGGTGCTTTGGAGGAAAACTAAAGGAGATTCTTTTAAATTAAAAAAAGCTATTTATGTAAAGGATTCATTCCTCTCTTGATCCCACTAACTCATATCTCTATTTTTCTTTAATGTGATTGGAATCCTTCCATAAAATTAAGAATGTCTCACATTTGTCCATGGACTTTTGGCTTATTGTGTGGAAATGCAGCATGCAGGGCCTGTCCAATTGGCCTATGCACAGTGGCAGGCTGCTTCCCATTTCTTTTTCTACTCCAAGTTCTACTCCTTTCACTAAAATTGACCTTTCAGGGCTGGTAACAACTGGTACAAGCTGAAGCAATATGTTCTAATATTTTCAGTAACTTACAAGGAGCTCAGTTCAATTATGTATGGACAAAATGCAGCTCTGACTTACACATTCTTTGGATTGAGAATAAATTGATTGACCTTGCAATCATATGTTTGTTGAAATACAACTTCCATGATAGGCTTTAAACCTTAAGAAACTCTTCCTCTGGGTGTTTGATATTATGCTGCTTAAAATGAGGACCTAGATTTTAAGCTAGTTCAAAACTGGAAGCTCACAGCAAAATTCTATTTTATTTTATTACATTAACTCAACAACATTACATGTCTCCTAAGTATTAGGCACTGGGGAGAGAGAGAATGTGCAGTAGTGAATAAAACAGAGATAATCTTTGTTCTAACTGAGGATTCAGTTGAGTAGGGGTTGGGAGAGAGCAATTTTCAGTTTATTATATTTTTGTTGGTTTGTTCTTTTCCGAGTCATTTTCTACCTCTATAATTTAATGCTTTTGTGTGTATGATAACCAAAGTAATTTATTTCCAGATTTCTGCTTTAGTTCTATTTTCCTGTTGAATACTGTGCTTTTGTAAAATTGTGTGTTAGAATGTGATAGTCCTACAATTTTTAAATTTAATGTCCCGTGATCTTGAAAGTGTGGCATTATTATGGTCAAAACAAGAGTACTTAAGCTGTCTTCATTTTGCTTAGGTGATGATATCTTAAGTGCTTTTGAGCTGCATACACACGTACCAAATACATGCTGGTCTATTATCTCTTTATTTATTTATTTTTTATTTTATTATTTTTTTGGAAGATTAGCCCTGAGCCAACTACCGCCAATCCTCCTCGTTTTGCTGAGGAAGACTGGCCCTGAGCTAACATCCATGCCCATCTTCCTGTACTCTATATGTGGGACGCCTACCACAGCATGGCTTTTGCCAAGTGGTGCCATGCCCGCACCCTGGGCCGTGGAGAAGCAGGACGTGTGAACTTAACCGTTGCTCCACCAAGCTGGCCCTATCTCTTTATTTTTAATTACATAGCATTACTTGGTCTGTTTCCATAGCTTTTCTATACTTACCAATTCGAATAATAATTAATTAGTGAAAGTAATAGATTTAACCAATGGTCAGTTAATTAGTAAATGATACTAGCTACCACTTCTACTGCTTAGCACTGTACATAGATATGGTAGCATTCAATATTTGTTTTATTTTTTTATTAAAGATTGGCCCTGAGCTAACATCTATTTCCAATCTTGCTCTTTTTTTTTCTCCCCAAAGCCCCCCAATACATAGTTATATATCTTAGTTGTAGGTCCTTCTAGTTCCTCTATGTGGGACACTGCCTCGCCTCAGCATGGCTTGATGAGCAGTGCTAGGTCCCCACCCAGGATCCAAACCGGTGAACCGTGGGTCACCGAATTGGAGCGCACAAACTTAACCACTGGGCCACCCAGCCAACCCCTGTTTAGTATTTTTACTAATAAATGGTGGAGTGGTCAATTAGTTCTACTAAGCTAACAATCAGTTGTCTTTGTTAAACACTTTCAAAAGATTACCATTTGAAGGAAATATATTCTTTGACCTTTAATATATATTGTTTTAAACAATTACTCAATGTGCAGAAATGTGTAAAGGTTTTAAACCGACAGTTTGCCTATGTAGGCTTCACCAGATTCTACCACTAATCATGTGTAGCCTTTTATCTTCTTTATACTTTAGCACATATGAAATGGGGAATAGTACTGACAGATTTCATAAATGTGTTTTAGAGATGAATCTAGAGGTTTTTAAAAAATACTTGAGAGAAAGTCACTGTATAAAACAAAATTGTTATGCACTAGACAGACATAACATCTAAAAACATGGGAAAAATTAGACCATGGGAAATGCCTATTATAGAAACCAGAAAAGTTTTTATGGAGATTCTTATAATGTGTTAAACACTAGTTGACACAACTGTCAATAATTATTTCATTGGCATAAATGTTTTAAATTGACACACACACACAGAGAACATTATACAAAGCATATAATTTGGAGAATTTTTCCTGTAGTTATTGTGATCATGATAGTAAGAAATACATGCTGATAATAGATTCTCATAGGGTTATTTAGTTTCCAGTGTTGTTTTACATTTTTCTTAATGGACTCCACTCTGGAAAAAAAAATACGATCTTTCTCTCTCTCAAAAATTTGCATTAAAAGTAGTGATATAATGTGTGGAGGCAAAGAGGAACTTCTGTTCTAGGGGGACATTTCCCTCCTATCATTCAGGTGAGAAGTTCAACCACAGAGCGGTGTAAGCAAAGGAGACATGATGGTTTGCTAAATCCCAGGATCAGAGCAATCCTCAGTGAGACTGAGAGCCAAGCTGACACAAGACTACAGGTGGAAGCAGAACTCCCATCTAAGAATAAGGAGGTCAGGAGACCTCTAGCTCTGCAAGGGACTGGGGCACACTGCGTGTTAGAAGGTTGACGAGGGGCTGTTCACCTCATGCTATGACCATTTACTTTAGAATGCTTATGGTTCTATGACAGGCACTTTCTAAATGGCTATACAAGGCAGAAAACTTACTCTTTGTCAGCTAATCTTAATCTATAATCTGAAGTTTAGAATAAAAATGAATGCTTTTAGTAAATAAAATTAGAAATGCAGAAGTATAAAAAATTTTATATTCTGTTTTAAAATTGCAGTTCCCTTCAATTGTAATAAATTATGTAATAATTACATTTTTTAAGATCACTGTCCTTGAAAAGTGTCTTCAGTGTTTTTCAGATACAATATAAGATTTATTAAGATATAAAGTTTTTTTTTGCCTGACCCAGAGAACCTATAAAATGCTGCCCTTGTATTGTGTGAAATACAGTATTATTTGAAATTACATTAGTAGCTTGTAACAGTGAATCACAAAGCAGCAACTTTTTTTCTCACTATTAGATCCATGCCAGATAATCACAAAAAAATAAATAATGCATAACAGAAAATAAAGGAATTCAGAAATTCTGTGCCACACTTTTTCCATGTCCAAATGCTGATAAATGGTGGCTAGACTATAAATAAACATTTTCAGAAAAGCTTTTTGAATAGTGTTGCCAAATTTTAAAAAATATATGTGCAGATATATATCTATGTATGTACATAGATATATATTTATACATATTTCGTTACTTTTTAGGCTGTAAATCATGCATCAGCACTCGTGACTCCTCCCAAATTCTTTTCACAGTTAGTTGTCAAGGGTGGGAAAGGAGGTTGGAATTTGAAGCACTGTTCCGTTAGGAGGTTGAGTTGCAGTTGCTAACAGAAGAATCCAAGTTATAAAGTAGCGATCAAGGAGAGGCATTACAGAACATTCCCCTAGGTAGAATATATATTGCTTTGCCTCTCTTTATAATTACTAGTATTTATTAGAGAGTTTCTGTATGACACCACAAATTTACCTCTTACTGAGACTATTTTCCCTGGGGAATAGTCCTCTGTCTTGTTAGACCTGAGCTTCTCACCTTATTGTGGCATTATAAATAAAGCATATCAGATAGAACCGTTTTGAATTGAATTTTAGGAGGAAAAGGTTTGATCTGTATTGTTATTTCCTGTTATGAAGTTTCATATCAACAAGACAGACAAACTGTTTGTTACTTAAAGACATCTTTAACACAGAGTGCCTTAAGTGGGAGTCAGCTGATGATGAGTTGCTTAGTTTGGTTTCTAAGTTGCCCACCTTGCACTCAGTCTTGACTGTTTACCAAATGTACTGAGCTGCAAATAGAACTACCTTCAGGCAGCAGTTTACTAATGCCCAATCTCGGTGATGTTTGACCTGAATCTGCAGAACATGAATGTTTTTCATGGTTTTTTTCTTGCAAATGCTATTAAAAATCCTGCAATTTTTAATGCTTTGACAGAATCCTCATTTTTCTCTACTGCCTTTGGTTTTTAACAACTTTAAATGACTTTGTTGTAAATCTTATGCCTTCATATATAATGAAAAATAATTAAGGTGTAATTAAGGGAATCCCTCTATTTTCCATGCATACATAATACTATTGTTGTCACACTGTGGTGTAAGTAAGGAATAAATAAATAATGAGTAAATGAATAGTGAATGAATAAATTAATAGTGAACAAATAAGGCAGTTTAAATGCACGCACTTATTATAAATACTGTGTGGTTTTTGGCATTGGTACCTGAAACGTACATAAAATTTTTAGATCTTGCTGAATATTTATGCAAAATAGTTACACACAAAATCTTAACATGCTATTGGTCTCATAATGATATGAGAAGTTGATAAGTGATGTTCATCTAGATTTCCAAGGGAATTACAATAGAAACGTTTCTTCTTTTCTGACAAACATTTGAGATGGTTCTTCTAACATTACTATAAGATTTTGTGTAAATTTATCATAAAGCCAGAGCATTGGTTGGAATAGTGGAACAGAATACTGGAACAGGGAGTTTTTCAAACTTGGAAATCATCCTTGCCACTACCACTGCCCTAAAGGACTTGGAAAAGGAGAGGCCTTCATGAGGAGCTCCAACCCTTACTCATTTCCAAAGATGCAAATGAGGCATATTCAGTAGTCATTATGGTCAGGGTAGAGAGACTTCTGTTTTCAATTTCTTTTACCCTTATTTTCTGCCTACCAAGACACAGCTCAGGTATCTCTTCTGTGAAGCTTTCTTTGGCCCATCTAAGTAAAGTTGGTCACTTCCTATTTTATGCCACCAGAGTGCTTAGAACCTATCAGAAATATGCTACTTATTCCACCATATTGCATTTATTTGATTTGCTTGGCTGTGTTATCCTCCTACCTTCTACCACCAGACTCTGAGCTCCTTGAGAGCAAGACTCATGTTTTGTACGTATCTTACACGAAGATCCTAGAAAGGGGTCTTGCATATGGTGCTCAATAAATATCTGAATGAATGAGGAAATGAAGGAAAGTGTGAAGGCCATCACACATTAGAAAGAAAACTATCTGAATGATGGAAACATAATGGTATTTCATACACCTCTCTTTTCCCTGGTCCTAAACAAGTTTCTCTAAATGTCACTTTTGTGGTCTACCTATAGATCCTTAACTTATTGTTCGATCATGCTTAATCTTATCAGTGAAATAAAGTTTCCTTTTTATATGAATATTTTTGTTTTTCTTTGAAAGTGGTATTTCACATGACTGTTTCAAAACTTGTATAGATGATATATAGAAGGTATGAACATTCTTTTTCTAAATTTTGGTATTATTTATCCAAAATGTTTGGAGTATGACTGACTCCATTTCATTTTGGGAAATATACTTTCAGCAGTGGCCAAATACCAATGAAATCACAAATCTAATGAATGTATATTTCCTATTTTCTCTGGAGGCTGAGTTCATGTGGTTCTGTCTGAAGTCATACCTGTACACTGACTCCTAAAACTTCTTGAAGACATTTAGTAAGAGTTTTAGATTCCTGGTGATAGCTAAATCAAGATTTACCTAAATATGTCTTGCTATAAAACAGAACTACCGTGCTACATGCATAACATGTTCCTTGTTATGGATGCAAAAACAGTTCTTATTGGTAGTCCCATTGTCTAATTGTTGATATCAGTGTGTTCTTTTAAGCAGTGTCACTTAGCAGTTTACAGTATGCATTATAGAGTCCGAAGGCATGTATTCAAATCCTGGGTTTGCTACTTATGACTTTGGACAAATTATAACACTCTTCATCAAACATCTTGGGCTTAAATCCTGGTTTCATTTCTTAATAACTTATGCAACCTTGGGCAGGAGACTTACCCTCAATGTGCCTCAGTTTTCTTATCTATAAAATGAATATATTAATAATAATATCTCCATCATAGGGTTGTATATTTATTGAATGAGTTGATGTGCTGGTATGTAAAGTTGTTTAGAAAAAGTCCTGGCGTATAGTAGGTGGGGTCTAAGATTATTTCAGCAAAGTGTGAGATCCGTGAGGGTAGAGGTCTTTGTCCCTATTTGTTCACTGCTATATCCCCAGTGACTAGAATAGTGCCTGGCTTGTGGTAGGCACTCAACATATATTTAATGAATGAATATGCATCACTTTTCTTGTCTGTGAAATGAAAAAGTGAGAGTAGCTACCTTATAGAGTGTTTAGGAAGAGTAAATGAGGTAACATATAGGAAGAACATAACATTAGCTATCATCATCATTCTTATTATACATAAGGGCCATAATTAATATTAGAGTCCAAAATTTGTTTTCCGTGTATTGTCTAGCTATTCTGATTTTATGACTCATGACTTTGATCTTTAGAGTTTTCTCCCTTCATTCTTCAGTTAAATCTTTCACTATTTTTTAGCCTAATCAATAAATTAGTTTGCTTACTTCCATGAACATTTTCTGTTATAAAATAAAGGCAAATCTTATCATAAATCTCATTACAGAAATAATGAAAAGGCTGATCGTTTAATGTTTACTTGTTATCCTCCCATACCCTAAACGTCTTTTGGTTTCGTCAAACCTTTGTGAAAGCTTTGGGTTGAGCAGGTGCTGAAGTTTAACATCTGGTATTCACTTTCAAAATCTGCTGAGTAAACACCAAAAATATTTTCAAAACTGAAGTCACAAAAGCTTATAACTTATTTGTACTATATTGACATTAAGCTGAGGGTGGAAGAAAATATTGTGTATTTTGGATTTCATATTCAAGCCAAGGGTAACTGCCCAAGACTGTTAAATACTTTTAGCAATTTGAAGTCAGTATAAAAATGTTAACTATGTGGATTTTCTCTCTCATGACTTAAATGCAAAGATATTTTGTTACAGCAAAAAATATATATATTTTAGGATTCTGAGAGTTGGTTTCGAATAACACAAAATATATCCACAAATATTTCTATTTAGCATAGAATTATTTGCTGTAAAGAAGAATGGTCCAAAGTGGCCAAGGTAATTGACATCAATTGTAAAGACTGAGGTAGAAATGAATCCCCATATTGCCAAGAGCAAATGTATATCAAGAGAAAGAGGGTAGTTCAATCTGAATCACAGCTCTATAACTTCTCCTGAGCAATTCCTATCTCTTCCAACAAACAGCCGCTTCTGGGTTGACTAGAAAATAATAAATAGTGACAGAGCAGCAATAAGAGTACTTTTTCTATTTCTTTTTAGTATATCCACCTCTGGGCCTTACTACTTGTTTTTTTCACTACTTACCAGAGGGACTTACTTCTTCTTCCCTTCCCTTTGTTAGTAGTTTGCGTTCTCATCATCATCATCTACATTATTTCTAGCATAGAAAAGGATAAGGCTGCCAAAGGCACAACTATTGTTCTTGATTGAACTAATCCGTGGTCTATACACTATATAACTACTTCATGTAATAACCTTTTTATGTTTTCACTTAAGTGACCACCCTCTTTTTCAGGAGGAAACTAACTTAACATACTTTAAAGTTTTGGGGGCCAGCCCCATGGCCAAGTGGTTAAGTTTGCGCACTCTGCTTCGGCGGCCCAGGGTTTTACTGGTTTGGATCCCGGGCACAGACATGCCACTGCTCATCAGGCCATGCTGAGGCAGTGTCCCACACAGCACAACTAGATTGGCAAGAGTTGTTAGCTCAGGTACCAATCTTTGAAAAAAAAAAAAAGATAATGAGACACCAGTAAAAAAAAAAATTTTGATGATTTTTCGTTGAGAAATTATTAGAAAAATTGATACATAAATGACGTAACCTTCTAGTCCTGTTAGAATTGATGGACTGAAATACATATAAAGCTATGTAATATTGTTATGTTTTGATAAAAAAGGCAAATATAGATTTAACATTGATACATAGAATAAACATTATGATTTTGAAGATTTTCAATATTTAGTTTACTTATTTTAAGCCAAATAATTTATTGTACAGTTCATGTTATATCTATCATCTGTGTTTTGTGTATATGGTATAAGATACCTATGATATAGTATAGAGGCCACTGAACCTGAAATCTGAATTTGAGTCCTGCTTTGCCACTTTCTAATTAAGCAAGTCATTTAGTATTATTGAAGGGGTTTTTATTAATTCATCTATAAAGAATAAATAATAATGACATGCTCAGTGTTGATGTAAGAATTAAGTGGCTTAATTAGTGTGATATGTTTCATATTCATCAAATAGAATGCTATCATAGGATTGCAATATCTGATTATCTTTGGATGAGTAAGAAAGTTATAAATAATTTGAATACTGGATTATAATGATTCTGGAATTACACTTAGTTTTATATAATGAAACTATGTAGTGATCCATCATTTGAGAACTACATCCAAAGCCATTTGAATGTATCTTCTGGTATGGAGAATGACATTTCCAATCTTTTAAGGTAGTTTATTTTTTATGTAAATTTTTATATTACTTTGGGGGTGGTAGTACTTATATCAGAATGGAATAAGGAATAATAAATCAACTTGTTAAAAATATATAAACCAGAAATACTATTTATATAATATTTATTATACATAAGAAAACAATTGAGTATAGGACCAAAAAAGTAGAATTGTAAAGTTTCTCAATAAGTTCATTATATTGCACAAGTTATCATTCAAGACCAGAGGTCTCTGGCTGTTAATATGGTTTGTCTCTAACACCTGTGTGCCACACTCTTCTTTTGCCTTAAAGCTTTCTTCCCTGAAATAAGGTGATTTTCTTTTTTCTTCTTTAGTTTCCCTGCTCCTCCTTGTGCTATTCTCCTATCACTTATCTATATCTCCAAGATCCTAACTATAGGAAAAAGTACCAAAAAGCTCCCCAGGACAACCTTGTTCTGAAATTGTGAGGGAGAAATGATGCTCCTGTAGAAATGGATGCATCTGGACTATTCTGGACTAACCTCTTCTTGGTGCATAAAGCCAGGTCATTGACAAAGAGAAGGCAGGGCCCAAGCAACTCAGCCATGATTCAGTTCTTAGATTCCCTATCTCTGTGCACTCACTAATAGAAACCCAAGACGTTCCCTTCCAGAGTGACTTTCAGCTATCATTATGATGTCCCTGGATGTCAAAGTAAAAGATTTCCACCCCTGGCCAATTTATTTTCCTTGAATTTCTCTACTCAATCCCTCTTCCTTGATACTTTCCTCTTGATCACAACTCAATACACATATGCACATGCGTGTGCACACACACACACGCATATTCATGAAACAATATTGCAATTGATGCAATAACTACATGGACTACACTGTGCTATTCATTTCATTTTATTTTTTAGAATGCTGATCAAAACCTAATAAGTTGTTTTCCTGACTCACTAAAAATTTGTGTTTAAAAAAATTTTAAATGTTTAAAAAAAATTAGATGATTTTCAGTAGTCCTTTCAGTTTCCCAAATTCTGTGATTCTCTTTATTCTTATAATGAAAATTTCATTTAATAAAAAAGTTTCTTGGCTAGCCCAGTGGCATAGTGGTTAGGTTCGAGTGCTCCACTTCAGTGGCCCAGGGTTTGTGGGTTCAGATCCCGGGTGTGAACCTACACACCGCTCATCAAGCCATTCTGTGGCGGCATCTCACATATGTAATGGAGGAAGACTGGCACAGATGTTAGCTCAGGGTCAATCTTCCTCACAAAAAAAGTTTCTATTCTCTGAATAAAAGCAATATGGTATGAAAAAGTGTTCATAAAACTCCTGGTTTTATCAGTGTTCTATTGAAATGCTGATATTTTAGGAAAGTGAATAATGAACAGGAAATTGAACTAAGAGAGAGTAGTAGGAATATTAATGAGGAAGGACAAAAGCCTATCAGAAGAACAAAAGCAAGAAACCTGGATTATCCTAAGTCTCAGCACCCAAAAGTTGTTACCATATGACGGCACTCTTACTTGTACTGAAAGTTTCCCAATTTTTAGAAAGATTTGAAAGGATTATTACGTGAATGCATTTTTTGTACCTTCTAAATTGTGATGTCCAATGGCCAAAGTCATTAACATACCTAGAAGGCCCTGTGTGATCGGTCCCCTTCTCTGCGTCATCTCTCTGGCCTCCTTTCCTTCCCACTCGCTCCCTCTGCTCCAGCTACCCTGCCCTCTTTGCTGTCCCATGGACAAACCAGGACATCACACCTAGGGCCGTTGCACTGGAGGGTTTTTCTGCCTCAGACTTACTCTCTTCCTCACATATCGGAATGGCTAACTTCCTCAACTTCTTCAAACCTCTGTTCAAATGTCACCTTGTCAAAGAGGCCCACTCTGACAGCCCTTTTTTAAATTGCAGACTCTTTCATATCCCTTAACTTTATTTTTTTCCATTTGCATTTATCCTCTTTTAACACTATATAATTTACTGATTTATTGTGTCTCTCTCCCTCTGCTAGAATGTAAGCTCCACAAGAGCAGGGATTTCTATCTGCTTTGATCACTATTGTGTCCTAAGTGTTCACAAAGGTACCTGACCATATACTAGGAGCTCAATTAATATTAATTGAATGAGTGTTTCAATCTCCCACAACATCAAGCAAAGAACTTGTGCATATATATTCAGGAAATATTTATTGTATGAAAGTACCATTTGAGATCACATAATTTACATTTTACAAAACATTTTGAAAGCCCCTATTACACATCCCCAACAATAAAGCTGTGACTTGGTTAGGACTGGAATCATTGTACCCTACCTTCCTACCTTCCTGGATAGGGAAACTGAGAGATTGAGTGGCTTGCCTAAGGTGACAAAAAGTGGGGCAGTCCCCTGACTCCTATTGAAATGGAATTATGGTTGCTTTATGTTCCAGGATAGAGATCTGCAGTTTGCAGAATGCGACATGTTATTTCACTTATAAACTGTTTTGTTTCTAGTATGTCTGTGTTGCTTTCAAATTTATGTTAAAGGATATTACCTTTTATGTAGATGTTAAAACCTTAAAGTGTTTATTGTCATTCTTAGCAACAATAGGTAGCAGATTATTTAATTTGCAGAAAAAAAGCATTAAAAATTCCTGAAATTAAAGCAAAGTTGGTAAACATCATACTACTTTTTTAGTGTTGGTGCTTTTTCAGGCTCTTGATTTTTTTTTAACCTTTTTCCCTCTGTTGACTTTTTAGCTTTTTAATAAAGAAAGAAGGTAAAAGAGAAAGCTTTAATTCTAGGCTTTCGTGGAATCTGTTAAAAATTGAGCCTTTGTGTTATACTTGCAGAAAATTTCAATATTTCTTGTTTATGCTTAAGGAACGTTAACAAATTTAAGTAAAACTGAGGAAAGGGAAAGTGATTGCCAAAAATTTGTCTGATATATTACCCATCTGCGATGCCTAACGTATTGCATCTAATTAACCACCATTCTCTGGACTTAATCCCATGGGAGGGGGCCGGGGAGGTGGGGAGAAGAGGAAATAGCGGGAGCTACTCTGGGTCAGAGTTGCCGAGAAACTGAGATGTGCGCTCAGGAGCTGTCAGCCCGCGGAGGTGCTGTGGCGGCTGCCGCCTCCCACTACGGCTGCTGATTGGCGGGGACCAGGGCAGCAGCAGCACAGCAGCAGCAGCAGCATCTTCTGCGAGGGGAGGGCAACGAGACTCTAGCCGCCACAGTCTCCGGGATCCTCAGCTCCCTCTGGAGAGACCTCGGACTTTGACTGCTAGCAGCTGGTCTTCGCCAGCCACTGCCTCGAACCCTTCCTCCTGGCCCCTCCCCGACAGAGGGGAGTTCCCGGCAGCCAGGAAAGCCACGTCTGGCGCGGACCGGGTCAGGGAGGCAGGGGCCAGAACCCCAGGGTCCCGCGGCACCGTCTCGGCCCCCGAAACGCTGCGGTCGCCGCGCCCCAGCCGCCAAGACGCCTCGTATCTTGTACCGCGGGAAAAGCGGGTCTTCGTCCAAGATGGGCCGGCAGGGCTTGGGGGGCGCCGGCGCTGCGGGACGCTCCATGCAGCGCTCCCAGAGCCGGAGCAGCCTCTCCGCCTCCTTCGAGGCTCTGGCCGGCTACTTTCCCTGCATGAACTCCCTGGAGGAGGAAGAAGGAGGTGAGACTGTCTGTAGTTGACGTTTCTGTTTACGACTGGCATCTCGAAAAGTAGGCGTTTGGAGGGTTGGCAGGGGGAGAGAGAACTCCAACTAGTAGTGTCCCTTTCCCCCTCCGGACCCTGCTGGGGGCGAGAGACCCCAGAGCGCTCCTGCTGAGCCGGGGTGAAGTTCTGTTTATGGGTTATTTGGAGAGTTCCACAGGCGCTGACTTGGGAAAAGGCTCTCCCAGTGAAGTTGAATTATCGAGTTCCTGGGAGCTGAATGAGGATGTAGACGGCTGGGAGGCAAGGTGGCGCCTGTTGAGTGCACCCTACTCTGTTTTTGTTTACTCCCACAGTCTCAACATTAGCATTTTGGCCTGGAGGACAGAAATACACAAAAATTAAAGGGAAAAGTAGCAGCAAAACTATGAAGCAGGAATCTCAGCCTGTAAAAAGTCAGAGTCCGGATGAGGGGAACAGGTGATACAATGGAGAGACAGGTGGAGGATTGACAGTACTAAAGGCCGGTTTGTGCTGTGGACACCTGAAACTTTGTTCACAGGGCACAATACTATAAATCTGACTATTGCTTGCCTGTCTCTGATGCCTGAACGATGCCGTTATAATTAAGCTAATGAGAAAAATGGGGCAAGGGAACTCACTGTTTTAAACTTGTCACCAAGTGGTTTCAAATTCTTCATAAAGTTTTGAATAACAGAACATATGTTTTTCTTTATGAAGAACTTTCCTATAAGATTTAACAACTAACACTGAAAATATAATTTGTAAATCAAAGTAAGAATTGACTGGTAAATAATAGCATCTCAACATTTGAAATACTGTTTATTAGTTTATTGATATGCTGGTTGCAAACTGTGTTCATCTTTAGATGTATATCCAGAATAGGTTGGTTATCATCATATTAACTCTATTCTCGTATACAGTAAGATTGTTTTGCTTTTATTCTAACAGTCAGTGACTCTTATTAGGAAAACTGTAGTAAGCCCTGACTTAGCACCTGCTCTACCAACAGGTTGAAATAAATTGTTCCCTCTTTTTCCCCGGTGGAAGGTAGGGAGGTGGAAGATGGAGGATTAGTAATATGTCTGGAAAGTGCTCTTCACAGTAATTCTCTAGCTAGAGCTATCCGGATTTCTTCTAGCTTACTGTTGCAATATCAGTTTTCTGTAGATCAATGCAGGTTTAATAGGAAGGCACTTCCCTATACAAACATGACTTTTCATTTTTGTACTAATCCTTTGCTGTTCTTGTTTATTTGCTTATATTTCACTTGTTTTCTATAATTAAATGTCTAAAATCTCAGGAAATGTAAACAAGTCAAGAAATTAGAAAATCAAACTGGGTGAGTGAATGATCCTAATTGTAGGTAAAATTTCCAGTATTTATTATTAGCCAGGCACTGGTCTAAGAACTTGACACGCGTTTACTCTTTCAGGCCCGCAACAACCTGAGGAGGCAGTACATTTATTATCCCCACTTACAGTTGAGGAAACTAAGGCAGAGAGATTGAGAAACTTGCCAAGGTCACTCGGATAGTAGGAAATAGAGTTAGTGTATGGACCCAGGCAGTCAACAGCACAACGCATGCACTCAACTCCAGGCTGTACTAGATGATTTTTTGCATATACTTGGCCACAGTCACATACCTAGTAAGTGGTGAAGCTAGAACTCAAACTCAGTTTCGGTTTTCTCAAACTGAAAATACATATTTAAATAAAACAGCATTATTATAGACTCATTTCTCAATTTTTAATTTTTACACCAAGTCTTCAGTCTTGAGTTTGCTTCAGATAAACTATTGTCCTTCTTCCTTAAGTTGTAACTAAAATTGTTGGATTTACAAAATACCATCCTAAAAGCCTTTTTGAGACAAGAAAAGCTTATATAAATGTGAAAATTTTCAAAATTTAAAGTACCTTTGCTTAACCTTGGCTCACACAGACTAATCCCAAAGGAAATTCCTACATCTACACAAGGGAAATTGGAACAGACTCCTGTCCCATAATATGACTTTTCAAGTTGCCAAGACAAAATGTTCCAGATGGAAGCCAGTGTTTTTAAAGTGAAACGTATAGTTCTCTACTAGTAACTAGAGAGGAGGCACTCCCCACAAATGAGAGGTCTTTCCACTGGGTTACAGTCATTTTACAGCCAAGAGGAAAAAAATCCTCTTTCTTCTTTATTTCTGCATTACTCTTACCACCCTTGAAACTCCTGAGATTTTTAAGGATCTTTCAACACACCCTGAAGAGTTGTAACAATTAGAAGTCACTGTCCTGGAACAGTGCTTCTCCACAACATTTTTTTTTATTGAGACACCCACACAGGACACATGAAGTTCATGTGGATAACATATGCTTTCATGAGCTTACTTAGGAATATGTTGTTATAGTTTTAACTATGAAACCATTCTAATTTATGAAGAAAAGTGAACCCATCGCAACGAATGATTTTCACACTGGTTGAGAACAACTCGTCTAAAGAGAACAGTGTCTACTAACCAGCGTGATTTGACTAAATCAGTTCATGAAGCTGGTCTGATTTTAAAGCTAGTCTTTTGTGTGTGTGTGTCTTTTCAGAAGTTGTGGAATAACTAAACAATCTCAAATGTACTGTCTTCCAGTTCCATCTTCTCATTTCATTCTTATACAGCATATCCAGATATGACCATTCTACACAAGAAGCACTAAGTCTTTGGAGAGACCATATTGTTTTCATTCATTCATTCAGAAATATTCGCTGAGGCTATTTGATGTTAGTTGCTATGGTAGTCTCTCAGGGGGATATACTCCCTACCCTCTTAGAGCCTACAGTCTAATGGAGATAGATAGACATTAATATAAATATGTAATTATGACTGGGACAAGTATTAGGAAGGTAAAGTACAGAGTGCAATAAGAGATATAAGAAAACGTAATTTAGAGGTTAGAGAAGGGTGTCCTGAGAAAGTGAAGGTTAAACATCGATTCAGTTGTCAGCGATATTTCTCAGCGATCACTCTCAGTGGCCTCTTGCACATCTTTGAAAACAATCTTACAGCTAGTAAGTGGTGGGGCTAGGAGCTAAACCCATAATCTGGTTCTGGAGTTTATAATTCTAACTACTCTGTGTATTGTTTCTTCATTATTGTACTGTTTTCTTGTAATATGCTATGATCTTGAAAACTAACTATAATAATAATAATAATTACCATTTATTGAGCACATTCTTTGTGCCACATTCCTTTAATTTTATGATAATCATTCAAGGAAATTATTATTTTCATCATTTTACACATGTGAAAATTGAGACTTAGAGAAGTTAAACAACTTGGCCACAGACCATAAATCTCACTGGGGCTGACTTCAGTGAGGATGAAAAGGACATTCCTATAAGCAAAATAAGTTAAGTTTGTTGATTGGTCTTTGTAACATCTTTTTAGTATGCTTGCAGTTCTATTTCATCTTATTTTATTTTTTGTGTCCTTATTCCTAGATATATTCCAGATAAATGTTCTTCAAATCTCTGTTTGGTTTTTATTTTTAAAGTAAAAATAATAACAATGGTACCTTACGTATTATTTAACAGATTATGAGTTATGGTTATTTATTTTATCATTGAACCCTATGAGATAATATTACCTTCACTGTATGAACTATTTGGCCCCAACATTGAGTCTATCTCCCTAATATAGATATTACTGTTTGTAGAATTTTTTAACATTACAGGTAATTCTAAGAAAGAAGGAATCGTTTCCAGGAAAAGTTACCATTCTTGGTAGAAGCTACCCCACAACTTACCACCCATAGATTGAAGGACAAATGGTTATGGTCATATAATGTAGGAAAATGGCACATTTCCTAATACTTCGTAGATCTGGTTTCTCAGCGGCTGTCTAAATGTTACCTGTGGTTGTGGGCTAGTGATTCCTGTTCAGTTATGTACGTATAATGTGTGATGAATTTGATTTGCTTTATTTTATGGCCTGCCTTTATTGGTTAAAATATGGCTTTGCAATAGTACAGAGAAGATCCTACCCACTTAATACTATTTAACTGAGTAAATTAACTCATTTAATTTCTTTTGCATGCCACTAGCTTGAGAATTAAATTATAGGAAATCCATTTAAGAAGCAAGAATAGTTTAAAAATCACCAGAAAAATGAAAGAAAGTTTCTTCACATGTAATAGTGAAGCTATGAGGAATTAATATGAAAGGAACTAAATAGACTGTAATAAAAAGACCTGTTTAATTCTCGCCCACTCTTCAAGAGCCATGCAACCGATAAGAAGTGTATAAAAGACATTATCCTATTCCAATCTGTGTGTATGGTAAATAATACACTTAATTCTTAATAAACAGTCACAGTTGATTAAAATGGAGCTGAGCACTTTGCCCATGCTCTATTGGATTGAAAAATTCTCCATACCCTTAAATGTAATACTTCTAAGCACAGACTCATGTCTAGCATAGTAAGTATCCAGTAAGTGTCTATTACTAATAACAATAGTTAGATTGTTCTACCAATTTTTCAAGCTGAATATCAGTATAACTGACTGCTATTCATTATATTTATACTGTTTTTAAATTGCAATACGTGATCTGGACTTTTTTAAATTCAGTGGTCATAGTTTTTGCACATGTTCACAATACCAATATTGGGGACAGGACATGGATAGACAGTTATAGTCTAAATATAGATCTTTCCTTAGAGGATATTACTTTTCCTAGGTTATGATTGATTACAATCATAAATCATTTATAAATGAGTCCATACTATATTCAACAATAGCACAGTATGTTTATATTAGATTTACATTCTAGGCAGATAAGGTGAAGCAAAAGATTGTGGAATTTAAAAAAATGAATAATAATACCACTCAGAGTGCTTATCAAATATTACCTTTTTAATCTAAAATTCAGAATCTTTCACTGTGTCCGAACATTCCCCATAAAATGATTTAAAACTTTAATACAAAAGTCAAGTTAAACCCCAATTTGCTTTCATACTTCAGTAAGTTCACTAAGTTCACAACTAGTAATGGGAGCAAGCCTCCCTATGGAGCCATCTTGAGTATAATGGCTTTCAAAAGAAATCCACTAGAAAGTTGTAATGGCAGCATCCCATTTCTGCCAAGGACTATGGTTTAATGAAAATGCTCTCTGCTGTTCTTAAGTAGTCCCTTCCTTATTATTGATCAGACAAGATCATTCTAAATATTTGTTATATCTCATATTGTAATGGTGTTTGTTTGGAGAGGAGAGGGGTTTACTTAATGCTATGTATATATAATACTATTTGAACAATTGAAGAAAAAGCTAACATAAAAATGATAGTATCAATTCTAGTTTGAAGTATCATTTCTTAAGATTTAGATTTTGCCTAATAAGACTAAAATGAAAGGATGGTTTATCTTAGCTATTTCAGTGATCAGTTGTTCCTTAATTATTCCTACAAATCAGAGGCCAGGAAGTTAATATACATCAGTGAAGTAGGCCAGACGTAGTATGAAAAGAAAAGGCAAGGACTCTGAGCTGAAGGAAGCTTACCCATCCAAAAAGGAATGGTGAATACTCAGTTCTAGCTAATTGATGCCAAATTGAATATCAGCCCAGGGTTGGCAAATTTACTCTTCTTTTTTCCCTGAGAGAAGCTATAAATCTGGATGTTTACTTAAAACCTTTAAATTTTAAAATGTTGGCACCTAAATGAAAAAATTTAAACATTATTTGGGCCAAACAAAACATACCTATTGACCAAAGGTGGCTCAAATGTGTGCCACCAATTGGAAACTTCTGCCAAGGAAATGCTTTCTTCCCAACCTTTCTCAGTTCTCTTCATTGTTCCCATTCTCATTTAGGACCACATTAGCTCACCTTTGAAATCATCTGAGAGTCTCCCAACCTTCTCTTTCCACCTTTTGGGTCTCCCCACTCCAATCTAACTTTACTGCTCCTGTATCAATTCTCTTAAATGTCATCTTGGTCTTGACACTGCTGTTTCTCCAAAAACTTCAGTAGATTCCCATCTCCTACTAAATAAAGCCTTTAGCCTGACATTCCAAAGCTTTAACAATCTGGTCTTTAGATACAGTTTAGCTTCCATGCCTTCCAAGGCCCTTTAGGAACCTAGCAGTTCAATAAAACTAAGGTTTCTTGCTCTTTGCCTCCAAATTTTTGTTCAAGCCTTTCTTTCTATTTTTCCTCTACCACTGTATGGGCATCATGTCTAATTGCCCTTCAAAGTCCGGCTCATATCCCATCTACTCTATGAAGTCTTCAAAAGCTAAAGAAGCTTCTATAGGCAGAGGAAAAAGTGACTGGGCATAGAGTTAGACCTGGGTTTGAAAAATTAGCTCCACCCTTTCCTAGTTGTGTAAACTGAGTAAGAAACTTAATTTCTTTGAGCTTTAGTTTCCTCATTTTTATGTGAAATGTATATAATAATACTCATCTTGGAGAGATGTTAGAATTAGTGTTGTTATGGTTATTATTCCCTTATCCCTTCTCAAAATATTTTTATCTTTTTTCAGAACCTTTAGATCTGTGCTGTTTAATACCAGAAGCACTAGTCATATGTGGCTCTTTAAATTTAAATAAATTAAAGTCAAATTAAATTAAAATTTAGTTCCTCAGTCACATTAGCCACATTTCAAGTGCTCAGTTGCTGCACATGACTAGTAACTACTTATTGGACAGTGTAGAATTATAGAACATTTCTGCCGTTCACACAAAGTTCTGTTGGACAGCACAGCTCTAGATACTTAATGCCATTCATATACTGCTTAACATATAGTGCCTTGGATTGTCATTACTTATCTACTGTCTTACCTTACCTACTAAATTGCCCCAAGCCATATTCCAGAACTAGCTCTACCAAACTACCACTGCTGCTTGGCACAGACATCACTGCTTACACCACTGTCAACACCGATGTTGAATCACTGCATACTGCTCTGGGACTCCTCCTGGAAATTATGTACTGTGGCCACCACCCTCATTAGAATGGGAGCCTTTGATGTCTCTGCTTCTTTGCTTCAGTAACCTCACATTCAAAGTAGTGTCTGATCAGCAGAACCTCAGCCATGTGCTCATGCCCTAATTGCCAGGCAGACTGGAAGGGTGACACTTGACAGTTTTAGCTTCTGCAATTGAAGGATGCATTATTTCTAATATATGTGAAGAAGGTTTAAATGCTGGTGAGCCAAAAACATTAACAAATATCCACTTAGTAATATAATATATTACCAGTGGGAAAAAACTATTAAGCTCTACCTAGTTACCTATATTTAATTGCTTAAAATATTAGTTTTCTATTTGGTTATTTTCCTCGTTGCTCAATATGCATAAGCAGACAGGAAAGGAAAAGAAAATCTGTGTAAGAAGCTTTGGCAAAGAATATGGCTCTCTTAATTTTAACTTTTTCTCAGATTTGGCCACCCAAATATCCATGCACACTCTTATTTTGCATAAAGGACACAGTCAATCCCTCCCCAGAAATTTAACCTTAAAATGTCATCCACTTACTGCATGTAAATTGAAATCTAGGATCTTTGAGTGATGTGTAGTTCTCTCCCTCATATCCAGATGTGGCTTTTCATATTATAATGACCTGTCAACCTAAAGACAGGTTATCTGCCTCCAACACATCCAATTGAAATGGTACAATAGCAACAGGATACCCAAGATAAAAATTCTCTTTTCAAAAGGGGGAATAGGAAACACAACAATCGATCATCCATAGGAATTATCAAATCCCATTCATAAGGAATATCAAAGATTGACAGTAGAATACATCTCCCCAAAGCCCCCCGGTACATAGTTGTATATTTTTAGTTGTGGGTCCTTCTAGTTGTGGCATGTGGGATGCCGCCTCAGCATGGTATGATGAGCGATGCCATGTCCACACCCAGGATCCGAACCGTGGAAACCTAGGCTGTCGAAGCGGAGTGCGTGAATTTAACCACTTGGCCACGGGGCTGGCCCCCAGAATATGTTTCTTGATTTACTCATCTGGCAACCTTGGTTCTGTTTTCTGGATAGTGTTTCTTTGTCCTTTATTCTTCATAGCCACAAAGATTTGCCTTAAGAGGAGGCTTCATAGCTTCAGTAGCCTGCTTCTTGCAAGTGCAGATTAGGAAACCCAGTGGTTACCTCAGGGGTTAAACAGACTTTTGTAAGTGGGCTAGTAATTATTTTTTGTATACAGGTCCTTCAAAAATTCAGTAGGCTTACAGTCTGTTTGATTCCAGTCAGTGTGAAGTGTGAGTAACTCCAAAACCAAACATCTCATTGGACAAAGATTTTAAGCTTCAAGATTCTGTTCTTTTAGTTTCTAGCCTCTGGGCTCTCCCACTGGATGTCCAGTTGTTCCAGCGCCATTTGTTGAAGACATCTTTGCTTCATTGTATTGCCTTTGCTCCTTTGTCAAATATCATGGGTATATTTATATGGATCTATTTCTGGGCTCTCTATTCTGTTCCATTGATCTGTTTGTCTATTCTTCCACCAATACCACCCTGTCTTGATTACTGTAGCTTTATAGCAAGTCCTGAAGTTGAGTACTGTCAGTCCTCCAACTTTTTCTTTTCCTTCAACATAAGTTGGTTATTCTGGGTCTTTTTCCTCTCCACATAAACTTTAGAATCAGTTTATCAATACCTACAAAATAACTTGCTGGGATTTTGATTGAGATTGCATTCAACCTGTAGATCAAATTGGGAAGAACTGACGTCTCGACAATATTGAGTCTTCCTATCTGTGAACATGGAATATCTCTCAATTTATTTAGTTCTTTGATTTCATTCATCAGAGTTTCTTAGTTTTCCTCTTATAGATCTTGTACATATTTTGTTAGATTTATACCTAAGTATTTCATTTTTTTGGATGCTGACGTAAGTGGTATTGTATTTTTAATTTCAAATTCCACCTTTTCATTGCTGATACATAGGAAAGAATTTGACTTTTGGATATTAGCCTTGTATCCTGAAACTTTGCTATAATCACTCATTACTTCCAGGAGTTTTTATGTTGATTTTTTTTTTCAGATTTTCTACATAGATAATCATGCCATCTGTGACCAAAGACAGTTTTATTTCTTTCTTCTCAATCTGTATGCCTTTTATTTTGTTTTCTTGTCCTATTGAATTAGCTGGAACTTCCAGTATGATGTTGGAAGGAGTGGTAAGAGGGAACGTTCTTCCTTTGTATCTGATCTTGGTGGGAAAGCTTCTAGTTTCTCATTATTGAGTATGATGTTAGCTGTAAGTTTTTTGTAGATATTCTTCATAAAGTTAAGGTAGCTCGCCTCTATTCCTAGTTTACTGAGAGATTTTGTCATGAATAAGTGTTGGATTTTGTCACATGCTCTTTCTACGTCTGTTGATATGATCATGTGATTTTTCTTTTCTAGCCTGTTGATGTGATGGATTACATTAATTGATTTTTAAATGTTGAACCAGCATTGCATAACTGGGGTAAATCCCATTTTGTCATGGTGTATAATTCTTTTTATACATTGTTGGATTTGATTTGCTGATATTTTGTTGAAGATTTTTGTATATGTGCCCATGGGATAATGGTCTGTAGTTTTCTGTTCCTTGTAGGGGCCTCTTTGTTTTACAGGTGAGCATCAAGACACAAAAAGGTCAAAGTCCTTTTCAGTTCCACATGCTGGCAAATCGACAATTTTTTACAATGTATTTAGTATTATTTTACTGCTGTCGTATCATTTGATGAACTCTCCACTTCTTGGTGTGGATAGATGTAAAATGACATGCTGACAGGTAGAAATGCATATGTGTAGAATAGAGAAGAGCTATTTCTGGCACATTTGTTTGAATTTTATTATAAATATATGTTGTCATCATGTTCCTGAAGTCAGAATTCAACAATAAAATTGACGTTTCCCCCGTTTTTCATGAGAGAACAAGAACATGAAAGATCAGAATCTCAACAATGCCCATAAAACAATTTATTTTAAGTTTATTTGGGGGGCCAGCCTAGTGGTGTAGTGGTTAAGTTTGTGCACTATGCTTCAGTGACCTGGGGTTCACCGATTCGGATGCTGGGCGCAGATCTAGCACTGCTTATCAAGCCACGCTTTGGGAAGTGTCCCACATATAGAATAGAGGAAGATGGACACAGGCATTAGCTCAGGGCCAGTCTTCCTCAGCAAAAAGAGGATTGGCAGTGGATGTTAGCTCAGGGCCAATCTTCCTCAAAAAATAAATAAATAAATAAAAACGTTTATTTGGCTATACGGGGAGAACATGAGATGAGGTTTCAAATCACTGATTACTCTGGAATTAGAAATTAGCTTCCATGGGCCAGCGCCATGGCCCAGTGGTTAAGTCTGCGTGCTCTGCTGCAGCGGCCCAGGTTTTCACCAGTTCGGATCCTGGTCTTGGACATGGCACTGCTCGTCAGGCTACATTGAGGTGGCGTCCCACATGACACAACTAGAAGGACATGCAACTAAGATATACAACTATGTACCAGGGGAATTGGGGGAGATAAACAAACAAACAAACAAAAAAGATTGGCAACAGCTGTTAGCTCAGGTGCCAATCTTTAAAAGTAAATAAATAAATAAATACATGAAACTTGAAATCCTAAAGGGGAATGTCACTCACAAAAAAAAAAGAAAAGAAAGAAATTAGCGTCCAAAGTACTAAATGAAGATGGAAGCCAGCATGCTTTGAGAAATAAGCACAGGCTTTGACATTGCTGGGGTTTGGGTTCGAGTCTCATCAATATCACTTGCCAGCTTTGTGACTTAGGCAATTTTCTCATACAGAAAGTGAGAGTAATAATAA
The DNA here is from genome assembly GCF_041296235.1 of Equus asinus. NCBI lineage: Eukaryota > Metazoa > Chordata > Mammalia > Perissodactyla > Equidae > Equus > Equus asinus. Next base: position 51,800,357 of record NC_091801.1, read on the forward strand.
CCACCATACAGCACTGTTATGAGGACTAGAGATAAGTGGATTTTATAACCAAAGCGTCTCCACATCGTAGTAAATCAAGAAACAATAGCTCTTTCTTTTCTTCCTCTGTTTTAAATTTAGTAATTGAATTTTTCCCAACTCTTATTGTGAAATATTTTATACATACAGTAAAGGAGAAGTACAATGAACATCCACTATATAGACTGACCATTTTTTAGTTGACTTTATTTTTCCTGTCTCTCTCCCCTACTTTACATCCATACATTGCGCGCGCTCACACACACACACACGCACATATATATATAATGTGTATTTTTGTGGAACATTTGAGAGTAAGGTGAATTGCAGACATCAAGATACTTCACCCTTAAGTCCTTCTGCATGCATCTCTTAGTTTTTTTAAAAAAATTTATAAACAATAAAAATTTTAAAAAATCTCTATCATCTAATATTCCTTCCATGTTCACTTTTCTTCAATTGACCTAAAAATGTTTTTAAAAGCTTTCATTCCCTTGTTTTTCTTCTCAATGCAGGTTCTGGTCAAGGTTCATTCGTTGTATTTGATTGTTATGCTTAATCTAAAACAGTACTTACACTTTTTTTTCATGACATTGTCTTGAAGAGTCCAGACAAAGTTGTCTGGTGGAATGACCAACAATCTGAATTTGTTTGATCACTTTCTCTATTCTCTGTGTCTTCTATAAACTGAACATTAGGTCTAGAGACATGATTAGATTCAGGTTGAATGTCATAGGAGATATAAACTTCATACATCTATCAGTAGACATAATGTCAAGATTTCTCACTCTTAGACATGCGAAGTCTGATCACTTGGTTAAGAGGTGGTTCTCAGTTTCTCTCTATGGAAGAGATATATTCTTCCTTTTATGATTATTAGGTAATCTCTAGGGTGATTCTTTGATACCATCCAAATGTCCTGTTTCCCAAAAACCTCTCACTCAATGATTTTAACATCCTTTGCTGATCCTTGCCTGAATTAATTGTTACATAGGGAGTGGTGATTTTATTTAATTTTTATCTGAAACATAATTAAACTTATTTTAATAAACTATTTAAAAATATGTATATTAACTCTGTCTCTTTGCATTATGCCATACAGTATAAATTAATTTAGTATCGATAACATTTTCATACTTTTGGCATTTTTCACTCATGACATGAAATATTTTCTGTTTTTCCATAGACGAGTATTTTCAACTTATATATTGATTTTACTAAAAATAAGTGGTTTCATTAATGGGTATATTTATACTACAGTGATTTATCATACTGCATGATAGTTTCACATACAAAGAGCAGACTAAAAGGAGTTACAAATGAAAAAGAATGTCAGGAATTAGAGACGTTAAAAATCTATCTCCAAGAGAAATCTAAAGAGACATGATGACTCAATGTAATGCGGCATCATAGATCAGAAAAAAACTTCAGGTGAAAACTAAGGCAATCCAAATAAAGTATAGACTTTAGTCAATAGTCATGTATCAATATTACTTCATTAATTGTGACAAATGTACCATAGCCATGTAAGATGTTACTAAGAGTAGAGTATACTGGAATTTTCTGTACTATCGTCACAATTTTCCTGTAAATCTAAAACTATTTTAAAATTAAAAATTATTTTATTCGTTTATTTTTTAATTTTTTTGGTGAGGAAGATTGCCCCTGAGCTAACATCTGTTGCCAAGCTTCCTCTTTTTGCTTCAGGAAGATTCGCCCTGAGCTAACATCTGTGCCAATCCTCCTCTATTTCGTATGTTAGACACTACCACAGCATCGCTTGATGAGTAATGTGTAGGTCTGCACCTGGGATCCAAATCCACGAACCCAGGGCCACCTGCCAAAGAGGAGCATGTGAATTTAACCACTGTGCAACCAGGCCAGCACCTAAAAATTATTTTAATGTGTTTAAAATATGAATCTGAAGTTCAAAAACAGTGATTAAAATTTCTTTAAGCATACTTATAAGACAAAAGCCATGAAACCAAGTTATAAAATAGAATATCAAATGCAGAATTTTTTTTAAGAGAGCTGTATTCAAAGTGGTCACATATTTTAATGAAGTTGAAAAAAAGAAAAAAAATACAAAAATTTAAAACCTCACATACAAGTGAATGGAATACTGTCTATAGCTGTTATATGTTTATCTGTCACAATTGTGGTAGACATTAGGATGTTTAAATATATTCACTTTTCCCCCCACCTCTGAAGTTGGGTGTGATCACGTGACTTGCTTGGCCAATGAAATCTGAGCACAACTGTAACTTCATGGCAGAAACTTCAAGAGCTGATGTGTGACTCACCATGTCCCCACTTCTCTATGTGGAAGCAGGTAGCAACAGGTGTCTCTGATCAGCGTGGGTCCCTGAGTACTGCCACAAGTATGACTCTCAATGGGCATATAGCAGGAGTGAGATGTGAATTTTTTGTGTTAAGCCACGGATGATTATGAGTCATCTGTTATTATCACTCTTGAAGCTTCTGCCCTGAAGTTACATGAGCCAATTTTGCTCACATTTCATTGGCCAAGCAAATCACATGATCACATCTAACTTCAGAGGTGGGGGGAAAAGTGAATATATTTAAACATCCTAATACCTACTTTTGACCTCTGCTTGTAGTTCATTGTATTGTAGCTATTAACTACATAACTTTCATAATACTTGTGACAAAGCTGTTGGCATAGTTGTGTTAAACTCTGAAACAATTTTGGAAATCAAATGTTAATTTCTATTTTATTTTAGTTGTTAGTGCAGATCCTAGATTAGTCCAAAAGAAATGGTCATATATTTGTCCCTATTTCGTTTAGACTTCATAGATTTGAATTATATGTATTATAGTAAGAAGCCCTGACAAACATAAATATAAGTGCACAAGATTTTATACACAATTGTAATAATCAACTCATGAATGTCCCCATATTGAGGGACCAAATAGGTAAATAAATCATTCTTTTTCATGTCTTTATATAAAACCTGCTGATGGGAAGTTATGCCCACAGTGCCTGCCATGGAGGTTGAGGAGAGTGCTGGAGGCAATGTTAAACTTGAAAGTTTGAGAAATTAGAGGAGCAAGATGGACGACAGCTAAAGTACAATTTGAAATTATTACAACTTTCTTTTTTTTAGCATTAAGCATCTAAGGAGATTACCATTTTGGGGTTTTTTGTTTCTTTGTTTTGCTGGGAAAGATTCCCCCAGAGCTCACATCTCTTACCAATCTTCCTCTCTTTTTTTCTCCCCTCCCCAAAACCCTAGTACATAGTTGTGTATTCCAGTTGTAAGTCCTTCTAGTTCTTCTATGTGAGCTGCCACCACAGCATGGCTACTGACAGACGAGTGGTGTGGTTCTGTGCCTGGGGAACTGAATCCGGGCCACTGAAGTGGAAAGCACCAAACTTTAACCACTAGGCCATCAGGGCTGCCTCATTACACCTTTTTAAAGATGAAAATCTTCTACCAAAGAGGGACTAGCCACTCTGGGCCTCAACTTTCTCATTGCTACAATAAAGGAGTGCATAAACTACAAAGGTACCCTGGATCCCTAAGATAACTTCTGAAATTCTATGAATAATAATTTTAGAAATTTTAGGTTTTTTTCATTCAAGTTGTTTCTTTCTTTGTTTCTTTGTTTCTTTCTTTTTTTTTTTTTTTTTTGCTGGGGAAGACTCATCCTAAGCTATTATTTGTTGCCAATATTCCTCCTTTTTTATTCTGTTTTCCCTCCAAAGCCCCAGTACATGGGTTGTGTATAGTTGTAAGTTCTTGTTCTTCTATGTGAGCCACCACCACAGCATAGCTACTGACAAACAAATGGCGTGGTTTCACACTTGGGAACCAAACCCAGGCACCAAAGTGGAGTGTGCTGAATTTTAACTCCTAGGCCATCAGAGCTGGCTCAAAATTTTAATTTTTAATACATTTTAAAATTTCTTTAAATATAATGCAAATAGCTTCTCCAAATTATACTCACTCTGGAAAAGGGTGATTTTGAATAAAATATAAAAATAGTGCCTTATGAACTCAAAGCATGTAAATTGTGATCAGAACTAAAAATTAAAGTCAGGGGCTGGCCCGGTGGTGCAGCGGTTGAGTGCCCACGTTCCACTTTGGCGGCCCAGGGTTTGCCAGTTGGGATCCCAGGTGCGGACATGGCACCTCTTGGCAAGCCATGTTGTGGTAGGTGTCCCACACATAAAGTAGAGGAAGATGGGCATGGATGCTAGCTCAGGGCCAGTCCTCCTCAAGCAAAAAGAGGAGGATTGGCAGCAGTTAGCTCAGGGGTAATCTTACTCAAAAAAAAAAAAAATTAAAGTCAGTTTTCAGAATCTACCAACCTGTCTTCAACCTGTTTACAGAAATCATTTCCCATATTAACATCAAGAAAATTCTGACTCTGAAGTGAGTCTGTCTGTAATAGGAGATAAGACCTTCTAGGTGAGAGCAAGCAGGAATGGGCTCTGTGGGTCCAAGATTTGGAAAGAAGTCACCACCACATTAAGTTTTGCATTTCATTTTGAGCCTGTCTTGGGGCTTAGGAGAGTTTCCAAATCAGTAGCAGGGAAGACCTTTTGATTTTTGTTGTCAAGTCACTCAAAGGGTTTTCTGGTTTTCAGATATTTTTAGGAGAAACTGACCTTTTGATCGTTTGTTTAATCAAGTAGCTTTCTTTGAATGTGGAGGGTGCCATGTAAATGAGTCATCAGACTAAGCAGAGCAGAATAACAAGGACACCTCCTGGGTTCTGCTGTCTGCCTGTGATGTTTTGCAATTCAAGACCTTGATTTTTACCTGCAGTCATCTTCTCCAAATGCACTTTGGCTTAAAATGCCTAACATTGGATGGAGTAGTTTAAGGGTTCTATAGCAATGTAATTTGGACCTTAGTTCTATAGTTTGCTACCTGAGTACTTTTAAACATCTTGATACACACACACACATATATATTGTACATGTATATGTATATGATATAGTGTATACATGTATATATATTCTTTTTTAAAAATATGCACTTTTTTTTAACACAGCTGTTAAGTTCTTACAGATAATTTCAGTTGGTCCATTCCTATGGTCACAATAGGTTATTTTTCTAGATCTCCCTGTTAAAAAAGTTATCTAAAAAACTACCTATTGCTGCTTAACAATTACCACAAATTTAGCAGCTTAAAACAACACCTGTTTATTAGTTCAAGTTCTGTAGGTCACACATCTGGCATGACAGGGCTGGGTTTTCTGCTTAGGGTATCCCATGGCTGAAATCAAGGTGTCGGCTGGGCTGATTTCTTATCTGGAGCCTCTGGGGAAGAATCTGCTTCCAGGGTCATTCAGGTTGTTGGCAGAATCCACTTCCTTGCAGTTGTAGGCCTGAGGTCCCCGTTCTGCTGCCTGTCAGCCAGATATCGCTCTCAGCAGCTGGAGGCTGATCTCAGGTCCTTGCCACATGGTCCCCTCGTCTTCAAGACTTTGTACACTGAATCCTTCTTGGCTTCAGCTCTCCCTGATTGACTCTTCTGGAACCAGCCAGAGAAAGCATTCTGCTTTTAAAAAGCTCATGTGTATACATTAGGCCCACGCAGATAATCTTCTTATCTTTAGGTCAACTGATTGATAACCTTAATTACATATGCAAAACCCCTTTTGCCCTGTAAAGTAACATAATCATGGGGGTCATCTTACAATTCTGCCTACCACACTTACCTCATATAGATATTCACTGTTATATAGATTCAGTTTTTAGGTTGAATAACATGGCAGAGATTTGGAACATTAAATGTGAATCTCCATCATGAATTATATTTAGATTAAATTAGTATTATTGTGATTGTGATGCAAAGGATTTGTGGCACTGAAAAATACATTTGTTTTTAAAATATCTATAAATGTATCAGATATAAGTATATTTTAAAAGACATATTTTAAAGAACTATCATAAATGCTCCGCATATTACCTAGAATTCTTCGATTCCATCAGATGGCAATGAGTAGCACTATCTCCTCAATGTCTGGTATTATTCATGGTCTTGGTCATACACTAATGACACAAACTCATAGACTTTAAAGCTAAAAAAGAACAGAGATCATCTCTCACCCTCCCCCCTCCTGTCTTTTATAAATGAGGAGCCAGAGACTCAGAGAGGACTATGACTCAGAGAAGCCACAGAGCCAGCTAGTTAGTGGTAGAGATCAGCCTAGAATACATGTTTTCTGATTCCCTATCTTATGGTAATAATAATAACAGTATCATTAGGTGAAGATTTGCTAGATATCAGGCAGTAGCCTAAGCACTTTAAATATATCGTTTTCCTTAATCCTCACAAAAACCCTACCAGGTAGGCATTGTTATCATTGCCATTTGACAGTTCGAGAAAACTGAGTCACAGGGTAAAGTAACTTGCTGAGTGTCACCCAGCTGGTACATGATTGGGGGAGTCAAAGAGAAGCAGTTTGATGCCACAGCCTGACTGTGCTCTGCTCTTTCCACCCACGAGCTGCTTCTAACAGGGCCTCTTATATGCATTTACAGCGTTAGCATAGACAGCTGCCCAAGCTACCCATTGATTATATTCTGACAACAAATCAGTGGATAGCAAAGAATTTGGAGTCAAGGAACTATGTACAAACTCTAGTTCTATCACTTTCTACGTGGCTTCAGGGAATTGTGTAACCCGCTGGGGTCCTTCCATGTTGTATGTATAAAATGAGGATTGTTAGAGTTGTTCTGAAGAGGATGCGTGTAAAAAGCAATCTGTAAACAAAAGGATTACATGCTCATTGTATTGTTATTCTTTGACAGATGGTGGCTGGTTCTCATCACCCTATCAGAGCAGATTTTCAAGTCACTTGTGATGTGATAGAATCAGACATTAAATGAAAAACAATAGATCTTTGACATTGCAAAGGCTATGTCCTGAGACCTTTAGGAATCTCATTTCCTTTGAAAATTATATGTTTCCCGTATATATACTCATTCCACATTTTCAGATTTCACTGAAGTTGTCTGTCTCTCTTGATGGTTTTTTTTCACATGGGCATTCTTCACAGGAAGTGAACAGTAATGCTGCATGGAAGGCCAGGATGCAGCCCTTGGTCTCGCTCCCTCACACCAGCTACCACCTTCCATGATTCCAGTTCACACCTGGACAGAATTCTGTTACTTTTTGATGTGGCCATTTGGGGGTCATTCTCATATAAAATCATAAATATTAAATTTATGAATACCGAGTTCTACTCTTCATCCCCATCCTTTTTTTAATTTTAATTTTTATCCTCTTTGTTTTATGTATATGTGTACTTTTTGCTCTAACATTTGAAAATAAGTTGCAGACAATATAGCATTTCAGGTCTAAATACTTTAACATGTTTCTCCTAATGATAAGGAAATTTTTTATAATACTTGCCATTATCTACCTAAGAAAATTAATAATTTTCTTATCCCATCTAATATCTAATCCATCTTCAAATTTTCCCTACTTGTCCTAAAATTGCTTTTAGAGTGTTTTGCTTTTAGAATTTCTTGTTTTCTTTTTTCCCAAAAAGAAACTGATCGAATTATACTCATAGCATTTAATAACCATTAAATTCCACATCTCTGGAATATTTTTTTAATCTGGAACATTTCCCTCATTTTGTTAGTTTATTTGCTTAAATTTTTCTCTTTTTTTCTTTTTTCTTTCTTTCTTTTTTTCTTTCTGAGGAAGATTCACCCTGAGCTAACATCTGTTGCCAGTCTTCCTCTTTTTGTATGTGAGCCCCACCAGCATGGCACTGACCAGAGGTGTAGGTCCATGCCCAGGAACCAAACCTAGGCTGCCAAAGCAGAGTGTGCTGAACTTAACCACTAGGCCTTCAGGACTGGCCCAATATTAACTTTTTTTAAGAGACTAGGACAATTCTCTTGAACAAAATCCCAAGTTCCTGGTTTGTCTGGATTTTTTTTTTAATTGCGTCATTTACCCCATTACTCTATCCTCTGTATTTTTGAAAACTAGAAGTTCGTTCCAAAGGCCTGATTAGAAATAATTGTATATTTTTCTCCAGAACAACTTAATAGGTGATGCTGTGTATTTTATATCAGGAGGTACATATGATTGTCCCACTATTAGTGTTACTAAATTTGATCACTTGATTAAGATGATGATAGCCCCGTCTCCCAGTGTTAAAGTGCATGTCTTCCTTTAACAAGTAGAACTAATTTGTGGGGTGATATCTTGGCTCATTTGAATATCCTTTTATCTAATGGTGTTAGCATCCATTGGTGTACCTTATTTAAATCATTTGTTCCACTGGAGGTTGCAAATTGGTAATTTAAAAATTTTATCATTGCTTTTACATTTATTAACTGACATTCCTCTGTAAAGAATAGCTTTTCCTCATTGATGGGGATGCTTTATATCATCTTCTAGTTCATATCAGTACAACATGTTTATTATCAATTATCTAAAATGTTAGGCTTAGATTTTGGAACTGCACTGTAGGTCAGTCATAACTTATATTTATATATACTTTTTCAAAGCACTTTGATGTACATTAAAGTTGGAAATGGAGAACAGATGAAATTTAAAGCAGTGTTTCAAAATGGTGAGAAAATATTTTAAGAGGCTTGGTGAAAGGGATTTCAACAAGTCACTGGCAATATCAACAAATATTTATTAATCTAAAATTAAATTATTAATACCAGGCACTAAAAGAGCTTACCATATCCCCCAAAGCTAATAATATGCATAGTCAATGTATATAAATGCTTTGGCCTGACAAGAAGTAAATTAATACAGATACTTTGGGACTGTCACCCTGTTGCTCCAGCTTTAGTAGTTTCTCAACTCCATGTTTCAGCATGCAAAGCCCTTTGTAATTGGGACTCAGTTTCTTGTCTGACCCACCGCAGCCTCCTCCATATGTTTTGGTTATTTGCACCATCCCTCAACCGCTCATGGTCATTCCCAGCTTCACACCTTTGTCCAAGCTCTTTCCCTTGCCAAAAACACTCTCTTCTTGCCTCTTCTTGGGTCCCAATCTGCTGATTTTTCAAGCCCAGCTCAAATCCCACTGCATCTCTGAAGCTCCTTCCTCCCTGACCTCTCCAGATAGCACTTGTGCCTCTGTCACGTCTGTAGTACTTGACGCAGTTTCCAGTCTTCTAACTGATTTCTGTAAGTATACCTCACACGCAAACTGTTGAAGATCCTTGACATGACTATCCAGGACCAAAAATTAAAAAGCTCTCTTCACATGGCATTGTTGGGTTTTTGCATTCCCTTTGAGAATCTCTCTGAAAGTTACCAATAAATGTGAAACTTATCAAACAGGGCTGTCTCCTTTGTATAGTTTTCTTTGCCTTCTAATATCAATCACCCCACAAAAGCAGGTTTTCGTGTGAAAGTTAAGACTAGAATTGAGGATTACTCACCTCTTGTTCTTTGGAAATAATAAGAAGGCCTAGTTCTTTCACCATGACAAAAAGAAAGAAAAAAGAAAAAGACAGGCATAAATTAATCTTGCATTCAAATATTACAATGAAAACAAAGCTTTTTATTTTCTTTAGTTTGAACCTTTTTGTTCCTTTTGTTACCAATTTGAACACTGTTTTAAATGGAAATAAAACAATGGTATTTTGTGCTTCCCAAAGATTTTTTAGAAAATTTTCATCCCACTCAACAAGACGTTGTTTGAAATACCTTTTCTCTCTGTCTCCTTAATAAGAGCATTTGTATCTATGCAGTTCTCTTCATCTGAGGACCTCAAAGCTTTGGCTGATATTCTTTGTTGCCAGATGGTGATGACAAAGCTCTCATCCTTTCTGTTTTCTGTTTGTGCAGAAGCGGGAGGTAAAAAGCTACGGAGCACTGTCCAGAGAAGTACAGAAACAGGCCTGGCTGTGGAAATGAGGAACTGGATGACTCGACAGGCAAGCCGAGAATCTACAGATGGCAGCATGAACAGCTACAGCTCAGAAGGAAAGTGAGTGAGGCTGGCGGGGATGGGCGTCTCTTCCGAGCCTGCGGAGACCATCTTCTCTGTCTCTGTCTCTTTGCTTTCACAAAAGTTAGCTCACACTCGACAGCACCGTTTTCATTTTTGCGGGCTGATTTGCTGTGAAGAGAACTTTTGCTCACCTGCCACTGAACAATGTGACATATCTGACTTTTTATATCAAGAGACATAGGTTTGGGGATAAAGTGTTTCACTTTAACGGCAAGATGCTAAAATGTGACTGTCACAATACATGCAAAACAAATAGCTTGCCTTACCTAGAAATAATACATAAAAACACAAAAATAATAAGCACTCATGCCACACCACATGAACAATGCTGATTTTTAAAATCTTTAAGAGTTATTACTAAAAAATATCGAATACTGATACATATTTAGTTCCATGCAGTAAAAAATAGTTCAGGTAAATGTAATAGCCAATAAGAAACACCACAGAGAAAGTTGGTGAGCCTTTCCTTTATGGAGTTATAACATAGCTTTCCCTTGAATCAAGTGCATCTGAGATATTTTTAAAGCATTTGTAAAGATCATATAGCCCTGTCATCATCAACAAATTAACAGTAATTAGCAACTGCAGATCCATAGACGGATATGTAAAGGAAATTAATAGAGGAAAGTGGGGTTAACTGACCCCACTCCATCATCACCATGGAAGCATCAGATGTTTAGACAACATACGTGTAGCCAGTTCACAGATGTGAGGCGATGGGAGCTGCTGGCAGAGTATTGATGATATGCCCTAAGGATAATTTGTCAGGCACAATTATATAAATACAAGAGTTGTTTATGGTTTCCATACATTTATAAATCAGGTTATATGGGATACATTAACTTGGAAACATTAAAATGTTTGGATTAACTTAATATTTGGGAATTAAGTTTGAGGAAAGAAATAGGTTTGATTTTCATCAAGGAAGTCTTAAAAGAGATAGAGAATCATGTAAAAAATAAATGAGCACTAAGCACTTATCATTGCAGAGCACTATATTAGATACTGTTAGGGATATAAAAATGTTTAAACTGTGGCCCCTGCCCTCCAGATGTTTATAGTCTCACTGGAAACATTTTTCCAGTGAATACTTATGAATTCAGTCAATAAATTTTCCCATACCTTCCAGTGTTCTCAGCACTGTGCTATGAGTTGGGGATATAAGTCATACAATGGAGCCAAAATCAGTTGGTAGTCATGACCGTGGGCTTTAGAATCATACAGCTTAAGTTCTCATCTGTTTTTTGGTACTGTAGGACCTTGGGCAAGTTATTTAACTGTTCTAAGCTTTGTTTTAATTAGTTGATTGAGCTTGACAGGCATTTATTTAGTGCTTACAACATTCCAGGCATGGTTCTGGGTGCTAGAGATGTGTTAGTGAACAAAACAGAAACAAACACAAAAAATCTACTCTCACCAAACTTACAATCCAATAGAAAAGCTAGATGATAAACACGAAAAGTTGTTAAAATGTATATATTAGAAAAATTGGTAAAATATATAGTAGATTAGGTAGTACAAGTGCTAAGGAGAAAAATAAAGGAAGAGAGAAGATAGAGGGCAAGGGTAGGGTTTTTGTAGGGTAGCCGGGGAAAAGGACACATTGAGTAAAGATCTGAAGGAATTTGGTAAGCATATGGATATGTGAGGGAAGAACATTCCAGGCTGAAGCGCTGTGGAGGCCCTGAGGCAGGAGCCTGCTAGGCATCAGCAGTGGGAAGGGCAGCACTGAGGGGTAAGGGCAGGAGTAGTAACAGCCTAGGAGTTAAGATATGGGGGCCAAGGGGAGGCAGCTTGCATCGTCTTTACATATCGTCATAAGGACTTTACTTTTGCCTTGAGAGGGATGAGAAACCATTGAAGGATTTTGAGCAGAGGCCTACCATTCTCTGACTTCAGTTTTAACAGCTCACTCTGATTGCTTTGGGGGTGGAGAGTAAAGGTGGCAACAGGGAGGTCATTCAGAAGGCTGCTGCAGTAAGACAGAAGATAGAAAATGATGCTGGCCTTAGTGAGGTCAGATTCTGGGTGTATTTTGACTGAGAGCCAATAAGATTTATTGATGCATTTGATGTGAGTAATGAGAGAAAGGAGTGTATTAGTTTGCTAGGGCTGCCAAGACAAAATACCACAGACTGGGTGGCTTAAACAACAGAAATTAATTTTTTCATAGTTCTGGAGGCTAGAAGTCCAAGATCAAAGTGTCAGGAGGTTTGGTTTCTCCTGAGGTCTCTCTCCTTGGTTTGCAGATGGCTGTCTTCTCACTGTGTCCTCACATGGCCTTTCCTCTGTGTGTGCAATGCTCCTGGTGTCTCTTCCTCTTCTTATAAGAACACCAGCTGTATTAGATTATGGCCCCATAATCTAATTAAGTCATTAGATTATGACTTCATTTAACCTTAATTACCACTTTAAAGGCTCCATCTCCAAATACAGTCATCCTGAGGGTTAACGTTTGAACATACGAATTTGGGAGGGACACAATTCAGTCTGTAACAAAGAGGAAAGATAACTCCAAGGTTGAGCAAGTGAAAGAATGAAGTTGCCATTTATTAAGATGGAATCTTCTGACAGGGACAGAGTTTGTTTTTTTGTTTGTATGGGGGTTGAGAGTGATATTGGGACAAGTTAAGTTTCAAGTTCCTGTTAGACGTCCAAACAGATATGTAGATGAAGCAGTAAGAATGCAAGTCTGTGGCCCAACAGAGAGGTCCAAGCTGGAGATGTGAATCTAGATAATATCGTGGATGGCATTTAAAATCATGAGACTGGATGAGATTACCAAGGGAATTCATACATATAGACAAGGTAAGAGGACAAATGGTTGAGCTCCCAATATTTAGCAGCAGAATTAGCAAAGGAGACTGAGGTAGATTGGCAAAAGAAGAAAACCAGAAGACTAGAAAGTTTGGAAAGCAAAGTGAAGAAAGTGTTTCAGGGAAGAGGGAAGGATTAATTGAGTCAAACGATGCTAATATTAAATGAATTCCAAGTATTAACAGCTGGATTTACTACTGTGATCCTTGGGCCACCTTGATCAGAGAATCTTGGTGGAGTGGAGAAAAATAAAGCAAGGAAGAGAGCAAGGAAAAACTGATTGGTTTCAAGAGAGAATGAGAGGAAATTGAAGATAGCATATAGAGACAATTCTTTCAAGGAGTTTCAAGGAGAGAAATGGGATGGTAGCTGGAGAAAGAAGTGGAGTTAGGAGAGGGATTTTTTTTAAGGTGGAAGAAATAACAACGTGTGTGTGTGCTGAGAGAAATGATCTGAAAGAGTTTCCTCGTCTATAGATAGGTTAAATAACAGAATCCATCTCATAGTGCGGCTAAGAGGATTCAGTATGATGGTGTTTGTCATGGAGTACGTGCTCAATATGTCCTGAGTGCCGTTGATAGAAATCACTGTCCCTGCCCTCCAGACCGAGGAAGAGAAAGGCACATAAACCAAAGCCTGCAGTACAGTGTGACAGGTGCTTCTGGTGGCATTCGTGGGCTGTTAGGGAATATGGAGGGAGGGCCGTGGGGGCTGGAGTGCAGTGTTGGGATCCGATTAAGATAAGTGGCAAAATAGTAGTACCTACTGTTCCTGCTACAGGAAGAGGCTAGAGGGTAACCTGGCTACCTGAAAGTTCGCAGGAGTTGAGGGTTTAATCCCATATGTTATTTTGCTTTTAGTCTGATTTTCCCTGGTGTCCGCTTGGCCTCTGATAGCCAGTTCAGCGATTTTCTGGATGGCCTTGGCCCTGCCCAGCTAGTAGGGCGCCAGACTCTGGCTACACCTGCAATGGGTAAGAATTTCCGTCACGTGATTTCATTGTTTTTCTTTTAGATAATTGAAAATTACATTCTCTAAATTTCATAGGATCTTTAATAGTACTATCAGCAGGAATGACTATCTTAGATTTTAACAATAAAAAATCTTGAACTAATTTTTTCCATCTCAATTTATGTGCTCTTTAAAGTAAGATACCACTGATAAAATTTTAAGTATATTTTAATTTAAGAAAATATAAGGGAAATGATGTAATGATGTTAAACCAAGGTCTTTGACACAAGCATTTTTCCCACTGCATTTGTATATTAAGAGCTGCTTGTTTCTTCCTCACACACCATTAGGTGACATTCAGGTAGGAATGATGGACAAAAAGGGACAGTTGGAGGTGGAAATCATTCGTGCCCGTGGCCTTGTTGTAAAACCAGGTTCCAAGACACTGCCAGGTAAAAACAGAAGAGCTTCTACTATTATTGTTCATAATCCACATTTTGCAATTTAGAGACTTTGTTTTTAGTTCAATGCTGAAAACTTTGCTTTCAGATAATCAAGAATACAAATAAATGAGTCAATTATCTGTAGTAGTTTATTGTTTATCCTGAGTGAGTATTCAATGACAGTAGTGTGGTGGGGATAATTTAAGCAGTTGAATAAGTACATAAATAGTAGAAACCCCTGCAAAATAAAAACTGCCGTACTTAGATAATTCATTTTGTACAACATGTACATAGAAAGTTCTTTTTCTTCTTAGCTGGTATTTTATGTTTTTCTTCAGATTATCTGGAGCCTCAAAATTTTCCTTGGGAATCCTTAAAGCTCTGGAATTAGAATTAAAATAGATACAGGCCCCCAAAGTAGCATAAGCCTATGTATGCAGGATATTCCAAATATAAAGACTTTTACTTCCTGTAGCATATGAAGAAAGAGAGGCACCATTATAAATTTTTATCGTGATGTCACATATTTTGTACTGAAATCTTGTTATAATCTAAAGTGTTTGGAGCCATGGAAAATGCCACAAACTCCAGATGCATTGTGCAGAGATGTATAGAACATTGGATCTGAGGTATAATAGAGAAGAATTACTGAGGATTCTGAAACTTGGTTTCTAGCTTTAGCACCCCTACTGACTGAATTGTAATTTTGAATCTCTTAACCACTCTATCCTTGTGGCAGTTCTAAATTATCATGTATATTACCTATTGTACAACCTTGCAGGGTGATTAAGACAATTGTGTTTATAAAGGTATTGGAGCTAGTCAACCGCTATGTTATAAAGAATATCGTGATTTGTATATGCATTGAATGCTTTTATGAAGAGTCTGTCAGATAAATTTCAAGCCATGGAATTCATAATTAGTTGCCTCTTTCTAGCTAATTACGTCAAACCCCACTGTGTCTTGTACCCACACCACCACCAATAAACAAACCCTTTTGAGTGATAAATAAATGATTTATGGGGACGGGTGAGTAAAACAATATAGTTTCAAGCATGTTTAATTAGATTTAAGTATTGATAAATGAAAACCTGAGTAAGACATCACTCTTGAATATTTTTAGGGACTGGAAACATTTCACCTTATTTAATGCAAGTGTTCAAATCTCCATAATCAGTTCATGGCAAATCAGTGATCAACTCAGAGGCTGGTCAACGTTGCCTAAAACTACCTGAATGGCTGATAGTCCTCTGTTTGCCTAACGATTGTGACATGATGTGGAAAGGCCATAACTTTGGATTGCTAGTCCTTTCAGCCTAAAACTAAGCTCTGGCAGTTGTCACCCGTGAGTTGGGTGTTCCCTGACCATCGCCCATCACCTGACTCTCCTCTGTGTTTTCTTTCCTAAGCACCATATGTAAAGGTGTATCTATTAGATAATGGAGTCTGCATAGCCAAAAAGAAAACAAAAGTGGCAAGAAAAACGCTGGAACCACTTTACCAGCAGCTATTATCTTTCGAAGAGAGTCCCCAAGGAAAAGTTTTACAGGTATTTGCTGAATTGTTTATCCCCTACCTAAGAAAGTATTTTCATGGAGTCAAACCTTATACCCAACATCTTTCCCTATTATCTTTTCTTATTCTTTTCTGTTCCTCACAGCTGAACCTCTTAGGAACTTCAAAACAATGCCCAGTGCTATAAAGCTATAGGAACTGTTGTTTCCTTTAAAGTGAGCTATAGACTTGCCAATCCCCATCACATATAAACCCCAGTCTCCTTGCACTGCTTACGATCTTGACACTCCAGCACAGTTCTCCTAGTGTACCTTTGGAGTCTAGTAGATGAAGATGGCTATCCTACTCATTAAATACAACTGTTTAACTTGCTGTTTGATGTCAGCCCCTTAACTGAATGTATTTTAGCCTTACAAGTTCTTATGTACATGATTATACTGACATTATTCTCCCTTTTATTTTGCCAACAGATCATTGTCTGGGGAGATTATGGCCGCATGGATCACAAATCCTTTATGGGAGTGGCCCAGATACTTTTAGATGAACTGGAGCTATCCAATATGGTGATTGGATGGTTCAAACTTTTCCCCCCTTCCTCCCTAGTAGATCCAACCTTGGCCCCTCTGACAAGAAGAGCTTCCCAGTCATCTCTGGAAAGTTCAACTGGACCTTCTTACTCTCGTTCATAGCAACTGTAAAACTGTTGTCCATAGCAACCAGCGTTACAAAAAAAAAAAATCACAGGTCGCAAACCCTGGTAACACTGCATGCTTAATGTTGTGTCTTCTGAGCCTGTTTCTAGGGATACAAAGCGATCCTGTGTTCTCAGAGGAAGTTGCACACATTGTGCCCTAAAGAAGGCCCTCAGGTGAAAGAGCAGAGCTATGAAGAACTATCAGGTTTAGAGTTCAATACTACTCGAGTTTTGGTCCAATCTGAAGCCATGGATTAATCTCAAAGAATCAGTCAGTTTCATGCAACAAAAGCCCTTTTCAATGGCACCTTTATATTTTTATCGTTCCTTTTTCTTCATTTCTCTGACCCCAAAGCCCTGTTATGCCACAGAAATGGAGCTATACAGCCATTAAGCCATGGTACAAGTCAAGGAGTAAAGTCCTAGGAAGCATCAGGTAAAAAGCAGGGGACCCAAGAAGTGGTCCAGGACAAAACCTCAGCCCTCATCTGGCCGGTGACCAGGAGCAGCCAGTCCAACGTGAACGGCGGTAGACTTCGCAGCTCCAGCAGGCACGTCATGCACTAATGCCAAGATGTGTTGGACTCTGAAAAACAAAATTCTGTGGCTACACTGTACTGAATGAAATTAAAGAAACTTTTTTTTGCATGGACACAGATTAGCTGAATAATGAAATTATTTTCTTGAGGCTGCAACTTGCAAAAAAAAAAAAGAATAAAAATCAGCCATTTTCAACAATTTATATTATTTTTAAAAATAAATTTCACTAGTGCATGGTTTTAAAAAGGGGAGAGAATGCAACAGGGTGATACAAAGATACACCATGTTTATTCTTTGACCATAGTCTGTGTTTTGGCAGACATTACAAATGAAATACTTTCTAGAAGATACTTAAAATTCTCTTTATGTGACAAATAAGTATAATATATTCAATTTATTTCCATGTTAAATATACAAATCTTATGAAGTTCAATATGTGCAAATTGTTCACATCTTTTCTCCTCTCCTCTATCTCACTTTTCCTCCTCTCCCTCTTTTAATCTTTTATTTTCTTTCTCTCTCCCAGAGTGAATATTATACTAAAAAATTACAAGTTTTTGACCTGATACTCTCTTATATCCCATGTTCGATTCAGAGCCATAGATGCTTCTGAATTTATGAATTTCTCAAGGGAAAAAAAACTGTTTATGAGCTTTCTTTATTTCAAGCATGTTGAAAGGATTTTGCAACATGACTTGGGAGTACATTAAAGTAAGTCAGCATGTATTTGATAAAGAAGATATTTGAACTTTTGCAATTTATTGTACAGTGCATGGTAATTTTATTTTCACCTTCAAAGTTCAGTTTACAGGAAAATCCTAAAATCATGTGGCCATTGTAATGTCTAATAAATTTGTTTTTAGCACCAGCATTATTCATACAGGGGTTAAAGTATTATTTCTAGAAGGTCTTAGGTTTTGTTTTTTAATTAATTAAAGCAGTTTCTTTAGTCAATTTCCATTTACTATGTGAATAGAAACACTGCTAAAAATTTGGAGCCCTGAAACACAGGGCTGTTTATTAATTCATTTTTCTGTAGTAAAATTCAATTTTTCACAAATTATATTTCTAAAGAAATATAGTAAACATAAATTTGCAACAAATAATTTTAAAGCTCCAATTTTTAGGTGACTCAAAGAAAGTCAATCTGCCTATTAACAGTTCTTTGATGCCATCACCAAAAGTCTACACACAAAATCCCCTGAAGTCAAACCCCTGCCTTTGGTTTTACAGTCAGTTGTTACCATTGGGTGGTGCTGCAAGGTCAAATTTCTCTTAAGTTCCCCTAGTTAGAGGAAAAGTCACTGGTTAATGGAAGAAACCACACATACTTTCTGTTTCTTTATGTACACGTTGATGACACATCGTTAGTTGATTTTGATTTCTTATAATAACTTGTGAAATCCACATACACATCGCTCGTTTAAATTAAGGCCATGCACAAAAATTGTTTTATTTTTTTTTTCCTTTTAAATTCAGTACTGACCATTAAAAATTATCATGTTTGCTATGGTGCAAAAGTTAAAATGAGTATCACTAAAAATGCCTTCTCTTTATGTGGTGCAATATGAAATACACCGAGACTGTGTCTTGACATTCTGAGATCTATGATGGACCCAGGTAAAGTCGTTAAAAGAACGAATAAAACTTCATGGAAATAATTTAGACACTTGTGTACCAGCAACAATTGATTTAATAGACCTATAGTGTCTATACTCTCCCTTAGAATAAACGTTTACCATTTTCCTGATACTAAGATGCAGTCACATAATCTTTTGTGCATATTCCTATATAAATTATTTCTAATTTTAATAAGAAGGACATGAGTGTATGGAATATTTGTACATACTTGTCATTATGCAGTATTTATTTAAAAGTTGGTGTATTTTTTTTAATTTTCACATGTCTGCACCTCGACTTGTGGTTTAGTCATGTAAATAGTACTATTCCAGTGACCATTGCTGCCCTGTACATAGTATGTTTTCAAAGTAAAGGGAATTCCAGTTGCGAAAAAAAAGTGGGCAGATTAGTCCTGTAATGAACACCAACTAATGTAAATCAAATTCATTCTGGTGATGGTATTTAACACTTTAAATAAAACATTTTCTTTACAGATGTTTGTATGCACAGCCTTCTCTGACTTCTCTTCTCCCCACGCATCCTCAAGCCTGCTGCAACTCATTCCCAAATGCACACATCGTTTAAAGACAGGAAAATAATCTTTTTCTCCCTCTCCATAACAGAAGCAGGCTGCTGGTCTTAGCAAACAGCCCTCAGTAGAACATTTCTTTGAAGTGCCAAAAGCTTTCTGCTCACATCATTAAAAGTTGCTGCTTTTAAAAAAGGTTGTTATTCTGGATTGAGGTTCTTTCTGATTAAATGACTCAGCAGCTTGCAGATTTTCTGAGTGAAATGAGTCAGATTTCTGAGTCAGTTGGCCTCCAATGATAGCAGAGTCACAGAGAGTCATGCACAGGCTCTACCGTTCCCTGGGTGGAAACGGCGAGGGCGACAGTTGGCTTTAGGCTATGTGTTTGCACTGACCTGTCAGTTCAGCTTGTGGGGCTGGGGGTGCATTTTGAGCTGGGGAGACACATGCGATAACCTGACATGTAACAGCCTGTCCAGAGACTGGCTTCTGTAGTGTAAATGTGAATGGGTGAGGTTTCTCCATACCCTTCTAGGGCAATTCCTCAAACTTCAAGAAAGAACCCCAGCAGAGTTCCAATGGGAGTCCTCCCTGGCTCTAAATTTAAGAAGTAGTTTGGATTAATTAGAACCTATTTCTCTCTCCATTCTTGGAAACAGCCATTTCTCCCATTTCCAAGGGCTCAATTCCAGCACAGTCCCCAATACCTATCACATGTTATTTTTCACTATTCGTTTTTTTGCTATTCATTATTCAATATTTTTCACTATTCCCCTACTCTAGTGAGCTATTTCTTTGCTGTTCATACACTCCTGTTATAAAATTCCCTTGCCTTTCTTATACACCCTCTCCTGAAAAGCCCTTCTATTTTCTCAAAAATGATCCATGTTAGCCCCTTCCTGCAACTCCCTGCTCAGGACTGAGCTCTTCTTTAGCAGTTCCTGACAATCCTAACAACATGACTGCCATTGACATCAACATCTTCACTTTCCCAGGAACTCCAGATGCCAAGGCTCCATGAGCAACAATAAAGGACATGATGGTCACTCTTGTAGGGGCCGTGAGAGAATTGGTCAAGAAATCACCAAAGCTGTCTGCCTGTACTGCCTTACCATTCTGTGCACGTACAAGTCATGTGCTCTGCATGTCTGTCTCCACTCACTCAGCTCGTGATGCCCTCAACGTCCTGTGGGCAGTCATGGACTGAATAAACAGGGGTTCACACACCCACCTGTGGTTGTGAAATTTGTATTGGGAAGCAGTATGTAAGAGGAAATTTGAAAAACAGCAACAATCTGTGCCGCTCAAATTCTCTGCATGGCTTGACTCAAGTCACTTAATCTCTCTGGCATTCATTTTTTCACCTGAGAAATAAGGAGTTTGAGTTAGATACTCCTCTATCATTAAATCAACACTTTGACTAATATGTAAGCTCCTTCAAGGAAGGGACCATGTCTACTTTTTTTTCCTCTTTTGTATCCTCAGTGCCAAGAACAATGCTGAACACACAAATGCTCAATAAATATCTGCCAAATTAATGAATATTTATTTCATCTTGGCTGCTTTTGAGACACTATTTTAGGCATCGTAGTGAATAAAACATGGATGACCTTATCCTCATGGGGTTCTCGCTCTACTAAAGAAGACGCATAGGGTGAAAAATTACAAGTCTGATAAGTTTCCAAGAGGGAAGCCCCCAGGATGCTATGGGAGCATACAGCAAAGTGTTTTAAACTAGCTAAGAGAGTCAAGGAAGGCTAATTTCTACAAATATGGACAAGAGTTAACTAGAAGGGGAGATGGGAGTGAGATGAAGAATATTTCAGGCAGAAAGAACAACAGTTAAGAAATTTGAGGGACGGGAACTGTGATTCGACCCCGTTTATTACCTTGCAGAGTGTCTAAAGCAATGGAGAGTACTTAAGAAGGGCTTGTGAGCGAATAAATGAATAAACAAGTGAATACAGATTTCTTCAGCCTGGGCTATTTCTGAACCATTGAGAAATTTGTTGAGAAGATAATTTTAATTTAAACTTGATGTGAGATGTATTTGTAAATTAGATCATTGATAAGGGCTAATCTTCTATATACTTACATTTAAAATGGTTCTTAGAGTGCTACTCAATCCTTAACCCCGGTCACTTGTGAGGTCTTTGAACATAGGAACCACAGCCTGTAGTTCTGTACACAGCAGAGCACCTAGCTCAGTGCTGAGCACATCGTAGATGCCAAATACTCAGCCTTAACAGTGAATATCCCCTTGAAATATTCTCAGAGAGATTACTGTTATCAACGTGGAAGATTCTTGAGTCCTGAAATTTATGTTCATAGTTTGCGTATGGTTGAGTCAAAAAGACTTTATACCTGTGGTATTCTTAATGCCTTTTGAGACCTGCTCTCTGTCATTCTGCTTTGGGCAGGGGACTATTTTGTTTAGTACGCTTCCTTTTCTGATCCATCCATATTGTTCCCATGAGACCTGCCTTTATCTAACTAATTCCATTTTCCTGGTCCCAACTGACGATGTAGGCAGCGCAGACTCTTAAACTGGGTCAGTCTGTACCTTTGCCTGTGAAGATTTGTTATTGTTTTGTTTTGCCTTCATACCAAAGAAGCAGTCCATCTCCAGTAACAGAAACTGTTAGATGACAAAAAAGGTCAGGCGCTGCCAATGGATACTTTTTCTGATATACGATGGAAGTTGGATTAAGGTAAGAGAGAAGAAAATCAACAAAGCCAAGTGGAGGCAGGAACTGAGAGAGAGAGTCCTGCAGGTTTCGTGTTCCTGATTCCATTATGACCGAGGATCAGCTGCATTCTTCCAAAAGAGCCCAGACGTTCTGGCTGTAGTTAGTTGGATTCCTGCTACTTGAAGTCATGCGTCCTAATTAATACATTTGGGCAAGAACAAGTCTAATGCAATTAGAGGATCTTGAAGGAGTTGAGGTTACCTGGGCAATCTCATAGCATTAAGGGAAAGCCTAAGAGGGGCCATCCAACCTCTGCTCGGCAAGTGGCTGGACAAATAAACTGCAATTCAACCCATTCCATAGTCTCTAACAGTCAGACTCTTCTTCCTAACAATTAGACTAAATCTCCCTTCTAGAAATTTACACTTCCTGGCACTAACACTACCTTCTAGAACTATATAACAAAGAGCTGATCCCTCTCCCACATGATAGTCCTTCAAATATTTTGTTAGCTATCTTACTTTCCCCAACTCTTACAAAGTAGCTTAGCAAGTTCTCTAAAAGTGCCTGTTCTGGATAAGAATGCCTGAGTCCAAATATAAGCTGCCTGAGTCAAAATATATGCTCCCTCATTTACCAGCTCTATAACCTTCAGTGAGCCATTTATCCTCTTTAAGTCTGTTTTACATCTATAAAATGGGGAAGCAGGGATAATGATAACCTCACAAGGTTGTTGAGAGGATTAAATGAGATAATGTAGGTAAAGGACAATACTAACATATAAGTACCCATCAAGTATTAGCTATTGCTGTGATGGTTGTGACTGTAATTATTAGTACCACTATTTATTCTTCTCTTTCCAGGTACTTCTAATCTATTCCTTCAGCCATTTGTCACTTACTAGACACCTGAACATCTTGCTTGCCCTCTATATATCCTCTCTAGAATTAGGCAAATGACTCTGGATGACTACTGGCCCAGGAAGAGTACTATGCTGTGGCCTCTACTTTTATAAACACAACCTGTAATCCTGTTGCCTTTTTCTGGAGCCACCTAACATAGCTCTTTCAGACTGGGCTGGAGGTTGAGCAAATCTCCCAGAACCTCCTTCACGTGAATGGCTTCCTCATTCTGTCCTTGTGGAATTTTGTTTTTAGCCAAACACAGATATAAAAGTTCATTCTTGCTAAATTTTTTTCCTGTTCATTTTGTCTAATATTCCAGCCTGCCAAAATCATTATGACTGTCCTAGCTCTAGCCTAAACTCTGAATTATTAAGACTCATCAAACATACTAACTTTCACCACCAACTCTGTTTCACTTGCAAATCTAATAAGGGTGTTTCTTCTGTCTTCATCCACATCTTTGATAAAATGTTGATGAAAATAGGGTAAAGATCAAAGCTTTGTAACTCTCTACTGGTAATATTAATTGATATCAATAGTAGTTATTGTCATGTAGTTCATTATAGTTTACAGAATGACTTTAATATACGTAATTTAACTTAATCCTTATGATTACCTTCTGAGGTAAGTAATATCTTTATTTTGCAGATAATAAACTGTAGTTCAGGGAGTTTAAATAATGGGAGCAAGGTCCCTCATCTGATAAGTGGTATATCCACTTGCAAACCTGGGTCCTCTGACAACAAATTGGGTTGTTCAATCAATCGTGAAACCACTTCACCTTACCATCATCCACCATACATTTCCCCACTTTATCCTCAGGGAATTCATTAGGGCCTTCCTCCAATGACTTGATAAAATATAGATTTGCTACTTTTACTATATTTTCTCCTACTGTAATCTAAGAGATAAGTTATTATTAGCATTTGATTAGAACACAGGTAATGGCTTGGCATAAAATAGATAATGGCACTAATGGCCATTCTTTTTCTTATCACAGGCATCAGCTCCTGTTCTTTAGTTTGTTTGTTTTACCATTTCCAGTTGAAGACTCTTCTCCCAGTTGCAGACAAAAGAAGCAGGAGAGAATTAGAAAATGCTTTAGCGTTTTTTCACCATTACCTCTGAGCAGTGGGTCTGCTGCTTCCTTTGACAACTCCTTGGCCCCAAAAGAACTAAAAGGGCCATTTTGATTACCTTCAGCATTTTTCCAGCCTCATTGTATTCTAACCTTCAGCCTCTCACCGCTCTTCTGATAGGGACGGCCGTCGTCCTATTGGCCCTTCTGCATGGGCCCTGCCTCCTTCTTCTCTCATCTGTGCTCATCAGAGCTCATCAGTGGAGCCTCTCTGTGAACAGATTGCTCTTATTTATATATTTGGTTTCTATATTTCTGTTTTGCCTGCCTTTCCCTTTCTTCTCATTGAAATATTAGAAAGATTACTTTTCCCTAAATTCTTGCATACCTCTGTGGCTATTACCACTTCTGCCAGGGGATCATCCTTATATCCTCTGAATTTTTCAATACATCAGTTAAAAACTCTAGGACACATGTCTGATAATAACCAGTATCTTCTTTCCTTATCACCATGACTATAAAATGAAATGATGACTTACTCCCAAGAGTGTAAGTGACTCACTTCTATATCACAAACCAGTTTTAGGGTTTGGGGTATTTTTTTTCTTTAGAATTATACTCTATTGGGGGTTCCTGGCCCTGCCACTTACTCAGTGTTCAGCCTTGACAATGTCATTTCTATTCTCTGAGTCTCGCTACCCATCTGCAAAATGGGAATAGTAAAACTTCCCAATTCATTGGGTTACTATAGGGATTAAATGAGATAATGTATATAGAACACAAAGCACCATGGGTGGTATAAAAGTGCTCACAGTTGCCAACTATTATAAGTAATTGATTAGAATGTCTTGAAAACCACTTCATTCTTTGCTGGTCTATCTTATCAAGAGTACAAGTCCTCTCAAGGAAACAAATAGTTCCCTCTGGACACTCAGGGCCAAGCTGGAGCATGAGCTGCTAGATTTAGAGGCAGTTCTGCTGAGATCCCTAATAGCAGACCTTTTCTACTCTTCCCTGGGGATGAATGTAGCCCCACTGGATTCAACAGTCCACTGTCAGGGCTGGATAAAGGAAAGACCCCAGTGAGGAATCTCAGACAGCAAGGCAACTCAGGGTCTTCTGGGAGGGAGCAGCTGGGCAGACAGAGCCAGGCAGTCATCCAAAAGATAGGACCTTAAAAATACCCTGGGAGAGTTCACTGCATATGGGCTGGCTCTTTGTGTCCTGGATTCTTGACAGTGGAAAAGGAAGTTCCAGCCCCTGGAAGACAACACTAGATGGGAGCAGGGCGACCTCAGAATCCTGGTAGGCAGATCCTTGAGTTCCTTATCATGCAACTTCTCTGGTTGTTTTCTAACCAAGAAATAGGTTGGCTCTTCTCTGCTTCTTACCTCCAGAGTCTGGGCTTCCCTCTGTCAAAGGTCTCGCTGATGGGTTCCTCGGGACAACAGACTTCTTGGGTGGCCACTCAACATCAGCAGGGCCACTGTAGACGATAATGAGGCCCTGAGAATTTACTGGGGTCCCAACCCTAAACCACTGATGACTTGGGCTGAGGAACAGCATGGCAGCAAGTAACTCTGTTAGACAGTCATAAGCCTTTCTTAGCAAATCTCAAGCTCTTGCTGGAGAAATATTAGAAGTTGTGAGAAAAGCTTTATGTTACCTAGTTCATTCTTGACTTGGTATAGCCAGGAACTTTGTGTGCTAACACTATGAAGCTTATGTAAGTTGTTTGTGACATAGTAAAAAACGGGTAAAAATACAAACAAAACAACCCCAGTGCTATGGTGGTATGGTGGAGAGTGGGACTATTCATCCTGGATCTTCTGAGCTCTGACGACTGCTGACAATCCAGTTAACTTTTAGGTACAAACCTGGTGCCTGAAGACTGATGGAGAAATAATCCCAGACCCACAAAACCAAAACTCTAGTTCCTCAAGGCTTTCTCAGAGAGGAGAGGCAACAGGGTACAACACACAGAGCCTCATGTCTTAGAGTCGATTCAGAGACAGGCTCTTAAAATATACAGCAATCATGTTGCCTCCAAGTGGACTGGGCCTTCCTCCACTAACCATCTCTGGACACTAAGAGGCACATCTTTTCTGTCTTATATCTTTTCTATTGTCACAGTCAATCACATTTTGGTCCTCAGGTGTAAATACTGTGGGCTCTTCTTTCAAAGTGGAACCTCAAACCCCTATCACTCTTTCTTCATGGTATGAAAGAGGAAATAGAGGTAGAGGAGAGAGAAGGGACCAAGAGTGTGGGAAGAGGAAACCCAAGAGAAAAGACCTCAAGCAGCCTAGGCTCTGACTGGAATGTGGTCTGTTTTCCCTATCCAGAATTTAATTTAATCCTGGCTTTCCCACACCTCCTAGCCGAGGGCAAGGCCAGAATGTGGGTGAATGTGAGTGAGCAGAATGGAAGCAAAAACAAACACTCGGAGGCTTCTTTTCATTATATAATCACAACCTGGGGCTCCCTGAGGAGCTGAGTCGGCCTCGAATGTGAAGAAGTGGGGTGATGGCTTTTAAGAGGACACTCAGAGACAGCCACGCCAATGGGCAGAGTTAAGTTTGGGGAAGGACAAATGACACCAACAGAGAGAGGACCATACTAACACTGCGACAGAAGGGGCTTCCTCTTGGAACACAATAAGCAGCAATGGGAGCCTCGCAGTTGCAAAATACAGGTGTCCGTTATTCCTCCTTTCTCTTCTTTTAACATGGAAACATCAGAGTACTAGTCTACCCAGCCAGATGTATTTTTCTTATCTGTTGGATTGGGTAGTTCATTGACTAGATTTCAAACACAGCATTTTGCACTTATGAAACAGGAGCGGAGGGCATAAAACATAGGGTAGGGCTCAGGGGTCCAAGGAACGTGAGGGGAGGCATCTGCGAGCAGCAGTCCCGGCGGAGACTGCATTCTGCAAGACTTCTCAGTCCTTGCTATCTGAGGGGTGAAACTCTCTACAGTAGTTCCCTTTATCCGCAGTTTTGCTTTCCCGCAGTATCGTTTACCTGTGGTCAACCGTGGTCTGAAAATATTAAAAGGAAAATTTCGGAAATAAACAATTCATAAGTTTTACATCGTG
Source organism: Equus asinus (assembly GCF_041296235.1). Taxonomy (NCBI): domain Eukaryota; kingdom Metazoa; phylum Chordata; class Mammalia; order Perissodactyla; family Equidae; genus Equus; species Equus asinus. Next base: position 51,827,236 of record NC_091801.1, read on the forward strand.
CGCCCTTCTCAGGAGCATGATGAAATCTTGCTCCATCCTGATCTGTCCAGCCAGAACGTGAATCATCCCTTTGTCCAGGTATCCATTCTGTGTACCCACCGTCCTGTTAGTCGCTTAGTAGCCATCTCTGTTATCAGATCGACTGTCTCAGTATTGCAGGGCTTGAGTTCAAGTAACCCTTATTTTACTTAATGGCCCAAAGCACAAGAGTAGTGACGCTGGCAATTGGGATATGTCAAAGAGAAGGTGTTGTTGATGTCTTACTGTGCCTAATTTATAAATTAAACTTTATCATAGGTATGCATGTATAGGAGAAAAGCATATACAGGGTTCAGTACTATCCGTGCTTTTAGGCATCCACTGGGGGGCTTGGAACATATCTCCCGTGGTTAAGGGGGGACGACTGCGCTGATTGCCATTTGTTCTTGACTCCACTACATAACTGGTCTTCTCAACAATGGCAACTCTGGAGAACATACTGCAAGACAGTATATTCCCCAAATTTTATTTTTAAAAGATACTGTTTTATATTTCTATTTTTAAAAAATTCTCTTCAATCACAAGCAATGCCATGGTGAATAAGACACGACTACAGACTGCAAAGGGTCTCCCTGCATGTGACCAGAGTGTATGCTTCTGTACCTAAAATATGTGTCATTTGTTAGACAAGATATATCCTAGACAGGAGCATAGAGGAAGGACTGGTTAATTTTCTTTAGGAAGGCTGCCTAAAGGAGGTGATCTTTTCTGTTTACTGTTTACTTATTCTGTTTCAGTTTACTCATCTGTAAACAGATGCTCATAATGCCGACTTCAAAGGGCTTTGGGAGTTCAAAGAACAAAAGAAATGACCACATCCAATATAGTCAGTGTATAATATGTGCGCAACCAAAGTCATTTCTTGTATCAATCGGAATTGCATTCAGCCATAGGTAATAGAGTTACCAGTAAAAGTAGCTTAAAAATCTAGAGGCTTATATTTTTTTCAAGGTTACTTCTTGGTTACAATGGTAGCTGCAGCTCCTGCCATCATGTCTGCATTCTAGGAAAGAAGAAAGAGACAGAGAGAAGAGCAAAGGGCACCAGTCAGAGGGTGAACTGTCTTTAAAGCTTTCCTGAAAGTCCTGCCCAAGACTTCCAGTCTTAACTGGGAGGTGTTCAACACTTAAGCATTTAAGCATGATGCTAGCTGCAGGATTTCTGTAGATGCTCTTTATCATATTGAAAAAGTTCCCTTTTATTCTTAATTTGCTGAGACCTTTTGTCATGAATGGGTGTTAAATCTTGTCAAATGCGTTGTCTGCTTCTATTGAGATGTTTGTATGCTTTTTGTCTTACACTTTGTTGATATGATGAGTTACATTGATCAATTTTCCATTGTTAAGCCATTGGAAAACTTAGAAAGAAACTCCAACTGGTTATGACGTATTGTCTTCTTTATACATATATATATGGATTCAATTTGATAATATTTTATTAAGGATTCCAGCATTTATATTCATAACAGATATTGGTCTTTAATTTTTTTCTTTGTAATGTGTTTGTCAGGCTGGTATCTCGGTTGTGATGGTCTCATGAAGAACTAGTTGGGGAGTGTTCCCTTCTCCATTTTCTGAATGAACTTGTGCAGAACTGGTATTAGTCCTTCTTACATACTTGATAGAATTCACCAGTGAAACCATCTAGGCCTGGAGTTTTCTTTGTGGGAAAATTTTGGCTATAAATTAAATTCGTTTAATAAATAAAAGGCTACTAGAGTATCTATCTTGGCTGCGTTTTTCGAGAAATTTGTTGATTTTGTTAAGTTGCCAAATTTATCATTATAAAGGTATTTGTAACATTTCTTATCATTCTTTTACTATCTGTAGAATCTGAAATAATGACCCCTCTTTTACTCCTGATATTGGTGATTTTCTCTTTCCCTTGATCAGTCTTGGCAGGGGTTTATCAATTTTGCTGATCCTTTCAACATTACCAATTTTTGCCTTTGTTATATTTCTCTACTCTTTGCTCTCTCGTTCATTGATTTCTGGTCTTTATTATTTCCTCTCTTCTAATCAGCCTGGATTTGATTTGTTCTTTTTCTAGTTTCTCATGGTGGAAACTTTAGATCATTGATTCTTTCTTCTTTTGTAATATGATCCTTATACTTAGAATTTTCCTTCTAAACATGGCCATAGCTGCATCTCACAAATGCTGATTTATAGTTTCATTATCACTCAGCTAACATGTTCATCATACCTTGTCATTGTTATTTGCATCCACAGGCTATTTAGACATGCGCTAACTCCAAATACTTAGGAATTTTCTAGATGTCTTCTTGTTATTGTTCTAATTTAATTCTATTTTGGCCAGAAAACAAACTGTGCAAAATTTTGATCTTTTGATATTTATTGGGACTTGTTTTATTGTCCAGCATACTGCTCATCTTGGTCAACATTCCTGGTGCACTTGAAAAGAATGTGCAATCCGCAGTTGTTGGTGAAGTGTTGGTGTTCTATACACATTAATTAATCAAGTTGGTGGATGTTATTGTTAAAATCGTCTAGATCCGTATTGATTGTCTAGTTATTCTAACAGTTACTTAGAGAGATGTAATAAAATCTGCAACCACATGTAGGTGTGGCTGTTACTCCCTTTAATTCTATCAGTTTTTTTCTCCATGTATTCTGAACTTCTATTATTAATTGCATAACATATATGATGGTTATATCTTCCCAATGAATTAAACTGTTTGTCATTATGCCGTGCCCTTTTATCACTGATAATGTTCCTTGTCTGAAATTTTACTTTGTGTTGATATACTTACGCCACCATCTTATGCATACCGTCACCATCCTTCTACTCCAAACCTACCTGTGCTGGCTTATTTAAAATGTGTCTCTGTCTTTTTCAGGCAACATATAGTTAGCTTTTGCTTTTTAATCTAGTCTGATACTTTTGGCTTTTTAATTGGAATGTTTAATTCATTTACATTTAGTGCTTTATTAATATGGTTGGGTTGAAGTGTACCATTTTGATATTTATTTCCAAGTTATCCTATCAGCTTCTGTTTATCTGTTCTTTTCCTGTCTTTGGGATTATTGTATTTTTTTTAATATTTCATTTTAATTCCTCTACTTGCTTTGAGTTATTCTTTTAATGGTTGCTTCTGCATAGATTACAAATGCTTCCAAGTTAATTACTGTCAACTTAGAGTTACAATGTTACTAGTTCACATAAAATATATAAAGCAAAATTCTATTTACCCTATCTTATTTGCTACTGTTTTATTTATTTTGTTTACATAAGCAGTAAAACACCATAATGCAATGTATTATTTTTGGTTTCAATAGTCAGTTGTCTTTCAAAGAAATTAAGAGAAGAAAAAAGATATTTCTTTACATTTTTCAATAATATTTACTATTCTGGATCTCTCATTCTTTCCTATAGATTCAATTTTCTATGTAGTGTCAATGTTTTCTTTTGCCTGAGGAATTTCCCTTAGCATTTCTTATATAACAGGTTTGCTTTCAACAAATTCTCTAGGCTTGTGTTGTGCTGAAAATATCTGTATTTCATTCTGATTTTTGACGTATATTTTTCCTGGATAAAGAATTCTGTATTGAGTTTTTTCTCCTCTTGCAGAACTTTAAAAGTGTCATTTCATTGTCTCCTGGTCTCCATTATTTTTGTTGAGAAGTCAGCCATAATTCATGTTTCTCTCTCTTTTTGTAACTTTTTTTAACGTGACTGCTGTGAAGGTTTTCTCTTCGCCTTTGGTTTTCAGCAGTTTGACTACATTGTACCAAAGTGTGTTTCTCTGTCTGTTTAGATTACTATTAAGTTGTTGGTGGGCTCTTTTGGTCCATCAGGCTCATTTCACTCTTTGTTAGGGCTGGTCTGTTTCAGTGTTGGGTTTAATCTTAGAGCATGGCCCTCATCCCCAAGGCATGGTCTTTCTGCAGTCATAGCTGGACGTGTGAAGTACTCAGTGAGGTGTCTCCATTCTGGCTAGTCTAGAATTCCAACATCTCCCAGCATCATCTTTTACCTAATATCCTCAAAATATTTGATCTCTGAGTCTAGCCCTTTCATATTCAGTCTCAGCCAAGGAATTGAGGTGAATTCTCATGCTGACTTCTGATGTTACCCCTATACATCGTTCCCTTTTCTCAGGTACTCTGGCCCACAAATTCCAGTTGCTTCAGCAGCCTGGACCTCTTCTCTCTGACTCCTTAGCTCAGCAGGATGACAACTCTGCTTGGTTTGTACCTCCCTATGCTGAATCAGGAAAGTGGCCCCAGACAGAAAGCCAGAGTGGCCATCAGCTCACTTCCTTCGTTTCCTCCCATCAAGGTCACAGTTGCACACCCAGTGTGTTCCATGCCTGAAAACAATTGCTTCATATATATTGTTCAGTTTTATAGTTGTTTTCAGCAGGAAAGTAAGCCCAGTACTTACTTTTATGACTAGAAGCAGAAATCTACTGCCAAAAATGTTATTTGCTTATTTATTTTACTGGTAACACTACTAAGTAGGAAAACAATCACATCAACTCCTTTGTGTTTTGTAAAGATAAGTTTCAAAATATTTTAATCTTTAAATTTAAGAATATATAAAGAATTATATTACCAGATTGATCCTTTCTCTAACTTCTCCTTGTACCCCTAAGGCAACTACTATCCTGTATTTATGTTTATCACTTTCGTGTATGTCTTTGTACTTTGCTATTCATGAACATATCTTCAAACAAGAGAATGGATAAGTGACTGGAATACTTAAACACTGGAACAGAGAGATGCTTTGGAGGGAGTATAGTAGTTGTATTCGAGAGAAAGATTCTAGAGGAAAGAAGATGAATTAGAAGGTTGTTAAAACGGTCCATGTGAATGTTGGTGAGGCAGAGGTTAGGGGCAGAAGAAGAGACAAGGAGACTCAAAGCCCATTTATAAGGAAGGAGCAACATATCAAATATGATTTAGAGCTTGTATTTTAAGTATATTTATTGATATTATTTAAATATTTAGAAGTATAGTTTTCTAAAATACCGTCTTGTTGTATATTTGAGTGTCTACTCTGTGCCAGGCACTGTGTTGAGCTCTGTGGATGTGATGTTGAGCAAAAAAGCCCTATAGCTTCTGCTTATACGAATCTTTTTGCCTTGCCCAACATCCCTTCTGAAGGGGACAGATCTACACAGCCGTTTCTTCAGCCTGATATTCAGCAGGTGTGCACTGGTAGGGCCATGCCGGGTGTGGGCAGTCAGTGCCCATTCTAATTGGTCAGCCCCCTGTTTTAGTCAGTTGATTCCCCATTCTGATTGGTTGATGTCTGTGTTGTATCAGCTGTTAAAATATTTGACTGTTACCGAAAATGACCAATAATGTGGCACCCAAAAGATAAGCTGGACCTATTATACTCTCTCTCTCAAAAGGAAAACATTGAAAGAATTAGCCCTGCAACCCAAAATTATGGAGCATCAGAAACATGATTAGACAGAGGAAGTTAATTGATAGCCAGACCAAAAAAAAGGAGACATCTAAGAGTGTAATCACATCACAATCAGGGCGTACTTTGATCAATCATGAATTCAGAACCATCCTTCAGCCACGGACTTTGTGAGGCCCCACCCTATTTGAATTGCCTCTTCTTAGCTATCTAAGAGATTTTCCTGTTCAGGTCACGTGATTCCTAGGTTAAACCCCTCCCCTTATTTAAGCTGTCTTGAGTGAGTGTCTATTTCACCACAGAGACAAGCTAAAACTGTAGCATAATATTTGCTAAGCCATGACACCAATATTTTCATTAAAAGAAAAAATAAAAACTGTGTCAGTGCAGGAATAGCTCATCTATATTAAGAACAGATGAGCAACCTGAAACCCAGAGACCTTCTGACCATACTGGATAATGGAATTTACTCAGTTCTCTTGGCCATAAGTCTTAACAGATGACGTAGAGCAGTGATTCTCAAACTTGAGTGCACATCAGAATCACCAAGAAGACCTTAAAATACAAATTTCTGGGCCCCATTGCCAGAATCTCTGATTTGGTAGGTCTGAGAAAGGGCTCAAGAACTTGCATTTCCAGTAAGTGTCAAGCGCTACTGGTGCTGCTGGTCTGGGGACTACACTTTCCGAACCACTGAGATGGAGAGTTCTCAGAGCAGGTTCATGTCGATGTGAGTCTGTATTTCTGCTTCCCACCTTTAGAGCATCATCAGCTCGGTGGGCACTCATTACTTTACAGCATTATGTCATCCATATTCCCAGGATTAGATGGGTATGATGGGAAGCCAATATCCAAGAGCAAGGAGAAGGTTATAAAGGAGACATTTCATTAACAATGATTTTTTTCCCCTGGAAGAAATGACAGCTGGGAGATTAGAGAGTTTCCAGTTATTTCTCCAGTACTTACTGTGCTATGAATAAACAGCCGTAAGTATATAATTGGGGTCTGGCAGTATTTCTTTAATATACCATACTGGGAGAAGCTAATGATGGTGATCTACAAATGTTTCTAATATTTAGGTGGTTATTATCACCAGCAATACATCTCTACTTCACATAAAATGAAATTTCATAACCCAATGATGGATCATTTTTTTCAGTTGCAAACTAAGAAGCAGCAATAATAACACTAATTATTGCCTAGGGTTGATATAGCTCTCTGTCTGTCAAAATGTGAAATTCCCACATGAATTCTCTTCACTTAGTCACACAACTTTTCTGTGAATTGAGGCCATGTCCTCGTCCTCCTTCACTCAACTAATGTTTATGGAAAAACAACAAAAGTTAGGAATGGTGCTCTGAGGGGAAGCCAAAGGTGTTCAGGATACAGCAAGTTCATGGAGAAAAGCTTACTGTAGGGGAGATGAGACTTCTGCAGAAATTACTGTGACAACAAGAAGTAGAGTAGATCAAATACCTGAGGGGTCAGAGGAGAGTGGAGTCACTTTTGGTTGGAGTGGCCAGAGAAGGCTCTATGAAGAAAGTGGTATCTCAGCAGGAGTTTGAAAGTGGACTTGGGTTTTGACGGGCATGTGTGGAAAGAAAAGCACGGACAGGAAATTAATTCTAAGAGCACCAGAGGCAAACTAGCTCAGGGAACATCCCGTTTATAGTGAGTTAAGTGGCTCAGTGCTCATGTAAGAGCTATGCAAAGGAGTATTAGCAGGGGGGAGGGGAGTTTAGGGGTGAGAGAAAAGAGGGTCTTAAATGCCAGATCAAGGATTGAGAGTTTATTCAGTAGACAATGGGGATACATTGAAGTTTTTGAGCGAAGGAACAATATGATCTAGATATTTCCCTTTACCACATTCATGAATGGCCAATGACAAAGGAAGAATAATTGATCATAAAGTGAAGAAAATGGAAGCGATGAGGTGACTCAAGAGGTGACCTAGTCTAGGAATGAAGGGACCACAGCCAGACCCAGGAGGCACCCATGGGAACAACAAAGCAGGGCTGCAAATAAAGCAGAGACAAAATGTGGTACCTGACTGTATAAAGTTTAGGTTTTTAGAAGAGTGTTGGTGCCATTAACCAAAATGGAAAAGTCAGGGGGAGAGGTGTGTTTCAGGGTTGGGGAGAAAAATGATGAATATACATATAAATATGTTGGGCTTACACTTTTGTAAGCAAAGTCAGATAGAAATCTTGAAGGCAGTAGGAGAAGTAGAGCTTGACCTTGAGAAAAAAGTCAGATTGAGCAGTTGTATCAGTCAGGATAGGCCAGGTTATGCTGCAGTAACAAGCCACACTAAAGTCCCAGGGGCTTGAAACAACGATACTTATTTGTAACTCACACTCAGTCCCTCAAGCGGACTCTGTTCATCCTGATTACTCAGGGACTCAGTTTAATGGAAGCTCCATTTTGACATATTCTCAGTGATCACAGAGACCAGGAAAGGGGAGCATGGCACCAGCTCATAAAACTGCTAGAAGTGACACATGGCATTTTTTCTCACATTTCATTGGCAAAAGTATGTCACATGGTCATTCTTGAGATCAGGTGAACACGGAAAAATAATCCTACATGTTCCTAGGGCAAAAGAACTGCCATTTGTGAACTGCTGTTCTGATTCCTGTGTGTGTCATCCAGGTGAGAGACAATGAAGACCAAGCAGTACACATAGTCTTTGATGCAAACAGGAGAGAGAGTGAAAAGCAAGGCTCTAAGAACAGAACCTTAAGGAAGAACACAGACTTAAGGAGGCAAAATAAAACACAGAGCAAAGCAAAGGGCTCAGTCCACTAGGATCACATCCGTGAGAAGCATCTCAGGAAGTTCCTCACTGCCAAATCTGGAGACAAGTTAAAGCAGCTGAGGCCGAGGAAAGGCCACTGGGTCTGACCTTGAAGGAGACATGGTTGACTTTCAAGAGAGCTGCTTCAGGAAGGCAATGGGGCCAGACACAAGCCAGACTGAGGAAGGAGTGATTAAAAGTGAAGACAGAACACTGGACTGTGGAAAAAAAGGAAGGGAAATAAGATGGTTGCTTGAGGTAGCAGCAAAATGAAAGCTGCTTTGCTAAACGAAAACTGACAGCTTTTCATTTATTCATTCAGCAAATATTTATTGAGCATTTACTCTTGCCAAACCCTGTTTTAGGAGCTGAGGAGAGAGCGAGCGAGATAAGTTTTCTGTTCCCATGGAGCTTATCTTCTAGAGGAGGCAGACAGACAACAAACAAGTGAGCAGAGAAATGAATGAGTGAAAAGATAATTTCCATTTATATTTAGCTCTGATGAAACTAAATATATGCCATTTAGTTCTTCCTTTCCTTCTGAAAGGACGTGACACGGTAGGCGGGGAGCGCTGGCTGAAGGGTAAATCTTGGACTGGACAGGAAAGGCCTGTCGGGAGGGGGTGGCAGACACGTGGACTCCCAAAGGGCGAGAAACATCCGCCAAGCAAAGATGTGGAGCTCGAGTGCTCCAGGGTGGGCGGAATCTCTAAAGGCAAGATCAAGTTCTCATCAAAAATAGGGATTAGAAGGAAAATTCAAAATAGCTGGGTACGTGTGCGTGTTTGTGTGTGAATCTCCACAGTAAACGAAGGCTCTAGGAGGACTTGCCTCTGCATGCCCAGGATTCGCCAGCTTGGAGCCACGTCGCCCTCCTTCAGTAACCCTTCCGCGGAGCTGGCCTCACACGTTTGCGGAGGACGGCGGCAGGGTGGATCCCTGTGCAAGCAGATTCTTTTTCTCAGTGTTTTATATTGCGCAGGCTGTTTCTTTTTAAAGTCTTTGAACAGCCATTACTGGCTTGCCTTTTAGACTTGCATTCTCCCTCGTTTCAGATTTGCAGAATTTAGTCAAAGGTTCGTCTAAGGTCGACCTTTCTGACATGTTACCGCCGGCGTGGGGCGGGTTTTCCAGGGCCTGCTCTCCTACCCTCGTGGGTTTTCAAGAGAAGCGTAAACCGTTCTCTGCAGAGCCCTAGGACCAGCCCCGCCGCCTGAGGAGAGAACAGTCGTTATGGCCATCATGTTCTGAATTCAGCTGCCACCGGGAAAAAGGACATCTATGTATATTTTAAATTTAGGGTATGTCAGTGTGGTACGATAATCTGCTGAAAGATCAGTTTGCGTTAACTTATTTCTATTTATTCATGGTATTTGTTATTTTTCCTGGTGCCCTCGTCTGCTGTAACCGAAGCTCTACGAGGGTGGGGACAGCGGTTTTGCACGCCGGTGTATCCTCAGTTTCCAGACGGTGCCCTGCACGAGGCAGTGCTCACTATAAACTGAGTGAATTCGTGTTTCTTCTCCTTGTTGTGGGACCCTGGCAGGAAGGCAGGCTTTATCTTAGTGCTGGGAGGCAGCCAGGCTCCTGTTTGAGCTACACCGGCTGGTCTCTGGACTTTTACAGACCTTGTTCTGTGGCCCTCAAAAGCCCCAGCCCTGACGTGCAGAGAAATGCCTGCGCTCAGAGAAGCGGCTGGGGGCCAAGGAGGACAGAGGTGTGGGCACAGCGTGGTGAGCACAGGGGTCACACTTTCCCTGAGTCTTTGGGCACCAGAGATAGAAGGGTATCTCTTGCAGGATGCCAACGAGGAGAAGAGCCCTTACCCCATTCTCAGAGGGGAAAGTTAGAATTATTCTATGTATTATTCTGATTTACATGAATTCAAAAATTGCAAAAAATATCCTAAAGGCCCAAACAGGATGACAAGGTAGAGAATGTGGCCACAGCCGACACACACTTTTTCCGCGCATGCCATGCGTAGGGCGAGCCATAAGTGCTCTACAGTCGTTTTGTCCCAGGTTTCCAAACCACGCTGGAGGCAGAGATGAGTCGAATCCTCATTTTACAGACCAGATGGTTTAATCTGGAGCTGCCGGTGGCTAGTGTGGCCTGGACAGGCGCGAGCAGGATCTTGGAGCTTTGGAGACGAATCCCCAGCGGCAGCCAGGATCGCCAGCAATAACGAGTGGGGACAGCAGAGGGCGTGGCTTAGAGAGACGAAGGAGGGGGCAGGCGAACTGTGGGCCCCGCGCCCACCACACACACCCGCCGCTCCGCTTGGTATTTCACACGGAGGCTTTGTTTGAATATACTAGCAGTTTAGGGGAATCTTGGGCCAGGAGGTTTCGAAGGCAGATTCTGCTTTCAGCACCTGTGTGGAGGGAGGGAAATGGGCCCCGAGCAGAGCTCAGCAAGGGCACGAAGGAGCGCGTCGGAGAACCCCGGCCCCGCTCAGCCTTTGCCTAGTACAAGCCCCTCACTCGGCTCCAATTTCCAAAGAGAAAGGAAGGAAAACAGAGGAGGGTAAATGATTGTCAAAAGCCGCGGGGCTAAATCTAACTTAAAGCAAAAAAAATTACGAATGGTCATTTTGGAAATGAGACCCTCTCAGCGCCTGCAGGGCTGGGTGGGGTCTGGAACACACTTTGAGGGAGAGGAGAGCTCGTCTTTCCCGGGCCCTGCATCGAGAGTCCTCCCGCCCCTGGGAGGCAGGGAGGGCTTCTGGTTTTCCATCTTCTGCTCCAACAGGCTGGGCCCACGGTTCTTCTCAGCACAGAAGGGCGCAGAGGAGCCTGGCCCGCACGGACCTCCATTTCCCGGCCAGTGCCACAGCCACGCTCTCTTGGTCCCAGTGTCCCGACGTCCCGGGAAATGCGCTAGGCAATTCAAGGGGCTCTGACTTAGGCTACCGGCTGGGGTCCATTCTTTGGTCTCCTTTTCTTTGTCCCCCTCAGTGCTGACTTGAAGGGTCAGCATTTTCAGGGCCAGCTGTGTCACTCCTGTGCTTGGGTGGAAAACCTGCTGCCGTTTGATGACTGACACTAGAACTGGCTCTGAGAGAAGAGGTCAGGCTCGGCCTTGTGCGGCGACGGCCGAGGGTGTTTTGTATCTTCTGCGCTGTGAGCACGGTGTGTACTCACAGAGCTAATGCCCTGTGACAGATGGATTCTGGGCGCCGCGCCTCACGCTCGGCTGGTCCCTCCTGCAGAGAGGACAGTCAGCAGGGAAGTTGCTTCCAGAGAATTTATTTCCACGGGTTTGAAGAGCCACGGGGCCCTGGGAGCTGTTGAAGACCGATGATGGAGGCAGGTCAGCATCGTGTTTGCAGCTCTTCGGTTTCCTCCCAGACAACCTGAACTAATGTGTGAGAATGGAGAAAATGGGTTCCAAGGGAGTCAGTACTCAGGGGCAGGTGAACCTGGCAGGCCCTCCCTCCTCCCTTCCATCTCTCCAAATCCTCAGGGCCAGCACAATGCCCCCTCTAGGAAACATCCCTGACCTTTACTAATTATGAAGATTTCTCTCTTCTCTCAATTCCAGTGCTACCTATTATTCCGATTCCATTCAACTAACATTTACGAATCCCCTACCTTGTTCCAGGCAAACGAAAATGACAATGGCACCATTCTACTCTCTCAGGGACTTGGAGGGGAGACAGGCACTCATGGTGCATTAATATATACTGCCTTAGAGTATTTATTCACCTCATCTGCATGTGTATCTATTTATATGTTAATTACATATGTACAGTCATCCCTTGGTATCCATGGGGGTTGGTTCCAGGAATCCCTGTGGCTACCAAAATCCGCAGATGCTCAAGTTCCTCATATAAAATGGCGTGATACAATGATCACACTCAGCCCTCCCACAGTCGCGGACCCCGCAGATGGAAGGCCGACTGTATATGTGTATGTAAGTGAATTGGTTTTCACATAAGACAATAAGAATTTTGAGCATAGGCCTATATCTTGTGTGACAGTTCCTGGGCTCCAGAGTATAAGGCAGAGGTATAATAATTCCTTTTGAGATTGAAAGGAAATGAATTCGTGGTGGTAGGGAGCTGCGGTCAGAGCATCTTCTGGAAGAAAAACAGCAAGTCACTCATGTTTGCTACAACTAAGGGTTGGCAGTTGGTTTCACTTGCACTTTTTCCGCTTGACAATAACCCACCATTTATGCAGCTAGAACAAACAGAACCCTACTGCTGATCCCAGGAGCACGCTGCAGGCTGATAATTTCCAGGCATATCTTTTCAAGGCAGACAAATAGGCCAGGAAGAAGCAACGAGGGATGTTCACAAAGGGGGAAAAATTAAGTTGGGTCCCTATCTAATACCATACACAAAAGTAAGTTCCAGATGAATTCAAGATCGAGATGTGAAAAGGAAACCTAATCAGAATATCTCTTTGTAATCTTGAGATAAGGAAGGCCTTCCTAAAGAAGACAAAACAAATCCCAAAAAACCAGAAGGCAGGGCCCAGCGGTTAAGTTCACACGTTCTGCTTCTCGGTGTCCTGGGGTTCGCCGGTTCGGATCCTGGGTGTGGACATGGCACCGCTTGGCAAAAGCCATGCTGTGGTAGGCGTCCCACATATAAAGTAGAGGAAGATGGGCATGGATGTTAGCCCAGGGCCAGTCTTCCTCAGCAAAAAGAGGAGGATTGGCAGTAGTTAGCTCAGGGCTAATCTTCCTCAAAAAAAAAGAAAAGAAAAGAAAAGAAAAGAAAAGAAAAGAAAAGAAAACCAGAAGGCAGAAAGAAAACAATTGACAGAGTTGAGTATACAAAATTTAAAACTTCTCTAGTGAAGACAGAAAAAGGTTTTTTTTGAAGCTACCAAGTAGTCCATACTAGATAGAGATCAGTAAGAAAGGTGAAGTTTTTAAAAAGGTAATCTAAATGATAAAAGGATTTTTAAAATGACCTAAACAGAAAATTTACAGAATACAAATAACCAGTAAGGGATACTTTTAATTATGTGTCCTAAGGTAAGCCTGTGTTTTTATTGCCACTAGTCCGTTTCTGTCTCCATTACAGCAAAATTCCTTTTGTTATGTGATTTCATAAAATAAGGCACCGTTCTCTGATTAAAATCTTTTGCAAAGAAGCAAAGAATTTTATCCTTTTGAGATATTGTACCTTTTTGCAGTCATCTAGACTCGGGTTTCCTCATCATGACCTGAAAATGAGAGGAAGGTTCACCCGCCCTCAGCTTTGAGGAGCCATCCCTGGAAGATGAAAGTCGCAGGTCACCGTCGCCACAGCACAGCTTCCTATTCACTGCCAATGGCGAAGCCTCTTTGACTGTCACAGGGATCCAGCATTCTCAACAGGGATGAGCTAAATGTGTGCTCCTTGGTGGCTTGGAGTAAACAAAGGTTATTTCAGCACCAGTGATGTTTCAGACTTTCCGCATTCAAAAGCAAGCTGACTTCAAATCCTGCATATTTTCTCCACATAAAGATACGACGTCATCGTACCCCCAGACATTAGAGGCCTAAACACGCTCACTTATCCTGTTGGCAGCTTTCTCCTCCTCTGACCCCATTTCAGGGGAAGGTAGCCACTTCCATGGCCATACATGGCCTTGTTCAGCCGGGCACACAGGGCCAAGGAAGAAGGAGGAGAAATACATTTATGTATCTATGAAAAGGGCTGTTAGAAGAACTGGGAGGAGAAACCCTGAGAAACAGAGAGTGACTTTGAGAGGAACAGAAATAACGGTAACTCAGATAATTAGCTGTAAAGGTCAAAGGGCACCCTTTGCTAAATGTGACTGGAAAGAAAGCTGAGAATCAGATTAAGAAGTGTCTGGGAACGTTTGTCAGTCCTGTGCCTGAGGCTGCTGACGTCACCTTCTAGTTCACTTCCTGCCAGGGCTCAGTAGCCAGCAGAGTCATAGCACAGGGCAGCTGCCCTGCCTGCCTCCCAGCCCTTCTCTTCCCTCCCTGGTGTGGCGCTGTGGCATCCAAACTTTATTGCTGGTGTATTTGGAATTTCTTAATGAAAGTTTTCTATTCTTATTTACCTTAACAGGTATTGGATGCTAAAACAGGTATCCCACTCCTGTTCCTACCTCATTAGTGCAAACATGGGACAAATCATTGTCCCTCTTATGTTGCTTGTTGCTTGCCATTATATGAATGAACCCATCCTTCTTTCCTTCTTAATCCATACTCTCTTCAGCTTAAAGTTAATAATAACTGCTCAATTATATATATTCATAAACACATATGTATATAATATATGTTTAAATATGTACATATATGCGAGTATATATTTTAGAGGATGTTTTGTAATAAATATAAAATATATACGTATGGCTTAGAGAGCATTGTGGTGGTAGTCAGGTGCAACACAGCTGCAGGAATCCAGGAAGGTAAGTCAGCACAGGACAGAAGCCACTAAACCCTGGGGGCATTGTGTGTACCCCACTGGCCTAGAACATCAGGGCCCAGAGGATGGATTCAAAGCAGGAAGGCAGCTCAAAGCCCATCACAAGGATTTCCACATTTTAAAAACAGTTATACCCACAGAGAAAGAGGAAATTAGAAAACAAAAACCAACACTGTGCTCAGAGACAGACAATAGGGACAACTGTCTGTCTTGGACTTGGTGAAGTAAGCCCCTCTCCAAACCCAAGTGTTGCCTGTCTTGTTTGGCATAAGCAAACAATAGCCACACCCTCAACCCAAGCCTCAAACAATTTCCATTTTTAGAGTTGCAGCAAATATGCATTCACAAAGAAAAAAAAATTCACAAAACAGAAAATGAAACAATATTTCATGAATAAGAGTCAGAATAAAAAGTAAACAACAGAATTATAAAGACTTCAGATATTAGGATTATCAAACATAGAATACAACATGTTTAAAGAAACGAAGTGAAAATTAAAAACACAAGTAAGGAGCAGCAGACTATCAAAGTGACAATATCCAAATTAAATTTGAAAAATAGTCAAATACAACTTATATAAAGAAAAATTATAAATGAAACATAAAATATTAATCAATGGGTTAAATAGCAGTTTGGACACAGCTGAAGAGAGAATTGGTGAACTGGAAGTAGGTCTAAATAAATTACACAGAAGGACAGGGATCAAAAGAGATGGAAAATTTTAAAGAGTAGTTAAGAAACATTTAAGATAGTGTAAAAATCAAATATACATCTAATCAGAGTTATAGAAGAAGAGAACAGAGAGAATTGGTGAGAAGTAGAATTTTTAAAAAGAATGAAAATGTACCCAACTAATCTAAAATGTTAATAATAGGGGAAATTGGGTTTGGGGTATATGTACTAACTTCTATCTTTGCACTGTCTTTGTGCTTCTGTAAATCTAAAATTGTTCTAATATAAAAAATTTTATTAGCACACCCCTCTGCCCGAACAAAGAGAGAGAAATTTTTCAAATACTATGAAAAACAAAAATCCTCAGATTCAGAGAGTCCTATGACTTCCAAGCAGAATAAATAAAAGAAGGTAGACAAAACAAAGTACTTAGACACATCATAGGAAAACTGCAGAAATCAGAGGCAAAGACATCTCTAAGACACAGCCAGTGAGCAAGGAAAGATAACTACGAACAAGGGATAATTAGACTGACAGCTGACTTAGCAGAAACAACCAACGGAAGTCAGAAAACAATAAGAAAATATCTTCAAAATGCTGAGATAAAATAACCGTCAACCTAGATTGATATACTTAGGAGAACTACCTCTCAAGATCAAGGGCAAAATAAAGACATTTTCAGATAAACACTGAGGAAGTCGGCTTCCAAACTCTCACTAATGGAACTTCTAAAGGCTTTACTATAAAGAGAGATGGGGAAAAAAGATTCAAGGAGATAGGTCTGAGACACAAGAAAGAAGGGTAAGTAAAGTGTTTAAAAATTCGAAATTTGGAAAAATCTAATACTGATGTTATAAAAAATAATATGTAAATTGTGAGGTCAAAAAAAAGAGCTAATGTTCCCTTTGAAAACTGTTGGGGAATCCTTCTTTGCCTCCTCCTAACTTCTGATGCTTTCCTGGCGACCTTTCGCATTCCTTGGCTAGCAGATCCACCCTCCAATCCTCCACGTTCACATCATGTCCCTTCTCTGTGTGTTTCTGTGTCCAAATTTCTCCTTTTTATAAGGACACCAGTGAAATTGGACTAGGACTCAGCCTAATAACTTCATTTTAACTTGATTACCTGTGTAAAGACTCTATTTCCAGATAAGGTCACGTTCCGAGGTACAGGAGGTTAGGATTTCAACATATCTTTTTGGGTGGGAGGGGAGGCATAATTCAACCATAACACAATCTCAGTTCTAATTGGTAGTTTTTAACTCCAGACTTCACCCTTGGTTCTAACAGGTACTGCATTTTTCCCTTTTCAGCTCCCATCCTTTCAAACCTCCAAAGCCAATGGTGCCCATGGTTCTGTGCTCCTACACTGCTTATTTTGGGCTGAACTGTGTCCTCTCAAAATTCATATGTTAAAACCTTAACCCTTAGTACTTCAGAACTTGACTGTATTTGGAGATAGAGCCTTTAAAGAGCTGATCAGTTAAAATAAGGCTGTTAGGGTGGGCTGTAGTAGGATATAACTGGTGTCCTTATAAAATGAGGACATTTTGACACACAGAGAGACACCAGGGATGCACATGCACAGAGGAAAGAGCTTGCGAGGACACAGCAAGAAGGTAGTCATCTGCAAGCCAAGGAGAGAGGCCTTGGGAGAAACCTAACCTGCTGATACCTTGATCATGGCTTCTTGCCTACAGAACTGTGAGAAATAAATTTCTGTTGTTTAAGCCATCAAATCTGTGGCGTTTTGTTATGCAGGCTGAGCATACAAACCCCCTGCTCGAAGCCCGTCCGGCGGCGTTTGGGCTCCTGGGCACCGTCCCAGACCTCACTCCTTCCTCCCCTATATGGGCTCTTCCTTGACAATGTCTCTGAAGGTCAGTGTGTGCAGTCTGTGAGGCCATCTCTCAGCTTAGGTAGGCGGGCATGGACGCCCACGGAGAGTTTGTTACACTCCTGACAGCTTCTAGTGTGGCCTTTGGTGCCACAGCACCTGCAGCTGTGATGAGCAGCAATGGGAGCAGAGGGAGGTATGGATTCCACAACTGGTTTGAGACTATTTCCACTGAGGATGGGAAAGAGGGTCACATGAACTTCAGGCAGCTTGCCTGAACAGCTCAGTTGAGACTTGAAATTCTCATTTTGCCTGTAGATCCAGCAATGGGGAAAGGAGGAGGCCATCCTTCCTAGCCGTCTTCTGCCTCCACGTTATCACTCAGGCTTTGTCCTTTTCGTCTTTGGATTTCTCCTAGAAACAGCTTCCACCCGTGACTGGATACCCAGATGTTCCCCTGTCCCATGGGGCTTTCCTTCTTCTTCTCCACTTGTTTCCTGGCCTTTCCCACATAACGGGAGTTAACGCTGCGAAGAGCCTTGAGTGTTGAACAACTCACTGTTGTGGGCTCTTTGGCTGCAGCTGTGGTCGAGATTGACTCAGGAGTTTCTATTCTTGTGCTCTGGAGACCGAAGAAAAGAACAAACAAGAAAATATCAGAGAGTAATGTGCTGAGAATTAAAACGGGGAGATGAGATTGCAATTGATCAGCAGATGGCTTTCCATTGGGTGGCCTTCGGTGCGGCTCTTGGGGGCAGGGAGCAACTGACACTTTATGATCTACAACACTATTAATCAGGCTGTGAAAGCACCAGATGCACCACAGAGTTCTGTCACTTGGCTCTAAATTACAAAAAAGTAAATAAGTTTGCTTATCTACACCAGACAGAGGGTGTAACCAGATTTTATTAGAAAATAAATAAAAAGTGCTCCCAGGTTCCATTTCCTTTGTCTACTTAGATAGGATTTTTAGCCATCACAAAGCTTTCTTATCAGGCCTTTGATAAGGAAATGGGATGTTACAAAAGGCTGTTACCTAA
This sequence comes from Equus asinus, assembly GCF_041296235.1. NCBI lineage: Eukaryota > Metazoa > Chordata > Mammalia > Perissodactyla > Equidae > Equus > Equus asinus. The sequence goes on from NC_091801.1 coordinate 51,845,408, forward strand.
GAAAACAAAACCACGAGATACATATTTAACCCACCCTCGTAACTTCATCAAGTCTCAGACATGCAGGCACATTTGAAAGTGACCTGGGATCCCAAAACCAGGCACTGTCCTTTAGGCTCCAGCACTAAGTCCAGGGAAGGCCTTTCAGGTGGGCACACCTTTCCCAAGGGGCTGAGGGCCAGGGGGATGCAGCACCCCAGGTCTTAGAGGCGAGCCCCGTGGGGTTCTGTGGCAACACTTTGTGGGGGGGTGGCCGCAGGAAAACGTGCTGGGGGGCGATGAGGCGAGCATAGGTGGTGCCAGGAGCAGATGGAGCCTCGAGACCTTCCCCCGCCCCGACCTGAAAATGGCAGGAGAGAAGGTTTGGCTCTTATCGTTGATGTTCATTCCAGGGTCAACACACAGACCTTCAGCTCGGTAAGTGAGCTCTTGGTCAATTGCTGCTTTTGAGGGGCCTGCCAGGATTTGAAATGAAGCAGCAGTTCTCAGAACATCCAGCTATAAATCTAAATCTTTTTTTTTTAACCCAAGCAAAATAGTGAGATAACTGACATTTTACATGCTTAAATTTAGAACAGATTGCAGAAATTGAATACCCGCGTCATAAGCTACTTCCTTTAAGCACAGCACACACACCCAAGCTGAGCTTCACGTGATCTGTGTCTCCAGAGTGCTTCCTCTTTTGCCAAAATTGTAAAATCTTAAGTTGGCTAATGAATAGCAGCCTGAGGATGAGGCTGCCTGACCTCAAGTCCTGGCCCTTGCTTGGCTGAGCAAAGGTGCACTCTGGGGCTCAGTGAACCCCTCTCTAAGATTCCAGGTAGTGTGCACACACAGTGTGGTATGCAATGGTCAGCTCTGTGCCCAAGGAGCATAATCACAGATAACCGCAGAAAGTGGTCAGCAAACACCTCAGTGTTTGGGATGATGTGAGTGGAGTGATCGATGAGATTACCTTAGAATCTATGCCTAATAATGGTTAATAATATTAGATGTCACTCACTGAGTAGTTCCCATGTGCTGGGCAATCTTGGAAGCATGCTTTGTTTGTCTTATTTCTCCTATTTCTCAGTACATCTTGTGAGGTATCACCATTTTACCAACGAGGAAGCTGAAGCACAGAGAGCTTAAGTAACCTGTCTAAGCTCACACAGCTCTAAATGGAGAGCCAGGATACAAACCCAGGCATCTGAGTGCACGCTCTGGCCTTGCAGCCTTTGGGTATCAGTCCTGAGATCTTCCCACCATTCCTGACGTGGAGGGAAGAGAATGGGATGGAGCTAGCGATTCTGACACAAAGATGGCTCCTCATGAGGGCAGTTGTCTCTGGGTCTGTCCCACGGCTGGGGAAAGAGGGATTTGTCTAGAGGCAGGAGGGATAGATATAATAGAAATTGGTTGATTCCATTTAGAAAAAAAAAAAAATCATTGCCCCATGCCAAGAGCAAGGTGCAGTGGTGCAGTGTTGTAAAAAGTTCCCTTTCAAGAAAATTGCTGTAGATCTTAGAAAAATGAACCTTATAGAAGGACAAAAGAAAGGCAAATGGAGCCCAGTGATTTGAGTGGGAATATTCAAGTTTAAAGCATCTTTTCTTCTTTAAGTACAAGCTTTTACTCACCTTGGTGGAAAGTCCTGTTCTTTAGGTTCATCTCAACTCTCGCTCTGGAGGCTGGCTGGGCTTGGCAGGCAGGACCATCTGTGCTGGAAGGAGCTTTCTTCCAAAGACCTGATTTTGATTTTCTAGGAGCTGTACGTGACGTTACCCACTTTAAAGAGGAACTTCTTCACTTTGCTTGTCTTTTCCCTTCCTGCCGAAACAGGTGTCTGCCTGCTCTCGTACAAGTAGGACAGCGGGAGCTGGGTTATTGGATAACTGTTTCCTTTCCTGGGACACAACTGTCGAGGCCGGGAAGCACAGAGATCCAGCCAGCCCTTTGTGCTGGCTTTGCCTGAGGACAAACGTCCAGACCAAAGTGAAACGTTTAGTCAAAGTTGGTGGGTCTGGTCTTTCCAACCCTTTCTCTGTTTTCTCTACTCCAAAGTTGTTGGAATGAATTCACTTAGTTTCTTATGGGTTTTCCTGTGGATATTTGTTTGTACCGACTGCATTAATACACATGTAATCCGTAGTTTCAACCCTTTTTTCGCCTAATGTAAGTCCAATCGATAAATATGTACGAGGTGGGTGCCGTGGAGATGAGGAACAGGGAGAGGTTTGGCATCACAGAGAATTAAGAGAGTCCCTGAACTCCGCAGACTTGCATTCAAATTATGTCTGTTTAGACACCTAATGTTTAAATAGATCAATAAACAAAAAATTTACAAGGCGGTCAACCCTGTTGTTGGAACTGGACTATTAAATAAGAGTGAACTAGAGAATGTTATTATTACTAATAATAGTAGTAGTGGCACCACTTACTGAGCATCTACTATCTGCCTGGCAGCGACGTCGTGTGGGAGGTACTATCGACTATCCCTACTTGGATGAGGGAACAGCAGGCTCTGTGAAGCACCGAGGACACAGAGTGGGTGGTGGCAGAGCCACAGGTCTGAGTCTAACCCTGTGCTCATGATTCCCCCTAACGAGGAAGTCAAGACAGAGACTGCAAAAACTTGCTAAGGAATAAAGCAAAATGGCATAAGAAAAAGAGCTGAATCTGAGGACCTGGGTTTGAGCCCTTTCTGCAACTTCCTACTTATGACTTTAGGAACATTGCATAATAACACTCTGTGCCTCGGTTTCCTCGTTTCTTCCAATTTTCATACTACTAACCAACTCTCGTGAGTGTTGGATGGGAAAATCTATGTGGAGGTTCTTGGTTAACTCCTCCTGGTTTGTATGTGTACCATGCAAATGAAGGATGCCTATTTTAACTGCTGGTGCACCACAGCCTACGGTAACTACTGGTGAACTGACATATAATTCTGCGAGGAGGGTGCATAAAATAGCATCAGCTTTAACCTTTGTTTCCTGCAAACAAGATCTGCATCTCAGTCCCTGGACTGGTGGCTCCTTGGTCCTCTGATGCCCTGTTCTGGCAGGATGCAGAGCAATCCTATGAACTCGCAACAGAAATCGTTTAACAGAGCCCCAGGAGTGAAGCTGTTATTTCTGGCTCTATGGAGCAAAGCTCTGTCTTCTCCATCATTTTCTCCCTTAAATCGCTGGGGACAACAATGACATTTACCTGACCCATAGAATAGAGTTCCTCTGTGTATAGAAAGAGATTCACACAGAAATCGTAAGCCATCTTGCTTGCCTCCCTTCACTGATAAAGGCCCCAGACCACTGCAGGAAGAGTCATAGAGTGAATTGCTGGTGCTTCAGAGCTGGTGTGGCCACCAGTCACCCCTGACATCCTCGGCCTTGCTTCCCATGCCAACAAGGGCCCCTGAGGGCAGGGTGGCATGACTGCCTGTGTCCATTCCTCTCTGCTTAACTGGCCCACGACTGCAGCTGAGCCCCCAGGGCTGTGGTGTTGTCGAGTTTCATAAAGCAGGCATCCTGTCAAAGAATTCCAAAGAAATCTCTAAGCTGTCTTTCAGAAGAGATATTAAGCACCTCTGCTCCCCAAGCCACACTCATCACAGCCTGGCAGCCCTGATTAATGCTCCAGGAGTAAGAGCTGCTGCTGTGCGCTGAGTACTTCCTCTGCGCCTGGCTCTGCCCTTGGTGTTTTCCAGTGCCCTCTCCTCCTCCCAGGTAGCCAGCAGGAAAGGCTGTATCCTCATTGTACAGGTAAATGAATTCAGGCTCAAAGCCGTCAAGGGCAGCCCAACTGGACAGAGCTGGGATTCGAACCCAGGCCTACTCTTTCTGCTGAACTTTGTTGCAGCTCAGCGAGGCTGAGACTGGGATTGATCAGTGCCTGAAAGTGGCAGAGGACTGGGGGAGCCTAGTCCACGTCTCTAATCGTCAAACCCTTGCTGTACGTCTGACCCTGTGTTTCACCAGCGGTATTGCACTAAATTTCATAACAACCCAATGGTATCAGTACCACGGTTAGCCCCCTTTTAGGAAGCGAGGGCTTTTGGAACTCAAGTAACTTACCCACAGGCCACAGCTGGAAAGGCTGAACCAGGATTCAAACCCAGGCCTGTCTGGCTGTGAGGCCCTTGCTCTGAACCGGTGTTCCACTGCCCTGTCAAGTGGTTCCCCGACTTTCACTTGAGGAACTCATCAAGCCCCACATGGCAAGCAGGCGAGCTTAAAGACAGGCAGGAAAAGGGCAAGGAGTATGGGGAAGGCCAGTTTGGATCTGAGTTCTGCCATCTGTCCTTGTTGGTTTGATTAGGACCCAGCTGTGAAAGCATGTGCCAGGCGTTGGGTTTGTCCTTTCATATTTGTTATATTACTTAATTCAGAACAACGATGTTGAGTAGGTGCCACTATCTCCATTTTACAAATGAGAAACTTAAGGCTCCCTAGATTAAGTCACTCTCCTGCTGTCACATAGCTAGTAAGTGGCAGAGCCTGGGTGGGAATCCGGGCTCTAGAAAGTGTCTGAGAAATGCTTCTTCTGGCAGATACTACTTATTGATTGACTTGACAGATAGTCCCACTCCCTTATCCTTGGCACCTCTCTTATAAAGGGCAATTGCTGCCTTTCTCAGTCCCTGGTATGGCCACATGACATAGTTCTGGTCAATGGAATGTCAGCAGAAGGACATTAGGAGCTTCTGGGAAGGTCTTTGTTCTTTCTGATGAAAGGGATGGATGCTGTTGACGCCACCTCTTGGTTTAATGGGGCCACACACCTTGGGTAGCATCAACCATCTTGAAATCTTGTAAGAAAGGCCAAGAGCAGCTGGGCCTGACATCACTGAGTCAGCAGACCAATACGATCAGATATATAGCCAGAGACTTCTTGATATGTGCAACAAATATACCCCTTTGTGTTTAAACCTCCGTAAGTCTGGCTTTCTGTCACTTGCAGCTTAGTGTACTCTCGACTGATACAGGTCCTTATAGGTCAGAAACGAGCAGTGGCATGCCTTGTGATGCCCTGGTCATGCTGCATCTATTGATCAGTAAGCACCAAGGTATGAATTCATGCATTCACCAGGAATGAAGCTCTTAGACGTGATTATGAAACTCTTGGAATGACTAGACTCTTGTAAACATGGTGTTTCATTTCCCCAAACGAAAATATGCGAAGGGCAGGTCAGTGGTCAAGGACACAACATGAACTAAAATTGACGGACTTTCAGGGAGCAAAGTTGTGGGGGGCTGTCCTTCCTCTCTGTGACCCTCTAGAGCCCATCAAATGCTGGGGGAAATCTTCCTGAGAAGGATGAAAAGCAGAGCAGTTGAGGAGGGCAGAAGTCAAAGTTGGAGACCCCAAGAGAGATTTCCCAGGGAGTGCCAAGAAACGTGGGGATATTGGTGACTCTGTCTGACACCCTCCTTGCTCCTCCATTCTCTCTCCATCATTTGGGTGTATAATTGGAAATTTAATGCAGGGGCTAAGAGTGTAGGCTTCAGATTGTCTGAGTTCAAACCTCGGTTATGAATATAACTCCATCATGAAACTTACTCTCCATAAGAGTTACTGGATAAGTTGCTTAAATTCTCTAATGCTCTGCTTCTTCATCTACTAATAACGCTTAATTCATAGCATTGTCATGAGGCTTAAATCAGATAAGCCACACTATGTGCTTAACTCAGGACCTGGCAGATGGTATGAGGTTGATAATGCTATTGTTAGGGTCTTCAGTGAAAGCAGGTGGCTATTTGTCCATGGTGCTTTTCTTGACCTTTTATCACACTGAGAAGGCCACCTTGCCTCCAACTCCACTGCTCTCTGCAGGAGTCCTGCTGTGTCAGCCATTATGTTCTCATACTGTTCACTCTCCTTGAGGTCAGGGACACAGGTGGCCGGGGCTGGAAGGCAGTCAGGACCTTGGCCAACATGCCAGTTGAAGGTGCTGGCCAGCGGCCTTGACTTTGCCAGCGCTAACCTTTTTATACCGAACAAGGCAAGCTACCCTGGGTGAGGTCAAGACAAGAACCGGTATGCAAGGAGAGGCCAGCTCATGTGATAGGGACAGGGGTAGGCCAGATACCCTCTTGGGGTCCCTTTCACCTTTGTGATTTGATACTGACATAAAGTTGAATGCAAGAAATTTAACTCTGAGACAACATAGACCTCCCACACAGACCTAAGTCTGGGCAGTCTTCTTATTAGTCAAGAGAACAAGCCATAAATCTCCCTGAGGACATGAGTGCCGGGCACACAATACACTCGGCTGTCTCCCCTGTTTCCAGAAAGAGTTGATGGATCCTTCCCTTCACATTTATTTCAGCCATTAACGTGGCGCAGTAGAATTCCAACACGACAGAAATAGAAGACAGAAAGGTTGGTCCTGTCAAGAGCTCTTAACATAATTATGAGAATCTGACCTCTGCATGCATCCCCCCACCCCAAGAATAATGAACTGATGTGGGGGAGGGAAGGGACGCAGTCTGAGGACATCGTGATTAGTGCAATGGCTGCTGCTTCTCTGCAGGAGGCTGCTGGGAGGCAGCTCCCTGGGATTTCTGCAGGTTCTTAAAAGCCCCAGTTAGAGCTTGGATCATCCCAGGCAGCAATTAGTGGCTCTAATAGTTTCAGCTGATGCTTTATGGCTGCCCCCCACCACCACTCACTTTGCTGAAGATTAGTTATGTAGAAATAGGCCCTCATTACCCCCAACACCCACAGTGTCTGCAGAAGGTGGCCAAAGACATCTAGGCCATGGCACCAGGCTGCAGGGCTGAGGGGGCCCTCAGAGGCAGGCCCAGCCTAAAACATCCAGGCTACCAGCAGGAAAGCAAAGTCCTTCTTCCCTTGAACATTTGCTTTATGTTTAGTGTTTAATTTTCTCTCTGAAAGGCAATCTATGGGATGAAAAAAAGCAGTCCCCAAAGTCCATCTGAGCTGTCTCTTCTCCAACTTAATTTCCATTCTAATGTTTATGTAGCTCCCACTGCGCGCTAGGCATTCGTTATTCTAATTCTGCTGCTATTCTCCCCAGGGTTTGCTGTTTTGTTGGGGGCCTGTGCTGTTCCATTTCAGGATTTGGAGCAGAATTACAGAGCGCAGGTGTCAATGGAGGGGGCTCAGGAGGGGCCGAACACCAAGGGAATGAGCTCCTCATGGCTGCTTCCCTCCCAGCCCCAGAGGGAGGCTGTCCTTTAGCTCTGCTGGCTGCCACCTGGGCCCGGAGCATCCATTCTACACTGGTGGCTGAGTGACAGAACCCTGTGCTCTGCACTCGGAACAGACTTGGGTCCCAGAAACCTGCTCCTCCATGATTCTGTGCCTGACTTCTGTCAACAGCGGTGTTCCCCGTATCTTTAAGAGGCACCTCAGTTTACGGCAACTCAGTTTAACCCTTAAAAGCTCTCTCTCAGCCAAGCAAGATTGCTTTGGGTTTGAATCTCAGAACTGCCGCTTACCAACTGTGTGACCTTGGACAAGTTCTTTAACCTCTCTGTGCCTCAGTTTCATCATCTATAAAATTGGTTACCAACAGTGTCGGGCCGTTATGAGCATTAAATAAGTTAATAGATATAATTGCCTTGAAGAGTGCCAGGCACACAGTCAACATCAGCAGTTGGTGGCTGTAATCATTATTACTGTTATTAGTCCCTCCTGGGGCTGGCCTGGATGCAGAGGCTGGAGCTGCAGTCCCTAGTGTGCCCAGCAGGGTGCGTCCTGCATCTCAGCGCCACAGTGTGTGAATGGGGAGGCCATCACTGCTGGGTCCACTGGATGTCAACTGCCTGCTACCCACATATCGGATTCTGTTGAACCAATGGGTGCTTCCATCCCTTCACAGACTCCATTCTCATCCCTCCAAGCCACCAGGCCTGGTGACTCCTGAAATATGACTTGTTCGAGGAGGGCAGGCAGGCAGGGAGGAAATCACAGGAATTCTGCTTCTCATCCTCAGGGGGCTTAGTCACTGAGCCAAGGCCATTGGACTAGCAAGTGGCATTGCAGGGGTCACTACAATGACTCCCAAGGGCGCACTTGCCTACCAGGCCCCTTGCAGTGACGACCCTTTCGCCCTGTGCTATTCTAGGCTGTGGAATGGTGAGTGGTCTGGATGACTCCACCAACAAATCTTTGAAAACAGAAGTGAGCCTGTTTCATAACCTCCAAAGGTTGGAGACATTCCAGGAGAGAGAAGCTGGCCTACTTTAAAGGCCTCAGAGCAGGAAATTCCAACCTCTCCAGACACAGAATGAGCTGCCCCCTTCTGGCCAAGTGTGGATGACAGGGCCTCTTCCTCAAGTGCTCAGCCTTGTGGGACCTAACACCTCACAGATCTGTGCCCCTGCCCATGGCAAGGGCCCCCCCATCAAACCAGAGCCCGTGCCCTGCTGACGCCCTAAGTGGCTTCGCTTCTGGGCATGTGTGGATGAACCTACTGCCCCTGCTGAATGAGGCCCCAGGCCAGAGGACATGCAGCCATCTCTGTCAGCCACCTCTTCCTATTTTCCAACTTTGCTTTGTGGCACATTGCCAGCTGCCTAAGTTAGTGCATAGAATTCCACAGAATTCCACAGCATAGAAGCGCCAACCGGAAGCCTGTGGGCACTCCAGTAGCCTAGGCGGCACCTGGCCTTCAGCAAGCTGGGCAAGGTCTGGTGAACCCCAGGTGTGTGGGTCTCCTGAAGGCTGGGCTTGGGCCGTGGAGTGGGCAGACCTCCATGTCTGCAACCTGACATCCAGCCCCTCCAAGAGCCTTCTGTGCCCTGGACTCCCCATCAAAGAGACCATGCCCTTTGCCTGCCCATGATTCTCTCTCTGTTCCGGCTCTGGTTACATCACCTGGGGAGAGGCTCTTTTAGGCTGAATTTTCCACAGATTGAGCGTACACCGGTGCTGTTCCTGACAGACCAGGCAGCCCCAGGTTGATCTAAGAAGCTGCCAGAGTCTTTGGTGTCGATCACTGTCCAGCCACAGTCTCCTCAGGTCCTGGCTTCCTGCAATCCCTGCCTGCCAATCTCAGCACAGGTCAAGGATCTGGGCCCCTAGTCATTCCCCTGCCATTCTGGAGCCTTCACTGCCCCTGTTAAGCGACCCATCTCCCCAAAGGCCCTAGAGAAGAGGAGGGGTGAGGCGTGGAGGTCAGAGCCCAGCTTTGGGGCCAGATCTAGGCTCCAGAACTCGGGTGCTGTGTGGCCCTTGGCAAGGGATGACTCTCTTCCTCAGGATGCTCCTCACACAGTAGGGAGAGCCGGAGCTCTGTTAACCTTCACTTTGTGAGCTATTGATAACACAGGGGACCTTGCAGCCCAGGACACTGCACGCACTCAGTACTCCTTAGCTGCTTGCTAAATGGTTTACTGTTAAGCCCATGCCACCCAGGCTGCTCAGGGAGCATGGCTGCTGGCTGGGCCTGAGGCCCAGCTGAAAGGAGGCTCGGCTTGTCTGAGTGTGGGAGAAAGGGCAGGGAGCTGCCTTGAGCCTAGGCACCGCCTGAAAAAGACAGCAACAAAATCCAGAGCTCCCCCGAGCCGAGAGGGAGACATCGAAGGGCATTTGGGAAAGAAAGTGGAGACGAGATAGCAAGGGCATCACAAATGACTTGCCTATTTTGCCATATTGCCCAACGATGACTCATCCTCAGGAAAAATCCAGGTTCTGGAGTTTCCTGCTCACTCACCCTCTGCAGCCCTGGTCCCCCACTTTGTAGCCCACTCGTGTCGCATTGCCTCATGGCCTTGCTCTTTGCAGGGACAGCTGATGCCCTGCACTGATCCCTGAGGATGCAGACACTTCCACGTGTTAGGAGGATGGTTGGCAGAAAGATGTGGTCTACTTAAGACATCATGGAGGGTCTAAGGGTTGGGAATACTATGGAAGAATGTTGAGGGGTGGGGAGGGATGGGCAGGCAGAGCTCTCAGTTAACAAGGCTCCTGGGCACCTGGGAATCCCACCACAGGCCTCTCTGCTGACACAGTTGACAACCAGAAAAAAAGTGAGAAGATGGACTGAGACGCATGTGACTGAAAGATCAAGCTGTGGATGCGTGGATTCATCCTGTTGGATCTTGGAAGAGAGGTTGGTCCCACAGAAGGCCCGTCAAGTGTCCATCTGGCTGTGGGGCCCATGCTGCTTCCCTCAGGGCCACCTACAGAAGGGAAGGGAGGGTCTCAAGGAACAAGATGCATGAGCTGGGCAGGCGTGCAGGGCGGCCGGCAGGGCTGCCGTGGAGGCTGAGCCAGCTGCATGCCTGGGCTGCTTCTGTCTCAGGGCAGGATCACACGGAATCAGCACCCCTCGCCCCAATTCTGCCCATGAGAGCATCACAGTTAAAATCATAGAAGAGGCCTGTTGGCGTATTTTTCATGCTACAGACATAAATCAGGCAATTTCCCTGGTACCTGAACTCTCCTACTTGCCATTTGATTTAATTGTTCATAGCCACCATCAGTAACTACTGATCTTCAAGGCAATGGAGGAAGCTGCCCCAGGTTCTCCTGAAGGAGGTGAATGGGCAGGTACCACCCCAGCCCTAGGCCCTGCCCAGCTGTCAGGTGACACTTCACAATACAATACAAGTGTATTGTGAGTACACTTACAATAGTACTCAGAGCACAAGTCCCTCCTTTCAGCCACTGCTGGCCTTATCAATCCTTTTAATAACAGGCAGTAACGATTTATTAGCAATTTTGCAGAGTCTCTGCCTCCTGGCTAGATCTTTTTCCATCTTACAACATCTAACAAGCTGAAGTAATATTTCTTCTGAATCCGGCTCTCTTCAAGGCACTCTGGAGGGCCAGTCCGAGTGAGTCCGTGATGCCTACAGAGAAGCAACAATTCAATGAAGACATTTCCATTTCCCCCCCCCGCTTATTTGTAATTTTTTTTTTTTTTAAGGAAGATTACTTCTGAGCTAACTGCTGTCAATCCTCCTCTTTTTGCTGAGGAAGACTGGCCCTAGGCTAACATCCATGCCCATTTTCCTCTACTTTACATGTGGGACGCCTACCTCAGCATGGCTTGCCAAGCAGTGCCATGTCCACAGCCGGGATCCGCACTGACGAACATGTGCACTTAACTGCTGCGCCACCGGGCTGGCCCCTCCCCCAGCTTATTTGTAAACAAAATAATTGAGTGGTTTCAAGGGGACAACTGTATGTGTGTGTGTGTGTGTGCAATAGGGAGGGGACCTACAGAGATCAGATGAAAAAAAAGTTCTCTCTTATTTCGATCTTTTGTTTCCCCTCACAGAATTTGAATTTTGAAAGGGAAAAAAGAGGTGAAAGGACCGAGGCGGGCAGGTCCTCTGGAGGATGCTGGGTGGGTGGGGCTGGAGTTCCCCGCAGCCCAGCCTCCCGGTCCTGCGCTTGTGACTCAGACTTTTGGTGCCTCAGTTTTACCCACGACTGAAGCAAGGGAAAGAAGAAACCACTTCCCTATCGCATGGCCCACGAGCTGACTCTTGACCCCTTTCCTCATTGAGAATGAAGAAACGCAGCAAGGCGCAGCCGTGACCTCACCGCGCTGGCGCCGTGTGGGAAGGAGGGAAGTTCGGCCGCTGGGAGGGGGCCCGGCCGCCCTTCTGGCTTCTCCATGGCCCTCCCGAGCCAGGAAGCCGTTAGGGACTTGGCCCGGGCAGGCGTCTGGGGCTGTGTAAATTCAGTGTTTATCCTGTTGATGATGGCCAAAAGGAACCGAAGCCAAGATGAGGCCAGGGACCAAGAAAGCCTAGAGTGGGACGAACGCTCCAGGCTTTCGGGATGGCCTCTGCCTCGGGAGCCCAACGACTGCTGCCCAAAGGAGGGTTTTACTCGCCCAGGGTGGCCTTGCTCTGTGACCCTCTGGTCCATCTACCCCGAGAGCCGGTCCCAGAGCTCATACCCACCCCGGCCACCAGCCTGTGTGCGACAGTTCAGCGCCTCTGGTTTAATCTGCACGACAATAATAGATGTCATTGTGCACAGAGGAAAACAGGCTCAGAAAGAATAAGTGACTTGTCCAAGACCACACATCTAGTAACTGGCTTCAAATGCAGATCCATCTGCTTTATTATTTACTTAATATTTTTCCAATATTTATATTATTGCAACTATTGGCTTGTATATTTACGTAATATAACATAGAACTTTAATATATTTATAAAATTATATATTAAATTATAATTTAATAGTTAATTATTAATTTTTTAAATTATTTTGGAGGGTTTTATGTTGTTTTTTGAATAGGCAATAGTGCATGTGATTCAAAATTCAAAATATACCAAAGGAATGCAGTGAAAAATCCCCTCCTCAGTAAGCCACCCAGGTGCGTCCTCAGGGACAACCACAGTTAGTTTGCTGTGTATCCTTCCAGAAACGATATAGCTAAAAATAATAAGCATATATATTTTCTTTCACCCCTTTTTGTACAAATGGTGCATACAGTACATCTCATTCTGCTCCTCATTTTTTTTCCATTCAGTATTTCTTGGAGATCATTCCATTTCAGTAAAGAGCAGCCTCATTTCTATTTATGGCTCCATGATATGAAGACACCATATTAAATTATGTATTAATCTCAAGAGGCAAATGCCTTTTCATTCTCCTGTTTTATGCATTTATTTTAAAAGTTCCATCTCCTATCTACTGAACTTTAAACTTTGAGCCCAGATCTTCTAGTCTGGGGTGAATTTCCGGTGCTGAGGAACAAGTTGGTTCTTGCTATAGGATAAGCAGAGATGGGGTGGTGGACCCCAGGGCTGACCCTACATGACCTGCTCTTTGGCGGTGTCCCTGCCCAGCTTTAGTCTGGTGCACTCCACAAACTGGAGTCCCGACCTTCTGCAGTGAAGGCTCCTTGACCCATACCATGGGATTGGGTCCATCGCTGCCTCTGTCTGTAATTAAGAAGCATTTCTAGGGTTACCTCATCATGTGAAGAGCCCATATTCTCCGGAGTTAATGAGATTCGAGATCACAAACTGTATGAGTTTAGGCAGAAGATATTGGGAAATGCTATAACTTCTGATGTCATCAAAAGCCATACATTTGATGATTTTTCAGTAATGTTCATCATGGTGTAATAGAATTTTTAAAAATAGGTTTTATTTTTTAGAGCAGTCTTAGGTTCACAGTGAAACTGAATGGAAAGTACAGAGTTCTCACATACCCCTTGCTCCACACTTGCATAGCCTCCCCCACTGTCAACATCCCCCACCAGAGTGGAAAATTTGTTACAGTCAGTGAACCTACATTGACACATCATAATCACCCAAAGTCCATAGTTTACATTGGGTCTCACTCTTGGGATTGTGCATTCTATGGTTTTGAACAAATGTATAATGATGTGTATACACCATTATAGTATCGTACAGAGTAGTTTCACTGCCCTAAAAATCCTCTGTGCCCCACCTATTCATGCCTTCCTCCTCCCTAACCCCTGGCAACTGCTGATCTTTTTATTGTCTCCATAGTTTTGCTATTGTCAGAATGTCATATTGTTGGAATCATCAGATTGGCTTCTTTCACTTACATTTAAGTTTCCTCCATGTCTTTTCATGGTTTGGTAGCTCATTTCTTTTTAGCACAGAATAGTATTCCATTGTGTGGGTGTACCACAGCTTATTTATCCGTTCATCTGCTGGAGGACATCTTGGTTGCTTCCAGGTTTTGGCACTTATGAATAAAGCTGCTATAAACATCTGTGGGCAGGTGTTTGTGTAGACATAGTTTTCAGCTCCTTTGGGTAAATACCCAGGAGTGCAATTGCTTGATTTTATGGTAAGAGCATGTTAGTTTTGTAATAAATTACCAAACTATCTTCCAAAGTGGCTGTACCATTTTGCATTCCTACCAGCGATGAAGTGAGAGTTGGTAGAATTTGAAAGCTAGAAATGGCTCTAGAGGCCATCTTGTTTTTACCTTGCTGTATTACAAATGAAAAACAGAAGCACAGAATAGTTAAGTGACTTGCTTGAGAACACACAGTTTGATGGTCAGTGGCAGAGGCATCTGTGATGACTAGAAAAACAACTATAGCATCTCCTACCCTGGCCACTGGACATTATGCCACCAGGCAGCTCATGTGACTGAGGAAGCAAATAGCAAGCAGCCTCTCAATGTGAGCTCAGGATATTTATAGTAATTTCACCAATGACCACTGTAAGAGGTTATCATTATAGTCAAACGCTAGTAAAGATGCTGCAATTTTAACAGATTCTGCTATTTGGTAAAATGAATAACGTGGTGGTTCTGAGTGAATGTGAACATAATGGAAACGTGAAGAAAGATAAACAAGTAGGCACCTCTGGTGGGTGAGCTAAAACATACCATAATCATGACAGCTCTCTCTCTGTACTAAAATTCTTGTTTTACATATTTGAGTTCTCCACCAGATTGGGAAGGCCTCAAGGTTAGAGATGGTGGCTTATTTCTCCTATAGCCCTAGTGACTAGCTTAGCATTTGGCGTATCGTTTGTTCTCAATAAATATTTGTTGAGCTGAAACTGGGAAGCATCAAAATATAGCTCCTTATTCTTCACAGTGTGACGTGGATTCCTATGGTTGCACATCTCATAGATCTTGTATTTTCACTTCAGCGTCTGTTTAGAAGGTGGTGCTCTTACACAGCTGTGTCATCTGCCGGTTAGACAGGTCGCCATGTCACTAGGTTCCCCTGGCCATGGCTGGAGCCCAGCGGGCCTGACAGACATGGTAGGAAACGAGGCTGAGAAGAGAGACAGGAGCGGTCGTGGAGGTCTTGAGAGTCTTGGGAAGGATTTTGAACCTGTAGCAATGGGCACCAGGTGTACATTAGAAAGTGTGTTCTACTGACCAGAGAAACAGAATAGAAAGTTCTGAAATAAATGTGTATCTCATATGAATTTCTTATATGATGAAGCTGACATTTGCAATCAGTGGAGAAACTGTAGGTTGATTATTTAGTAAATAACATTGGGCCAACTGGTGGACCGTTGAAAAGCAATATTAGACCCTGTGGTAGACAGAATAAGGCCTCCCTCCCCACAAAGTTCGTGTCCTAATGCCTGGAACCTGTGAATGTGTTACATGGCAGACACATGTGATTAAGTTATGGATTTGGAGATTGGGAGACTAGTCTGGTCTGTCCAGGTGGGCCCAATGCAATCACAAGGGTTCAAAGAGGGAGCAGGAGGGTCAAATTCAGAGGAGCAAATGTGGTGATGGAAGCAGAGATTGGAGAGAGGCGATTGCTGGCTTCAAAGATCAAGGGGGAGACTAGCCAAAGAATGTGGGCGGCCTCTAGAAGCCGCAAACAGCCAGGACACAGCTTCTCCTCTACAGCCTCCAGACAGACAATCAGCCCTGTGCACATCTTGGCTTTAACGCTATAAGACCCATTTCAGACTTCTGACTTCCAGAACTGTAAGAGAAGACATTTGTGTTGTTTTAAACCACTAAGTTTATGGCAAGTTGTTACAACACCAGTAGGAAGCTAATATGACTTTCTAGTTTATAACTTATCAGATAAATATCAGATAGATTAAATATTTAAGTGGGAACACCACACAAGCAAAAACAAAGTGAACAAAACTTGTGGGGAGAGTAGAATTTTCTAAGTATGGCTTCAAAGACAAAGAGTGATAACATTTTTTAAAACCTCTCTATTAAAAAAACCCTGTAAATCAAATGAAAACGCAAATTAAAAACTGGAAAAATATTTGAAGTATATAAAATGGACAGAGAATTATCTTTCAATGGTAAAGTAAAGGGTGATTTTCTACAATGAATGTGCATTCTTTTTTTGTAAAGAGGATACATAATTTAACAGAAAGAAATTCTGTTACCGTGACAGTTATATTAAAAATGAATTAGAGAAGGCTGGCCCCGTGGGCGAGTGGTTGAGTTCACGCGCTCTGATGCAGGCGGCCCAGTGTTTCGTTGGTTCGAATCCTGGGCGTGGACATGACACTGCTTATCAGGCCACACGGAGGCAGCATCCCACATGCCACAACTAGAAGGACCCACAACGAAGAATATACAACTATGTACCGGGGGGCTTTGGGGAGAAAAAGGAAAAAAATAAAATCTTTTAAAAAAAAAAGTAAATTAGAGTCAGGTATGGGCATCTCACCAAAGAAGATATAGGGATGGCAAATAAGTACATGAAAAGATGCTCCAGATCATTAGTCACTAAATAAATGCAAATTAAAACTACAATGATACAGCACTGCACACCTATTAAAGTGGGTTAAATTAAATAGACCGACCACACCAAATGTTGGCAAGGACGTGAAGCAACTGTAACTCTCACATTCTGCTGGAGGGAATGGAAAATGGTACAACTGCTTTAGAAAACTTTGGCCATTTCTTTCTTTCTTCTTTTTTTTTTTTTTAGGAAGATTAGCCCTGAGCTAACATCTGCTGCCAATCCTCCTCTTTTTGCTGAGGAAGACTGGCCCTGAGCTAACACCCATACCCATCTTCCTCTACTTTATATGTGGGATGCCTGCCACAGCATGGCGTGGCAAGTGGTACGTAGGTCTGCACCCAGGATCCAAACTGGTAAACCCCAGGTTGCCAAAGCAGAACGTGCGAAGTTAACCACTGCGCCACCAGGCTGCAACTTTGGCCATTTCTTAAAAGTTAAACACACATATAACTGCCATATGATCTGGCCATTCCACTCCTAGGTATTTTCCCAAAAGAAATGAAATCGTGTGCCCATACAAAGACTTATATTCAAATGTTCATAGTTTTATTTTTAACAGCCCCAAAGGAGACACAACCCAAATGTCCATCAACAGGTTTATGGATAAACAAATTGTAGCATGTCCATACATTGGAATATTACTCAGCACTGAAAAGGAATGAACTATTGATACATGCAACAACATGGGTAAATTTCGAAATAATTATTCTGCATGAAAAAAGTCAGACCAAAAAGAAAGAAATACTATGTGGTTCCATCTTTAAAATTCTAGAAAATACAAAGTAATCTATAATGGCAGAAAGCAGATCAATGGTGACCTGAGGATGAGGTGGAGTGGGGAGAGATAGAGGAGAGGGGTCACAATAGTGCACCAGGAAACTTCAGGTATGATGGATATGTTTACTATCTTGATCGTGATGATGGTTTCGTGGGTATACACAGATATTGAAACATCAAATTATGCATTTTAAATATGTGCAGTTTGTTGTATGTCGTTTATACCTTAATAAAGTGATATTTAAAAGTGGCTTGACCTTGAAAAGAGATGAAAGAAACTTAAGCGCATATTGCTAAGTGACAGAAGCCAATCTGAAAAGGCTATGTGCTGTATGATTCAACTATACGACGTTGTGGAAAAGGCAAAACTGTGGAGACAGTAAAAAGATCAGTGGTTCTCAGGGGTTAGGGAGAGGAGAGGGATCCATGGGCCGAGCACAGAGGATTTTTAGGGCAGTGAAACTATTCTGTATGATGGGATATTCACTGTAATGGTGAACACAAGTCATTATACATTTGCCCAAACCCAGTGAATGTACAACACCAAGAGTGATTTGTAATATAAACTATAGACTTGGGGTGTTTATGATGTGTCAATGTAGTTTCATCAATTGTAATAAATTTTCCACTTTGGTGGGGGTTGTGCATGAGTGGGACAGGGAATATATGAGAAATCTCTACCTTCTGCTCAATTTTGCTATGAGCCTAAAACTGCTCTAAAAAATAAATTTTATTAAAAGTAAAGTGACTTTGAACAATTGGGATATTTATTGTCTCTCATATCAGGGGTCTGGGTTTGTTCAGTGGCTACAGATGCCACTGAGGACCCAGAAGCTTCCTGTCTTTCAGCTCTGTCTCCCCTCATGTTACAAAAGTGGTTGCAGCCCTTCTAGAAGTCACATGCAGGTCTAGTAAAGATGAGCTTATTTCTTCCTATGCATGTCTTTTTAAGAGAGAGGAAAACTCTCCCATGGGTTTCTCACAGACTTCCCCTTGGGTCCCATTGGCCAGGGTTGAGTCACACACCCATGGTCTGACTGCAGGGGAGGCTGGGCAAAAGGAAGGGTGAGGGCTGCTGGTGGAGCATCCACCAGGGCCAGACACTGGCAATCCCAGGGCCTTCTCACTGGCAATCTGCGGCCCTGTTCATGCCCCTCCCACTTTCTCCAACTGGTAAACTCAGCCTCATCCTCTTTCTTCTCTCTGGCTCTCCCTTACTCCACTCTCTACTGCTGAGGGTTCAGCGATCCTCACTGGGTTTCCTTTCTGTATAACTTCGTTGTTCTTCTTTCTAGACTTTCTTACTTGTGCGTCTATCTTCACAGCCAGATGTGAGCTTCTGGAATCACAGGAGCCTCTGGACCTAGCATGGTCCTGGTGCACAGTTATGCTTGAAAAGTGGACTTGAACAGGAGAAAAAGCTGATGGAGCTAGAAAAGATCCTGGAGAGGGCAAAACGGCAAGGGGGTTGGCCGAGAACAGCTTCAGTACAGAAATGATTGTGAAATGCTGGAAGGCTTCAGTATTGAAAGAGCAGAAATAATCCAGATCTTTTATTGTAAAGGATATAACTTGGATGATTTCAGAAAAATAGACCTGGGAATATCACTCTGAAATTAAAAGGAGAGAATTTTAGAGTAGAGATGACACAACTGGACTCCTGGGACCGAATTCTCTCATTGTTCATTCAATGTATGAAACTTACTAGCTCTAATAGGTTGTTCAGGAAAGAGTACAGCAATTTTTAAGGGGCTAATGGCTACTAAATGGACAAAATGACAACGTTTGTCTATGCCAGGCCTTGCAGCCTCTCAAAACACCCTCTCCCTCTCTCGGTCCTCCAGAGGAATCCCTGGGTTGGATGAGTCAAGAGTCTGTCTGCCCTGTTATTATCCATGCTTCATGACTCATAAAATTGAAAGTCACCTCTGTGGGACAGAGATTCCTGATGGCAGGAGAGAACGGAAGATGCTCCTGACCCTAGGATCACACAGTAATTTTAGCACTCACTGATTGACTCCTCCTTGCTGGCCACCTCAGGCAGAATCCTAGAGATGCCCCAGAAACTCAGGCCCCAGTTGTCTGGTGGCTGCCAGGCCCTGGTGTTGAAATCAGGATGGTTCCTGCTCATCAGCCCTCTCAACCATTGCTGCTCTGAAGCTGTTTTCCTGAGGAGTACAGACTCTCTCAAAGAGTCCAGCCCACTAACTGCAGACTTTTAAAGTCATTAAGGAACAGTTGAGCTGAATCAGGTGAAGATTCCCAGCTGAGCATAGCTTTTCCGTTCTCCACGTTCACTGGAAGCCTGGAAAAGAAATCTCGCAGCAACAGCTGAATGTCTTCTGCCCGCATCCCAGCTCCTCCACCTGAAGCTGCATGCACTTTTAGGAGACTTCAGGGTCTAAACCCAATTGGCCATTTTCTCCCACTCCAAAGTTTGGGCACTGCTTGGGGATTTCCAAACCATGCTCTCTGGTGATCCATGATGGCCCCTGAGGGCTGGGGAGCCTCTTTCTCCCAATGTTTCTTCTAGCACCTGCTCCCAGATTTGCTCTCCACGAGCCAGTGATCTCTGCTCCCCCTCCCTTCTCTTTGAGCAGAAGGCCCCCCGACTCCTTCCTCAAGAGGGCTGAGACCATCCCCAGCTGCTTTCCTCCTTTTCTCCTCATCTCATCTCCTCCTGTGCTCATTCTCTTCTGTGAGGTTGATATGCTAAATTTTCTCTGTTCTTCCCAAAACCAAAACCATTGCTTCTCTACTACTGCCTTGTCCCTCCCCATTTCCATCCCCAACACTACTCCAAAGTAACCGTTGGCTTGCCCCTCTCCTCTCACCTCTGGTTCACTCCCAGCCCTCTACTAAAATGGCTCTTCCAAGAACATCAGTGACCTCCTAATCACCGAAGTCCGGGGCCGGTTCCTGGGCCTCGTTCTTCTTCCCACCCTCACGATCTCCAGCCTGCCTCTGATCTCAGTTCCCTGACTCTTTCCTTTCTTAGGGCCCCCAGTGTTGCTTCTAGATTACCCAATGAGGCATCCACACTGCACTCTGGACCCTCTTGTTCTAATGAAAACATCTTGCTTGAACAGCTCTCTTCACCTTCAGGACTAAGTCAGCCCCTGACATGAAGGGCTGTGAAGGATGTGGCCCCAGCAGGCTTGCCTGCATCTTTTGTGACTGCTTGTCCCCAACACTTTACACTTTAGTCACATCCAGATGTTTGCAACTGTTTCACTGGTCTCTATGCATTTGCAGGTGCTGTTTCCTCTGCCTGGAATGCCTCCCTTCCCACCATCACCCCTCAAGAGGCTAAGACTCTTCTCTCCACCTCCCTGGAGGCAGCCATGCTCCTGAAGCTTTTCCTGAATGTGTTCTATGAGTTCGATGGCTTGGCGGCAGCAGCCCTGGCCCTTTGAGTGCCAGGAAGGAACCCTGTGGCCTAGTACATGATAAGCCAAGTTCCTTACTCTTCTGCTCTACTCCCTCCACACGGTCTCCCTCTAGAAATCTAATCAGTCTTCTAGTCAACTTGCAACTCAATCCCACAGAAATGCTCTGGATGCTACGCTGCAGGCTCGTGTCTAGCTAATTCTCAGCTCTCTGTCTTTATACCTCACAACTTCTCCTAAGCCCAGGCCCGCATTCCTGGCTGTTCACAGGATGGATATGTCTATCTGGACATCTATCTGAGACCTTATTTCTCCATCTACATTCGTCATGAACCAGTGCCTCCATGCTCTTCATGGTTCAAATGGAAAGTTCTGATCATCACTGATTCCTTTCCTTTCTTCCCCAGGCTACCAAATTCTGTCCATTCACTCTTCACAGCCTAAACAAACAGAAAAAAACAAACAAAACCCTATGTTTTGTCTTTCCTTTCCATTACTCAAATCTGGTTGTGATAGTTAATTTTCTGTGTTAATTTGGCTAGGCCACAGTACCCAGATATTTGGTCAAATACTAATCTAGATGTTAATGTGAAGGTATTTCTCAGATGAGATTAACATTTAAACCAGTCGACTTTGAGTAAAGCAGATTGTCCTCTATAAGGGTGGGACTCATCCAGTCAATCGAGGGCCTGAAAAGCAAAGACTGAGGTTCCCTCTCAAAAGATGGGATTCTTCAATTGAGGAAGTTAAGTCCCCGCCCTCACTTTGGTGGCCCAGGATTCACAGGTGCAGATCCCGGGCATGGACCTACACAACACTCATCAAGCCATGCTGTGGTGGCATCCCATAGACAAAACAGAGGAAGATTGGCACAGATGTTAGCTCAGGGACAATCTTCCTCAAGCAAAAAGAGAAAGATTGGCAGGAGATATTAGCTCAGGGGCAATCTTCCTCACACACACACAAAAGAGGGAATTCTGCCTGCAGTCCACCTTTGGACACAAACTGCAACATTGACTCTTCTCTGGGGCTCCCACCTGCTGGCCCACCCTGCAGATGTTGGACTTGCCAGCCCCCACACTCATGTGAGTCAGTCGCTTAAAAGAAACCTCTCTCTCTCTCTCCACACACACACCCTATTGGTTCTGTTTCTCTGGCGAACCCTGACTAATACACTGGTCCTACTTCCTAACTCTGCTCCCTGCCCTGTACTCACTCCCCTCCGACCTACTCCAATGATGCTCACTGATTTTTTGTAATGTTTATTTGCTCACAACATTCACTGGATCCCTATTGTTTGCTGCCTGATAGACGTGTTGCCCAAACAGCAGACATTTGTGTAGCTTCATCATGATGTTTGACATGAGTTTTCAACGTTCCATCTTTACAATTATCTACTTTATACTTTTCTTTATATCAGTCCTTCTCAAGGATATTTGCATTTTGACAGGAATCCATGAATTTTAAGATAAAAGTTCTTGCAGTTATATTATGGGGCTCAATCAAAAGGCGAAGAACCATTTCGTAGCAGGGTTTTGAGGCTTTCCTAATTCTCTGAAACCACACAAGCTGGTCTTCTTGACTTGGAAGCTAAACTTCTAAGATGGAAAGTCTCATGCAAGGTTGAGAGGCATGACACAGATTATTAAACCTTTCTGGGGTTGTCAGTGCAGAGGGGGCTCCTTTATGCAATCTGCCTCTTCAACTGTGGGTGGGAGTGGGGCTGGTGGATGTTTGTTGTGGCCCCATTGCTGGGGGGGGGGGTGGTGGTGGTGAGGAGTATGAGAGTGAGGGGAAAGAGGAAAAAGGGAAAGAGAGAGTCCAAGTTTTCATAACTCATTCCCCGATGTTTAAAAATATCCTATTTCACTATTTTCTAGAATTGGTTTCTGCAACATCTATTTTGAGGAAAATACTAGAAAGAACTGTGTAGTTCCTCTGCATCAATTATCCCCTTGGTCAATTTTAAATGACTTAGTAACTTTGTGGCGGAAATAAAGAAGTTGACTCATGGCAATGTGATGCTCTTGTCGCTTCCGGTTCCTTTTTCCCTGTTCTATATCAAGACTCAGAGCCCCCGGGGAAGGACGTTGTTGCACTTGAAGAAGAACCTGAGAGGAACCAGTAAGTAAACTTTCAGAATAATCTCATTTTTTAAATTGCTTTTTTTAAGGAAAAAATTAAGTATTAGTAAATTGGAATAAACCGTTGAGACCAGAGAATACTTTAGGCAGTGCCCCCCCCCCCCACCCCCTGAACAATTTACTATGTGCAGAAATATCAGAAAGAAAGTCTTTGGTGATGCTGGCCTGGGGGACCTGAATGCCCTCACCTCGGGGAAGCCCACAGCATGAACATCCTCTTAATGCTCGCCGGCTTTTGAAGAACTGATGCTGTTTGTCAAGCGGGGCGGTGTAAGGAGCAGGGCTGGCGGGTCCTGCAGGAGGGGCTGCCGGGCCTCAGTGACAGAACCACGCATACTGCTGGCCTGAACCATTCCCTAAATGCTCCTCTGTTCACCCGGCAGCTTTCATTAATCTTTCCTTCCTTGTGCAAAGGTTGCCTTCACAGGGGAAGGCATTTACTGACTTTCCCAAGGCAAGAACTATTAGAACAAAGTTATGAGGAATTCGTTCCGCCTCAGATGGAGGCCTGGGTCTTGAGCTATTTTGGCAGGCTGAGAGAACAGTGTGTTCCGAACCAAATTATAAGTTTGCAAGAGTTTTTTAAAAAAAGAAAGAAAGGAAAAGAAAAAAGGACAAGAAACGCTCCATTCTTCTTTTGTCCTGATTACAGGTGCGGGGCTACTGCAAAATGCCAACATCCAGAGCCAGCTCTGCTCTTCTTCTTTACCTTTATTTCAGACTCTCGGGCCGGCAAGAACCTTAGAACTGGGCTAGCCCTGGGGTGCTGCAGTCCCGAGAGGCGAAGTGACCTATTCAAGGTCACGCAGCCATTTTGGGTGGTGGCAGGCTAGACCGCAGATCTCCTGTCTTCCTGCCCAGGGCTCTTTTCCTTTGCCACTCTGCCCTTTGTCCACATTTCCTTTAAACAGAGATTCCCAGCAGATCCTGAAGACAGTGAGAGAGGCTGATGGGTTCAGACTCGGTTCCCGAAGGGGATTAGCAGAGCCGGTTGGAGGAGCACAGGAAGAATAGAGGGATGGTCAGTCTGGGTTTATTTTTGCCCAGAGTGTCTGCAAATTGTATCTGGGCTTGCTGAGCATAGGCCATTGGCTTCTGCACAGGGAGCAGGATCAGAATGAGCTGGTCTCACTTAATGAAAATTTCAGGATGTCAGACAAAGTGAGTGCTCCACAAGTGGGGGAAAAGGGGAGCAATAGGACAGCTCCCCAGGTCCTTCCCCAAAGAAGGCCGTGTTGATTTCCCTGCACTTGCAGGAGCAGTGAGGCTCTGGGTCTCTGTTTGCCAGCCCGGAGGGGCACTGGTGATGTGCACCTTCAATATCCCAACCCAGAAAGCTCCTAGGGTGGACTGTCCATTTGCAGGCTCTAATTATTACTTTACTGCTCCATTTGTCACGGCTGCTGACTGGGCCTTGGATAGGAAGCAAGGATGCATTCTTTGCACCCCTAGAGTTGATCTGTGCTCGGGAATGTTAGTCTGCTTGACTCCCCAACAAAGTGGGCGAACAGAGTTCTGGGGATGGAGACGAGGGCTAGGAGCCCATGCTCTCCATGCCAGGGCTCTCACTGCTGCCCCTGACATTTAATGCCTCCCAGGGAAAACAATCAAATCCACTGTATATGCACTCGCAGCCTGTGTTTGCCAGCGTGTGCAGGGCTGATGGAGAAGCCTGGCCGCTTCTGTTTCCCATGGCAACAGCTCAGCTCTGTATGAAGGCAGGTAAGTGGGGCTCAGGCTGGATACACAGACTGCGCAGGTCTGCATGGCTCCTGGCTTGGACCAGGGGCTCCTCCTCCCCATCCCTGGTCCTTTTCTTGCTCCCTCCAACCCAACCACACGAAAACTACTTTAATCCCATGAAAGAGAGATGGGGCCTTGGTGATACTCTCCTGTGGACTCCAGCTGTGGTTCCCCCGCCAGGGGTGTACTTTAGGGATAAAGGCAGGAGAGTGGTAATCACTCTTGGGATACTGATGTTGGTAAAAGCAAGAAGCAGGTTTTTGATCCTGGGGAGACAAGGATGTTGAGTCAGGCAATAGCCCTTCTTGATAATGGAGGCAAAATAAAGAGAAATTTCAGGTTAAAGAGATCAGGTTAGTCTTTTATGCGCTGCAGGAAGAAGTGATGGTGAGAGTAAGGGAGACGCTCAATCCAGTAGCACAAGAGAAGGGAATAAAATAGAGTTACAGACCTCTGGGCAAATATAAATATTCCCAAGGCATAGAGAAAAACTTTATGCATGAGACTGGAAACTGGCCTACAGGATGATTTTAAAATGTCCCAGGGGATATCAAGTGAGAAGGTAATTCAGAGAGTGGAGAAGAGAAGGATGAGGGGAGGAGGGAGGCAGAGCAGAGAGAAGAGGAGAAGCAGTGTGCGGGTCCCCCAAAGGCATCCTGACTGCTGGGGCCGAAGTCAGCCAGCCAGAGTGTTGAAAAATAATTTGAGCCACTTTTTAAAAAATCAGGAGATGTCACCCAAAGAAATCTAGATTTCTGGCTTCTCTTGAAAAAAATCAGAAAATTTGGCAACACTGGGTCTCCATACAGCCTTGAAGAAAATCTGCCTGGCTGGGGGCTGCTACTTTTGCAACTTAAACTGGGAGAGAGCCCTAGAGACCCACTGCCCCTCACCCCATGAAGTCTGTGTATCTCTTGATTTCCCTCACTCTTTGTAGTTCTTATCTGGCCACTGTAGGCATTTGAAATGCTGTGTGCTGCCTGCCCTGATGTTCCAGCACAGGAAGAGCCCTGACCTTGACCCCAGCTCTTCAGAGAAGGTGGGGACCAACATTGAATGCACCTCTCATCCCCAGACTCTAGGAGAGAGGGCTCCATTGAGAATGAGGGCCCCAGAGCCTGGACTTCAGACCAAGATGGGCTTGACACCAGGATGGAGATCTAGTCAGCTCTGGAGGGTTTAGTCAGGCTGTGCTGGCAAAGGACATGGAGGACACCAGATACAGATGACAATGCAAGGAGGGATACTGACCTTGTTGGATCCACATTACAGGATGCATGCATGGTTGGGATTCTGGGAATGTATTTCAACTAAATTTAGAAGCTATTCTTTGAACATCATGTTAAAGAGGGTCTGAGAAGCTGCCCATCTTGAACCCTCATGTCACTAAAACATGGTAAGAATCCTGGCTCTTCCACTTATTTGCTGTGTGAGCTTGGGCAAGTCAATTAACCTCTCTGAGCCTCAGTTTCCTCATCTAAAAATATAGATATAATAGTAAAGAGCTGCTGTGAGAAATAATGTATATCAGGTGCCATAACAGTGTCTAGGCACTTGGAAACAACTTGATAACTACTATCTATTGTTATTGCTATTTTCCTAAGTCTCAGATAAAGGCACAGGGTATGGTTTTGTCTACTTCTCTAATTTTGTATTTTGTGGTACCTGAAGGCAAACTGGGTAGGTGGGAAATTTTAACTCCATTACCCAGGAACCTTGGTAAGGGTTTTAAAATGCGGTTCATGAAAAGTCAGAGATGAGATGTTGATATGATCAGAAATGCGTCATCGAGTGGTGTAAGACTGGGCTCTCACTCCCAGCTCTGCCTCCAAGGCCAGGATGACCTCGGCGAGTCCCTTAGCCTCTTTTGGATTTTCGTTGCCTCATCTGTAGAAACCAGCTGGCTGGGTGTCAGTCATCTAGAGTTGTGCTGTTCAATACTTAGACACCAGCCACATGTGACTATTTAAATTTAAATTAATTAAAATTAAATACAGTTAAAAATTCAGCTCGTCAGTCTCACTAGCCCTATTTCAATAGCTTCATCATCACATATGTCTAGTGCCTACTGCATCGGACAGCACAGATTAGAACATTGCCATCCTCACAGAAAGTGCTGAATTCTAGAGCTTGCTACTCAGTGTCTGGTCCTTAGATGAGCAGCCTCAGCACCACCGGGGAACTTGTTAGGAATGCAAAATCTCAGGTGCCATTCTAGACCTTTTGAATCAAAATGTGTATTTTAACAAGATTCTCCCAGTGATTACGTACTCAAGTTTAAGAAGCTCTGATCTGTAAGATTCCTTCTAGCTCTAAAAAGAAAATTTAAGAATCTGGGTATCTTTCTGACAAAGTCTTAGAGAAAGAAACAAGCAACTGGCTTGTCCAAATCCTGATTCACTAATTTGCCTAAAAGGAAAGAACTGGGGCTCTCTCAGGAAAGACCAGCAGAAGGACTGTACCTCTGCAGGAGCAAGAAGAAAGAACTCAGCAGAATGTGTAAAACGGCAGTGCTGGGAGGGTGGTGTAAACCGGCTCCTGTCTCCCATCGATTTGGGTCATCCAGTCCTTGCCTAAAGGTCTTCAGGGAAGAGAAGTTCTCAATTTTCAGTGGCAGCAAGATGTGGGTTGCATTTACTGGGCACGTTATCTCCAGGGTGGCTCCCCTCGTTAAACCTCATCAGGAGGGAGCTCAGGCAGGTCTTACACTCAAGTAGAGAAAACGAGGAACAGAGAACAGGAGGAAATCAGGGTCACACTCAACATGACAGGAAGGATAGAACGAACACCAGCCTCTGGGCTCATAGTCCGTGATCCAAATCTCTCCTCTGTGGCTTGAGCTGTGAAATGGGAGAGAATGCATTTAGTCCTCCTGCCGCAGAAAGTTTTGGTGTTTTTTGATGACGTGCTGTTTTCAGCACAAAAACAAGAAGGATAATATTAGATCTGTTGCTTGTTAAGAAAACATGTGCCTCTTACAGGACAAAATTGCAGTCGTATATCTTATTTAATTGAGATTAGATTTTATTGCCGAATGTTACAATTTTAATGTGCTCATAAATTTGTTTCATACGTTTAGAGAAATATCTGTATTAAGGACACACTGTAGAAGGATGAAACAAGACCAGGGAAAAATGAATCCAAAATATGCATTAGTAATTTTTTTAGGAAGTGAGAAAAATGCTGCCTCATAAGGGATACTAGAAAAAAATAAAACAGCTAGCTTTTCTGATTTGTTCTAGAGAGAGCTGATTTGAGACATATCCTTACAGGGTCAACTATTTTGATGCAGAGAAAAAAATGAGCAGACAGAAATGGGTTTGTGATATACAGGTCAGCTCTTAAACAGTCACTGACAGAAAGTGTAATGTGTTTCTAGCAAAGACAGTGAGCTGAGTGTCCCGTCACATAACCCAGAGTCAGGGAATCTGGGCATGATGCAGGGGGCAGGGAGCTGGCCCAGAAGCAGAGAGACCTGGTCTGACTCCCACTGTACCATCTACCCTCCATGTGATTGCTGACACATTTCAGCCAGTGCTCTGAGCCTCAGTTTCCACTGTGTGAAATGCGAAGAGCATCTCCAGAGGCTTCAGGGAGGATGTAGAGAGATGCTTTATGTAAAGTGCCTACAACGTAACAGGCCATTAATCCCTATTAGTGAATCAATTAGTCAAATAATGGTTTGGGGTCAAATCCAAAGCCATGACAAAGAAAGCGAATGGGGCCACACACGGGAGGAGAGGCACCACCTGCGACCTGCTCGGATGCCGGCTGTCCTGCCCCTGCCAGCCTGCTGGCTGCTGGCCGCTCACTGTTTACGTCCCCCCCCACAGACCGTGAGGCAGCTCTGACTCGGGTCAGCAATGCTGAGGAAGGTTCCGGAGCTCAGGGGCCCATCGGTGATTTCTGGGGGTCAGAGCGGAGTGGGAGTAGCAACGTGCTTGGGCACACTGCCAACCTTCAAACCAACCTCCGATTCTGAAAGTAAGCAAGCTGGCAGGCAAAAAAGAGCTATGTCCTTTCCCTGGTTCCCATTCTCATGGCCATTCCAATTCCCTTTCCTCCTGATAGAGTAAGAGCATCCTCTTACTGGGATCTTGAATCTCTGATAAGGCTGGTCCCACATGGTAATGACCCTTCTTTAACACTTAATTTCTCCCCACATCTCTTTTCTGTGCTGAGCATTTCCAATCAGATTACCTGACAGGAGCTGCAGGCCCTCCGCATTATCACAGGAGGAATTTCCACAGGTTTGTTCCTAACCTATTTCCTCACCTCCTGTCTGCCCTGCATTAACCTTCTTTGGCCTGAACACGGAAAGAGAATGGTTTCCTCACCTCGGGCTGCTCAGTTCACTCCCTCTAGCCAATGCCGGCCCCCTCTCCTGCACCACGAGCCTGCGTTCACTGGCTCCAATAGTATTAAGCTACTCTGTAAATCCAGTCCCATCATATTTGATGTGAGAAGGGATTTATTTGAGAGTGTTTAAGAACTAATCGATGTCTATACCATACATATGGTATAAAGCTCATTAGGTATTTTCACGTGAATCAAGAGAAAAATGTCTCAAATTGATTTTATATCATTCTAAATGAACCCAAGACTCTCCGAGTGCATCACAGACCTAAATCTGCATTACTGACAGGGTGGTAGCAGCCCCCTCGCACCTGCATTTTAATTATTCCAGATCTGGGAAAAAAGAAAAGATAATTAACTCAGTGACAAATTATTGTTGTTTTCCTTGTAAGATTCTCAGGAGAGAACTACACTCAGAGGGTCAGGGTAGGGGAGTGGGTGATGGTTACAGAGAGAGGTACAATGACCTCAGTCCAATGCCACAGTTAAGTTTGGATGCCCTTGATACACTTTCTGGTCTGTAAAATTAGAGCATGAGAAAATAGATGCCTATCAAAAAGTGATCTTACATAACGCAGTTTACGGAATTTATAGCCTGTCCACCCATCAGCCTAGGGCTTGTTTCAACTATTAAGACCCATGATACAGCTTTGCTGCATTTATCAATTAACAATTACCCCCTAACAAAGCATCACAGAATTCAGTGGCTTAAAACAAATAAACATTTATCGTTACTAAAGTATCTGTTATCAGCTGGTGGGCTGACTGGGGGCTGGCTGGTCTAGGATGGCCTCCTTCGCATGTCCGGCAGTTGGCTGGCTATTGGCCGAGTGGATGGAATTGACTGGTCATGTGCCTTTTGTCACACAGCAGCCCAAGTTGGTGTGATAGGCTGAATAATGCCTCATTCCCTCAAGATGTCCACGTCCTAACACCCAGAACTTGTGAATATGTTATCTTACATAGTAAAAGGGACTGTACTTATGTGATTAAGTTAAAGATCTTGAGGGGCTGGCCCCGTGGTCCAGCGGTTAAGTTCACGCCCTCCGCTGCAGGCGGCCCAGTGCTTCGTCAGTTTGAATCCTGGGCACGGACATAGCACTGCTCATCAAACCACGCTGAGGCAGCATCCCACGTGCCACAACTAGAAGGACCCACAACGAAGAATATACAACTATGTACCGGGGGGGCTTTGGGGAGAAAAAGGAAAAAAATAAAATCTTAAAAAAAAAAAAAAAGATCTTGAGATGGGGAGATTATCCTGGATTATCTAGGTGGGCCCAATATAATTCACAGGGGTCCTGATAAGAGGGAGGCAGGAGGATCAGAGTCATAGAGAAGATATAAGGATGGAAGCAGAGGCCAGAGAGAAAAGAAGATGCAATATTGCTAGCTTTGAGATGGAGGAGAGTCCATGAGCCAAGGAATATAGGCAGCCTCTAGAAGCTGGGAAAGATAAGGAAATGGATTCTCCCCTGAAGCCTCCAGAAGGAACAGAGCCCTCTGGACCCATTTTGGACTTTTGACCCCAAGAACTGTAAGAGAATACAGACGTGTTTCTATGAGCCGCTCAGTGTGTGGTGATTGGCCACAGCAGCAATAGGAGATCAATACACCTGGACTTGCTAAAAAGTTAGTAGTAAGGTTCCAAGAGAGAGGCAGGAGTGAGTCAGAGACTCAGGACTGGCCCCGTCACTTCTGCCACATTCTATTGGCCAAAGACATCACAAGGCCATCCCGAGTTCAAAGACTGAGAAAGAGACCCCACTTCTTGATAGATTCTATTTCTCTCACCTCTTAATGGGAGAAGCTATAAAGTCACATTGCAAGAATGGTGTGGAGACCGAGAAGGGTAAAGAATTATAGCCATTTTTTGCAGCCAATCTATCACCATGCCCTTTCCAAAGTGACAGAGGACATTCAAAAGCAACATCTGACCCTGGTTTCTTCTTCATTTCCAGGGACACAGGGAGCATGGGTGTCTGGACCTCAGGCACTGATATCTTCCTAAGTCTTTGGGGGACCTATGTGTCTCCAAGAAGCCCTGGATGGATGGACTTTATCCAACATTTGGGAGTTTGCTGTTTTGTTGCTCTCATTTCAGTGGGCCTCTTCTCTGTGGCCTTCTACTGGGTTGTGTCCTCGTTCACGGTCTTTGCCACCTCCTGGATGATAACATGTGTGCTGCTGTGCTGCTCCAAGCACGCGCGATGTTTCCTTCTTCTCTTCTTCCTCTCTTGCGGCCTGCGTGAGGGCAGGAATGCTTTGATTGCAGCTGGCACAGGGATTGTAATCTTTGGACACGTGGAAAATATTTTTCATAACTTTAAAGGTCTCCTGGACAGTATGACTTGCAACCTCAGGGCAAAGAGTTTTTCCATACATCTGCCACTTTTGAAAAAATACATTGAAGCAATTCGGTGGATTTACCACCTTACCACCCACCCAAGTCTATTTGACGACCTCGTGTCTTGGAACCAGACCCTGGCGGTCTCTCTTTTCAGTCCCAGCCAAGCCCTGGAGGCACAGCTAAATGACACTAAAGTCGAAGTCCTGGGTGTCTTGTACCAGATGGTGACGGCGACAGAGGTGCTCTCCTCCCTGGGACGGCAGCTATTTGCCCTTGCAGGGCTTTTGCTGGTGCTGCTGGGCACTGGCCTCTTCATGAAGCGATTTTTGGATCCTTGTGGTTGGAAGTTTGAAAACTTTTACATCACCAGACAGTTCGTTCAGTTTGATGAAAGGGAGAGGTGTCAACAGAGGCCCTGTGTCCTCCCCTTGAATAAGAAGGAAAGGAGGAAGTATGTTGTGGTTCCATCTTTCTGGCCGACTCCTAAAGAAAGGAAGAAGCTGGGGCTGTTTTTCCTCCCCATTCTCACCCATCTCTACATCTGGGTGCTGTTTGCAGCCGTAGATTATCTGCTGTATCGGCTCATTTTCTCCGTGAGCAAGCATTTCCAAAGCTTACCAGGGCTTGAGGTTCACTTGAAACTTCACAGAGAGGTAGGTGCTCCCAGGCCCTTCTCATGATGTAGCCTGCCTATTTGCTGATCTGTTTGCTAAAGATCATGAACTGCCCAAGGCTGGGCAGTATCTTCTTCACCTCTGGACCCCCGGTGCCCGGCACAGTGCCCAGTATGTAGAAGGAACCCAAGAAGAGTGGGTTAAGTTGAATCGAAGTCCTGACGTCAGAATATGACATCATTCCAAACATCTTTGGTCATTGTGCGAGTCTCCTGTGGCTGCTGTAACAAATTACCACAAACTGAGTGGTTTAAAACGACAGAAATTTAGGGGCTGGTCTGGTGGCTCAGCGGTTAAGTTCGCACGTGCTGCTTCAGTGGCTTGGGGTTCGCCGGTTTGGATCCTGGCTACAGGCCTACGCACTGCTTATCAAGCCACGCTGTGGCAGGCATCCCTCACATAAAGTAGAGGAAAAGGGGCACAGGTGTTATCTCAAGGCCAATCTTCCTCAGCAAAAAGAGGAGGATTGGCGGTGGATGTTAGCTCAGGGCTAATCTTCCTCAATAAAATAAAATAAAATAAATAAAACAATAGAAATTTATTCCCTTGTAGTTCTGGGGACAAGAAGTTCAAAATGAGCACAAGTGGGCTGAAATCAAGGTGTTGTTGGCAGAGCCACCCTCCCTTCGACTCTAGGGGAGAATCCAGTCCTCACTTCTTCCCGCTTCTGGCGGCGGCCAGTCTTCCTTGGCTTGTGGCTGCATCCCTCCATCTTTGTTTCTGTCTTCACTTTGCCTTCTCCTCAGTCCATGTAAAATCCTTCTTAAAGGATGCATGTGATTGCATTAGGGCTCACCAGGATAATCCAGAGTAACTTCTCCATCTCGAGATCCTTAACTGAGCCACAACTGCAAAGCCTCTTTTTTCCAAATAAAGTAAGGTTTATAAATTTGGAGGGTTAGATCTTATGTCTTTGGGGGGCCGTTTTTCAGTTTCGTACAGTCAGCAAACACTGAAATGTGGGATAGGTGCCTCTGATGTTGAACACAAAGCTGATTCTCAAGCAGAAGTACCTCGCATGAAACCAAGAGGCTGTATTTACGGCCTGACTTCCTCTCTCCCCTAGACTCGTGCAAGTAAACTTTGAGCACCTTCTCTAAAGGAGAACTTCTTTTATATGCATCCTGAGTCCTCATCAAACGCAAGAGGGCTCCCAATGCATCAGCATAGTGTTTAAGAGGATGGTCATTGAAAAAGGGCTCCTAAATAACCAAATAATATGCTGCTACTAGTACTTGATAACACTCACTAAAAAGTGGAACCAGCTACACTTGTTTTTTTCAGACAATTTAAGTCAGTGGTTTCAACCTTAAGTGTGTGTTATGAATTTCCTGGGGTAGATGAAGAGTCTCAGGCTTCAATTTACAGAGATCTTGTTTCAAACACAAGGGCACTTTTAATAAGCATTCTATGTGCTTTCAGAGTAGGTGGTCCACAGCCCACACTTTGAGAAACTCTAGCTCAGGTCCTGGAAAGCAAGGGCTTTCTAAACCAGTGGTCCTCGACTGTGGCTGCGCAGTGTCATCTCTGTGGGACTGAACAAGCAAAGTAGCAAACAAATCTGTTGCTTTGTTCTGGCCCCCAGGGTTTCAGGTTTAATTGGACTGAGTGAGGCCTGGGTGAAGGATTTTTTAAAACTCCCCAAATAATTCTAATGTGTGGCCAAGATTGAGAACCATTGTTCTGAACCCACCACCCAAAGGATAGAGCGGAAGTTTAACCTTTAAAGGCCATCAGGTGGATCTACGAAAATCTTAATTAGCCAAGACTGTTTGTTTCTCTGAGCTGGTACCTCCTGGGTGTCGGGGAAGCTGCCTTTCTCTCCTCCATCTCCCTCCTCCCAGCAGCCCTATCCCAACAGAGAGGACCGTGGGTTTTGTGCCTCCCATCTTTTCTCCTTCCCATTTTTCCCTGTGGAAATTTGTGATTATATGGACATTTCAGGGGATCTAGATATTGTCAGATACTTGTTTTATTTTTTTAAACCCAAAGATGGTGAAGCTGAGCCAGGTGGGATGTGTGTATGCACGCATAAACGTGTAGTATATGCGTGGATGTGTGTGCCTGTGCGCGTGTGCATGTGTATGAGTGCCATGCACGCTCAGGTGGAGTGCAGCAGCCCAGGCTTGTGAAAACGCCAACAGCTATTTCCATGGGTTTGATTTTCCCTCCTCTTTATCAACCTACAATAGGCTGTGCTGGCTGCTGGGGAAATCTTAGAGGGGAATGTCAGAAAGGGTGCCTGTAAACCCTCCTTTGGAACCCCACTTCCCGTTTCTCTCTTTATCTCTCAAGGCCAGGGATCCTCTGCTGCATCCTCACTTTCCCTCTCCTGTTCTTCTGGCTCAGCAGGTACGTCCAGGGCCCTGCTCCTCTAATCCTGGCTGCTGCTCAGAGTTGATTACTCTGAGCCCTCAGCTTCCCCTGAAGAATTCAGTTAATTACAAGAACCCTGTTGCTCTAGATATCTGGAGCAGGGTGGATAATGGAAGCAGTGTTTCAAATGAAAGCCAAACAAGATTTGTAGACTGGCTTGTTCCTGGGGGCTGGCTAGCAAAGGGCTTCTCCTCCCCCAACCCACTCTCCTCCTGGATTCTCTCTTCTGGTCTTCCCCTCTCAATTCTTCCTCTCCTTTCTGTTTTTGCTTCTCTTTCATTTATTTCTCTCTCAGCCATACCAATGCCTGTTTTGTGATTTCTCACTGTCTTAGACAGAAGGAAAAAAAAAAAAGGCAAGTTTTGCCTTCCAAAAAAAAGCCCAGAAGCTTTCTGATGGCAGTGTCCTAACAAACACATGTTTGGGCGTTGGTGGGTCATGGGGATGCAAAGATGTCTAGACCTAGATGGCTGCCATGGAGGGGCTCACGTCCTGGCGGGGGAGGCCGCCATGTATACTCACAATGACAGCAGGGCAGTGGGTGCTGGAACAGATGTAAGTACGAGACTGCTGTGGGAGCTCCTCTCCAAGTCTCCTGCCATGTCTGGGAGACTGCGCCGCCAGCAGCAAGCTTCTGCGTGACTGGCAGCACCCTGACCTTCTCCCAGGATGCCCTTGGAGGCTCCTGGTCTCTCCCTTGCTGCAGATTTGCCAAAGGAGAAATCAAGCAGGAAGAGAATCATTGGCTTAAGGTTTTGCCAATATTTCTCTCCCACTTTCATACAATTTTAAATAAAGAAGAAAGATGGGAAATGACCTGAAATGAGCTAGCTGGATGGGTGGGCATTGTAAGTAAAAAAATAGCCATAATCGCTACTTATTGAGTACCTACTATGTACACAGCCTTTGTCGGCGTTAACTTTTAGGGACTGTCTGATACCAGAGCATGTCCTCAGTCCATTACTCAACACTGTCTTGGCAAATTGTTTAGTTAAGAGAGGTAAAGACATTTTAAAACATCAGGGAACCATTTAGTATATTGCTCGGCATTTTGAGAGCCTTCATTTGTCTTCCACATTACCCTCCACCAACCCCGTACAAAAATGTTGACTCAAGCTTTGTGAAGCCCTGACTCCCAGCTGCGAAATCCCTGGTTAGATTCCTAGACTAAATAACTTCTTCCCAGACCCGACACCCGCTGCTTCCTTACTGCAGGATTTCTCATCACCGACTCAATCGATGTGTTTGTTTCTTCACTGGTGTTATAAAGAGAGCTTTCTTTTGCTCTGGGGACCAAAATCTCTCTATTTAATTGTAGGTAAACTGTCTGTTTGATAAGAGAAAAGGAGAGGCAACCCAAATGCTCTTCATTGCTTAGTCACGGTGCTGGGGAAATTACAGATTTGACTTGACATTTGTATAGAGGTCCCAGGTTTGGGGTTTCCAGATTCTTCACAGGTATTAGGGTAGGTCCAAGGTGCATGGTCTTCTCTGGGTGTGGTGGGGTTCTTTTAGAGACGTCATTTACCTCTTCCTGGCCCCAGGGCTCTGGGGCACTAGGGTGATAATAACTTACAAGTACTCTAGCCTGTAAGGTTAATGCTCCATCCCCAAGGTGCTTAATTTACACTGGGAGTAGTTTATGCCCGGGCAGGATCTGGTCCATTAATTCCTGTTAGAATTAGAATTCCTACCAAATTAGAAAACAAATCCACCGAGAGATTAAATGACTTTCTTAGGTCAGGGAAAAGAAAGAGCTGAATCAGCACACACTACTCTTGCTGGTGGCTTGGCTGGGTGGCTCAATGTCACCTTATGCCCTATGTGTCAGTTTGCTGAGGGCAACTGGTTTGTTCTCCTGCCTTCAAGCAGGAAGAAATGCACCCCTCCTGAACATTCAAGAGAAAGGAGAAAATGTCCTATTTTGAGACCTCTACAAATATGATTTTAGAGCTACCTTCAGTAAATACTATTCTTGGTATTCTTACGCTAAGGATAGTCTCCCCTCCCCTCGCTCCAAGCTCTAAAAGATTGACTTAGAACATGATTTAATGTCTACACATCTTTGTGACCTTGTGGTCTGCTGATGGAGTATTTGTCAAGAGGGGGAAGATATGACTGGGTCTTAAGGAGCTATGCTCCCAAAAAACTTCTCCCCCAGTTGAGAGAAAACCATCTTTAGTTGGTCCCACATGGCCTACAGTGTAGAAACAGGTGTTCCATAAAAATGGGTTATGTGGTCAAATTTGTTAGGAGAACAGCTGGCTGAAGTTAGATTTCTCTGCCTTTTTCTGAATCTTCAACTGTCTCACATCATTGTGACTCTCCAAAGAAGGGACAGAATAGACAAACTTATCTGGTATTCTTCTTTCCGGGAAATCTTTATTTCCACAAATTCACTTGGGAAAACACTGCAATAGCTACAAATAAGACTCGTCCCTTCTCCTTCACTCCAATCACAGCACAAAAGTAGCTACAATAGCTCCTTCAGCCAAAGCTCTCTGCATGTTTTAAGATAAACACTATGTGTTTCAGGGCAGTACTGAGAAAGACAAAGACTGAGGATGAAAATGGCATGGGCCTTGATGACTTTATTCTTTCATTTTAGGAGCAAGGAACTCAAGCCATCATCCATGATTCTCCCTTTAATATATCTCTGTTTGAACCCAGCTGCATCCCTAAACCAAAGCTCCTTCTGTCTAAGACCTGGATTCCTCTCAGCATTATTCTTGTGATACTAGTGATGCTAGGACTGTTGTCCTCCATCCTGATGCAACTTAAAATCCTGGTGTCAGCATCCTTCTATCCAAGCACGCAGAGGGAGCGCGTCCAATACCTGCATGAGAAGATATTGAAGAAAAGATCAAAGCAGCCAGTGGGAGAAGTAAAAAGGAAACTGAGTCTGTACTTTACAAAGGTAAGGCCAAGATGGGGGTATGATCTATAATTAAGGAAATTTTGAGTTTGAAGGGCAAATAGAATTTCATGACACCCTTCACCTTCACATTAGGGCTTATATCCCCAGTAACAGATGGGACACTGGAGTAAGGGGGTTCACAGACGTACACGGCTAAGGCTCTTAGCTTTGTGATTTTGAATACTGGTCCAGAGGATTCTATAAGACATACCTTCAAAACATTGATTTCAAGTGAGTATGTTCAGTCATTTTGTAGAGAGGCTTCTGGGAAGGCTCTCTGTAATGGCTATTAAAAGACAGTGCCCAATAAGGGTTACTTTACCAGGTCAAGGATAATAAATAACAGAGAGAGAAATACCTACTGCAGCTTTGTAAGCTCCAAAGAATTTGCTCATCCTCCAGGATTAAAATATACATGTGATGTATATATATGATGATATATATAATATATATGTATTTTTATATAGATAATACACAATTTATATACACGACTTTCACATACATGTAAAATGAACACTTGTCAAAGATTTTATTTAACTTATTAATTAAAGAGGCAACAGTAAGAAATTCCAACCAATTCAAAGAACGATTCAAAGCATACAAATATACAGGCCATCAGGAATTCCAAAATGAATTTGCTTAATAGATGCAAAACTGGCTTCTTACACAAGGGTGGATGAGAGGGTCAATTGTACTCTACAGAGTGAAATTCATTTGAATGTCCATGGACAAGAATCATTTGCTTTATTGCTGTCAGCTATCTACAACTTACAGAAATGGAAAATAGCTCATAGACAATGAAAGACCAAGATAACCTGCAAGGATATGTTTTTCTGGCCATTTCAAAGTCTTTTGTATTTTTCCTGACACCAGTTGTCCCACAACGAAAAGTTTATGTCAGAGGCATTTGAAATGACTCTAATGCTCCTTCATCCATATTTTTGTCTGTTCAGATTCATTTCTGGCTTCCAGTCCTGAAAATGATTAGGAAGAAACAAATGGACCTTGCAGATGAAGACAGTCCATGAGACCCCACATAGCTCCTCGGCCACACGGCACCAGCGATTCTCCAGTCTGCTGATGGTGGTTACTACTCAACCTGCTCAACAACAGAGAACTAGCCTGCACGTTCCTTCAGGGGGCTGAGTTTGCAGGGCCAAACTACTTCTCTTCATAAGGCCGAAGGGCTACCAGGTAAAGGGTTATGTCATGTGTCTTCCAAACAAGGCACGTGATCTAGACTGTGTCGCAGTGCAACAGGACTATAACCAGGCTCTTTGAAGATGAGTCTCAGCATACAGTAATATTCAAAGAAAAAAAGCAAGTAAATTAGAAAAAAGTCAAAATCTCTACTGCAGGGTCACAAGCAAATGCCAAGAAGACCATACACGTGTAATGCCAGTCACATATCTCTAAACTCTTCCGTCGCCTCTCTGCCCTTCTTAATTTCTTTCACAGCCATTCCCTACCACCACAACTGTCTCTCTTCCTCCTGTTCTCTTATTCAAAAACCAAGAACTCTTTCGGAAACCCATCTCCAGGAGCTCCTAATTTCTTCTCACCATCACCTCTGCTCCCATCTTCTGCTTTCCTGGATCTCTTTTGTTTTTTCCTCTTCTACCAAATCCTCTATCTGGTATTTACACCAGGGCGGCCAAGGGACCACATGTATCCAAATCATATGAAATATTTGTTTAAATGTGCATCTTGGGTCTCTGTCTCACTATATTCAATATACTATTATATATAATAGGGCCGATTTCCCCTATACTGAAAATAGCTAGGAGGGAGAAAAACCTCCTTGAATATTGATTCTATTATCTCTAAAGTCCCAGAATGGGGAAGAAATGCAGAAACGTTGATTTTTTTTTTTTTTTTTTACTTTTCATTTTGAAAAATTTTCAGACTCAGAAGAAAGTTGCAAAACAGCACAGAGTTCCGTTTCTCCTTTGCCGTCATCCCCAAGTGTTAACATCTGGCATAGCCATAGCACAGTGATCACACATTGCCTTTAGTTGTCATGGTTCCTTAGTCTCCTCCAATCAGGGATATTGCCTTAGTCTTTCTTTCTTTTTCTTTCACGACTTTGACACTTTTCAAGCATACTGGCCAGTTATCTTGTAAAATATCCTTTGATTTGGATTTGTCTCATGTTTCCTTGTAAGTAAACTCAGATAATGTATTTTTGGCAAGAATACCACAAAAGTGTTGCTGTGCTCTTCTCAGCACTTGACATCAGGGGGGTACATGATGTTGACATGTCTCATTACTGGTGAGGTTACTTTTCATCACTTGGTTAAAATGGAGTCTGCCAGATTCTTCCACTGTTAAAATTACTGTTTTTTCCTTTTTAATCAATAAGTAGATTGTGGAGAAATACTTTAAGGCTATGTAAACATCCTCTTTCTCATCATAGATTTACCCTCTGATTTTAGCATCCATAGATACAAAACTGAGGCAGCCAAACAGTGATTTTCTATTTTCATAATATCTTCTACATTTCTTAATTGGAATTCTACACTACCTCTAGAAAGAAACATCTTTTTCAAAGACTAAACTTTGTTTCAAGCACCAGAGTAGGCATTTCCATGATCTCATTTATGTTTCACGACAACCCTGTGAGGTAGATGTTATCACTTCCATTTTCTAGATGAGAAAACTCACCCTCAGAGACCCTGACTGAGCTGGCCTGGGCTTGGGCTGGGCATTGACATGGTTAAAGTTCCCAAGCGATTTTAATGGGCAGCCAAGACTGAGAACCACCATTCCAGAAAGTTTTACAGAATTGCAGTCCTTTGATTCACGTCTTCAGTGATGAAATTTCTCTAAGAGAGGAGCCTGCATTAGAAATGTGTCTGCTTCAGCATTTCCTGAAGCGTGCTCCTCAGACCACTGGTCCCTGAGTTGGTCCACAAAAAGAGTTGCGGTGTAACCAAATCTTTACCATCTGCCTTCCAATCTCGAAGATTCATAAAGCATTTTGGCATAATTCAAAACTTTGAGAAACCCTATAATAAAGAAATCTCTTTAACCTTGTTTCACACAGACTTTCCTCAAATTATTAAACTGAACAATTTTACCTCTGATAACTATTAGGATCATGTAGGACCCATTCTGCAGCTCATGCTCAGGAAAAGGCTGATATAATTGACGTGACTTCCAACAAAAAAGGATTTGAGAAGGTGAAGACATATTTGTCGTTTTGGCTTATTTAAGTATTCTGATGATTTTATGCTTTGTTGTGTTTTCTAAATAAACAAATGTATATATTAAACTGAGGCAATGTTTGAATTCTGGTACTCATTTTTCATTTGTTCCTCCTACAGAGAAGAGATCTGTTCCATTTTAACTAAGGCAAAGAATGAACTGCTCAAATTTTAGAGACTATTGGATGCTTTAGCACTTCTAAATTCTATTAACTAACTTATCTACCTAATGACATCACCAGCATCTACAGCAAATGCTTGAACAGGCCACATAGAAGGTGCTGGTGATGCCCAGACAGTTCACCTTCCTTCCTGCCTGTGGGATGCTAGCATTCTAGTCAAGAAGACAGACAGACGCTTGGACAATAAATGACAATACATAGTAGCTTCTGGTAAATGCCGAGGGCCCAGAGCACGCGATGCCTTTAGGGAACCATAGCCAGGTTCTCTGCCCTCTCCTACTGCAAATGCCCAGTTTACACCTCTTCTCTATGAGAAGGGCACTAGGAGGTTAGTAAAGGGATCTTAATTTCCTGGAAATCAAAACTACCTTTCTGAAGTAGCATAATTTCTGTTGTTTCCAAAAGATTGTGACTTTCAACAGTTCACGAGATTTCTGGAGAGTGTCCTTATCTGTCTGGCACGCATGCCCTTACTCTGAAGTGCTTGTCCTGATGGGACGGACAGACTGGCAAGGAGGTGCTGTCACAAAAGGCAATTTTGATTCTGAAAACAAGATTTAGATCCGCTCATTAGGGCCAGTCTAACTTGGAACATAAAATGCTTATTTAATTGCAGCTTATCCACTTTAGATTTAAATGAATGGTTAGTTAAATTTCTTGAGACATCTATTGTGAACTGTGCTCTGTTAATCTTGTACAGACAGAAAGATACTGCCCAAAGTAATTTAATAGAGCTTCCTTTTTCACCTCTAATTTTAATGGCTTATATAAGTGTATTACATTATGGTCTAAGTCACTATTTCTCATCTCATGAATCCCAATTTGGTGGCCACAATTTGTTAGGGTCTTTCAAATATCCTTCTGATGTCCTCATTGACTCCGTATTTGCTGTCAGTTACATGTCTCTTTGACAGTAAGATGCAGTAATTCTAAACACTTTCATAGGAGCAGATCTCTATTGTTCTTCTCAGAATGTTAAACATTGTCTTTCCTCTTTTTAGATTCTATATCTACTGCTTTCTCTATTACAACCTAACCAATCATAATTATAATATGCGATGCATTGAAGTCTCCACACATCATATATTTTTGTCCTAATTCATCTAAAAGAAAGAAAGAAACATCTCATCCTAAGGGAGTAAAAACTAACTTTCTCACACAAAGTCAGTAATAGTGATTCCCAACAAGTAACAAAGACCACTGAGGTCAATTATTCTATTTAACTTATGGAAGAGAGAGGAACTGGTTAAAAAAAATGAACGTGCGTTGTGCATGGTTATATGTATATAACTAGTTAAAAGCCTGTTATATTAGGCTAATGTAACCCCTACACAGTGGGGAGGAAAGATTTAAATTAATGCGTGGCTGAGACCACCAAATTTTCAGGGTTCAAAGTCCCTTTTGCTTTTAATCCCTAATGGTTGCAGTGACATTTTTAAAAGCAAGAAAGGAAAGAGAGATGAGTCACAGAGTATGGGGAATCGTAGGCTTTATCACCAGAATTCTGAATGTCCATGAACCTCACTTTTGTCATCAGAAAGCAGAAGAAAGTAGAGTTGGATTTGTCATTTGAGGAATTTGTACGAACACAAATGGAAAGCAAAAAAGGCAGTGATAGAAACAAAAGCAAAACTAACCATGGTAACTGCAATTAAGACAGAAAGTGTTTGCAATACTTCACTGGATACTGAGGAAACACAGAGCATGGTGTGTGAAGCGCCCCTCCCCAAGCCTCATTCCAAAAGACAAGGAATGACGTGCCCACTGACCACAGCATGGGACTCAGGGAGAGGACGGGCTTAGGAGACATAAGAAAGGACCAGGAAGGACTGAGACAAAGATATGGATGTCCATCCGCTCAGTACTCAGAGCAGAGGGGTTTCCCAAAGCTGGCTTCAGAATCACCTTCAGAGGTTAAAAAAATAAAATACAGATTCGCAAACCTAAACCCAGATACGCCGGCTGGAGTGTTGTGGGAGAGTCTTGGGAATCTGTATTCTAAGGCATTTCATGGCTGATTCAGACGATGAGGCAAATTTGGTAACCACTGCTTTAGAGAATTGTAGCAAGCCTTAGAGAGGAGGGGTTGTCAATTAAACACAAACACATCTACATGGTGTCTATGTAATTAGTTGTATGAACATACATATGGGACTTCCATTCCACCTCTTCCTAACGGAGCTATGAGTCCATCAAGTTTCTCCAATAATGCAAAATGCTAATTGTCAAAATACATATTGTTCTCATCTTCTGCAGTCCAACTCACTCACTTGTTTAAGTCAGCACCCAAACAAAAATGAAACCAACAATGGCATCGTGAATTCGACGATTTTCCCAGTAGTTAACTATTAATCAAATATGATTTGGTTCCCAATATTATTTTTTAATTAAGCTATTTCAACTTAGGGGATGGTATATCATATTTTTTAAAAATAGAAGGTAACCTTGACTATGACAATCACACGGTCTAATGGAAAGAACAGAGATTTTTGGAATAGGGAAGGCTGGATTCAAATCCTGATTCTGCTAGTTATTAGTGACACAAGTTGAGGCAACTTAGCTCATTTCTCTGAGCCTCAGTTTTCTTAGTTATAGAGTGGAGCTTAAAATACCAATCTGATATCATCTTTTTGAGAATGAAATATGATGACACATATAAAGTCTCCCCAAATTAGACAAATACACGTCAGCTCCTTCTTCTCTCTCCTTTCTCATCCTTCCCTGCCCAGCCCCACTCTCTCCAGCTTTTGACAATAGGATGTGATACAAAAAAAGTGAAAACAAAAAAGAGAATTTCGAGCAAGCTTGATATACAACAGGGATTAGCAACCTTTTTCTGAGAAGGGACAGATAGTAAATATCTTAGGCTTTGCAGTCATGTGGTCTGTCGCTGTAGCGAGAAAGCAGCCATGGGCCAAAAGTACATGAAAGAGCATGGCTGTGTTTCAATAAAACTTTGTTTGGAAAACAAACAAACAGCAAACTGGATCTGTCCTGCCTGATAATGCAGGAAGACTTTTTAGAAATCCATAAGTTGGTGCAGGCACGATGCAATGGGGACTCATAGTCAGAAAAAAAATGGGTTCAAAATCCCTCTTTACCAGCAACCAACTGGATGACTTTGCACAAGTCATTTCACCTTTCTGAGCTTAGTTTTCTCATCTGTAAAGATAAAGGAGTTGGGCCACAGAATCTCTGAGGGAGCTGCCATCTCTTAAAGTCTATGATGCTTCGGGAGACTGCAGTCTCCTGGAGAGAATCACCAATAGATTGTCACCCAAGTTTCAGCATTTGATTTGTTTGTTTTTTCATGGTTGATCAATGAATCATAAAGAACAACAGAAGCTTTGGGGTCATAAGTATGATTCATTTGATGAAAAGGGGAAAAGATAGCATTTGGTCAAAATAAATGTTATTTTCTCCACAGACACAAAGAAGCAATCAGAACAGTTATTAAACTGTAAATGTCCTGTGTAATTTCATACAGTTCAAAGTCAGCCTGCGATGTCAGCGGCTGACGACCTGAAAATTGAAAGTCTTACTTTTTCAAGGTGAGCAGTTCCCTCACTCTAAATGTGACATATTAATTAGAGAGTGAAAGAAATCGATCAAAATTGTTTTTCCAAAAGGAAACCATTGTAGCAGTGTGTTTATACTGAAGGAATAAGGGTGCTATGTCTTGCAAGTGAAATGCTAATACATACCAGAAAATAAATAATATACTGTTTTAAAACATGATACAATGAAAGAAAAAGAGTGTTGAAGTAGAAATTCTAAGAGCTGACTTCTAATTCTGGCTCTGCTACTAGCTAGCTTAGCTGAGCCACTTCCCTCTCTTGAGTCAATTCAGGCCTTCATAGAAAATATCATAATAGCTATTATTTATTGAGCCCTTACTAAGTACCAGACACCTTTTGGTGTATTATTTCCATTAATCCTCACCAAAATCTCATGAGGAAAGTTCTAATGCTATTGCTGTTTTCTAGACGAAGAAACTGAGGCACAGAGAGGTTAAGTAATTTGTCCACAGTGTGTTCCGGAAGCCATATTTGAACATAGTTACTATGTTGCATCCTAGAACATGGTTTTCATGTGTCGTTTCCCAGCTCAGAGACCTGGATCCCCATGTCCTGGTGAGTTAGCATTCTCCCCAGCAGGCACTCAAGCTCCCATCCCAGCCTGTTTCTCCACTCTCCTTCATCTGAACCCTCCCTTTAGTCAAAAATCTCTTCCCACCTGGCTCTGGGAAGAGCCACCTGCATTCGCCTTCACACCTTTGTTCTTCTGGACTCCCCATTTATAAAGCTCTCTCCCATCCTCCCTTCCCATTCACGTTCTCCCGTTTTTCAGGGTCCTGGCCCAGTCCCGCCTCTTCTGGAAGCAAGCACAGTGGGAAAAGCATGGGTGGCAGTTATGTGAATGGGCCTCGTCCTGGCTTTGTCACAAACTGAGTGGGAACTGGGAAATGTCATTTAATCTCT
Organism: Equus asinus; assembly: GCF_041296235.1. Classification (NCBI taxonomy): domain Eukaryota; kingdom Metazoa; phylum Chordata; class Mammalia; order Perissodactyla; family Equidae; genus Equus; species Equus asinus. The sequence goes on from NC_091801.1 coordinate 51,890,153, forward strand.
CTGGGTCTCAATTTCTTGATCAACTGAGTGTTGGACTCAATTTGAAATTTTCAAACTTGTTAACTATTATTCATTTAAGGCGTAGACCCCTTCGTCTAATTCACGCCTTAGATCACCAATTCCCAGCCCAACAATGATGCAGCTGCCCTGCTCGAAATAGAGGTGGGTGGCCTGACGCCAGCTCTCCCTCTCCTCCACCTTGGCAGTTCCGGAGGCACTGGAGGGATCTGCAAAACAAAGCAGAAAGACATCAGACTAACTGCAGTCATTCATGCACAACCTCCACAATTTTTTATCACATTGGCACAAGTCACACTCTGTCATTTACTTAAATGTTCTATGAATCAAAGCAGCATTTTTACTTAAATAAGTTCATTCTAAAAGGAAACTTTATAACACCACTGTAAACGGAAAAACAGTATTACCTTCTGTAAATAGAAAGTAACATACATCTAAAAACATCATATATCCATTATTTATGTACACGTATTATACACATATACATTATACACACAGTAAATACACTTTACATACATATATATAAACTACACACACTACACGCCACACTGAAAACAAAACATCATTAAATTATTAACTTCTAGTGAGATATTCACCTGCCAAAACGTGCAGCCTACCCTCTGTGTGTGTGTTAAACAGCGTGTGGAACCCATGCATAGGGGTTCTCGCACTGAGGAGTGAGAGATTGGGGTATTTATACACCAACTCCTGCCAGTCGCTGACTGTGGGCTGCTGCTGCTTCTGGGTGGTATTTATTCCCTGGCACGGCTGGCTTTCCTCAGCAATGATAAAAGCCCCCAGGCAAAGAGATGCAGAGACTGGCAGCTGGAAGTCAGCTGGAGCTCGCTGACGTAGAGAGGCTGGGGGATGGAGCAGGGCACCCAAGGCATCTGCAACAGCTCCATTTCCCCTGAGGAAAAGGGGAAAGACAGCTGCCTTCCATGATTGCTGAGGTTTCTGCTGACGTTTAAGTCCTGCCCTGGTCGTGATGTGGTTCTCGCCTATGAAACACTGAAAACACTCTGCTCTCTCATTCCTGATTCCTTTTTGCCAAAAAAATACCTATTCCAGGTGTAAGGATATTTATACAATTAGAAAATAGTTTTGCTGAAAAATCCACATAATTTTCCATGTTATCTACTGAAAAACAGTTGTCACCATACTTTGGAGTGCAAAAAAGTCACAAGATCATTAATTCGGCTTAAATAAATGAATGACTTCTCTTTGAATGTCGGCATCATTCAACCATGAAATCCTAGACAACTTCCAGAAAGCTGTGGCCCAGAACACCCAATCCCACTCAGAACACTATTTATAAGAGTGCCCTGTGTGCAGTAGTCTTTACAGGCTTTTTTTTTTTACTTCTTAAATGTTCTCTGGCCTGTGTAGATGGCATTTATACAATTCAGAGAAAGACGTCTCACCAGGATTCGTCAGCAAGCGAGTCCTCTGATGCAGCTTCTGTGATCCAGTTAAAAATAGGAAAGAGGATATTTTGCATAAGTCATCACCATTGTGCAGTATCGGAGAACTGGCCACTTTTTTTGGTTTCTACATCCTGTTACTTTATCTAAAAATAGATGAAAACGCTGTCCCTAAAGTTTTGGACAAGACCTGTGCTTCTGTGACCTAGGCTCCTGGTCCTTCCTTCCTTTGCTGACTTCCCTTCACCCCTGCCATGTACAGCCCCAACACGCAGCCTGGGGCTTGGGGCTCTGCCTTTCTTCCCCCTCCCAGGGCTGCAGACTCCAGGGCCTATGGGGGTCAGGAGATGATATGAGTTAGTGACGCCAGCCGGGTGGACAGGGCACACCAGCCTGCACAGGCCCCATCTGAACAGAGGGCAGCTCTGACTCAGTTTCTCACAGATCAACTGACTTTTCCCAGAGCGGCCAGACATAAAAAGCAGATCTTTATGGGGACTCACCTACTCTTTCAATGTTAGAAATGAACTCATACATTAACTTAAAAAAATAGAGTAGAGGTCAAACCATGAACTTGCCGTTTGTGGCCTCTGCTCCATACATTCTCCTTCGGGAAACGTGTGTGTTACCAGTTAAAAAGTGGGGTTCTATAAAATCTATGTGCTTAGGTCTAAAGGCTCCCACTTTTCCACTTCTTGATTTCTAATTGGAAAGGGCACAGGATTATGAGAGGAGTCCTGGATTCTGATTTTGACTGTGCCCTTTTCTAGTCATAGAATTTTGGTTGAGTATCTGTGTGGGCCTCAGTTCCCCCATATGTAAAACATGGCGCTTGGAGACAACGACTTTGAGAGCCCTACCAAGCTCCAGTGCCCGTGGGTCTGATAGATCTCTGTCCTCAGCCCCTCTTTCTTGCCCATCTTAATCTCAGAGATCAATTCCCCACCACAATCAGTGACCCAAATATTTTCCAGATTTTCTCAGTTTGAGTCAGCTTTATCTGCAACTCTGCTTCTATCCAACACCCAACCGATTCTGTTGCTGCAGCACCCCTTAAATCTGGTTCTTCTCCAGTGTTGACTTCCACCATCACTTCCTTACCAAACCACTGCAGTTGCTTCCATCCCCACTCCAGCTTCCCCATCACCCCCCAGCTCTAGAACTCAGGGGAGGAAGAAATCTCTATCTTTTTTTCTCCTATCCAAAAGTACAGAAAGCATTGTCACCCAAGAAAGAAACTGAGCAAAATCCCATTTATCTTTGGGGAGTTGAACCTTGGAGGCGGGACACAATTCTAAAAAGTCAAACTTCTCACCTTTATCTAGTTCTCCAGCCACTGAATGTGTTAGTTTCCGAGGGCTGCTGTAACACATTCCCACAGACTGGGGTGCTTTAAAATAACCAAAGTTTATGCCCTCACAGTTCTAGAGGCTGGAAGCTGGATTCACGGTATTGGCAGAGCCATGTTCCCCAAAGGGAAGACTCTTCTCTTGTCTCCTCTACCATCTGGTGGTGGTTGGCAATCCTTCACATCCCTTGGCTATGGCAGCATCACTCCAATTTCTGCCTCTGTCTTCACACAACAATCTTCCTTCTGTGTTCAATATTCCCTCTTCTTACAGAGCAGTAGTCATTGGATTAGGGCCCACCCTAACCTGGTAAGACTTCATCTCAATTTGATTATATTTGCAAAAACCCTATTTCCAAATAAGGTCACATTCATGAGTACTGGGGATTAGGACGTGAACATGTTTTTGTGGGAACACAATTCTACCCAGTATAGTAAACGACCAGCAGACTTTCCTGTACAAGAATCATCCCTCTGTACACTATGCAGAACCAATCTTTAGAAATATCTTTTACTGGGTCATAGCATAGCTGCACTGTGAGGATAAGCTTCACACATCCTCTAGTTCACTTTAGCTCTACATGCGGGCATAAGAAGGGCAGGAGAAATCAAAACTGGATTTTTGATGCATAGTCAGAGGGAAGTTGTTCTAAGGAACTTGGAATTTTTCCTTAGCTACAATGATGGTCTGCTACGTAGAGGCTCGTTGAGGTTTGAAGAAAGGATCTAGATGAAAGATCTCAGCAATATACTGAGCTGAGCCATGAGAGGCCTTATGAAGGAGAGACACCAAATGTGGAAATCCATACAGGATTTATGGGAAGGCAAGGAATGGTGAAGGACCCCAACTGGGGAACAAGGACAAGCCTACCCGCACTGGCTGCCAGTGGCAAGTGTGTGGCAGACAGTTCTGCCAGCAGATGTGAAAATCTACCTTGAAAAGAAAAGACAAGGTGATCCTGAACCAGCGTTAGTGGGCCCCATCTGAGTGTTTCTTAAATGTGTTACAAGTTTACAGCTGAGCAAGAGACTATGGTCAAGACACGCTCTATGGGTGGAGCAAGATGGATTCTAAGAATGGATCAGATAGATCCTTCTTCATTAAAGTGATGAAAACCATGTCAGGAGCCTTAAAAACACAAACGGGCCAGTCTAATAAAAATGATGCAATAAAATGTGCCCTGTGATTCTTGTGCCTAAATTTTCTCGACGTGGTGTTCAGATATCCTTCAGTATTGAGGGTGAGACTGCTGGCAATCTGACCATGACAGTGACCGGCAGGGGCTAGAGTGAAAGCTGGAGAGCCAGACATTATTCTGAGAGCCAAATGCTTCTCTCAAAGGCTCTTTCCAGGGCTGGCATACAACCTGCGTGGAGAAAACAGTTCTGAAAAGAGTCAATGAAAACAGCTGACAAGGAAACTTATTTTTTTGGCAAAGAAGTTTTAGAGAAATTTTATATTTCTAGTTGAAAAAAATGCCATAATGTGTTTAAGTGCATTTTTAAAGTTAATTTCTGAGACGATAGTGTTCCCTTAGTGTAAGATATTCCGTATCAGGACAAGATGTAAACGTGGCTGGGAATTGACTGAGGTTGGGCAATGCCTGGCAACTAGACGCAGGTTGGGTAAGGCTTAATGAAGAAGTGAGTTGCCTCCTGGTATTGTTGCCATGGAAACAAGCCACTAAGTGGAACAGAACCAACTTGAGTGCATACATCGTATAAAGGGAAGGGACTGGAGACATGCTAGATGGCCAAGTATTCTCAGGGACAGTGGAGGTGGTCTTGGCATTAGCTCTCTGGCACTAGAAAGAAAGTCAAAAGCTGTCAAAAGCCGCCAAAAAGGGGAATAAAATTCAAAGCTTGTTGGGTATTTCGAATTTGGCCTTATTCATTTGTCATTCATTTGTTGGTTCAGTCCATCGACCACTGCCTGATCGCCTTCTGTGCACCAGGCCCTGCGCTAGGCAGTGGGGCTACAGAAAGGAAGGGGACGTAGCTCCAGGTCTCGAGGAGCCTGCTGTCCCTAATGGCTCTCTAGAGAAGCAAGACCTAAACAAAGTCCTCATGTCTCACTCCTGGGAGTCAAACCTTCCTTTGCCCTGCAGGTCTGGCCCTGTTCTGGGGTGCCTGCCAGGTTTCCTTCCTGCCAAGTGGCATCCTTGCCACCCTACCTAGGATGCCAACTCCTTCAGAACTGGTCTTCTTGGCCTCCAAGCCCATCCCTATGGCAGGTCCTTGCACCTGCTGTCTGCCCCCTCTGCCCAGACATCCGTGTCCTTGTTCTGACCTCCCAGGGCCTCCTGCTGGGCTTTCTCAGACCTTGCCTGGAGTCCAATTCATCTCACCCTCCTGTTCCTCCCGGCCCAGCAGTCCTGGCCTCGGCCTCACATGCCTCTTCCCGGCTCCGGCTTTTGCCTGTGACCCTCAACACGGATGAGACAGTGACTGACAGCAAATGCTCACATCATAAGCTGTTCCCCAACCCCGTTCCTCTGCATGTCAGGGAACAAAACCTCCAACTCCCACCAGTGGGAGCCAGCAACACCTCCTCCTTCTCTGTTGCCACTGCTAAACTTCCTGTTCACATCCCGGTTATTTTCTCCATTTCTTGAAACCCTCCCCTCAGAAGTGCCCTTCTGTTAATACTGTGATCTCACCAATCTTTTTTTAAATCCCCGTGACCTTTACAATCTCTCTCAGTCTGAATCTTCTTTTTTTTACTACAAAGCAACTTTCCAGAGTAAATAGCTTTTTGAGCAAGACGTTGATGTTATAATCACATTCTACTTATCATACATGTATTGTTTTGTTGTTCACAAGCTTCATTGCATTTGGTTCTTCTGACAGTGCAGTAAAGTAAGCAGCGTATGTATTATTTCCACTTCACAGATCAAGAAATTGAGGTTCAGAGAGGTTGCACAACTTTCCCCAGGCCACACGCTGAGAAGTGAGCTATCTTCTCGCTGTAAGCCTCAGGCTCCTGCCTTTGTCCTGTTCCGCCAGCGCAGGAGGCACTGCCCTGTGGGGTCTGAGTCTCTGCCGCACCCCGCCTCACTCTTATTCTTGAGTGCTTCCTTCCCAGTGTTAAGCCAGTGTCCTCCACAGAATTTCATTAAACAGAAACACCAATTCATGCCTTCATTTTCCCCTTCCCCGTTAGATCCAGTGGCATAATTGTAGATTCTAGGATTCTATAACTAAGATTCAGGAAGCTCCGTTTTTCCTCTGTTGACTACAAAAATAGAAAAAGAAAAAAACCAAACCAAACCAGAAAAAAAAAACACACCAAACAAAAAACCACAACAAGAAAATCCTTTGTTCAGGAACTCTTCGAATCCCAGCCCTGCCTGCGTAGCGCCCGCGCCTGTACTCCCGAGAATCCCAGTAATTTTTAGACCCCTCTCCCTGTAACGTTTTTATTACCAGCTCCCCGAAGCTGTGTCTGCATCTCCTGCATGTACTGTAAACCTCTCTCCCTCTCAGCAGACCTGTGCAGAGCCAGTAAATATCGATTGGCGGGGGTGCGCCGCATTCTTTCAGAAAGGAGAAAGCAAGCCGTCTTGTTACTGGAATTACCAAGACAAGAGAATTATGTACAGTGAGATTGGCCATAAGGTGTCAAGCAATTCAGAGTATTGTTAACCACTAAGGAAAAGAACACAGAACTTGGGGAGGGAGTGGAGTGGAGAATAAATAACCCCCAAGATGTCTGTCTGCAGGGCTGGGAGAGCAATCTAGAAAGCTGCTGGCTTGGGAACCAGAGGAGAAACAGGCTGGAGTCGGCCCTGAGCCCTGTCTGCTGCCTGGGCCGCTCATTGAGCCTGAGAGCCCGCGCAGCATACCCAGTCGGAATCTCCTGGGTGACAAACGGGATGGGCACAAATGCAGGGTGTGTGGGAGGCTGCACTGACTGGCTTTCTCTCCTGCAGTCCCATTCCAGGGGCCCCGAGTGACTCAGGGAAATGACACTGGCTGGAAAACTTGCAGTGGCCGTCAGTGACCTATCGCTCTCTCGCTCCAGCTCTGTGCCTCTTGCTTCCTGGGCACCGTCTCATCTGAACCTCACAATGAACTTCTGACTATGGTGTTATTGCCCCCATTTACTGAGGAGGAGCCTGAGGCTCAGAGTGGTTAAGTCTCCTGTCCATGGTCTCCCAGATGGTGAACACTGCTTTTTTGATGCCAAAACCTGTGCCCTTAACCCACTCAAAAAATCGCGCTCTCTTACCTGTATCTGGCATCTGATAGGTTTGAAAGCAATTGCATGACTTTATCTTATGTGTGCCCAGGAACCCAGCCAGAGCACGCCAAACTTATCTACTAGGCCCCTGGGGCTGGCCTGTCATGTGTTTCTTCAACAAGCTTTTTCTGACTTCCTACTATGTGCCATGTACCATGTTAGACACTTGGGAACGCAATGAAGTTACCCATGAAGGTGCAGGTTATGATGAGGGATAAGAAGAAAGCAAAAGATCTGGCTCTTGACCATGGGGAGATTCTACTGGGAAGACAACCCCAGCATGTGCAAAATAATCACTGTGACAAACACAAGGGTTCTTCCTGGGTGTGGTGCTGACTGTAACCGCAATGTGGCATGAAAATTTCAGGACCTGGAGGAAGTTTCAGGAGGGAGGGCAGAGGAAAGCAGGGGTAAAGATGATTGAGAAGGGGTTGTTGGAGATACAGGGGGATCTTTGATTGGCATCCTCCCTCTCTGCTCCCAAAGCCACTGCTGCAGTCCTTACCACACTGTGTGCAATCACTGGTTTCCTTGCCTGTCTAACCCCAGGGACTTTGAGCTGGCCCTTCATTGTTCTATCCCTGGCACCTAACTCAGTACCTGGCACATGTCACCAAAAGACACCACAGCCTTCTGCAGTGAGAGGACTGAATGCTTTCTCTCCTATTTTATGGCTCAAGCCACAGGGCAGAGCTTTGGACCACGAGTCCAGAGGCGGGCATTCCAGTCTACCCTTCCGGTACTGTCGAGTGTGACCTTGGTTTCTTCCCCATTCTCTGTTCCTCATTTTCCCTACTTGAATAAAAGACCTGCCTGAGCTCCTTGTTGGTGAGATTTAGCAAAAAGAACCTCTCTTTCTCTCTCCCACCAGATACTTCTGCCTTCATTGCCTTATTCATGCTTCCAGGTCCTCGCCCTCGCCATCCACAGCCGCACACACCGTTCTCTGCAGGAAGAATTTTCCTGCCCTCCTTTGCCTGGTTATCCCCTACTCATTCTTCAGGTCTCAGCTCATACATCACCTCCTCTGGGAAGCCCTCCCTGACCATTGCCCAAATCTTCAAGTCTTTTCTCTCAGCTTCTTGTTTCCTTGTATCCCTCTTCTTTGTAACACTTGAAGCAGTTATAAATTTAGGTTGGCTTATGATTATCTGATCGATGCCTGTTTTTCCCAGGATGGCAGGGACCATATCTGCTTTTGTTCACAATTTCATCTCTGGTGCCAATACCTGGCACATAATAAACATTCAATAAATACTAGTAGCTCAAGGGCATGAGCTAGTAGTAAATAGTGGAGCCAGGACTGGAACCCAGGGCAAGACGGCCTCTGGGCCTCCATTTCCTCCTCTCTCTTATGTGGGGCTAAGGCTGTTCTAGCCTCCACTCTCCCTGAGGCTCTCATTTCCTGTTGGAAAGACGTGCATCTGATCCATGTTTGAATGTAGTGAAGACTGCATCCAGCAAACAACTCTCTCTTTCTATTCCAATACAAGTTTTGAGGCATAAACACCCACACTTTAAGTTCAGTTACTTGTGAAAATAAAATTTCAAAACATTTATGACTTTAGAAGAATTTGTTGCAGAAATGTTTTAATTCTGTTTATTGTTGACATCTCATTCTCCAATAATTAATTCAAATAATATATTTTATGAGACTGAAAAACGTACGTTTAGTTGGCTCATGAAAAATTTGAAAAGAAAACAGCAAGGTCTGTTTCTTTAAATTACTGGGGCAAGACAAAGTGCTTCCCACACCCCGGTGACTCAGAACATAATCACTTTTAAATCTGGGAACCAAGAAACACAAATAGGAAGATGAGAGTCAGCCAGTCAGTCACTGTGGGACCTCTTCTGCAGAAAGGTTTGTTTTGTCTTTCAGTTTTAGTTTTGTAAGTATACCGTGGAGCAACAATGGCCATAAACTGTGACTCGGAAAGTTCCTAAGGTGGCAATAGGTGGCTTCACTTTTCCTCAGTGTAGAACAATAAAGGAGTCAAGCTCAGAGAAATAAACACGGCTAATGCGGATCGAGGGCTTCCTTGTGCTCAGCACAGTGTTCAGTGTCTATGCCTCATCCCATTTAATTCTCCCCCAAACCCTAGAGGCAAGCATTATTATTCCCCCATTTACAGATGGGGCATACGAGGCAGGGAGAATAAGCAATTTGCCTAAATTACACAGGTGATCACAGAGGCAAGTTTGAACCCAGTCAATTTGATTCCAGAGCCCTGGTTCCTGGGCGCTTCCTGGGGAAGATGAGGATGTGGAGGCCTCAGAGCTATGACTTTCAGGAGTCACATAAGCCAATGGTGGAGAGCTGGCACTGACTGGGGGTGTCCGGTGTCCATCCCACTCTTCGTCATGAGAGGTGTCCCATGGCAAGAGGTACTGATGGATGTGAGAAAGCCCAGGAATAGCAGTGCCAGACTGACACTGCTTCAAGTTCATTTCCCCTATGGCTGGAGGGGCCGGCCACAACTGGGCTCCCGCTGGTCCCTGGCACTTGCTCTGCAGCAGAGTGACCCCCACACCTGGAAAAGCAGCCCACTCAGAGGCGGCTGGCACCGTGAGTCATTCCCACCCACCACTCGCCAGCCTGCGATTCCCACCTGTGCTCCTGACTTCAGGTTCAAGGGGGGAAAACAACAAATCTGGATTCAATTCTCTTAAATAAAATGCATAAAAGAAAGATAACCCAACCTTTGGGCTACTCCAGGAGAAATGTCTTTACCCAAATGCTAGATTTCTTAGAATGAATCTAATTCCATGAGAACAGCCATCAGTTTCAGAAAATCCCATCTGAGCTCCTCCTGTGTTATGGATTGCTGGTTGGAGAAAGAGCCCAGCAAGGCTGTAGAGATGAGATGATGCACTTTCTTGGGTGGTTCAGAGACTGTTTACTAGAAAGCTTAATACACCCTGGAAAACTCCTTCCAGGTCATTCTGTGACAACATCTGGGGTCTGAGAAGTTACAATTAATGTACCTCTCTGTGCCTCAGTTTCATGATGTATAAAATAGGGTTAACACAGTCCTCACCTAGATAATAACATCTGTCTCATGGGGCTGCAGAGAGAATTAAATGACAGTGTCTATACAGAGTCGAGTGCTGGTCTGGACACCTAAGAAGGGCCTAGTAAATGTTGTATTAATAATCTATTGAGCACATTTATAGGATTCAGTAAGGAAAATGCCGAAGGTCCTGTGTTCTTGTGGAGACTACTATTCTAAGGCAAAAAGCAACACTTGAAAAAGCCCTGCTAATGCTCCTTACTGCGAAAGCTTACGCAAGCGCCGCAGGCCCACAGAGCCGCGGCAGCCGGTGCCTGGGGCACCTCCACGGCTGATGACCCCGGCGGAGCCGACCTGTGCTTTTGTTGTACTGTTCCCCTTTCCAAAATGTATTTCTTTCTCTCCTCTGCCAGGCATATCTTCATCAAACAGGATTTTAAATCCTTTTTCTTTAGAAAGACTTTCCACTTTCAGACGTTTTCCTCTAAGTCCCCTCAGCCATGATACATTAATTTCAATTCAGCAAGCCCATTGTGAAGCTCTATCCTGGGTAAGTCACGGTGCTGGGCTCGTTTGGGGCACGGCTGTTAAGAAACTCTCCCTGACCCCAAGGAACGGACAATTACAACGCTGTTGCAAATATTTTGCATAATAAGTACGACAGTTATTTTATCATGTTAGATTATTGTACAGGCTGCAACACACCCCTGACACACTGCAGACAGCTCCCGAGACAAATGCAGTCCTGACCCCTAAACGCAAACAATGAGTTGTTGTCGTGTTAATTTTCATTTGTAAATTATTTCTCTCCCCCTTCACCATCGTCATCTTCTTCTTCTAGTTCCCATATTAATTCATGGAGCACTTCTCTGTGCCACTCACTGTGCATCTGAGGGACAGTGGCAGCCAAAATGAAGGGGTTTGGTTCCGTGTTGCACAAATAGTAGGTATTTAATAAATGATAGATCTACAGGTTTGTTTTTTTTTTAACTTGTCCACAGATATTCTCCAAAAAGACAAAAAGAAATCTTAATTAATCTATCTGGGGGCTGGGTGGTAGGCAGATGGGAAAGAAGGCAAAGAGGAGGGTGAAAGCTGGTGTGGGGGAGGGGCAACGAGAAGCGGACAATCTGACCTTCCGCTGGTGGACAGCCAGGGGCTTCACAGCATCATCTCAATCCTTTCAGCTCTGCTGTGCAGAGGAGGTATTGTTCATTATTCCACCTCACCCATGAGAAACTGAGGCTGGGGAAGGTTAGGTATCTTGCTCAAACAGTTGAAATCCAGCTTTTGTGACTTTAAAGCTTGTGACAGGATCTCTCACAGGATGCTGCCTCCTGTACGGAGGGCAGGCAGAGGGCGGAGAAAGCGCTGAGAGAAGAGGATCCTGGCTGTAGCTGGCAGACGCTGACATTGGAACCTGTTGGACCTGCAGGGGACACTTGAGAGCCAGGCTCCGGCCAGCCCCCATGTTTCAGTTTGTGCCCCTACTCAAACTGCTCGAGTGGCACTAGGCCTTCGGCCACCATGCCCACCGACCTCGGAGCTGACTCCAGGCTATGCTCTCGCCCTGTGCTTGCTCTCTCTCCGTCCCTCCAGTCTTGGCTTCCATGCTCCTGTAGCTGCCAAGGGAGCTGGCCCTTCCAAGCCTGGTGAGCTTCCCTACAGAAAGAGAAGAAGAGTCAAGACTTTGGCAGTCTCTGTGTAGCACATAGCTTGTTAATTCATCATGTCGCCATCAGCCCAGTAATCCTGGCTGGTGTGAGCTGACCACACAGCATGGGCTTCTCAACCCTCCTGATGCCCTCAGGTATTAGCTAGATAGAGCTATTATCCTCACCTTATAAATGGAGAAACTGAGGCTTAGTAAGACCAATTAAACTGTGAAATGAAAAGGAGCTCAGCTTCATTAGCACTCAGGAAAATGCAAATTAAGACTCCAACAAAATACCTTTTCCATGAATCAGATTAGCAAAATTAATAAATTGGGCAATATCTAATACCGGCAATCATGTGGAGCAACGGAAATTCTTACCTTCTGTTATTAAGAGCATACCATCACTTTGGAGAACAATTGGCTCACATCTCAGTACAGGGAGAATACACACACCATAGGACCCGGCAGACCCGCTTCTCCATACTGAAGGCACGCCCCCAGAGAAACCCTCACAGTGTACACATGGAAAAACGCTTACAGCAGCACTGTCTGTGATAGCAAGATGATGGAGACAGCCTGAACATCTCTCAACAGGAAAATGGATAAATAGATTGTAGCATGGTTATACAGTGGAATCCAACGTAGCAACAAAATGGATAACTGGAGCTAGACCTAGCAAAACAAATAACTCCCAAACACGTTGACTGCAAAAAAGCAGGAATCAAAACAAGACATACTTAAAAAACCCGATACATACTGTATAATGCTTTTATGACATTTGACCACACACAAAATAATGCTTGGAGATATGTACACCTATAGCAAAGGTATAAAAGATGTGCATGGGAATAAAACACCAGTTGCAGGACACTGGTTACCTTGGGGAGAAGGGGACATGAAGGGGGAGAGGAGCACAGGGCACTTCAACTGTACTGGTAAAGTTTTATTTCTTAAACAGGATGATAGGTGTATAGGTGTGATTCTGTTAATTTTTTTTTGCTTTTTATATGTTTCGATAAGCTCATAACATATTTTAATTTAAAAAATTGCTCAATGCCTCACAGCTAGTAAAGAGAAGTTTAGAGCCCATACTTTTTGCTTCCCAGTACATCAGGCTGCCCACTGGAGGGAGCAGGCAAAGGGAGGTGAGTATGCAGAAGGAATACTGCTCATTCCCTCCATTCTTCGTACAGACCTAGAGAACGCAACTGTTTAGTGACAAAGGGACCTTACTTTGTATACCGTGGGAATTCTGAAAACCATGGTGGTAATTATTGATAGCTTGAATCATGCTTTCCCATTGCCTTGTATTATTACTCAAAACTGTGCTTCTGTGCAAATATTTGAGACAAACCCTAATGAAAGCAACACAGGGATCCCCACATTCATTTCAAATCACTTTTTCCATGTAGAATCCTATAGGAATTTCATTTTCCCAAATAGGTCTATCAAAGAGATAATGAATCTGTGCTCTTCATTTAAAGTGCCCTTACACTAAAATACTCCACAGCACTCGTCCCTATTTTGCTTTTCTCTTTTTGCACGTTTAAAAACGTATCCTTTAATAAACATGGTTTTCTCCATGGAGGTTATTTGGAGAACTCCCAGTTACACACTTGGCACCAACATACGTGGAGTTGGTTGCACCCAGTCATTTCCAGAGAAAGTTCTTAACAGGTCAGAATTTTGACTTGCTTCAGATGCTGCTTGCATCTCCAACCCCTGTGAGACCACGTATTCCTGCATTTAAGCACGAGATCCTACGCTCGATCAGTGGTCATGCAGGGATCATAAAGAAGCTGAGTTACTTCAATGTTGTCATTCCATGTAGCCACTTGGAGTTTTTATTTGTGTTTAAAATTTAAGACACCGCGTGTGAACTGCAAAGTGTAATATTTTTGCTGGGAAGTACAACTTTTACTCATACAAGATATCTTTTACTGAGTTTGAATTTTTTATTTCATTCGTCACTATTTTCTTGAGAGTTCTCATTAACTTTATCTGTATCCATTTAAGAACTTCACAGGAACTCCTTCACTTCCTCCTTTATTTAAAAATTAATAAACATCTGTTGAATGCCCATCAATTGCCAGTCACTCTGGTAGATGCCGGGGAAACGACAGTGAACCAGACAGGCCCTGCCCTGAATGAGCTTTCAGTTTGCTGGAGGAGGCAGACAAGTGAAGCAGGTAATTATAATGCAATGAGATATGGTGCTGTGATGGGCACATGCTGGGCTCTGCTCTGGAGGAGCGTAAGAGAGGGACCTAGTCTTGTCATGTTGGATTTGGGAAAGCCTCTGAGAGGGGATGATATTTAGGCTGAATACTAAAGGATGAATAGGAAGTGGCTGCTAGATAAGAAAGCAATTTAATTATTTCTTTTCAGAGGATTCAGTCATCTTATTGTTGAGTTTCTATTATCAACCAAAGTGGAGGAGAAAAATAATAAGATATTTTAAGGTATCTCTTACTTGAGAAAAAAGACCTGTGTTTCTTCTTCAGATGTAGTTCACTGTCCTTTTCTCTGAGTGTTCAAAACAAATTACAAGTGAGTAAACTGGATTCCTACCACCCTTTGTCAAAGGTGCGAAACACCCCTGATCTGAGTAAGTCAGGGGCAGGTGCACCTGCAATGAGAGCATAATTGCCCTGATTTTACTCCACAGTTTTTTGTGTTTTTTTTTGAGGAAGATTAGCCCTGAGCTAACATCTCTGCCAATCCTCCTCTTTTTGCTGAGGAAGACCGGCCCTGAGCTAACATCTGTGCCCATCTTTCTCTTCTTTATACGTGGGAGGCCTCCACAGCATGGCTTGCCAGGTGGTGCCATGTCCACACCCAGGATCTGAACCAGTGAACCCTGGACCACCAAAGCAGAACATGCGCACTTAACTGCTGTACCACCGAGCTGGACCCCACATTTTTCTTTTAAAGGTATGCTTTTTGGTGAGGAAGATTGGCCCTGAGCTAACATCTGTTGCCAATCTTCCTCTTTTTTTCTCTCCCCAAAGCCCCAGTATGTAGTTGTATATCCTAGTTGTAAGTCCTTCTAGTTCTTCTGTGTGGGATGCCACCACAGCATGGCTTGATGAGCTACATGTAGGTCTGAGCCCAGCATCCAAACTGGCGAACCCTGGGCCACCGAAGTGGAGCCTACAAACTTAACTGCTATGCCACCAGGCTGGCCCCTTACTCCATGTCTTTAAATCCCTGTTTACCTGGTTACATAGGAGAAGAACTATAATCTCAATCACAGTCCAGATCAGGAAGCGGAGGGGAGGGAAGGTACCACAGCAGCATCTTTCAGCCATGCTGATTCCATTTCATTCCCTCAGACCCTGCGTTCATCAGCGTGATTGGATAAGTTGCCCTGGAGTTACTCTAAGGTTGAGCACCCAATTTGATTACATGGGGTTTGCTGAGGGACCTGATTCCCAGGAGCTGCTGAAGCAGATGTCACAAAGGAAATTATGCTTTTGAATCAAAAACCAACCTCCTAGAGTCCCAATCCTACTCGGGGGGAGAAGACACACATAACTCAGATAACAAGATATAAAATGAAGATCTAAATATTTATTAATTACAATGATCTAAATGTTTATGAATTACAATAGAATGTAAAATCAGTTAGCTATTTTTAAAGACATGTAGCCCTTAAAAAAAAAGGAAGTGATTTTTAAAAATTCGAAGTAAGAAATCTAGTACATGCCAAGATGACATTTTAAAGTATCATCAATGAATTTTCACACAGCCTTTCCATCACAATAATATTCATTTATATCTTCAATCTTACACAGCAACAAAGTCACAGTGAGAAAGACAGCAATTGCTTCTGAAAGGAAATCAAAGAGGCCTAGAGCGATGATTCTTTCAAAAGGATCTTGGGGAGTTGAAATAAGGTCTGCTTCTCCACGGGCTGACGATATACAGCTGGGATGGGAACAGCAGCATCCTTTTCTCTGATTTTACCTTTGAACACAACAAAAGGAACTCAGCGTTAACATTCTCCCTCACAAAGAGATGCCGAACTCAAGCCTAACCTCCAAGAAATGCTATAATCAAAGTAAACACTTATCCCACTCCTACCAATGCTGTTAATAGCATGTTATAGCATTCAATAGAATTTCTTCCTCTTGCTAATCTTCCTCTGAATTTTTAATACGACCTTCCTGGATTGGAAGAATAATTCCAATAGTCAGGAAATAACAAAAAAGCTGAAACTTTTGGCTCTGTAGCATTGATAAAGACTTAGAACATTCAATAATGAAAGAGAGCAGAGCACGGAATACATAGGGCCTCATTTTTCAAGTCACGGGGTTTATGCAGGGAAGCACAGGTTATCACAATGTGAAAATGGGCAGTGCCTTACTGGGTATGTATAAAACTAGTCTTCTGACAAACAGCATCCCTAAGGAACACAAACACTTATCCCCATCCACCAAGTCAACCTCTTGTATGAATCTTTTGCAGATTGCTATGTGTGGAAACATCCAAAAACATACCACAATTTTTTTTTAAATTTAGAGTCAAAGGAAATTGCAAAACTGGAAAAACATGTAGATTTAATGAAGTCATGGAAATGATGTTAGAAAGATGCTTAAGTCACAGCAAAGCCACTGCCACGTAGGCATCTGGACAAGAAAACAACTGAAAGAAAAAGAAAACTGACAAGGATGATGTTAATAGCTGCTTCAAAAAAGAAAGATCTGAATGTCAAAAGACTAAGAGAAAACTGATAAAGCACTCACATATTTTTTCAAAAATGATCATGTCTTGGAGCCAGCCCTGTGCAGTAGTGGTTAAGTTTGGCACATTCCACTTTGGCTGCCCAGGTCACGCATTCGGATCCCAGGCACGAACCTATACCACTCATCAGCCAAACTGAGGCAGTGGCTCATATATAAAGCAGAGGAGGATTGGCACAGATGTTAGCTCAGAGCTAATCTTCCTTAAAAAAAGAGGAAGATTGGCAACAGATGTTAGCTCAGGGCTAATCTTCCTCAGGGGAAAAAAATCATCATATCTATAATACTATTCCAAAAATTAAGTGTGAAAGAAAGTACATCAAATACTATCAAATAATTTTCTTGAAACATTATACCCCCCAAAGCAAGATTTGGTTCATTTTTTATTCATTCTAAGTTCTAGAAGATAGTTGCATTTACAATACAGAGATTTGTTTTCCCAGATGAAGACTTAATCAGTTTATAAACTTTGACCATGAGATCATACTCTCTGTTTTAAGTAGAGCCAACTTTCCTCCATCACAGGCCCCTCTGTATGTTCCCAGCCTACTTGTCTCTTGCTCAGATTTGATTCTTCAAGGCTCTGCTGTTTCCTGACATCTCAGAGAATAAATCTCCAGCCAGCCCGAAGCCGTCCTCAATCTGGAGGCTCAGCTAAGTGTCCTGCGTCAGGAGGTCTTTTATCAGTGTTCCCTTGGATAAACTGTCCTTGAGTCTTATGTCACTTTGAAGCCTTTGACCTTGACCTTGGACTCTTCAAATGCTTCTGAAGAGAGAGTCTAATTTCGTATGTGGTCATGCACGAATCCTTTCTTTGCCCACCGTCCCTTACCAACAGCCCCCAGCTCAGGGGTGGGCCTGCTTCCCGGTCCCCGCCGTGGAGTCTTCTTCTGTCCCTCTGGCTTTCAGTGTGACAACTTCTCCCTTATAGGGTTCACGCTCCACGGGGGTAGGTGTGCAAGTCTGAAAAAGAACATTGCATTTCTCTTTTGTGGTTTATCGACTTCTTACATTCAAAGCTAAGTGAAGCTCCCTTAATGAATTGTGAGAGCAAAAAAGAATCTTGTGGATTTATCATGTGCCTCCCACCCCCTTGCCCTTTCACAGAAATTCCTGGGAACCTTGGGTACCTGCGTACCTGCGTTGCCCTACTCTTTGCTGGTGTTAATCCGCACCAGGCAGAGGCCCCGTGAACACTTTCCAATGATCTTTCTTCCACTGCAACTTACCCTGGGGCCTCTGCCATATCCTCCCACCATTCTGAGTTCTATTACCATCTTACAGTCCTTTCAAACGTTCTACTTTTTCTTCTAATTTAATCCTAGAAGTCTGGATCCCTAGACTGCTTTGCTGTACCTCTCCTAAGACTCTCAGCATTTGGGTTCAGATTCAAGCAACTTGTGTGTGCTTTCCCTCATTTCCTATTGCCTCGGTGCATAAGTGCGTAACAGGCCTCCGCAGAATCTCACGTCTTGAACTACACCTCTTGGGCGGCCGACTGTGCAGCAGAACCCTCAGCTGGATTCAGCTCGAGTTAATTCAGTGCTTGAGCAGAGATTTGAAATCTGGACTTTATAAACGAAGGGATTCACAAGCAGTAACTAAATTATACTGCTTGTAAACATGGACACAAATTCACTGACAAGTCAAGACGCAGCAAACCACAGTGATCACGTTGCCCGGGCACGTTACTGAACAGTGTGCTTTAGTTCCCTCAGCTGTCAGCAGGGGACAATGACAGCACCTACTTTATAGGTGGTTGGGAGGATTAAATGTTGAGAGGATTAAATAAAGTAAAGCATTTAGAATAATGCCTAGCATATAATAAACTCAACAAATACATATATGTGTGCATGTCTATAAACACACACACGGACAAATAATAACATTTATCTTACCTGGACCACCAAAATTAATATAGTGCAGTGATCAACAATGTGGGCTTTGGAGTAAGACAGATCTAAGAGTGAATTCTTGCTCTGCCATTTACTAGTTGTAGGGAACTGGCAAGTTAATAAATCCCTCTGAGCCTACTCACTCATCTATGAAATGGAGGGAATAAAACCCCTCTCCCAGATGCATGAGATCGCCCAGATACAAAGCATTTCCTTCCTTCACTCGAGAGACATTTATTGAGCACACGCAGCCCCAGATGTTTTGTCAAGCAGAGAAGACAAAGCAACCCACAAGGCAGAGAGCGTCCCTACAGCTGTGGGACTTGAAGCACGGTGTCGGGCACATGCTGAGCACTCAGTCAGTGGGAGGATCTTGCCCTCTGCTCGCCAGTCCAGCCTCTGTCCACCTTCTGTGTCTGCTTAGATGCTTTGCTGGACTTCCATTTTGGCTCACTACAGACTCAGTCCTTTTCTTCACCCTGGATCCTGTGATCATCTTGAGGAACATCGATACCGGGAAATAAAGTACTAGCCTCCCATTTCTGCCACCTAGCCCCGGACATTGTGGTCACCGGGAGCCTACCCACATCTGAAACTTTAAACTCATTAAAAGCCCCACTCTCTGACCACATCCTCCCTTTCAGGTCTTTGGTCTCTGTGTTTTTCCCTCTCCTGGTTTACTTTCCAAGCCTCAGGCTGTATGATATATTGCTTAAACCTAGGGTGACCACATAATTTATCATCCAAACTGGAAGGCTTCTGAGAGTGTAAAGGGTACTAAACATCATTAACGGTATAATCCAGGACTGGGCAGGCAAGCAAACCAGGATTTATTTCCACCTTCCTTCAACCCCTCTCTTGCCTGCAATCTAAAGGGTCTTGCCTTCTTCTCTTTTCCTTTTGGCATTTACATTCAGGAAAACCCATGGCATATTTCAGTTCAGTCATCAGCCTTTTCCACCGCCAAGAGCCCCTGGGGAAAGGGATGTAAGTGGGCAGATCTTTGTGTCACCTGCCTTGTGCCGTGTGTCCCTCATCAGCTCCCACTCCGTCTCCCTCTGCCTCCAACAGTTCCTTTGAAACTTTAGTGCTTGTAGTTTTCAGCTGTTACTTTGCTGTCTGTCCTAGAGTCCTTCCTGGGAACTGATGGCCAACAACAATGATTTAGGCAGGGCCATCAAGCCGGGGCCCCATCCTCAGGGCTGGGCTTGCTCCCCAAGCTGGTTGGTCCCTGGACAGATCCCTCCTTGAGCCCAGGTTCAGGCTCAGGGACTGCAGTACATGACTCAAACCAGGCGAGTCAGCGTCCTCCCTAGATCTTTCTGCTAGGGCCATGCCTTTGCATGCTGGCACACCTACCCTCCTTTTGGCCTAAATATCTCTGATTTATCCTTTATAACTCAGCCCAGGCAATCCTGAGTCCAGGAATCTATAGCCCTACCTGCCACATCCACATCTTGCTTACCACAATTTTCTGGAATTATCTGTTTTCTTGTCTCTCCTCCAGCAGACTTGGGGCCAGTTCACTGCTGTTTCTCCATAACGAGAACTCAATAAGGAGCTGACCAATTCCTACCAAGAGTGGAAGGGTGTGAAGGGAGGAGATCCACAGCTGAGCTTTCTTTCCTCTTTGTGTGGGTTGTTCTGGCCTGGGCTGCCTCAGTTTCCCTCACACTCCTTAGTTGTGCTTCACCATTTATCTGTTCTCCAGACTGCACTTTCTCTCTGGCCGGCGGCCTTCCGTGGGCAGGTCTAGCTCACCTGGAGGTCTAAGAACTCCTTTCTGGCTGCCCGGTCACCGCACTAGCAACTCCACAAGGCACCTCTTAGCCTGGTTGGTCACTCTGGTCACACTGACCTCCACATAGCACTGACCTGACCAGCCACTTCTCATCTGCACACGGTCTCCTTCTTTAGCTCCTCTGGGCCCCGCGTGGGCAGCGACAAGTTTCCGCCAGAATGGCCATGGGATAGTAATCACTCCTGCCCACGCCTCCACCTCAGAAACAAACCAACCCTCTCTGAGGAGGCTTTGCTGTCCCACACTTCACAGTCTTCCCCATTGATAGACAAGTTGACAAGAATCAAAGACAAGTTAAGCTCCAGTTGCAAGCCTCCCAGTAATTTTAACCTTTTCATATCTTCTAGTGTCCCAAGAACACACCTTCAGAAGGCTGATCTGGGTTGAGGCAACAGTGGCTGCAACACCCAGGCAAGGCTCGTCAGAATTAGAGGACCACACCCACCCCCAACAGCAGTTTTCTTTCCATCTTGATGGCATTACCACCAACAGAATGGCTGGAGGGTAAAGTGTACGAGAGGCTATGCTAAGAAATGTAGAAAACAGAGACAGCACCGGGCCCACAGGGCACGGGTGGTTTACTTTCGTAGACGAAAGTTCAATGTGAGTTCACAGTGCTTAATGACAATTGTCATTGCGATGAGTTAGCAGAAAGACAAAAATGAGAGTTATATCACAATATGCAGTGCTATGAATAAATATTAATTACAATCATCATTAAACATGCATAATTGCAGGAATGGTTTTTGGTTAGCTGATCAGAGGAAAGGGGAAGCTTTAAATTGATGCAAAATTTAACTGTTATGTCTGCAGAGAGTTGAGCGCTGGGATGCTAGACATTCTGAGACTAGCAAAACCAATAGAGAATACTGGATCCCAAAGGAGTTACTGATACCACACAGCTCATGAGGGCTAAAATACTAAAATAGCAATAAAGACAACAGAACTTCCAAATGCCAAAGAGCAGACATTGGCCCAACACCAAACAGTCCTGAGCAGCGACTCCCTAGAATGACAGCCACACCTGGCTGGTGAACTTGAATGTATACTGAGCACTCGGTGCACGTTGAGCTAAGCTCTCCTGGAAACTGTGTGTCACTAGAACATGAGTAACCACTAGGTTTAATAGAGGGGCTCTATAACAGGGAAAACTTGCATTTTGATAATGTTTTACGATCTACCAAATATTTCCATTTGATCCTAGAAATACCCTGTGAGCTATTTCTCAGACAATGGACAAAGCTGGGCCCTCTCATTTCAGGTCTGGCTCCTCTGGGAAGCTTGCCAGTCTGAGGGTAACTGAGCCCTGTGCACAGGAGGGGACCCTCGAGGGGTGATATCCTCAGGATGGGGGCAGGTGGCTATGTGCTTGAGTAGGGATTAAACTTTATGACTAGTATACTGCAGCGGTAGAGGTTAAAGGCACTGGCTTTGGAGGTAGAAAAATCTGGGTTTGAGTTTTGATGCTGCCACTTAGTAACTATGTGACTTCTCTAACCCTCAATTTCTTAATCTGTAAGATAAGGATACCACTACTTACCTAGGGGGTTGTTGTAAGGATTAAACTATGTCTGGCATATAATTGGTCATCAATAAATATTTACTGAATGAATGTTGAATGTTTAGCTAAAACAGGAAAAGAGTATTTAGAAAGTCCCTATATGCAGTGTTATGTTGTGTAAATATTGACAACCAAGCTCTACCTTCCCTTTTTCTCACCACCTCTAAAGCCTTAATTTTTAGCACTTGTTTATTTCCATGCTGTAAATACTCCCACCATGGCTGATTTCAAGCTACTAAAGCGACATCACTGAATGAGGAGCTGGGAAGAGATACACACAAGTGTCTCTCAGGAGCCAAAATGAGCTGGCTCCAACATATGTACCACTTTTTGTAATTATTAGAAATCAATCTGAGAAAATTATAGCAGTTGATGCCATGTCTTAAACTATTTTCTCTGAGCTACCACATTGAGAAAGACGTTGACAAAGTGTAATTTCAGAAATGGAGAACACCCATTTCAAGGACTAGATCAGCCATCTACTCAGTTTCATCTTATCCAAAAGGGAAATTATGCTTCTAGTTGCAAAGATACAACCCAGTCTAAAAGCTTTGGCAGCAGTATTCTGAAACCATGCATTACTCCATGAAGCTATTCCTGTTTCTCTAGAAAATGCAATGTGACCCGTATTTTCCAGAATAGATTGGGTTGCTTATGACTGAAAAAAAGAGAAAAAGAGATGACTGAAAGAATATCTGTACTTCCAAATTTTGGTGAAAATTATAACACTCTAAACACATAAAAATTCTAGAAAAAGTAATTCATTTGAGTTTAAAGAGCTATATTTATCGGTGAAGAATTAAGAGTACATAGTTGATTTTGTTCTCTCACGATGCTCTTGAACATTTAAGTTGCTCTTACTTTTTTCCCTTCCCTCTTTATTTCTCCTTCTGTTCCACAACTTCCCAAAACTCCTTCTCTTCTCCTTCCCAAAACTTTTCCTTAAGAGACTTTTATATAGAATTGAAATATGTATTTTATTATGTTATATTTAGCAAATAAAGTTTGACGTTTCATCTTCTTAAATTTTTTTCCCTTGAGGATTAGCTGCTTAAATATTAAAATAAATACAGTAACAATTCCCCAAAGCTGTCAAATTGGATAAAAATGTCATTTCTTTCCTCCAAAATTCCTCACAGCTGCATGGCATGATGCTGATAAGTTTTATTAAATAACAAGATCATGGACAAGAATCAAGCTCACAGATGACCCCACTATATGAGTAGGGGGTAATCTTCTGAGTAAATTGACTGAAATTTCTTTCTATGTCCTAGGAAACTATAGTATTCACTCCTTCTATTTGCAGTTTGTTTACTTATCAAATATCTACTATGTTCCAAGCACTGGGCATATAAATATGAGATACTGTCCTCAAGGAAATAACACTCAAGCGGGAGACCAGCTGAGTTCTGGAGCTGACAACGCTGATGTGTCTCCACAATCAGAGCTCTCAGAGTCCAGGATGGTAAGTGGTTAATTCTCTTGGGAAGGATAACAAGAAATGGTAAGGGCCACTTCTGCTTGCCTTCCAACTCTTACCACAAAGAAATCTCAGTATTTTAAATAACAACCAAAGCAAGAGCTCTAAAAACCTCATGTGAAATTAAAATCTAGAATTCCTAACAACTCTTTTTCTTAACCTTAGTGTGATCTTTTTTTCTATAAAATTATCTTTGCTTAATGGAGAGAAAAATATTTGAAGTGTCTCCAGACAATCCCCAAACCTCATTTTACCCATTTTATTTGATACTTTTTCCACATCAACAATTCTCCATGCTTTGAGTTTCACAATCATTTTCTTTTCTTTTCTTGCTCTACAGAGGTCCCATAATACAGTGGGAATCAGAAAGGCCTTATCACAAATTCTGGCTCTTACATTTGCTTATTGCTTAGCCCACGGAAAGTTATTTGATCTTGCTGAGCCTCAGCTTTCCATGCTGTAAAATGGGGGTGATAATATCTCCCACATGGCTTGTTGTGTAGATTAAGTAAAATAATGAATATAAACCACCTAGTACAGTGCCAGACAGATAGTAAGTGCTCAGAACAACATGTGATAATAATGTTAACAACTATTACTTAGTTATTGCAAAAACAATAATGCACTAGAATGCCTAAAAGGGTGATGATATCAGAAGAAAATACTAAGAAATTAAAATAACTCACTAAATTGATCGTGAACTCTTAAAAACAGACGTTGACATTAATTTTGCCAACAAAACATAAACAGTTTGAAAAAGGAGACCTGATGAAGCCAGTCATTTGGTGATCTCTGCTGCCTCAAACATTTTTCCCACAAGAAGGAGACTGAGGCAAAGTCACTCATTTAAATACAGTCTATCAGGTGTTTCCTGTTAGTCTAGCGTCCCTACTGGTGAGCACTTGGAACTGACTGTCAGGAGCCGCCCTGCCTTGGATCCACTTCAAGTATCAAATAATCTATCACCCAGTTCTGTTGATTCTACCTTCTCATGATTTCCCACGTCTACCCCTTTCTGTTCATCCCTTGGACATCCCCTGAGTGAACCAGCTACCACAAATGCCTCCAATTCAGATTAATTTTTTTTGAGAGACTATTATTTCCAAACCTAGTGTTGAGTAATTTATCACCCATTAACTCATTTAACTCAATCTTTATGGCATACAGTAGCATTTATTGCTTTAAGTATATAGTTTTTGGAGTCAGATAATCAGAGTTTATGCTTTGGTCCTGCCATATACTAGCTGTGTGACTTGGATAGGTTTCTTAATTTTTTGAAGCTTCAGTTTTCTAATCTCTAAAATGAAGAAAATAATACTTCCCTCCCTCATAGGCTTGTCACAGTGTCAGAACCCTTAGCAGCAGGCCTTGCATTCAGTAAGCAGTCAGTCAACGTTAGTATTGTTATTATCTATCGCACAAATGTTTCGAAACACCTAGGATTCTCACAGTCACTACCTACTTGTCACCTGTCGGTGTCAACACATACAAATTACCCTCAGCAAAATAAACTGTAGCCTTAAACAGTCTGACTGAAATACAGTATATAAAGAATTATAGCATCCTGAGAATTTAAAGCATTCTAGAGCGCTTGTTTACTTAATCAAAGCTTTAGGAAGTGTTAAAAAAAAAATGGATGAATCTTGTGTAATGGACTCGGACTCCACAGTAAAAATTTTTCACAAGACGTTAGAGGAGAAATCAAACAGACTACAAGACCCAAAGGAAATGAATCGAAAAATAGCCAGAGAACTTTGGAAAGACAGAAGTATATTTTAGAATGGAAAGAAGATGAAGAAGCTTTAGAACTAATCCAAGGGTTGCCAACTCTAACGTCTACACGGCCAGGCGAGGAGCATTTACGAGTGAAGCCTGCTGGGCTGAAAATCAGAAAGGCAGTCTCTGCAGGGCTCCCATCCAGCTTGGGCCTCCTCTCCCCATGCAGTATTGAGAGCACAGGGTGCCTCACCTTACCCCCAAATCCAGCAATTTAGATGGTTTTAGTCTCAAATTTTCCAAAATGTTAGCATATTTAGTGAAGCGAATTTTTAAGACACTATGTGAACTGAACCAACATGTGAAAGCCCAAAATATATTAAAAACAAATATCTCTTTTATAATAACAGAGTTATGGCAAAGACTTGGAGGAACTCTATTATAGATTTGGTCATCAAAAGAGAAAAGCAAAGAGAACTGACATTTATTGACCTCCTACTATGTACCTTACATTTTAAAATCTCATTTCAGTTTTAAAATTTGTTAAGGAGAAACGTTGCCGTCATTTCCTAGATGAGGCAACCCAGGCCAAGGATGAGAGAGAAACTTGCTCTTGGCCACACAGCTGGAAATGGGAGGCAAGGCAGAATTCATATTTAGATCTACATGACCCCAAAACTCCAGCATTCCTCTGCCCGTCGTTAGAATGCGCCTTCAGACGTTCAACCACAGGGAGCGTGATGGAGGGTTGCTGAGCTTGAACTTCATCCATTTGTTTGCACGAAGGCCACGCCTTCCGCTGCTGCTCCCAGCCAATGACAGCACGCCATGTCGCTGGTTGACAGGAGACTAGGCTCCAGGGCTGCCCAAGGCCTTGCTCAACCTATCTTAGACACTAGGCAATCTAGGATGCTTCCACCCGTTTTCTCTCCCTCTCTCCTTTCACGGGGGTCAGACCTGAATGGCACTCCGACGGCTCTCCCAGCCTTTCCCGGCTCCCTCCTATTTTCTCTCCCAAGTGTTTCCCCTAATACAAAGGTCGCACTTTTGTCCATCTGGGTGACTGCTTCTCAGAGGACCCTGACTAACCCAGTTGCCAAAGGCCCCAGAGCCCCTGAACTTGACTGGGAAAACCTGACTTGGTTCTTCAGGAAACCCTGAATAGACACCAATTTTCCAGGGAAAATGCACCCATCCAATAATGATTCTTTCTTTGAAAACTGGTATTTGCTGGAACCTCTCCTATCAAGTCTGACATCCCAGGAACGTGTTAAACCGAGGGTATGTGACAAGAACACCAACCACGTACAGGAGCGAGTGGCAGTTGAGCCTGTGGTAACAGCCCAGTTCGCTACAACTCACCTGGTCCCTCTGCTGGATCCGTTTGTAAACATATTCAGCAAATGGTTTGCGCGGAATAAATCTCCCATCTCCCGCCGCGACGTTGAAAACTCCAGCTTCATATACCACTTTGCCTCGGGAAATAGTCACGAGGGGCACTCCATGGCAAACCATGCCCTCAAAGATGTTGAAGTTAACAGCCTGATGGTGAGTTTTTGCCGAAATAGTCCTGTTTGTAAAAACAAAGAGGTTCCAGATCATCGCCAGCTCATCTGACAAATATAAAATATTCAAAGAATGGCTTAGAAGAAAATTTAGCAACTCTGTTAAGCCATAGCTTCATCACTGGAACAAGTGACTTTAAGAATAGAACATAGCATTAACATTTCATTACAAAGTAATTACATTTTCTGAGAGAAGAACTCAATAGATCACTCTTTCCCATGATTAATGAGGATGGAGTGGGTGGAAGGAGGCCATTGTCTCTCACGCTTAGATTTTTAAATTATTTTTTATTTATCTGTTTAAAGAACAAGATATTAACTATAAAACGCTTTCAACACATATGAGTCTGATGAACACGCTGATCCAATACTCAGCCCTACAGAATTTTTTTTTTTTTTTTGAGGAAGATTAGCCCTGAGCTAACTACTGCCAATCCTCCTCTTTTTGCTGAGGAAGACTGGCCCTGAGCTAACATCCGTGCCCATCTTCCTCTACTTTATACGTAGGACGCCTGCCACAGCATGGTGTGCCAAGCAGTGCCATGTCCACACCTGGGATCCCCACAAACGAACCCCAGGCTGCCGAGAAGCGGAACTTGCGAACTTAACCACTGCGCCACCCGGCCAGCCCAAGCCCTACAGAATTTTAACTCTTCGCAGCTGCCAGAGAGGCTTCCTCAATACCTCTCCCCAGTGCCATTCCCGTCCCTCCCTTCCCAGAGGGGATGGCTAATTGATGGTTATCAAGTTGAATTTGATCAATTATCAAGGAAAATTATATCTTGAATTTTTTTTTCCCTTGTCTGCAGCAAAACCAGAAATTCAAAGATAATACAAATAACAAAATAAGCTAGAACTTAATCTCTTAGCATATTCTATGTCATGCATTTGCATATTCACCCTCACTCTCAGTAGTTTATTAATACTTTCAATCTTATGCAATATGATTGATGAATTCCAGGCTGGATATTTGGAAATGTTGGATGTCTCCTTTCCCTAAATGTTATTAAATGGTAAAGGTGGGGGAATCTGGTGGCAGTGAAAAATATGGGAATAATCTGAGTTCTGGTAGAAGTTTCTACAAACCCTCTCAGGAATGGACTGAAGGGAAGTACTTTGCTAAAAACCCCAAGGCTGTGTCAGAGAAGAGTAGACAAAAGCTCTACGAGCCCTAATCCAGAACGGCACTGCTAAGAGACTCCCAGCTTTTGTGTGCTACAGTCCTAGAAATGGTGGCCTGCTCCTGGGCTCCAGGATCCTACGCCCAACTACCTACCCAACCTCCTAACGTTCCCAAGTAGAATTCTTGGCTTTCAGTGCCTACCACAACCCATCCACTCAAGTTTGCTCTTCCCTTGAGTTTCTCAGCTCAATAAATGACCCCACCATCCACCCTTCCTCACCCCTCAAACCATCATCAAGTCTGTTGGTTCTACCTCCAAAAAGGAAATCCCAAACCTGCCACTTCTCTCCCTCCCCATTGCTCCACACCTCCATCATCTCTCATCTGGATGACCAGAATGCCTCTTACTGGCCTCTTTGTTCCCACTCTTACCCTCCTATACTCCTCACTACTCTCTGCAAAGCTGCTCAAATGATCTTTTAAAAGTAAAAATCAGATCATGTCACTTTCCTGTTTGAAACTCTCTCTGGCTCCAGTCTGTCCCCCAAGAGTCAAATAACTGTACAAAGGCACAGATGATAATAATAATAAAAAATAATGCACTCCCCAAGAGGAACATCAGTACAGAAAAGAAAAAGGGTAGCCTCTTGCATGTCAGGTAATACTTTATAAATCAATTTCATCAAATAACACCTCCTCAAGGTAGAGAGTATTTTCTATTCTTTACAGGTAAATAAATTGAGATTTAGTGAGGTTAGGTAAGCTTGTCAAAGGACATATGACTAGTTTAATGAAACTGAGATCTTTTTATATTTTTTTAAATTAACATACCATAAAAGTGACCTTTTTAGTGTATAGTCATGTGGCTTTTGACACGTATAGATTTGTTGTCATCACAACAATCAGGACACAAAACAGTTCCATCACCCCACAAAACTCATACTATCCCTTTGTAGTCACACTGCCCCCACCCATAACTCCTGGAAACCATTGGTCTGTTCTCTATCTCTACAGCTTTGTCTTGTCAAGAATGTTGTACAAATGGAATCAGAGAGCATGTAACCTTTTGAGACTGACTTCTTTCGTTCGGCATAACTATTTTGAGATTTATTCAAGTTGTTTCGTGTAGCAATAGTTTGTTCCTTTTTAATTGCTGAGTTGTATTCTGTTGTATGGATGCGCCACAAAGAATCTATCCATTCCCCTCTTCACCTCCTGAATGACATTTGGGTTTTTTCTAGGCTTTGATGATTATGGATAGAGCCATCATAAACATTCACGTACATGTTTTGTGTGAAGGCTTCTGTAGCGTAAATACCTAGGAGTGGAACCGCTGGGTCACATTGCTGGTGTATGCTGCAACAAAAGAGCTTTCAGTGGCCTTAAGAACCAACTTACTGATACAAAGAAAAGTTTAAAAGATCAGGAGCTAGTTCAAATACAATAACAATAATTTCAAAAGGAAGAGAGAAAGATATTGATCACATAGCAAGTAATGTCACTGAAATAGGAAAATCAATAAAATACTTAAAGGGTCACTAAGTATAGAATGAGTTATGGTGAGTTACGAGTTGATGAAAGATACAAACTCGAAGACAATAAATCTTGGAAACAATACAGAGGAGCTTCAGACCTTCAGGTTAAAGTGACTTAGACCATCACAATCTCTCTGCGATGTTTCCATGGTCTGGGCTATTGCTTTCCTACACATCACACTTACACTGATGGCGGAAGCTCTTGGGCTTGTACTGTAGAATGTTACATAAACTTGTCTGGACTGACATATTAGTAAGGCTGCTCTATGGAGAAAGTAAAATGCAGAAACATTCATGCTGAAATGGTTATGGAAGTACAAGATTGGGAGGCAAAAGAGGAAAACCTTAAATCGTAAAACTCTATTTTTTCTAATGGGATGTTAAGAGTTACTGACACTCTTAGGAAAATAATCTAACAGAAGAAAGAAGCTCTGTATGCAAAGATTGTGATTATAATATTGCCTAAACTCTTGAAAAACTGAAGTATAACAATTTTCCAATGACTATTCAGTGAAATATTGGGCATCTATGAAAGACTAGAATTAAGAATATTCTGGGGAAGCAAAGAAAATGATAATTATATAACGTTAAATGGGAAAAAGTTATAGAGAGTATACGCACTATATCTACAAGGAAAATACATATGCATGTGGCCAAATACAAAAGGAAACATACAAAGCGACGTTTTTGTGGGCCAGGAAAACACAAATATGCAAAAAAACAAATATGAAAACAAAAGGTCTATGACAGCAGAATATCAAATCAGATTTCTCTGCCTCAGCCAAATAAAGGTCATTACCTTGGCTTTCTCAGCCTTGGGGTTAGCAAAAGAGAGAAGACAATTAGGCAACATCTAAGTGATCCTTAATGCCTTTATAATAAGGCATTATGTAAATGAGGTCAAATTAACACGAAATGTAAATTCTAGGCATTATCACCAGCAGCAAAAAGAATGTGCTTCCACTTTCACATTTGAAGGTGTCTGACAGGGTGTCATTCCTCACGCAATTTCTTCCTTCCAGCCAGAGCTGTAATTCTCCAATTCTTTAGGAGCTTTCACACTTCTGAGTCTTTGCACACTCAGTTCTCTTTACCCCGAACACCCTTCTCATTGCTCATGTCTGCCCCTCTCCCTTCTCTAAGACTCCTCTCAAGAATCCTATTCCCATGTCAATTATATCTCAATAAGGCTGGGAAAAAAAAAAGAAAAAAAAAGAATCCTGGTCCCCAGAAGCCGACCCTGACAACCCAGGGCAAAACTGAGCGTCTTTCCTCTGTGGTTTAGCATTATCTGAATAGACTGTAATGATCTCTTGATAAGTCCCTCTTTTCCCACTTGGTGTAGACTTTGAGACAGAGACCATCCCCCCACACAGTAGGTGCTTAATAAATATTTATGAAACGAAAAAAAAAGAATTGCACAATTTTCTTCCTGTCAGTTTTATTTCCTGCCTCCACTGTCCTCTGGGACTTGACTGTGTTTTGGAAACAGAATACTGAATTAAATGGGATGTAAACATCCAATCCCAAAGTTCTGTGTGTACTTAACATTTCTGGCGAGCTGTCCAAGCTCATTAGTAATAAATAAATAGACAAAATAAAATTGTTATAGTTATCATTCTCAGTTGCAGCTTATCAAGTTATACGAAACACCGGCTCATCAATACCTAGCAACACTTAGCAATACCACTATTATCAACACTAATAAGTATGAAGCTAAGTATTGTTACCCCATGTCCCAGACGATAATGCTGAAATGGAGCTGTGTAAGAGCTTGCCCAGGATTCACACAATCTGTCTGATATTGAATGAACCTCTGAGAGGGCGGATCACTTGCACTTCTTGAGAATACTGGTGTATTGGTAACCCCGCCAGAAGAAGGTTATAAACATTGTGGTACATTTCAATATTTAATTAATGGTTTTAAACAAAAATAGAATGAAATATCATGACAAGATTTATAACATGTATTTAAAATCTATTCATTACTAGTGCAGTATGGGAGGTGGCGGTCGATTAATGGAATGAACACACGTTCAGTCATGCAAATGTCTTTGTAAGACACCTGTTGTTCCTTTGAACACGCTTCCTCCAAGGCAGAGCCTTCTGTTCCAAGGCAGAAGCCAGGAACGTGCCCTCCCAGCCTCCTTTGCAGCTGGTGCCTAGGCACGTGACCTGAGCTCCTCCAAAACGGTGCCCCAGTGCCAGACTTTCGCAAGGCAAGCTGGTGACTCAGGAAGCAGATGCCACAGGAATCCATGTTGGTGAGGGTGGAGATGGATAATCCTGCTTTTAGGGCCTGCATGACAGAAGTTTAGCAGTGTGATCCAAGCCTGCTGCAGTGAAGCGATCTATGCTGGGCCAGCCGTAGAGCTCTCTGCTGCCCCGTGGGAGGCCTGGGCCTTGGTCCTGGCTACAGGCCTCTCAGCCTAGTCCTCTGGCCCTCCTGGAGATTCTCTGAGCCACCAGTGCCTTGAATACATTCCCCATTTGTTTGATTACATAGAGTAGATTTCTGTTGGTTGCAGTTAAGAATCCTGCCTAATATATCTTTTTATTTCAATACTCGCAGTATATCTCTGAGACTTTCTGAAAAATCTCCTTTTGTGATAATCTCAAAAGTATAAACTTGAGGCCTTTCTTGAGCATGAAGCCTGAGCCCAAGTGCCCTGCAGGCCTAGTCCCTAGGATGGGCCCTGGACAGAGGTGAGGGTTAAGCACCGTCTCTTGACTAGGGCCTTTGTCATTCAGCACACAGGAGCAGACCCATCCTTCTCAGAACTTTATGGAAAAATAATGCAACATCTCCCAGGTTTTCATAAGTTGCTCAGAGGGGCTCCATCTGATGCAGCACAGGTCCGGGTGAGGGCCAAAGTCAGACTCCCATAACCTCTTCTGCAGAGCTGCTGGGCCTCATGTCATTGGTGAGCAGGTGGTGCTTTGAATGCTGGGAGACCATCTTGGAAGAAAGCAAGAACACACACGCCCAGACTCTGACTAAATGGGAGATTTCAGTCAATGGACTAGCCTCCCTTGTGGTAAGAGTCAGCCACACTGTGAGATACACTGGAGCAGGTGTCGTGGCTCTTTGCAGTGTACCTCAGCTCTTAAGTGTCACACACACATGATCCCATCCTGAGAAATGCAGGGTAGCAAGCACTGTAGTTTTGTCCCTTGGCATTCATTCTCCCTTCCTCTGGTGTCAGCACCCCAATTTTTCTTTAAGAAACTTCTCTCCTACATTGGAGATAATCTGGCAAGACTGTTAGGTGTGTTGCCCTGTTCTTGCCTAACCACAAGATGGGCAATTGCATTCTGTTTCTCAGGAATTTGAATCTTTGGCAGAGTGACAAAAAAAACTTAAAAGTGATTGGAGGGTGCCTTCCTGAACACAGACCAATTCCTGCTGTAGGATGCCCAGAGCTGCCCCGGGCTCTGCCCTTCCAAACCCGAGAGTTGACTGCTCCTTCGGTCTGTGAGCTTCCCATGGCCTTCCCGCAGAGTGTGTTGCTGCGTAAGTGAGTGCAAGTGGTACTGTTTGCAGCCAAAGACCCTGACTGATAAAGACCTTGTCCTTTGGAGAGTAACTCCCTTAACGAAGAGGCCATGGATGCTTCTGAGGAGAGTTCAAAAGGTCTGTGATTCAAAAAGAACCTAGAAGCTATTCTCAATCAAATCTGTCTGCAGAACAGATGCAAATATAGGGTGATGGTCTGATTCATTTGTAAGCAAAACCGAAGAGCTGTGAGATTCATTATCAAATGTTTTTCAAATTTAACAATATGCAAGTCAGCCCAGGAGAGTGGCATTCATGAAAAATGCCTTCTCTCTCATTACTGATTGGATGGCTTGGCTGTTGGCCTGTCCAGGTGGTGACAGGAAGGATAGGAATGATTAAAGCCTTTCCATCTGGTGAGTGAGGCTGGAGTTCCCGGGCCACTGACTCTTCATTAGCAGTTTCACAGGAAGGGTGTTCTCAGTGGTCATTCAGCCCCAAGGGAATAGCTGCTCTTTGTCAAGCTTGTTTTGAGCTTGTATCAAACAGGCACGTCTCTCTGCAGAGGGGTGTCAAGGTTGTCTTACTGAGTCCCAATTATACACATCTCCAAAGCTCAAGCCGACAGGGAAGCAGAAGCCCTGAAGATAACATTAAGCTATTTTCCAACTTAGTCAATAACTTTGATACCACTCACATCACAGCTGCAGAAAAACATTCTGTCCCTTTGCAAATAGCTTTCTATCAGAGCCACATGCTCTGATAGATGAGAACATCACTGAAGCCAAGCCTGCAGGAGGCTGCAACACCACCCATGTGCATCCAGAGAGAACACTGTGCAGAGGAAGAGAATTCCTTAGAGCAATGTGGGTCTTCCTGACCCCAGAGAAATGACTGGCTTAGGTATTTTGCTATATTTCTCCAACTCAGCCACTTTGTTCATGGCACAGATGGATTCTTACCAGGTTGCCATAAGGACCAAAAACAGCTAACAGAACCATGTCAGGGCTATTAGCAGCATCTTTAAAAATATACCTCATCTCTCTACATTGTGTTTCATGACTCCTTGTATATTCAACATGAAAGAACAATAATCATTCGGTCTTCCCAACAACCCAGTGAGGTGGGTACTATTATAACTCTCACATAATAGATGGGGAAGATGAGACACCAAAAGGTTACTCACACACAAGTTTCAGACCTAGTAAGTTCACATAGCTCAGGTGAGACAAGACACTAGACAATATTGCCCCTTGAAAGTTCTGTGGGAGGCTACCTGGAAAACATTCAGTCAATAAAAACATTCTTCATCCACCAGAAAATAAATGGGAAACATCTTGTTCTATACCTTCTGCTGTTTCTTAGTCTCTCTTCTGTTTAGCAGCAAGGAATTTAGGATGCTATTAAAAATTCCTTACACTAAAATTGGTCATTCTCCATGTGATCATGATAGAAGATATTTTTTTGACGTGTGTTCCAATTATCTATTTCAAACTACCTCTCTTGTCGTTTCTTGGACGTGACAAGTTATATAAATGGGGAGCAAAGCAGCCACATCTCTGGAAATGCAAAATGGCACTCCTTCAAGTACACTGTAATTATTAAGCAAAGTTGCTGCTCGCTGCACCCATCAATCTTCCACCCTCTATTCAGACTTCTACACCGGCCTTCCACAGAAGAGAAAATGGGAATTGCTTCAGCCACGTTATTAAATCTAAATTGGACAATAACTTGGAACTCTATTGGTCCTAAATCGATGACAATACATTTAATGCAGGTTCATAAAAATGCTGCCCAAACATTGACTTAAAGAAATAAACAGATCAGGTAACCCTGCTATTTTGTCCTTGGAGCTACATCATATAGGTCATGGATGGTGGCATAGACCATGGTTGGATAAACTAGATTTAGACACTACAAAGTTGACCTTGAAAGTAGGTACCGCATCCTTCACCTCTGTGCCTCACACAGCACAGAGCAAATAGAAGGCATTTTATATACATATTTATCTGAAACTAAGTTACTAGCAAATTTCTGGATTACTGCTTAACATAAATATTGCATGTTCTATACACTTGTTTTCAGAAAGTGGGGAACTAAAAATAATTTAGTGTCTCGAAGAAACAGGAACTGAATGTGAATCAGCAAAAGCTAGCATGATACTAGGATGTATGTCTTATGAATATTAAACAGATGAGTACTTATAGGTGGGGAAGGATTATTAGCTTTCGGGAGGCAAGGCTGTTGGCCTGACATATTGGTAAGAGTTAGAAATCACTTTCTAAGGTCGCGTTTGGACTTAGTCTCCTAATAACCTTGTGACCCTTCCTGGGGAGCTGCCTTGTCCTTGACAAGATGACGTTGTTTGACAGACTATCTATGGGTGCAACTTTGGCAGAAAAAGATGTCAGTTTTTTACATAGGAATACACTGGGTAAAATTCATACAATATCCTTCCTAAGAGTTAAGAGTAGGCCAGGTAGTTATTATTACGTTCAGTTCTAATGCCATATTTTAGGAAGAAAAAGGAAGGACTGGAATTTGAAGGGAAGACAGTAGGCTTCTCATCTAAAGGGATGGAAAAGAGAAAGCTGGATAAGAGAAATGTCTGGGGGACTTTTAACTTTACTCTTTTTTTTTGAAAGGAAGAAGATGACCTATTTTCCCTCCATCCCTACTGAGGGGAATAAAAAGAGGTAGTAAGCATAAACGCTGGCAGATGAGATGTAGTTTGACACTGGAAAATAACTTCTTGACAACGAGGGAGTGAGGTCTGCCAGTGAAGGAGAAAAGTGAAGTCTGTGTCCAGGTAAGAGAACCATAAACGCGGACTGCTGAAGAATTGTGTGAAATCAGCCGGGATGGGCTGCGGCATCTCGTCAAAAGTCAGAGAGAATTTCTAGCTCTGTGGTTCTCAGAATGGAGGCCTGGCCTCCAGCGTTCTTGAGAAGGTGACGAGGCAAGCATAACGTCGTATGATTCTCTTCCCAAGTCACAACTGAAAGGGCTCTCAGAAACTCCAAAATCATCAAAAATATTTTCTTCTAATAACCATCACAAATACGTATGAACTGCTTGCTCTGTGATGGGCATCAAAGGCATTATCTCCTTTAATCCTCACAGTAAACCTATGATATCAATATTATTATCATCCCTATTTTATGGGTGGAGGTTAAACTCCCTGCAACACAGCTAAGCTAGCATGTGGCATAGCTAGATCTTGAACTTAGGTTTGTGAAGCAAAAAGGTTTCTTCCCTTTCATGATGAAAAACTGCTCATTTTAACCACAGTGCAGGGTCTACAAGCTCTTTTGGAAGTGGCCTGAGACACTCAGTCAATAACTATGCAAAGTGCACAGTATCAGCACCATGTTGATGTATTCTGCCACAGCTGGCAAATTTTACCTAATGCTGACTGCTCAGAACCATTCGTCAGTTTTGAATTGATGAAGCCACTTATGATCCAAGTGTCTAAATGGAATTTCTTTAGATTCTTCTAGACTTGAGTGGCATTCTGTTGTGAATAACAAAGTACCTTTTCCAAGCACTTCTTGATTCACCACCTAACGATTGTGCTATGGAAAAATATGGACCAAGGGCTGTTGAGGCACCCAAGTCTTCCTCAGTGTTATAGTGTGAACTGGAGATCCAGGATGACCACTGGGGCACTGACCTTGGATATTTAATGAGAGGAGCCTAAACTCTAAATCAGGAGTTGGGAAACTACAGCTTGCAGGTCAACTCCATCCTACAGCTTGTTCTTGTAAATAAAGTTTTACTGGAACACAGCCATGTTTGTTCATTTACATATTATCTATGACTGCTTTTGTACTACAATAAAGCCTAAAATGTTTACTATCTCACCCTTTACAAAAGGAGTTTGCTGACCCCTGCTATAAATGCCTCCAGTGGCAAAAAAAAAAAAAAAAACAAACAAAAAAACCCACAAGGCTTTGAGGGGATTGGAAGACCTAAAATCTTGTAAAGGGAGAGAGCCACAAAAAGACAAAATGAAAGACCAAGAGAAAAAAAGAGAGAAAAGGAGCAGAGGTAAAGAAAAACAAAGAAATAATAAAAGAGTTCAAAGGAGGACAAGCGATCAAAAAGTTGTGAGGCAGAGGGACACCTGTGACCACCCCAGTAAGTTCCAGGTATGGTCACAGTCCATTAAGCATCTGCTTTATTCCAGGTACTTCCTGGGCACTGCCTCACTTAATCTCTCAACAACCCATATTATTATCTCCACTTAACAGAGGAGGAAACGGAGACTGAGAGAGGTGCAGTAACCTACTGGAGCAGCCCAGTAAGTAAGTGGCAGGGCCAGAAATAAAACACAAGCAGGCTGACCCCCTACTCCATTCTCCTTCCTGCATGCCCCAGCCATCAGTGACCAGCCCCCTGCCCAAAGGACGAAAGCAGTGCGTTCTCCACTCATTGAAAAGGTGACAAGAACACTTGGAATCTTAGTAGTAACTCCCTGCTTTCCATGTGGGCCAGAACTAAACACCTATTCCAGTCGTGGTGTGCTCTCGCATTCCACTGACCCCCTAAACAGAGGATTTGGGAGGCTCCGTCAAAGTTAGAAGCACAGCCCCAGAGTCTCAATTAGCAATAAAGCGGTATAGTTCCAACTGGACCCGACCCAAAAGGCACCTGCTTCTAGGATGCACTGTCGAGTCCAACAGGCAGGTGCCAAGGCTAATGCAGTCACTATGACATTGCCTCTGTCTTCCTGGAGCGGGCTCGAGGCTCAGAGTGCAAGGTGGTGATGCTGAAAAGCTGTAGAAATGCAGCTGTGAAACTGACTCAGCTGTGCCACCGAGCATGCCTCAGGGCAAACTCATCCATAATGGAGGTGGGGAAAGGGAACACACCCAAGCAGGGCCTGCTAAGCTATCTGCCACTGCAGACGGGCCGAAACCCACTGGCTGGAGAAAACTGGGTAATCACTGCCAACATCCACTGGGTGCTTAAAGCCCTCGGCACTCTTACAAAGACTTTGCATATATTAATGCCATGATTCTACGTAGCAGCCTTCGATATGGGTATTTTAATCATGCCCATTTGACAGATGAGGAAATTGAGGCAAACCAAGGAAATGTAACTCACCCAAGTGTACATTGTCAGTAAGTGGAGAGGCCAGATTACGAACCCGGGAGGTCTGGATCCAGAGACCAAGTCTCAATTCTGTGCTGTAAGTGCCCCTTCCTTCCTTAGGTGCCCTTTTGGGAAGCTGTAACTTTGCAGTGTTTAAGAGATTGGACACTGGAGTCTACCCAGGCCTGCTCTGAATCCCACCTCTGCCCTGTCCAGCTGCGCTATTTGGGGCAAATGACTAGCCTCTCTGAACCTCAGTGTCTTCATCCTTAAAGTGGATGCCCACAATAGTAATGGCATCTATGCCTCAGAGGACGGAGGGTGGAAGTGAAGCAGCAATCAATTTGTGGCTCAAATTATCTGCTGGCTCATCACATGGTACAAGGAGCCATGGGGGCTGCATCTGCTCCGCCTTCCCCTGGATCCTCCTTCAGCTGCTGTGACTTCTGGGCCAGGTGTGTGTTTGGCCCCATGACAAAGGTAGATCCTCACACCACAATCACCAAGTGCAGAGGCAACAAGAACTGGCACGAGTTCCACTCCGTCCCTGTGGGGCTCCGGCTTGTGCTTGTGGTTCCATGTTTCCTTGCTCTTCCCACTTTACCCCCATCTTCCCTTCCTAAAGGTTTACCTGCTGGACTTAAAGCTCCAGCATCAGACGCAAAGACAGCAGCCTCACAGACACTGCTTAACCAGCTCCTACAATTGTAGAAGGTCAAGTCATATATACATATCTGTATGTATATGTACATGTGAATGTATGCATCTATCTGTGTGTGCACGTATATAAAGATGCGTACACATATATGATCTGTATATGTATATATACGCATATACGTGTATGTATATGTATGTGTATATGAGTATCTATATCTATATCTATATCCAAGTGGTTCTACTTCTTTGTCTGAACCCTGACTGATTTATTCTGGATGGGTTATTTCTGGGATAGTTTCTTGCAGGGCTCTCTCTTTCCTTGTCTTTTGTTATCCAAAAGCATTCACCTTTGACATTCTCATTTGCTTTTCTTACATTTACTAATAGCACCTCAGTGGCTGAAAGCCATGGCCAAGTCATTGATGATGACATGGTGATGGTAAATACTGATACTCAGTTGCAGCTTCCATTTACTGCATGCTCATAGGTCAAACCCTATGCTAGAATCTTTTCATAATTATTTTATTTAATCCTCCTTACAACCCTATGGAAGCACAGCTTTTTAAAATATCTATTTTATAAATGAAGAAATTGAGGCTCAGGGAAGTGAGTAACTCACCTAAGATCATAAATAAGAGTCTATATGACTCAAATACTAAGTGCTTCCCCACTGTATATTACCTCCCACTGCAAGTGATCCATTCAGAACACAAGTCTGGAGTAAAATGCACATTTATATAAAATTTTACCCCATCTTCTTCCAGAAATACTAAAGCACCTTAAAAGGAAACCATAATGCAAGGTAGAATGATTAGGCCTAAAAACAGAATAGAAAACTTTTAGAAAAGAAGATGGTACGAGGCACTTGTGAGTAGCTGAATTCGGGTCTGTAAAGGAGATCCTCCTCATCAGCATACATTTCGATGCAAAACCTTTTCCCCCAAAAAGGCAACCAAAGAATGAATCAATTTTAAGGCTTATTGTCATGTTTTCTTTTAGATCTTGTGTACAATTTATTCTCATAGGTGCCAGAAAACAACAAATGAGACAAGGGAAGAGTAGGAGGTTTGTCATATATTTAGGAATTAGAAATGCTGGTATATTAAAAACAAAACAACTTGGGTCTTTTATCATGTTGCTGAGAGCAATGCTCGCATCATTAAGCTCTTCTTGTCTCTGGTTTATTGCTTAAATAAATGAGGTAGAATCACTAATTAGGTTGGCAACGTTACCGTAAAGAAAGTCAGGTTCTAAGAAATGAGTTTCCTCAGCTGAGAATTTTAAGACCACTATTTCACAGCTCCGGCCTACCAGCTATAGACAGCTCTATTCACTTCTGGCTTGAGGCAAAAAAGAAAATGAAATGAAGCGGTCGCCTTAGTGGGACATTGTAGCGCATCCCTACCCATCTATGGGTTGATCCTATACTCGTTCGTTTAGCGTCTATTTATTGATCACCTTCTCCAGGTCATGCTCTGTTCTAGGCACTGGTAATGAGCAGTGATTAAAACAGACAAAACTCCCACCTGAGTGAGGCTCACCCTCCAGTCACACGTATTTCTGAATGTTCAGGGATCTCTTTTTATAACATGATTCCAACGTACGAACAAAATCAATTTTTCAATAATACTAACATGCATACAGCACTCTACAGTTTACACAAAATACTTTCAAGCAAGTATAGCATTTATTCCTCAAAAGAACCTTAGGGAGTTTGCAAGAAATATGACAGACCTTTAAAAAAAGAAATAGTATTATGTTACCAAAAGAAAAATGCCTAAAGGGCAGGAACAGATATTTCTTTATAAGAAAAAACCTTCATGACTAATAAACAGGAAAAGGTACTCAACTTCTTTAGTGCTCAAATATATGCAATTTATAGCTGAAAGGTAACAATTTTTACCTACAAAAGTAACAAAAGTCAAGGGAAAAAGAAAAGATTGTGCCCAGAGCTGGTAAGGAACCAAGAGGTGGTGTCCACATATGCAGAGAGCCCTTAAATGTGCACATGCTTTCACACAGTGATTCCACTTTTAGTAGCCATCCAATGGAAATGATCAGAAATTTGGACTTAAAATA
Organism: Equus asinus; assembly: GCF_041296235.1. NCBI lineage: Eukaryota > Metazoa > Chordata > Mammalia > Perissodactyla > Equidae > Equus > Equus asinus. The sequence continues at coordinate 51,930,604 of NC_091801.1, forward strand.
GCAAAAAATTTAAAAAACTGTAAAAGTTAACCCATTACTATGAAACCTAGATGAAGGACATAACACAAAGAAATAATATAGAGAGCCTTTCCTGGAACCACAGTCACACGCTGTCACATGCCCAAAAATGTTTTAATGTCCCCGCGCGATGTAATGTCGAAGGAGCATTCCACCGAAACTGCAGCTACGATTGTGCCCCGTTGGCACGCCAATTACAAGGCACATGGGCGGAAGAGGATGTGTATAAACAGATGTGAAACTATGATTGACAAAGCAAACTGGAGTTCAGGGACTACGGTTGATTTATCAAGGCTTTTTCTCTAGGACCCCACCTTATAAAAGTCATTTACTTTGCTACCTCCCTGCTAGTTTATAAATCTCCAGTGTCATATCGTTTTGTGCATGATAATGATAAATAATGATATTAATTTTCCTGGAGTTTTACTATGTGCCATGCACCATGTTGAAGGTGTCATCTCCTTCCAATGACCCTCAGAAGTTGGCACTATTATTAGCATACTACATCTTACTGAGAGGAAGCTGAGCCTCGGAGAGGGGAGCAACTTGCCCAAGGCGGTTAGTATAGACAGCTAGTATAGGCACATTTGGGGTTGAATCCAGTGACCCAGTCTGGCTCTAAGCCCCATGCCCCTTAACAGCTGGGGCACACATCCTGATCTTTTACCTTATATTACAGTTATTTGGAGTGGTTTTTTATCTGTCCAATTAGATCCTAAGTTAAGGGAAGATATTTTTCTGTCAACTCTGAGTGCAGTGTATTGCACCCAGTTGGCACTCAATAAATGCTGGGTCATCAGTGAACACAGGTGCAGTTGTTTGCAAGCTGCTTCTGACTCCTCTGCTTCACTCAATTTCCAATCTTTCACCAAGCTGTCACGGAGGATTTTCCTTCCCAGGAGAAAAAAAAACAATCTCTTGAATCAACTCCTCTTTTTTCAGTTTCCATGCCATTAGCTTGTCTGAGTCCTTATCCCCTCAAGCCGGGCTCCACTCACAGCCTCCTAACCACTGTCCCTGCCTCCAGTGCATCCTGCACCCTCATCGCCCTAACACACCATTTAATCAAAGTGTGCCGACTGACGAGCCCAGGTGCAAGACCAAAACTCAGACCGCAGGGTGACCAGGTGTGGGGAGAGCCCCTTGACTAGTCACCTTTGACCAAAAGCATCATCCCAGGTGACAAGCAGTCCTGGTGTAGGCTTAGATTGAAGGATTTGTCTGGACATGGGACTTTAGCTGCTAAAACCGCGCAAGTTCCAGGCAAACCAGGACAAGCTGGGTACGCTACATTCTCCTCTCAGGCTCCAAATCCCCTTCTCTTTACTGCCGTGCACTCTCCAAATAACATCATTTTCTACTTGTGCCACTCAAAGATTGGGAAGCACAGATTTAGATAAATTCAAACCCTCACGCAAAGACATTCAATAGCTCATGCTGGCTAACAGAAAATCTTCTATACTTAAACTAACATTCAAAGACTTGGCAGTCTGGCCAGGACCAATCTTATCTCCAAGTGCCTGCTATCCTGATCCCTCTGCTCCAGGCTTTCCAGTCTCTTGATTGCCCCTTCAATGTATCTTTCTCATTTTCCCGACTTCTCCATCTGGATGGGTTTACTGCCCCCTGCCTACTTATCCAGAGCCACCCCCAAGGATCCAGTTAATTCAAAGCCCTTTTGCAAGCCCACCCTAGACTTCTGTGAAGTCTTGATGAGCTCAGCTCAGGACAATTATTTGGACCACTCATTTGTCAAGGAGTCAGTCACATGAGACCCTCCCCATCTCTTGTACTGATGTGTGGAACTGTTACTATTTTTTTCTTCCAAGAGTTATTTATCCTTTCCCGTGTTTATATCCTGTCTGTCCAACCAGAATGCAGCCTCTCTGATGGCAGGTGTTACACCTCATATTTATGTCCCCCACAGCACTCAGTAACGCAGTTTCTTATACATTTCTTCTACAGAGTGAGCATGCAACAAATATATGTTTATAGATAACTGATTAATACTGTCTTCCTCCTGCCACTGTGTGAGGAATTCAGACACCTTCCTGCACAGATAAATGCTCCAATTTCTTTTCTTGTGGGTAAATTGCCTTCCCATTATTCTGCCTCCAGAATCTTAGCTGTCCTTAAATGCCTGGTAGGAAAACAGAACCAAGAGCAAATTATGAACATTTCTCTCCTCTGGGGATAAGAAAAGGGCAGAATCACTGTGGGGGTGGAGTGAGGGTAAGACAGGAAGAAAACATTACAACAAAAATGTAAAGAAACCACCTTTAAGAAATTTTGGAGAGGCAGAGAGCATTCCAGAAGAAGGTATAGAGAAGAGGGCTTCACGGGAAAGAAAAAAATAAAACAAAGTTGTCTGTATTAGAGTATGGACAGAAAAACCTGTGCAAAAAGCCCCAGCACGAATGCCAAGCTCTGCCCTGAGAGGGGCAGCCTGCTGGACCCCCCTCCAGAAGGATGCTTTCGGTGGGCTCCGCACAGATGGCAGCCCCATGTGCACAGCTGGAGAGGCCCCGGTGGCCCAGAAGCGCACAGCCCCAATTACAGGACCGAAGGCAGGCATAGTGAACTGATGGAAAATTTCCTTCAGGCAACATCATTTCAGCATAAAAAACAATATTGATCCATTTGCCTCCCAGCCAAAGAGAAATCATGTTAGACAAAGGAAATTAGGCAATAGGTTTAATGCGACTCCAGCTGCAGCTGCAAAATAAACCTAATGTACCCTGACTCTCCTTCCCAGGCTCGCTCTGGTGTGCACAGGCCACTCCACCGGGAGGGCGCTGAGTAGGTGATCCGCAGGCACAGGAAATCTTTTAAATGAAAAAGTCACTGCCCTCTGCTGTCCAGAGAATCCCACTGCCAGCAGGACCCGCTGGGAAGTGACATCCAGGATGCCGGCAGATTTGCAGGGACTCGTGCCCCGCGCCGGCCAAGTGCACACTTGTCACTGAAGACGGAGCACGCAGTCTGCTGCCCCGCAGCACAGCGAGGAAGCGTTGACCTTGGATCCACGGCAGCTCACTCAGCACACGCAGCTCACAGCTCTGTACGAACCTATATATGTCTATTCTTTAATCTCAGCTTATATGTGATGAGAGTTGGGAAATCAAAGGCCAACATGTGTGTTTGTGCAAAATCTGTGCGGCCGTAACCAGAAACCCTGATTAACAGGGAAACAGTTATATATCTGTGCACACGTGTCCTGGGTGGGTCCCCATAATCTATAATTCAAAGATCGGGTATGCAATTAGAACAAAATAGGTACAGACCCAGGTCTAGAGGTGAATATTTGCAGACACCCCTTGGGGGATGGGAAGGGGTCCTGAGCCTGAGTCATCTAACTCCACTTCCTCCCACCCACATCCCAGCTCCACATCCCGTCTCTCTCTGGCAGTGAGAGCTAATACCGCGAATGTCAGACTCACAATCTAAAAACCAATGACCGGAGCAAAAAGCAAAAGCCACACCTCTCTACTAGCCCTGCCCTTGCCGCCCTGGGTAAAGAGTGGCTTATGCCGTATTCACTTTTGTCTTCAGCCACCTAGTGTGGTCTCTGGCACATGGCAAGTGCCCAAAATATGATTTTTTTTAATGTCTGAATAAAGGAATGTGAGACAAGATAAAATGTAATAGAGACAAGTGGAAAGGTTTTCATTAATTATAAAAATCAAGCAATTTTACATGTTTCCACTGGGAAAAAATTGACAGCATTTGATATAAAACCAATCAAGGACTAGATGGATGTTCTAGAGAACTCTCCCACAAGTATACAAACATGTACATAGTGTCTGAAATAGTGAAAGATTGGAAACAATATAAATGTCTACCAGCAAAAGAATATATAATAAATTATGCTATATTCATAAATAGAAAACTATACAGCAGTGAAAATGAATGAATGAAAATGAATGAAATAACCATTTCAACATGGATAAGTCCCACAAACACGATACTGAGAAAGTTATGCAATAACACATTCAGTACAGTCCAATTCATATAAAGCTAAAAACACAAAATTTTATATCTGTGTGAAAAGATAGATGATAGATGGAGAGCTAGACAGATAGATATAGGCACAGATGACTTGGGAGTGTGTCTATATATAGTACAAATAGAGAGAAATACACGGGACTAATAAACATCAAACCCAGGATGCACAGTAGTTGTTGGGGGAAAGCAAGGAGATGGGTTTGGGAAGATTGCTACACAAGTATTAACTGTGTTATTCTTTGTACCTTTTGTTCACATTAAATATTGCATCTTTTAAAAATTGTAGACACTGTAAATTACTGTCTACTCAAGTGGACCTAAAAGTGTGATATAGAAAAGCAAACACTTAGCATAATCCTAATCATCTTAACATAAACATCAGAGAAGAAGACCCAATACAAGTTTAATTTATTGACTAAACTAACGTGATAAGATATTAGAACCTCATGCAGTCGCTCACATTTCACTGTCTTAACCTACAAACAGTGATTTCACAAGGTGCCTCTTAGAAAATGTAATAAAGGAAACGCAAAGTTCTACATGTAGTTATAAAACTTCCCAGCCTCCCATGTTCCTGCTCTGGTGGCGTACAGGCAGAATCGTGTCCAGTCGTGGGACTCACACCTTCGTAGGACGTGCACAAGTGTGTGTCAAGAGCAGGGGGAGCAGAAGAGAGGTCAGGACACTGAGATTCTGCTGATCAGGGAGCCAAGGCTCCCTTGAGGGATCTGAGGATGTTTCTCTGGTGATGGGATGGCTCATTGGGGGCCAACGACTTTCTTCAAATGTTTGAGTGAATCAAAGGACTGTCATATGAGAGCGTACATATTTTCTGCATAGCTCCAGAGGCCAAACATGTTAGGAGCGGGAAGGAGGTAAATTTTGGTGCAACCAAAGGAAGAATATCCTGACAATACAGCCATCCCAGAAAAGACTGAACTGTTTGGTTAGATAGTAAGTTCCCTAAAACTGGCAGTAATCAAGCAAGGCTATGGAGAACTCTGGACTTTAGGAGTTCCAAAGTCTTATCTAGGTCTATAACTAAACCAGTGGTTCTCAAACTTGAGTGTGCATCAGAATCCCCTGGAAGGGCTCGTTGAAACACAGATCATTGAGCTCCCAGCTCAGAGCTTCTGAGGTGGCAGGTCTGGGGTGGCAGCTGAGAATTTGCATTTCTAATAAATTCCTAGATGGTGCTGCTGCTGCTGGCCCAGGCACATACTTTAAGAAACTTCTGCTCTTTTAAAAAAAAAAGGTAAGCCAGCTTAAATTCAGTTTTTTGGAGTTTTGTCCGGGCCATTAAAAAAGACTGCCCTTTCCTAAATCCCTCACTGCCTCCAAAGAGAATTCTGCCGTGATCCTCTCTGGAAGGGAAGGTGTGCTTTCACTGGTGCCTTCTCTCAAGGCATTTCCAGGAAGCCACGGCTCTTTGCTTCTTATGAAGAATATAAGGACCTGGGATTCCTTCTGGTACTGATATTAAATTTCCTTTGATCCATTTTCACTCCATCATCTGTTTCCTCCATAACCAAGGGCCCATGATTTTAAGATAACTGGCCAGAATTAGGAGAGAGTCTGAGGCCAAAAAACAGAGTTATTGGATCCACAAAAGATCCAACCTGGCTTAAGCCATCTTCATGGCGAGGTCTGGCGATGCTACTGGCCGTTGACTCTGGAACGCGTCTTTCTCATGCATTGCTTTGGGGAAGAAGAAGGCAGAAGTGTCAAGAATTCTCTCTTATTTTTTAATTCAAAGGGAAAAAATGTAAATCTTGGTTACTGAACCAGTGCCAGGAGCAAACAAAGCACAATCAAAATTTTTAAATCACACGTTTGTTCACCGGCTCAAGACTGTTAGTATCTGTTTTATTCACTCAGCAAATGATAATTGAGTTCCCATAGGGACCTGGCACTGTTTTGGAACGTAGGGATACAGCTGTAAATAAGACGAGCAATGCCAAAGACAGGGAAATATGTATGTTAGGGAGGAAGAAAAAAGGTAGCAGGTGCTTAGTTAGAAAAGCCCATGCCTTTCACACACCCACCGCCCCGGGTGTTTGTTTTTTGCCAAAATCCTAATGCTTAAAAACTGTGCTTACTCTGGCCAAGGCAACTGATCAATGATAGAATGGGTTACTGCGATCTATTCCTAAGCTGCTTTTCTTTTATAATTTGCAAAAAGATTGCAGCTATTAGTAGCAAAGTCCCTGGAAATCATTTCTAGTTCACTTGCAAGGTTCAGTTGCATAAGAACACGTTTAAGTAAACAGCCTGGAATAAATAGTGGTTAAAATTTTACCCATATGGAGTCAGCAAAGCTAGCTGTTTTCCATGCAGAGTCCAAAACTTTTTTTAAAGCAAATGTCTTCTGAAGGCCACAAAATGAATCTTAGGTGGTTTGTTGGAACAGTTTCACCACAAATAATTTTTCAAAGGAGTCAGTTCTGGGGGCATTTAAAAGTTCTGATTTAATCAGCTTATCTTAGCCAAAAAGAATCCATCCAAGCTTCTCAGTTTGAGTCATTCTTGGTGAAAGAATGATGGGAGATGGAGCTTTATTATGAAATATAATTCTAGTACCGTTGGTCCTGCCTTAATTAAGCCATTACTGCAAGGACTTCTGAATCACAACTATAGCTAATAATAGCTCCCACTTATTTGCTAAATTGGTCACCTACTGCCACTGACCACCTCCTACTACTAACTGAGCACCTGCTGCATGCCAAGTACTACTGAACATTAATTATGCACCAAGCATTCCTTAAACACTATCTTAAACACTTACAGCAATGCCATGAAATAAATTCATCATCATCCCTGTTTTACGAGTAAAGAAACTGAAATTCAGAACAATTAAGTATTCTTCCCAAGGTCACACCTAGTTAGTAAGTGGCAGAGCAGGAATTTAGCCCAAAGGCTTTCTCTTTACACTATGGTTCTGCTCCTGCCCGCAGTGGCCCGGATGGCAGGTTGGATTTTGTGTGGATTAGCAAAAGACACTTATTCTCAAGATACTCTGCTATCATTTGCCAGAACATTGTCCTAAATACTATATAAATCTATGGTAACTGCTATGTGAAAGGTGCCCCTGAAGCTATGCAAAAATACAACCTGGATACCCTTAAAGCAGAGGCCCTGACACCAGGCTGCCTCCACGAACATATGCAAGACAGCACAGTGAAAGGTCATGGCATAAATCTTCCTCATTTCCACCTACGCACCTGGTACCAGGCCTGGGTCTGCCACCCCCTCTCCCCACAGTGTACACTGCAAGAGTGTGGCTTTGGGGATTAGAGGAGAAGTTAATTATAAACACTCTTAGATCCAGGCATTAAAAGCAGAGGCTTCAGGCTGACGGACTTATATAAGCAGAAACGTGGCTGCTGTGCTTATGTGCATGTGTGTGAGGGTGAGTGAGTACATGCGTGCGCATATGCTTCTTTTGAGGAGAAGGAAGATTACAGTGTACAAATTAGTCAAAGGATACACAATGCCCAACTTCAAGGGAAAATGACCAGTAGCTCCTTTGAAATAGTCACTGATAATGTAGCTATAACAACAAGCCATAAGCATCACTATTTGCCAAAGGGCACCTTCCTCCTCATTTCTTCTTTTTCCCCACACCCCACAAACCCCACTACGCAAGGATGAAACAGTCATTCTTCCCCTGCTTTCTTTCACACATGAGGCCCCTCTACAATTCAGAGGGGCACTTTCATGAGCTTCGAGTCATTACTCTTCACTGAATATAAAGTTAAATTCATTTATCTCTATCTTCAATGAGAAAGGGAAGAAAATTAAGCAGGAAAGATGGCACAATGCCTTCAAGAATGGTGTAGTCAAGGTCAAAGCCTGCTATAATTGAGCTAAAAAATAATAAACGAAAATAACTGTGAGCAGAATATGCCTGCTCTGCAGAACACAGTCCAGCCAGAAGTCTTCATTAAATGTTCCAGTGCACACAATGTGGTAGTTGCGTGTTTGTGTGCTTGAGATTCTGGGAGATACCCTGTAGCTCATAAATACTGGAAAAGGACAGTTGCCATAGTAACGAAGTGCTGTTTAATGAATACCAAAGAACTGAAACTCATAGGACAGTCTTAAATGGCCAGAACATGAGTTACTGCTGCTGCTGTGGGCTTGCAAGCAACTTACATTCCATCCTCTCTAACAGAATTTCTAACAAGTTGGCCAATTTGACCCATCTCTGTCCTGACCATATGACACCACAAGATTTTGTCTTGGTACCGCATGAAAATCATACTCTGGATTTCTTCCCCCTGTCTCTAAGATATTCTACGGAATGGGCCACACATTTCGATAGGGAATGTGTCCTTAAATTTGAAGCTTTGCCCCAAGTAGTGAAGCGTTAGGACACATACCTCTGTCATAAGCAATAGACACTGGCTCAGTGAGCCGTCAAGCTGAATCCAGCAGACCCTTTTTACTTCTGAAAAAGGTGAATGCTCCATAAGCACCAAATGCAGTTTGTCATTATTGTGCAACGACACAGAGTGGCTACTGCAGCTGATTTCTGCGGGAACTTTTTACAGGCTGGGAACGTCTCAGGTAATCTTTCATTAGAATGTCCAAGCCTTCTCTGCAGTCTCGCACTCCCAATTCTCTCTCACTGTCCATCACCGCATGTCAGATTCCTCACCCTGAAATCATTCGGACTTTTACAGGTTTAAAAGAAAAAAAGCCTGGCTGCACTGCTCTTCATCCCCCGATCGCCCTCATTACTTCAATGCAGTTCATTTTTAAGGTTACAGATGCTGTTGCAAGCATACTCACTTCTACATGCCATCAATAAGTAATGAGAACAACAACAAAAAATGAAAACATCTATGTACCATGAAGCCAAAAATCATTAGCAAATGCATCCATTCTCCAGAGGCTGGCTTGTTCTTGCATAACCAGCAGCTCCACTGGCCTCTCCGGGGCCCCTATCTCAGTGTGGGCTGTGGGCGCCCCCTTCAGGGTCTGGGGTGAAATGCGCATTGATCTCATTTGGATACTAAGTCATCTGCTGAGCAATTGTTTTTGCTAAAACCTTTCAGGAAATTTCCAAGGAAAATTTTGGGCAACCTCTAATGGTGTGGTCAGACAGAAAGGCTTCACATCACCAGTCTTCAGCTAATGTTAAATCATATAGGTAAAACAAAAGGGAATATCTGCAAGAAAAAAAATGCCTATTGATATATCCATTTATTCATTCGATTAAACAATGCTTCCCAACTAGATGAGCTCTGCTTAAAATTGCTCTCGTCTGTAATAAACAAAATTAAAACTGGAGAGGGGCAGCCCATGACCTCCTCACCTTTCTACTCCCTTCCACAGTGTGAATCTGTTCTTTCTCTCATGTAATCCTGAGCCCTAACTGCTTTCTCCCAGATCCTCCCATGACTGCCTCCACTGACCTCACCTCCACGTTGTCAGGGCCACACGTCTCACTTGCTCTCCTCTCTAATGTGGTCCTATGCTGAGGACTGCACTAAGGCAAGAATGATCTTTCTTCCTTGAACATCAATGGCATCTTGCTTCTACCATTCATGTTATGTTCTTAACATATTCCTTAGATTGAGACTATTTGACTTTATATCTCATCTCTCTCCCTGCACTGTCCACTACCTAAAGGCAAGACCTGGATCTTGTACAAAGTTGACCTCACGCCTGGCTCACAGCGCTGCTCCTGGGCTGAGCGAGCGTGGGAAGGAAGGAGCACAGGAAAGCTGCTCTCCTTTAGCTCCATCTTCTCTAGAAGAGCTGCTCAACAAGCTCATTGCTCCCCAACCTCAGAAATGAAGGGGACACAAAGGAATTCAGACCAGCAGTTCCTCCTCCTTGCCTTGGATTTATCTTTATTCTTTTCTACTTGGTTTATCCGTACTCGTTCATCCTTTCAACCAACATTTACTGATAACTTGCAATAAGTTAAAAGCATGAGGTGAGGGAATGCTATTCTTCTTACTTTTCCTCTCATCGCAATTATTGCTGAGTAAAATCTTTCCAGTTTTCCTTTATGCCATTTCTTTATTTTTCCCCAGCTTTACGGAGATATACTTGACATACAACATTGTGTAAGATTAGGGTGTGCAAAGTGTTGATTTGATACACTTACATATTGGAAAATGATTACCATCGTAGTGTTAGCTAACACCTCTATCAAGTCACATAATTATCATTTCCTTTTGTGTTGAAAACGTTTAATATTTACTTTCTGAGCAACTTTCAAGTATATAATACAGTTCATGCCATTTCTTGATGACATCAGCCTTCCATGCAGTGTGGAAGGCTGTATCCTCCTCACTCACCTGTTCAACATTTATTGTGCTTCTACTCTGTGCTGAACTGGGCCAGGCCCTAGGGATACAGAATCAATTAAAACATAAACCTAGAGCATAATTCCCCACTCCTTAAGTGTGGGCTATGCAAAGTGACTTCCTTCTAACATTACAACACGGAAAGGGGAGGAAATGAGTAACTGTATGCTGGAGAAACCCAACAAACTCTAGCCAGCCAGCTGATCCAGGTCAACATCCGCAGTGACAAGTCACATGGCTAGCATGTACCCTTGAAAGGATGGGATGAAAATGGTACTTTACCTCTATGATCTTCCTCCCTAAACCCACAACCCCTGGCTAACAATGAGAAAAACACCAGAAAAATCATAACAGAGGGATGTTCTACAAAATGCCTGGCTAGTGCCCCTCAGAACTGTCAAGGTCATCAAAAACAAAGAAAGTCAGAGAAACGCTCACAGATCAGAGTTGCCTAAGGAAATGTGATGACTAAATGTAATGTGGTATCCTGGATGAGATGCTGGATGGGATCCTGGAACAGAAAAAGAACATTAGGTAAAAAATAAGAAAATCTGAATAAAGTATGGACTGTAGTTAATAATAACATATAAGCATTGGTTCATTCATTGTAACAAAGGTACCACAGTAATGTAAGATAGTAATAATGGGAACTGAGTGTGGGGTATATGAGAACACTGTACTATGCTGGCAACTTTTCGATAAATCTAAAACTTTCCTGAAATAAAAATAAAAAATGGGATTAGACTTGAAGAATGTTAATGAGGGAGAAAGACAGTGAATAAAGACTGTGGTACAGTATTGTGCAGTAGACAATAGAACTCAGCCTGCAAGGGGAGATGAGGCCGGCTGTGACAGTGGCGGGGTAGTGTCTAAGGACAGTGGGAAGCCGTGGATGATGTATGGACACTTAGAGAAGGCTAAAAATATTGTTGCACATCAGAAAAGTCCTAGTTGAGGTCATTAGCATAAATTCTGGTCAAGAACGGCCAACCTGGATTAGCAACTGTCTCATAAAAAGCAAGAATAGAGAAAGGCGGTCCTATGATCGACCTAGATAAGGAATCAGCACATGGTTTCTGCAGAATTCTCCGGCTTTTAATATGAACCATGATAAACACACTTTCTCCTTGTTCAAATATTCTTCTAAAATCCTTATTCTACGAAGCCTCCTCTTCAACTGCCCCTCCTTTCCTCTTTCCCACATTCTGCAATTTTCACATTGAAAAAGATGAATAATGATAGTGCAAAAAATTCTGCTGGTGGCTTAGAGAAAATTCTTAAATTAAAGGGTTGGAGAGGCAAGAGGCAGAGTAAGTCAAAGAAATCCAAAGGGAGCTATATCATTTCAATATATCTTGCCAAGTAAAGAGAACGTTTCTCCATTTTTCAAAAAGTTAGTAAAAACAGAAAAGAAAAACAAAAAGGTCTCCAGTCTTTTAAAAGAATCTGAGGGTCAGAGAAGTGGAACTCTGTGGCTCTTCGGCCCCCCTGGTCACTACGAGGCAAACAGCTGAGAAGACCTGAAAGTGAAAATGCACTCCAAAGAATGACACCAGCCAAGCTAGACAAAAAAAAGCAACCATAATAATCTACATCCTGTCTTCACGTAACACTTTCTTAGTTGACAAAGCATTTTCATGTATATTATCATGTGATTCTAACAAAAACCTTATGAGGTAGGTACAACAATTATTAATAATCTTATTTTACATATGAGAGGGTGGATATTCAGAGACCTTAAATGATCTGCCTAAGTCCCCCAGTCTGATACTGATGGAGCCAGAACCAGAACCTGCACATCAGGCTCTCGGGCTGTGCAGGTTTCCATTACACCCGGCGTCGGGGTGTGCACAATAGGCAGATGTAGATAAAGAAGACTGAGTGCTAATAATTAATGCCAATGTGTATCTTTACCCCAAAGAGACAAATATGAAAAGGTAAATATCTAATTTTCTGTTATCATTACTGTTATAAAGTGAAGGATAGATATTATATAAGAAATAGTAAAGAACTGATGAGAGAAAGAGCAGAAAGAAACCTAAAAGCACAGAGGCTCTTTAGCATGACCTTAAGTTAGTTATTCTTAGACTAGAAATGAGGGAAATTAAGCAGGTAATATATAGATGTTAAAAAAAAAAAGAAAAATTAAACATCTGGATCATTATGTGCTATTCTGAAACAACCGAACAGGAAAGGAAGGACAAAACAATGTTATAGAAATCAGTAGCTAAACTTGTGAGAAAGTGGTCTAAATTTATACAGTCTAAACACATGACTCAAAGAGACATAATCACAGCCTATAAATAGCCTCCAAGCAAGAATATATGTGGTAAATAAAGGAAGTGAATTATTCACCACCTTAGGTTCGGGTCATTTCTCTTTGTCCAGTCATCTGAGGAGGACGATGCTTTATGCCTCAGCTGGCGTCGTCCTCAGAAATGAAAACAGCCGAGGAGACTCGTAGGCTGGGTGCCGCTGGAGATACCCAGTGCAGGGTTAAAAAGAAGAAACACAGCGATGGGCTCCGCCAGCTCCCCACATTATTAGGAGTTAGACTGGATAGTCACATCACTCAACAGAGTATTTTCATTTCTCCCTCACCTTGGAAAATGAATAGTAGAGAATAGAATCAAATCCAAAAAAGTTTTTAGTCACTAGCCCACTTGATGGGAAGAAAGAGGGAATATGAACAATCAAGTATAATATAAAGTGCTCTCTTTGATGTCGGGAGATAGTATGCTACTGAATCTCATGAAAAGCGTGCAAGTTTGCAAAGTCAGACACTGGATCAGCATTCTTGGATCAAACCGTCACAGACGCTGTTGTGCTAAAGTTTCCCCATCGCCGTAAGCTGGTCCCGTTTGTCTCACCTCGTAAGTCACCTTTTAAATACCAAAGAATTTTTAAAAACCACTAAGAGCTGTGCAAATGCAAATTATTACTAATTATTATCATTATTATGACTCTCCCAGATGCTATGCTTCAAAAACACCATTTTTCACAAATATTTCTTCCACATGATAGTTTTCTCCCTTGTGAAATTTTCTAGGTATTCTGATTGTCATGATCTCCTAAACCACAAGTTATTTCAAAAGACCCAAACCTTGGCACAGCTTAAATTGTTTGAATTACAATGGAGATGAGCCTGGGCGGGGCCCTGCTGGGCATTCAACAGCCCTGGCAGAGTGATATTTAAAACATCAGGAGCCCTGGAAACACAGGACACTCGATCCATCCACAGACCAATCCAGACCAAGCAATTTTTTTCCATTGTCTTCCCAAGGACAATTTTTCTAGCCTAGGAGAGAAGCTGCCTGCATTTGGTTTTACTTGTCTTCATTTCTTATGCAGGGAGGGGAGTCTAGACCGTGTGATAACCAGGTATTTAGTCCTTAAGTGGGCAACAGTTTCTTGTTAACATAATAGCAAAGGCCTTGAGTTGTGCCTTGTTGGTATCTTAGGCCATTTATGTAAATAAGATGTTCATACCACCATTTACTGCATTGCAGGGATCATAAACAAAGACGAGGTGATACAGGTTTTAAAGGCTATTTGCAATGACCAGGGACGGCCAACTATGTGAACTGGTCCCTGAGCTGGGACAGCGCGTGCCCAGAAGAGAGTGTCAAGCTCAAAAAGGCAAGTATTTCTGAGGGAGTATGTGGGGCTTGTTTTAAGCTCATAGCAACGGTAGCCTATTGCTTCTCGAATGGTCTTCTTCTGCCAGAGGGTAGCCCAGGAGAACTTCAGCTGAAACCGGGTCTTCATGACAACACCACTCCCAAGAAACTATAGACTTTTGCTTACTACAATGAAAAACCTAAGAGACTTTGAAAATAAATGCCTATTCAATGAAGATAGAAGGTCCATTGTACCCCTGTTTACACATGTATGCTTGCACACACACACAGTGTCAAAGTGTGTAGGACTTTCACTATTAAAACTGCACAGTTTATAGAAAAACACAAATCAGGATGCAGGTGTTGTCTGTGTTAACATCCTGTAAGGAGAAACTAACAGAGTTTCAGCCTCTATTGAATGCTTTCCTGAGTTAGTGGAACTTGCCAAACCTGCAATATTAACATAGAATTATGGAAATTGGAAACAAAAAGCTGAAGTCTACTGGGAATGATAGGCTCAAGAGGAACTCAACTGGAAAATTTGGCTAACTAAAAGTGACATTCTTTGTGCTGAAATTTCTCTATCTGAAAGGTTTAAAAAGGCTGTAATTATTTCGAGTTTTTAATTCAGCCCTTTTCAAACCGAGCCTTTTATTTTCTTCACTGCTCTGTACCTTTCCTCCATGTGAACTCAGGCGTTGGCCAAGCACTGAAGTGGTAAATTCACGTTGGTTTTATACACATATCCATTTCCAGGGAATGGTATGCAACACAAATTTTGCATCCTTTATGCCGAGGAAAACAAAGGAATATTTGTACATCAAAAACTTTATCTTGTGCACAGGCTCAAAATACCTGAGCATGGCTAAAAAAATCACCTAATAAGAAATGGCTGATTAAGGCCAATGAATAATTTCTTTGCAAGTTAGTGCTTTTTCTCCACATGGAAGCCAAGGAATACAAGATGTTAGACTTACCTTGTGGCTTTTGGGTCCCAAATCACAATGTCAGCATCTGATCCCACAGCTATTCTTCCTTTTCTTGGATAGAGATTAAAGATTTTAGCTGCATTTGTGCTGGTAACTGCCACAAATTGGTTTTCATCCATTTTACCATTATGCTGTAAAACCATTGAAGGAAGAAAACGTATTTGTACTAATGATCAAATACTAGAAAATCTCCTATCAATAAAAGTACAAGTATCTCCTAGAGCCGAATAGTACTGCACCTGATTTCTTTCACTGTGAAGCTGAACACAGCTGTGGATGCTGATAAATCTTAAACAATCATAGTGATAATGATGAGGATGATGGGGTACCATATGGAAGCCTAAAGATAAACTGTCAAAAACCTATCAGCTTAAAAAAACACCCCCACTAATTTTTCCCACCCTTCCCAGAATCACCCGGACAACAGCTAAATGTTGGCAATAGCATTTTCAATTCTTGTTTAAAGTTTACTACTACATTTATCATCTGGCTTATTCATTGCAGACGAGATTTATGAGATGATCATGGAGACATTAGATGGAATTTTATAGAGTTAAAATGAGATAGACCTTTAAATTGGGTAATGTTGCTTTCAGAAAGAGGAAAAATCAACTCAAGAGGTTCAATTTTGTGCTATTGAAATTTACATGAACCAACAATCATGGACAGTCTATTCCAAGAGATTTTAATATGGACAAACTCTGGAGGGATGTAATCCCTCTAAAATGATTTTTTTTTTAAATGCTGAGAGTTGGGGCCCGCCCTGTGGCCAAGTGGTTAAAGTTTTACAAGCGCCGATTCAGCAGCGTGGGTTCATGGGTTTGGATCCTGGGTGCAGACCCATTGCACTCATCAGCCATGCTGTGGAGGCATCCAATGTACAAAGTGTAGGAAGATGGGCACAGATGTTAGCTCAGGGCGAATCTTCCTCACACACACAAAAAAATGTTGAGAGTCTATCCCTATGTACATTTATACGACAACAGCATCCTTAAGGTTTACTTAATTATCAAAGGATCCCTGTCTCAAAAAGTGATTAAGAGCCACACCCTGAAAGTAATATTCCCATAAGTAAACCACATTAAGTTTCAGAAAATAACATAGTTTCCTGTATGTTATTAAGAAATATTTGATCACTTTAAAGCCATTCATATACTTTATATATTATGAAAACCTGCTGTAATGAAGATACTCATTATAATAACACAAGTTCAGAGAGAAAAGCTGGACTGTCATCAAGAAAATCTAAGCAAAGAGAAAGAGAAGAGAAGTCATCTGGGATACTTAGAGTTAGGGTAGAGGAAAGGAGATGAAGAGGATGATTAGCAGAAGACAGGGCTATAGAGATACTTTGAAAACTGTTACATGTCAATTGATTGTTCAAATATTCTGCAAGTAATGGAGAAAGTTAAAGGGTTTTAGAGAGGAAAGCAGTATGAACAGATCTTCATTTTTTGTTTTTTGTAAAGACTGGCACTTGAGCTAACAACTGTTGCCAATCTTCTTTTTCTTCTTTTTTTTTCCTTCTCCCCAAAGTCCCCCAGTATATAGTTGTATATTCTAGTTGTGAGTGCCTCTGATTGAGCTATGTGGGACGCCACCTCAGCATGGCCTGACGAGCAGTGCCATGTCTGCACCCAGGATCCCTCCCGGCAAAACCCCAGGCCCATGAAGTGGAGCACAGGAACTTAACCACTTGGCCACAGGGCCAGCCCCTAGATCTTTGTTTTTGAAAGGTAACTCCAGTCCTGGAGGACAGAATAGATTGTAGCAAGCGAGAGACTGGAGGCAGAGGTAATAGCAGTAAGACTACTGCAATGGTCCAAATGAGAGATGGCCCTCAGACTACAGTGGGAGACATGAAAAGGAAATAAGGAGGGATTTTGCAAATAAAATTGACAAGACCTGGTAAATAATTAGAGTTAGAAGTGAGTAGTACATGTAGGGGATTCTGAGATGTGATTAATGTGTCATCTAAGGGAGGGTTTCTGAGAGATGGGTGAGAATGGCATGTCATTGGAGACCTCAGGTCTAACTGGGCAAGTCTCCAGGTGCTGCTCTTTGCAGCTACACATGCCCACTGGCTGGACAGGTTAACATACAAATATTTAACCATTCAATTCTCCATTTTCAGGGAGAAAATTTTAAATCATAGAGAGTCTTTTTCTAGACTTCAGATTATTATTTATGTGACCTCATACAGAAGTTTTTAAAATATGATATCCAAGCGCTCTTAAAAAGGGACAACTACAAAGATTTTGTGAAAAGGAGGCATGAACATAATAAAAATCCTTCATATATTTTCAATTACTCCAAGTATTTACACCAGTGACACATGAAGAACTGGGATTCAAGAACATGAGAAATCAAGTAGAAGGACCAAAACATTTCAAAGACGTCAAGAATAATACTTTGGGTACTCAATTTAAATTCATCTCCTACTCTCTGCAAAACGACGCAATGCATCTTCTAAACTAAACTATGCAGAGAAAGAAATTATTTCTTTGCTGATAGGATCCTGGAGGACGGGTGATGGCGGTGATGGTGTTGCCTTCCCAGTCTCCACTCTAATAAAAACAATCAAAAAGCTTCTCTATGAAGGTTTGTGGTACTCTGGTCCTAAAATGGGCTAGATCCTGGCTGAAGAATTAGGCCAATCAGCCTGGATCCTGTGAAACTCACCACGCCTTTTTCCCATATTACTGACATCCGGTCTTCAACACCATTCACTCCATTGGGAATCTTAGTAAAATCATCCTTTCCAAGAGCTTTCTGGCAGGTGTTGAAAGTGCAGTGGTCAGTCCCTGTTGTGGTTAGATCACCACTAAAAGAAAAACACACGAAAGTGATGGGGGTGTGTAGATAGAATATGTCAGGAGGAAACTACCGTAACCTTTCCTAATCTCCTGTTCCCCTTCTCGCCTGAAAGTCAGAAAACTGCAATGGAGAATGAGTAGCTTTTTCCAAGTACATATTTCACCCACCTCCATCTCTATTCTGGGAAGTACTTTTGGAGAATGCTACTCTTACAAGAAGCATGGTGATAGGTTCTAGGCTCAGCTCCATCACTTACTGGTTCTGTGATTATGAGCGTGTCCAATGCTCAGTTTCTCATCTAGAAATTGATAATTATATGTACTTGATGGTGATTATTTCAGGATCACTGGCAATAATGTAAGTGAAAATTCCTCTTGAGTAGAGTACTACACAAAGTTGCACCATGGTGAGCCACATGAACAGAGGCAGCCAAAGGGCAACATTGGGATGAGCGGAGATGTGACATTGGCTGAAGATATTGATGTCACCAGCAAGAGGAATCCTTTAACTTGTAAATAATCTCGGGGATGTAGAAGTGTGAAGGAGGAAAGAGGCTGAAAGGAAAGGGCAGGTGATATCTTGTACAGTCTGTTTGGAAAAGCTCTTTAACGTGGATCTGAGCATCTGTGAATGGGAGTGTCAAAATGTCCACAAATGGCGTAATTCTCAAGAAAAATGATCATAATCTCTGAAAATAGTTTGGATGGCCTTTCATGAGGATAATCTACTCGAGGGCAGGATTTTGCCTTGCACCCCTGCAGTGGCTCTGCCCTACATCATAACCAGTGGTACCTACACAACAGGCACATATGGTTCCCAGGTTACATCAGCATGGAAAAAAAATACAAGAATATTCTGAATGATAAAAATAAGGCGTAATGAAGAGACCTGGCCCTAGGCAATAACAGATAGAAAAGAAAAGGAGAAAATCAGAAAGGAGTAAAATTTCAGGAGAAACTATCTGATTTCTCTGTGTCTAGGGAACGTTTGACACCATATCATAAAATAATTAAGCGAATGCTTTTTGGTCTCCAGATGAGGGTCTCCCAGGGCCTGTCAGGTGAAGGAGAAGAGAAGAGGAAGAGGAATAGAACAGAATAAGTCAAGTAGAACAGGAGGTCAATGGAAGGTCCAGATGGTAGGACAAGATCTCCTACACTCAAACCCGAGACTCGTAAAACATCTTATTTTGACAAAACACTTCACAATCATCTGCTAAATAATTACTTAGCCAATAGATTCATGAGGAAGTCAGGCGTTGAAGGGTCCGGTCGCAGGGGTGGACCCATAACATAGTGGGCTGCGTGGTGCCATTCTTTATTCCAGTAGTGAGTACCATCGGTGCCGAGACTTGCCGCTATGGGTTCTCCATAGACCACCTTCCCTGGAAAGTTCAAAGGAAGCATTCAGTGCCTTAATTTGTTCTTAAGAGAACCATTTGACAAACAAATAAATGTTAGTGTTCTTGGTCCTAGCAAAGGAGAACACCAATCCCAAACTATAATTTACCTTTATGAACAGGATTTAAAAATCAAAACTGTTGACTGAGTTCCAGTCAATGTGCATTGCATGTTGTGGTAGATGATTGTACTCACTCACTGAGGTTAGACTTGGCCACATGACTTACTTTGGCCAATTAAATATGAATGGAAGTGACATGTCTGCTTCCAAGCAGGAGTTGTTGAAACCACAAAGAGCTCTGCCATCCCCATTTTCCCTCTGTCATGAGACTGATAGAGGCTATTCCTTCAGTTGTGTCTCAGAATGAAGAGAATATGGAGCAGACACAGAGCCAGCCCATGATGGACATGCGTATCAAGGAGAAATAGATCTCTGTAGTTGAAAGCCATTGATATTTTAGATCCATTTGTTACTGCAGCATAACCTAGAGACAGTTGGCTGATACATGTGCCATTCTAATAGAATCTTCTCAAAAACCCTATCTAGTAAAGGCTGTTATTATCTCCATTAAAAGATGAGGATAAAGCTTATGGGGTTAAATAACTTCTCTACAGTTACATTACATGCACTCAAAATAGAAGGAGCAGAAGAGGAGGATTTGAATGCAGGCATTTCAATTCCAGTGGTCCTATCTTCTATCCTATAGTACCCTGATGACAATTATCATATGGTCATATGGAGTTCAACCATGATATATCTTTGTTGCAAACAGATTGATAATCTTTTCACACTCTTAAGAAAATAAAAGTCTAAAAACTTATATTAAATAAAAGAACATGCAGATAATAAAATTGTAGCCAGAAATGCATATTTAAAAAATCATGCAAATGAGGCCATCAAAAGCACACAATGTTAGAAAAGTTAATAGTGCACAGTGAATTTGAATTTAAAATCAGAATCCTATCTCTGATTAGCATTTGTCAGAATAACAGATTCACTGGCATCAACTTGATCGTATCCACGCAGTCATAAAGGGGAGTGCACAGAAAAGAGATGCTGGCATACAAAATTAGTTCACTCTGGTTAATCAGATGCCAGATTTTAGTTAAAATCCTGATATATAACTGAAATTAACTGGTTTCCTCAGAGAGTGCTGACCGTGGATGGCCACCAGATGTCTGAGTCATATTAAATTGGAATGTAGCACCCTATTATCTCACAGATCATTTCTTCCCCAGACTGGCCACTTTCCTCCAGCACACCTAGGAATTTGAAAAACTATGAAAGCAAGGCTTGTTGAAGCCTAAGAAACTAAACTTCTTAAGTAACGAAGGATCAGACTGTGCTCAATAAAATTTATCCCCACGGACTTTGCCACTGCTAAGATCCTTCTCTTTCATGAGGCACTCACCCTACATGAACCCCATCCCCCTCCTGTTTCTTAGGGTCCTAGTCCTAGAAAAGAGGAAATACTGTTACCATCTTGTTGTGGTGTGTAGAACAAGAAGCAATCATTTTTAACGTGAACTAAGAGACAATGTACTATTTACTAGATAGATAACAGGATGGACACAATATTTTATTTGCAGGTATGAAGAGACCTTCCTATTCCAAGGGAACTTCTTACAGATGCTTGGACAATGAGAAAGACTTGATCCGCAATCACTTTACAAACTGCCAACTCAGGATTTTCCATGGTGCTTCATCACAGAGGAAAGATTCTTATCACATGTTCTACTCAATCATCTGGCCCATCAAGGTGCTACGGGAATACAGTTCCAAAGTTCTACAATTTTAATAGCTCTCAGGAAAAATTAAAAGTGTCAGCATCTACCAGGAGTCTGGCAGGACTGTTTCGAAACCAGATGACAGGTAATTTCCTCAGAAGGCCTTAGTGTTTTTAAAATGTGACAGGCCACTTTTTTGGTATACACAACAAGCTCTTCCTTAACTGGGCTATTTTCAACTGTCTCCTCATTAAGCATCTGTAAATATGAAAAAGAAAAAGAAAAAGTAGAAATTCCTAAGTGCTCTTCCCTCTATTTCACAATGGTTCTAAGACATTTTCAAAGAATTAAACAGCATGCAAGAGTAAAAATGGGAAGGAAAACAAGGAGTCTGGATAATCCATAAGTTGGAGAATCAAACTGGATAATTCAGCATAATTGTGGGTTCTGTTAGATTTGGATCAGAAAAAGTAATGATAGAAATAGCTAACAAAAGTATAGCACTCTAGGGGCCAGCCTGGTGGCGTAGCGGTTAAGTTCGCACGTTATGCTTCGGCAGCCCCGGGTTGTCAGTTCGGATCCTGGTTGCAGACATGGTACCGTTTGGCAAGCCATGCTGTGGTAGGCATCCCCCATGTAAAGTAGAGGAAGATGAGCACAGATGTTAGCTCAGGGCCAGTCTTCCTCAGCAAAAAGAGGAGGATTGGCGGCAGATGTTAGCTCAGGGCTAATCTTCCTCAAAAAAAAAAAGTATAGCACTCTATGTAGTTTGCAAATATTGCTTGAAGGTCATATCTCATTTGACCTGCACGACAACCTTCATGCTGGTTTGACAGATCGAACCGACGCTCAATGAGACTAACTAATTTGCCCAAGACACATGGGTAGCAAGTAGTACACTAAAATTAGAATCTTCGTACTCTGGTATCATATCATACGTATGCACTATGTTACTAGGAAAAGTGTTATTTTTCATTTCTTGGTAAAGATCATGTATTTTTAAATGTTTAAGTCAACCACAAGCTATTTGTGGATGTGGGTGAGCAATTTTCCAATTTCACTTACTGGTTTCACTTACTACGCTGAACAGGTTAGTAATGAAAAGTGCTGTCTCCATCCTCGTCTGATACTCTCCTGACTCCATTTGAGACTAGATGGCTTCAGCAACTCTTGGGAGATAGTACATCTTCATCATTAATCTCCTCTCACTGTCTCAGCAAGATTCACATTACACTGTACCCTGTCCACCCATACACGTTCCCTCCTTCTTTCTCCATCCTTTCGCTCAAAACCAAAAAGGACTCTGCACTTATGATGCAATCTCTCATTTAAAAGAGTTTTGCCCTTGGAGAGATTCTAAAGATTTCAAAATAATGAAGCACATCAAACCAATCCAAACTCCCCCAACCAGACAACTAGCTTATTAGATGAAAGTGATAGAGAGGATGTTAAAACCTTGTCCGGATTTGGGAGCAGCAGTTAACCGAGTCACAGGATCTGTTAGAGAAGGGTGAAAGATGCGGACAAGCTGACCCAGGTGCCCGGGAGTGGAACAACTGGCTGCCCAACAGAAAGCCAAACATATTTATAAAAATAATTTTTCCTAGCTAGAAGGATAGAGTAGAACCTTCCTGGGCTCTGTTTCAATTCAAAATATTACATTTACAAAGGAAGAAGATAACTGAGAAAGAAAATACACAGAAGCAGCATAACAGAATAGATTATAAAGATTTAGATTCAAATCTTGATTTTACTACTTTTTAGTTGGAGACCTTGTACAGGATGAGTCCTTGCTCTTAGTCTCAGTTTTTCTCATCATGAAATGGGATCATAACGTCCCTCTAGCGTGGCAATTTTGTGAAGATCAAATAAATTAATGTATGCGAAAGTACCTAGCATCTTCCTGGGACTCTGGAGTCACTTCGTGTTATGGGCTGAATTGTGTCCCTTGCCAAAATTCAAACGTTAAAGTCCTAACCCCTAGTATCTCAGAATGTGACTGTATCTGGAGACAGGGTCTTCTATAGAGGTAATTAAGTTAAAGTGAGGTCATTGGGGTGGGCCCTGACCCCATATGCCTGGGGTCCTTAGAAGAAGAGGAGATTTGGACACAGATACACACGGAGGGAAGACACAGGGAGAAAATGGTCATCTACAAACTAAGGAGAGAGGCCTGGAACGCAGCCTTCCTTCGCTGCCCCCGAACGAACAACCCTGCTAACACTTTCATCTCGGATTCCAGACTCCAGAATTGTGAGAAAATAAATTTCTGTTGTTCAAGCCACCTAGTCTGGGGTACTTTGTTACAGCGGCCCCAGCAAACTACTATGGTCCACAAATGTTAGTTTCCTTATGGCTACACCATTCTACTTTAAAAAATGTTTTTGCATGGCCAGTTTTCAACTGCTTTGCAATTAGAAGGTGAAAAAATTTAAATTTAAAGGAGAAACGGGGTGTTCAGATGATCATGTACAAGAAAGAAAAAAGAAATCCTGAGACTAAAATCCACCTTGACTCAGCCACACATTAACCCTTTCTTAGGAACAGCACTGATCACCAAGCATCAGGTCATCATACTCATGTAAAGGAGATTTGGTTTACTCTTAGTCAGCACTAACAAGCAGTGGTCAGCGTGACCACATGGGAAAGGAATGGCCACAGGGTGGCCCCTTCTCCTCCTTATTCCTCAAATGCAAGAGGAACATATGGGGCCAGTGTTTAAATAAAATGGAAAATAGGACATCTAAAACCTCTCTGCAAGAGAAGTTTGTATTTTATAGCAATAAACCTGGAACATAGAGCTTTCTCCAATAAGGAAAACCCAAACTCCAACGAAACCAAATCAAACAAACAAAAACCCAACCACAATGGAGCCCAGTTCACTGTAAGCTACTTGAGAACCAAAATTATCTTAATCAACTTTGCAACACTACTGTCAAGAGCACAGTGCCTAGCATCTATTTGGTGTCCAATAACTTGTTTTTTTATGAAAAGTATAAAGAAAACATTTATCAATAAGTTCAAATGAGTCATATTTATACCCTAAAGATAGGAATATGGATATAAAAATAGAGTTGAACTTTATTAGGACAAGTTAAGCTGGAAACTAAAAAAAAAAAGCTCTGAAAATTTCAGTCATAATTGGGAAGCAAATTATAACAGATATATACCAACTAGAGCATTAAATAAGTTGCTGAGAGAAATCACCACCATTCTAAGCAAAGTACCAGAAAAATAGTGAATCCATATCCTTGCGTGTGAAAGTTCTACTGGGAGGTGAGGAGGAGAGGTGAGCAATATATGTTTTTAAAAGACTATCAATAATTCCACATGCCAATATGTGGCAAGAGGAAGATGTATAATCAAAGCTACTCAAACCAAAATAAAAAGTGTCACTGAGGCCAACGGCACATCAGGAGACGTAAACTATTTGGACAAAGACTAGACTGTGGTGATTGAAAGAGGTCTGGGCTGGGCAGACTGGAACTTCCACATGACACACAGTTACAACTGGTCTGTCCCACTTTACACTTGGGCATGCAGCAAGAGCGGCAGATTCTGCTTCTAAAAGAAAAGGGTAACATCCTACGCACAGTCTTTTGATTCTCTTGCCTCATTTTTGCAAAAGTGGCTTCTCACAGGAAGGATGCAAACTAACCTAGTTCTAGTTACTGAACTTAGATTAACTAAGACTTAAAATAAGCATGAAATGGAAATTCCTTGCAAACTGTCAAAAGCAACTCGGTTTTTAATGGCTTGAACATGAATGTCTTATTCTTTTTCCTGTAACGTGCTTTTTACTTTCTATCGCAGGTGCTGAATACCAAAAGAAAGGATCAGGGTGGGAATTAAGGGAAACCTAAGGATCAAATGAAAGTTGGTGAACTGGACATGCATTCCAGTCACTTCCTTCTCAGTTCACATCTAAACACTAGTGAAGACAGACGAAAGATGAACAACATCCAGGCGGCGTTGAGAATGAAAGAGGAACCAGGGCTGACCAGAGGTTTTGATAGATTTTAGGAAGACAGAAAGCAGATGGGATGGCAACAGCTAATAAAGGAAAGTAGAGAGCACTACACTTGAGCTCGAAGGAGTAGACAGTACCAGAAAAAACATTCTTCCTCAGGTGGAAAGAGCAGTTAAAGTGAGGAAAAGAGGATGCTTTGGGGCAGTTGGCATCCATCCTCACCTCTGCCTGGGGAACAAAGCTTCCTAAGGTGGTGTTGGTGCTACAGGGTCAAGCCTCCCCACCGGAAATTGAAGATTACCAGTGACCATGCCCCACTTACATTCACAAAGCTCACAGCCAGTGCTCTCATGTGGGGCCAGGCCCTGCTCAGGAAACAGACCTACACAGCAGCAGAGGAAATCCACTCCAGCTCCCCCTCTAATCTCCTGAACTGTCCAGTCGTGAATACAGACAGCCTAGGATCACCAGACACTTGAAGAAAAAACAAACACAAAAAGAAGGGCCAAGATGGTAAAAAACCAAAAAATTGACTCAGCAAGAAACAGAGATAATCCAGAAAGAGAAAAGTTGTTAAAAATCTTCATTAGTATTCTCAAAGAGATCAAGAAGATAATGTATCCTTTAAAATAAAAAAAATAAGTAACTGTGGAAAAAAATAGCTATCAGAGAGCAAGAAATTTTTCTTGGAAATAAAAATATCACTACCAAAACAAAACTTTATCAGAAGGGCAGAAGAAGTAAACAAAAACCTTTTCTAAAATGCAGAGCAAAACCTTCCGTTTTTTTTAAGTTGAAAATAGTTAAAGGACACGGAGGATTAATGAAAAGGTCTGACAGGGGATGTTCCAGGAGAAGGAACAGAGAAAATCAACATAGAGGAAATAATAGGAGAAAAAATTTCAGAATCAAGATCAGTCTTCAGGTTGAAACAGGCCTCTGTACATGAAGGCATTTAAAAGATGTACTGCTAAACATATTCTTAATGAAATTTCTGGACTTCTAAGATGAAGAGGAAAAATAAAAATCTTCCAGATGGTGAAAAAAGTTAATAACAAAGAACAAGAATTTTATTGGCATGTGTCTGTTCATCAGTAACACTGGATGCCAGAAGAGAGTGAAATGGTACCCTTGTAATTCAGAAGGAAATAATTCCAAACCTAGAATTCTATGCCCATTAAAGTTGCCAAAAAAGCTGAAGATAAGGAACCAGAAAATTTCCCTTCCAAAACTCTTACTTTAAAAATTACCTGAGAATCTTCAAGATAATTCAAGAAACAGGGAGATAGAGAAACAAGAAACAGTATATCCAACCTAGGATGCTCTGAAAAGAAATCCTAGGATGACATCTCTACAGCAGAAATGGAAAGTAACCATCAAAAATAAAACAGAAAGTCGAAAGATTCTCCTAAAAAGAATCTCTGCAAGAAGAGCTGATCTCATTCAATACGAGCTGATTCCACTCAATAGAAGGTGGGATGAAGAAGCTGGAAAATCTTCATGATATGGTAAAGAAGGTACATGTTTCTTTTCTAAACCTATTTTAAAAAGAGCTAATTGGAAAAATTCCAAGGGAAAAAAGATTTTACAAGACAATAATGGTCTAAATATGTAGCAAACTAAAATAAGGCATGCTTTTAATCTTATTGGAGTGTGGGAAAGGAAACCCACTTGACCTTGACACTTGGCAATTGCTGCTCCAAGAGTTAATTGGAATAACGTTAGCTTGTACTCCAAGGTAGTGATAGAAATTTCTCTGAGGTTCTCTTCTCACTAACTGTTTCTACAGAGACTATTTCCACAATCTTACATTTTCACAGTTCTAAATTTTAGACTTAACCTAACAAAGCATGAAAGACCTAATCATAGTTCCAGAACCAACTGAAAATGCTGTAATCACCGATCGTGTAAAGATAATAATACAGCTGACAGAAGTCAAGAGGAGGAGAGAGGGTAATGCAGGGAGTCTAAATTCATTTTCAGCCTAATAGAGAATGAAGAGATACCACTAAAAATAATAGCCAAAACACATACACTTAAGTATATTATGTGAAGTGACTATTATTACTAGCAAAACTCAGGTGAGAGGTAAGATTTACATGAGTTAAATTGCTCATTTTTCATAGTTGAGAGTCAAGTGATACTGTTAAAAATTATGTCACTACCTACAAAATTAGGGTTTAGAATTTTGGAGATAACCACCCAAAAAACTAAAGACAGATATGATTAAAAATCTCTAGTTCCAAGGACTGAGCTGAGGCAGGTAGAGGACATTTACTTTCCATTTAATGCATTCTTGATCATTTCCATTCCCAGCATGTTTTTCTTTCAATAATGATTTAAAAAATAACAAAATGATAATGTTTAAATAAATTTTTTAAATGTAAGGACAAAACCAAAACCAAAACCAATTAGGTATAAACTTGACATCTGCATTTCCCAATTCTGTAAGCCAATTTCGCCTTGAAGATAGTGGAGAGTAATGGAAAAGACTGGGGCTTTGGGCTCAGCTGGACGTGGGCTTCAATTCCAGGTTCAGGACTTACTAGTAAAGTGATCTTGGGCTTAATTTACCAAACTTCCCCAAGCCTCAATTTCGTCAGTCACAAAACAGTGATACAATTTATCTTGAAGCCTTGGTTATGACAATTTAAAAAGATAATGTATACTAAAATGCATTGATGAGATAGTGCATAATAAAACCCAAAGTGAGATAAGATATATTAAAACATGTGCCGGGCACATATTAAGCCCTGGACAATCTTGTTATAATCACTAACCCTCATGTTGCTCTCTTCTGGGTGTAGAGTTGGTAATTCAACAATAAAATAAAACTTAATAGCATTGTATTTCTAGGCCACTACAATAAAGACAATGAATAATTGGCTATCTTTTGTGCCTCCTGGAGCAGTGACTCTCAAACTTTAACATGCCTGTGAGTCAGCTGGGGTTCTAGTTACAAGCGCACACTCTGATTCAGTGGCTCTGGGATGGGGTCCGTGGGTCTGGATGGGATCCGGGGGTTTGCAGTTCTACGAGCTCTCAGGGGATGTTGAGGCTGCATTCTTGGGATCCCATTCTAAACAGCAAGACCCTCAATGATAGAACTGGCCGGCAAAGGTGTTTAAAGATTGGAAATATTCGTATTATAAATCTGTAAGGCTGAATTGTTTCTTATTTAAACAAGATAAAAATTAACAGATTTGTATTGCTCTTTTATATTCAGAAATTATGTTAGATAATGAATGAGTGCAGATAGAGTAGATGAATCTTCTGTAAAACATCAGCGTGACCCACCAGGTCTTGTCACTCTGTACTCCTCAGGGCCCTGTCCTTGGGGTAGCTGATGTGGTCAGCATGTGAACAGCTGGGCACCGTTCACGTCCGGTCCTCCCCCGCTCCTTCCGTTCCTGCTGGGTCACAGGCCGGGGTGGGAAATCTCTCATGCTAATTTATTCCAGAGCTCTGCTGCCTCTTTGACAATTGTGCATTACAGTATTTTCGCAAGTGTCATGACAGTAAGTCTGACTCCATCAGAAAATTTGGGTGACATTTTAAATACTCCAAATTTATAATCCCTTTGGAAGGAAAGTTAGCAATATCCAGACAGGATCTATGCATCCACCCTTTGAACCAGCCAGCCCACTTCTAGGACCCTACCCTGAGGATACCCTTTTGTGGTAGGCAGAATAATGGCGCCCCAAAGATGTCCACGTCCTAATCCCCTTAACCTGGGACTATGTGACCCTACATGGCAAAAGGGCTTTCACAGATGTGATTAAATCAAGGACTTGAGACAGGCGATTATCCTGGATTAATCAGGTGGGCTCAATGTAAGCCCAGGGTTCTTAAAGGAGAAGAGAAAGGTGGAAGAGGAGAGCAGAATACTGCAAAGTTCTCAACTCGCCGTTGCTGGCTTTGAAGATGGAGAATGGGGACATGAGCCAGGGAGTGTGGTTGGTCTCCAGAAGCTGGAAAAGGCAAGGAAAAGGATTCGCACTAGAGCCTCCAGAAAGGAACACAGCCCTGCCGGCAACTTGGTTTTATCCCAGTGAGACCTGTGTCAGCCTCTGACTTCCAGAACTATAAGATAATAAATTTGTGTTGTTTTAAGCCACTAAGTTTGCAATAATTTATTACAGCCGCAATTGAAAACGAATACACCTTCCACATATGAAGTAGCATGTGCGTAAGGCCGTCACTACTGTTTTATTTGTAACAGCTAAAGATTGGAAACAACCCAAATGTCCATCAGTAGGGGACTAGTTGAGCAAATACAATGGCACACTCTGTAGAAAAGAATGAAGAAACTCTACACCTAATATGAGCCAACCTTTAGGACATATTTTCAAGTAGAAAAAAAGCAAGATACAGAACACTATGTATTTTACCTTTCATGTAGGAAAGAGAAGTAAGAATATACATATATTCTGTTTTTGTAAAGAGAAACACTATATAGATAGGCAAAAAATAAATTAATAAAAATAATTATGTATGATGTGGAATGCAGGAGCTAGGGAAGGAATAAGACTTCTCTGAGAACACATTTTTTAAACATATAATCTTGACTTCTGGATCACGTAAATGTTTTACATATTCAAAAAAATAAAATAAAGTTTTAAAATAAAATTAAAATGTCCATACTTAAGTTTAATAGTTTTCTGCCTATGATTTACATTCTAAAACCTCCCCCAGCTTTTTACTTTGCTCCAAATGGAATTTTATCCTCATGCAAAATAAATACCCAAGATCAGGAAACTGTTTCCTGCCAGAACTGTCAAAATCGTAGTTTGCTGGTGGGTTGATTGCTCATTTCTGCTGATTTTGCTTTTCCTTAAATCATATTCTGACATTATGGACCTGATTGACAGGCTGTAGGACATGGTACATGACCAATAAAGCAAGTAATTATAGGACCAATTTCACAGAGTTAGCAACAGCGCCAGCTGGTGGCAAAAACCTAATACTGTAATTTAAAAATTGCAGTAATTTCTTTTTGAAGTGCTGTTCTCTTTTTCATGTTCTGAAATTGATGTTATATGTGGGGGAAAAAAGCAACCAGAAATGATTGGTAAAGACCTTATTAGCACCTGTGTGACACTGAGTTTACTCTTAACATATTTATGGATTACATTTTAAAAATGCATTCAGCTTGCACAAAGTCCATATTGAACTTTCATGCAACAAGAAGCAATTCAGAAAAAATTTATTTTAGTGTCAATTATAGGCATTATAAAACTATTTTCATAGTGTTTATAATCCATATTATGAAAATGCAGCTAGTTTCAGTTTAAACAAACAAACGAACAGCCAGGAAGATTTACAAGACTATTTCCAATTATTCAGGTTCCTAAAAGTGAGACAGTAAAAACTACCAGCAGATCCCAGGTGGGTCTAAAGTCATTGAATTAAATTCACCTTATTTGTTTGTTGTCCTTCCGTTATCAATACTTGCAGATGAATGAAATTATTTCTCTGCCCAATTCTTATCAAAAGTAGAAGCTTTTCTCTTTCTTTTAAGGTGACTATTTACATATTAAATTGAACCAAGTAACTGAGGCAATTAGGCAATTTGGGACAAAAATAACTTTGGTTGTAAAACCTTAAAATAATTGTCATGAAAACACTATTTGGATAACTGCTTCAATTGCACCAACACCCAAGTTGCTATTGGACAAATCAACTCAACTCAAAAGAAATTAGTTGAGCACCTGCCATGTGCCCTGCCCCATCCTGATCCAGGTTCTGGAGGGATAGAGGAGATGCCTAAGACACAAGGAAGCCTTTTTAAAGGAAACTGGAGACTCCACATTTAGCCATCAGATTAAAAAGTGGGCTGCTCGTGGTGTTCAAGAGGGAGACTCTTGGATGCAGGAAATGTCTTGAGGTTCCAAGGACAGTGAAGAAATAACCTGAAGGAGAGAAGCAGTCATGAAGACGAGCAAAAAGGAGGACAAAAATAGACATGCACGATGAACGAAAACAGAAAGGATGCTAACAAGAAGGGAGGGAGAAAAGTTGTGGAAATTCATGTGCAACTTTCTCATAAGCAAAAGCAGAGGGTGCATTACTCTACCTCACTCCTTAGCTAATCCTGAGTTACCAGGGAGGTTAGCGCTCAGGAATTACCATCTCTCCTCGCATCCGCGATCACCTTTGCAGCAGACTTGCTCATCACGTGTACGATGTAGAGAGGGCAGTTCACAGCGCTGGCTATGGTGATGGCTCTCAGCGTGGCCTCTGCCTCCACCGCTTCAGGGCGGCACAGCTCGTGGCCCTCAGGGCCTGTTATCCCCAATGACAACATCTTCTTCACTCCCTAAAAAGGCAGCAGGAACATATACACAGGCAAGAAAGTTTACTAATGAGAAATGCCATTATTTTATTGTAAAATAAATACACTGCCAGGCTTTCAGATCTGTGTAGACACAGTGTGTGGGGCCAGCCCTGCTGCCTAGTGGTTAAGTTTGGTGTGCTCTGTTTTGGTGGCCTGGGTTTGGTTCCCGGGCACAGACCTACACCATTCATTGGTGGCCATGCTATGGCAGCAACCTACATGCAAAATAGAGGAACACTGGCAATAGACATTAGCTCAGGTAGCATCTTCCTCAGCAAAATAGACAAATAAATCATTAAATTAAAATAAAAAGCTTTGCCACAGCATGTATATTTGGTAAAAGTGATTTTGATACTGTGATAGTACATGTTAATTTTTCATATGCATATTTCACAATTAAATTATTTTTATTGAAAAAGTGAAAAAGATATGATTAGTTCTAATCCTATTCTTTGAAAAGTGGTGTCCATGTTAAGACATTGGTTCAGAACAAACAAAATATTCTAGTCCCCAATATTAGATCCCTGTTGAAGTGACTCATGGGATTATATTACGTAGTTAGTTCTACTTTTTACCAAATCATAGTCTCCCCAACCCACCGAATGATATTAGACCAGTTATTTGCCCTCTTCAAAATGGTATTTCTTCCTTATAAAAAACGCAAGGAGTCAAGACTCAGTGTGTTCAAATGACCTGCCAGTATCACAGGGCCAGGAAGTGGAAGAGTCAAGTTTAAACCCTGGTCTGTTTGAGATTCCAGCTCACGCTCCCTCCTCATTATCCCCCACCGCCTCCTGGCCACTGAGCCTCAATCTCACTGACTATAATGGGGACTAAGCCTAGGGACAGAAAAAATCAGCTACTAGAAAGGGTAAGAGACAGCTCTTTAAATCTTGCAGCTGGTGTACCCTTTGGGCATTAATAATGGAACTAACATGAGAAATAAATATATAGATCCCTCCAGAGCACATTTTAATACCCAGTTTCTGAAAAGAGCGGGGCTTTCTACAGCTACCTGATACACTGCTTAAGTCATCAGATTCGGCTGATGTCCATACATTGGCATTCTGAGCCAGCAGCCTGAGCTACTAAAAAAAAATGTGCTGGGGACACAAAGAAAAATATTTGTGTTTTTATAACAAAACACGTTTGAGGTCTAATAGCTGGTTTGAAAAAGGGAAATCGTCATCCAAATGCATACACCGTATGGATAAAACTCAGAGCAGGGAATCAAGGAAACCAAGTCAGGTGGTTCCAAGTCACAGAAAATTGCTTTCTAGATTTCTGTTCTTCCAATGCATTAAATGAGTTTACCCACTTGGAGGCAATCATCTTCACCTTAAGTTGTGGCTGTTTCCTCTCTGTAAGAGCTGTGGAATGCAAATACTTACCTCTGCAATCAGGTCTCCATTTTCCGCATGGACCTGAGCAACTGCTCCAATTTCCTTGCACTGAGAGAAGGCCGTGTACAGCTCCACATCCTTCAGCATGTACAGATCTTTGTAGGCCATAAACATCTTGAAAGAGTTCACACCTTTATCTCGGGTCAGGATTTTCATTTCTTCTTTAACCTAAAAGCGAAGAACCGCCACACCAAAATGTCACTCTTTAAGGATAATTTCAGTATTCTCCAAAAGGTTGCATTCAGAAAGGAATCAAGTAAAATAAGGACATCAGTTTAGTTCCAGAAAAATGCAATTAAGGTCTTGATTTTTTTC
The DNA here is from genome assembly GCF_041296235.1 of Equus asinus. Taxonomy (NCBI): domain Eukaryota; kingdom Metazoa; phylum Chordata; class Mammalia; order Perissodactyla; family Equidae; genus Equus; species Equus asinus. The sequence goes on from NC_091801.1 coordinate 51,963,529, forward strand.
CCACAGGTTAGACCCCATTTCATCTGATGAATTGTTACTGCTAGGATACTTTTACATCATGAAGAGTTAATAGTTTTCTCCAAAGTACTTCATTTCTATACTTAGATATAAAATTCTCAGCATCTGTCTCCTGATGTGAAGAAATTATTCTAGGAAATGAAAACAAATTCATTTGGCAGCAACAGAAGCAATCACGTCTCTAGAAGGAATCCAAGCTAAAGTGAGGTAAAGGTTTGGGCTCAAATCTGAAACCCACAGGATGAGTTCTTAGATGTTGGAAGTAGAAGATGTAGCTTGACCCAGTGGCATCTCCTAGTAGGTGAGAGACTGCGGACCAGTGGAAATCCTCAAGAGGCTTCAGGGTTGCCAACTAAAATGTTCTGGTCACCAAATCCAATGTGTGTGTGCGTGACAGGGGGAGAGTCCCCATACCACCAAAGGATTCTCCAGGCACCAGCTGTGTATCCTACAATTCAACTCATTTCTGACACCATCTATCCGGATACAGCTTCAGTTTCCACAGGCTAAGGGTTCAGTCCTATCAGACTACACTCCGCACCCCAATGCCCACCACCTCCCCTCTGCCCTTTCAGATGCCAGTTGCAAAACCAGGTAATGACCTGTGCTTCTGACTGAATGCTACAGATTGGAGGTCCCAATGACCCTCTCCTCGGGTTTGATTAATTTGCTGGGGTGGCTCACAGAACTCAGAGACATATTTTACTCACTGGATTACCGGTTTACTATAAAAGGATATAACTAAGGATACAGATGAACATCCAGATGGAAGAGATGCATAGGGCAAGGTATGTGGGAAAGGCATGGAGTTTCCCTGCTCTCTCCTCGCCCGCCACCTTCCCCAAATCTCCACCCACTTGGAAGCTTTCTTAACCCAATCCTTTCTGGGTTTTGTGGAGGATTCATTACACAGGCATGATTGATTAAGTTATTGGCCATTGGTGACTGACTCAACCTCTAGCCCCTCTTCACTCCCTCGAGGTTGGGGGTGGGACTGAATGTTCCAATCCTCTAATCATATGGTTGGTTCTATCCTTAGGTGGGATCCAAAAGTCACCTCATTAACATAACAAAAGATACTTTTGTTGCTCTCATCACTTAGGGAATTCCAAGGGTTTTAGGAGCTCTGTGCCAGAAATGTGGACGAAAACCAAACATATATTGCTTATTATAGATTGAAATATCATGCCAATGGTAAAGGACAAGTTAAGATCAAAACTAGCTCAGTAATTGCTCTTGTGGGTCTAATTCTAGTCTCATTAAAGACTAAAAACTTCAAAGGAAAACTCAGAAGATTTGACCATATAAGATTGTTTGAACTTCTGTAAGTTCAAATGAACACACACACACAAATAAAACATATACAAAAATATAACACAAAATTATATAACAACAACAGCAACTATATATATAGAGAGAGATAGATAGATAGATAGCAGCGGTTAAGTGTGCCTGTTCCATTTTGGCAGCCCAGGGTTCGCTGGTTTAGATCCCGGGTGCGGACATGGCATGACTTGGCAAGCCATGCTGTGGTAGGCATCCCATATATAAAGTAGAGGAAGATGGGCATGGATGTTAGCTCAGGGCCAGTCTTCCTCAGCAAAAAGAGGAGGATTAGTGGCAAATGTTAGCTGAGGACTAATCTTCCTCAAAAAAAGAAAATAAAGATTATTGCTCTTAGTTGATAAAAGCTCCTTCAACTTGATAAGAAGACACTAACATTCCAGGTGAAGAATCTTACCAACAATTCAAACAATAAATGCAAATGACTAATAAATATGAAAAAATGTTAACCTTCCTACAGATCAAAAAGTGCAAAGTGAAACAATGCAATTTTTTTGTACTGAATCAGCAAAAGTTAAAAATGACAATATTACATGTTAAGTTACTTCCATCACTGCTATTCCCTTACTATCACTGGCGTGTTACATATTTACTTGTTGATGGCCTGCCCCACCACTAGGATTTCAGCCCCATAAGAGTAGGGGCTTTGTCTGGTTTGTCCACTGCTATGTGCCAGAACTGTGCCTGGTGCACAGTGGCCACATAATGACTATTTGCTGAATGAACGAATGAATATATAGAGAAAAAGGAATGAAAAAAACACCAAAATATTGATAGTGGCCATTGTGGAAATGATGGAATGAGCTCTAAGATATGTTAAGTGACAACAGCAAGGGCAGAACTTGATATGGTAATTTTTTTTTTTTTTTTGCTTTTCTATAATTTCAAGTTTTCTATCATGGATATATTATTTTTATAGTCCAAAAAAAATGCTTTAAACATTGTTAACATATTCATACAATGGGCTTCCCAAAGGGGATTATGATCTGCATTGTTCAAATGAAATGCCTATTACTCTCTGCATAGAAGAGCCTTTCTGAAGGTGACCTCATGAATCATCCCTGTCACCCTCATTACACTACTCTCAGGCACAGTAGCTTAAGCCTTGCCACTCCAAAGTGTGGTACCTGAACCAGCAGCATCAGTATCACCTGGGAGCTTGCCAGAAATGCAGAGTCTCAGGCCCTGGCCCAGACCTACAGTTATGGGTTGACTTGTGTCCCCCTTTAAATTCATATGTTGAAGTCCTAACCCCCACTACCAAAAGCGACCTTTATTTAGAAATGGGGCATTGCAGAGGTAATTAAGATGAGGGCATTAGGGTAGGCCATAATCCAATATGATTGGTGTTGACAACAAAGAGAAATTTGGACACAAAATGCACACAGGGAGAACGTCATGTGAAGATGGAGGCAGAGATTGAGGTGATGTTTCTATAAGCCAAGGAGCACCAAAGACTGCCAGCAAACCACCAGAAGCTGGTGAGAGGCATGGAACAGATTCTTCCCCACGGCCCTCAGAAGGAACCAGCCTGCCGAAATTTGATCTTGGACTTCTAGCCTCCAGAACTGCGAGACAATAAATTTCTGTTTTAAGCCTCGCAGTTTATGGTTCTTTGTTACAGCAGCCCCAGCAAAATAATACAATTACTGAACATAATCTATATTTTAACACTATTCACCAGGTGACTATTTGCACATTAAAGTGTGAGAAACACTGGTAAGGGAAAACAGCATCACCTTTGCTCTATCTTATAAAATAAGACAGGGAGGAAAAAGGGAAGGCAGGAAGGGAGGGAGAGAAGGATGGAAGGAGGCAGGAAGATGCTAAAAGCACAAAAGAGATCAGACACACCACTTAGAATGGCATTTTGGAGAAAAATTAACTTTAGCTGTGGACTATAAACCTTGCTGTTGTTTGCTGAACTCTCTGTTAAAGATCAATTATTTGTTTTATATTAACTTGGTGTGTAAAGCCCAATTTTTAGGTGGAAGTGAGGGCGTAAGTTGCATGGTAACTTCAAATAAAGTCACTCTTGTGAACTTTTTCTGGTAAAAAGATTTCTGAATTAAGCTCAATGTGGAAAGACATGTTGATTTAAATCACAAGTAAAAATTTCTTCCAGAGTACACATGCACATTTTTATGGGGAGAAGTGAACATATATTTTAACATCTCTCGAAACTGTCTTTTCTATCTGAATCATGTTATCATTTCTGCCATGGCCTAAGTACTTAGTGGACATGGAAGGTTATTGGTTAAGCTCTCTTGTGAAATGATCTGACCAGATGTTGACATCAGCAGAGCAGTGTAGGAAGAGCACCAGGTTAAGATACAGCAGGAGAAGATCTTGAAATTGTTCCCAGTGTTTCCCTTCCTTGGTTTCTCTCCAGGTAGGAAACATTTCTAACGGAAGTTCTAATCTGAAGAAAAATACTATTTAAAAGAGTCTGGAGTTGTTGAAGTTGAGAAAAAGGGCCATCAGTACTTTTTAAAATTACATTTAAAGTATTTACAATTCATGAACTAAATATTAGGAACGGCTACTGTGAATGAATATAAAGGATTTCTCCTATTATCTTTATACGATCCTTTTTTAATTTTAGTGTTTAAAATTGATAATACTTCACAAGAGTCAAAGTTCAAAAGGTACAAAAGAAAATGCAATGGAATTTCTTCCCTTCAATTCTGACTTCCAGTCATCCAGGAAGCAACCGACATCACCAGCTTCTTGTGTTTTGACATCACCAGTTTCTTGATCTCATGTAGAGCAAGGACTAGGGGACTAATGGAGAAATTGGACCCCGAGGCGCTTCACCTGGTCACTCCACCACGTCACCGCCACGTGAAGGCTGTAGTCGCAGCAGACTTTGGGATCAGCCCAGCTTCGCCAGGTCTCGAAGGCCTCGAGGAGGGAGCCGCCTTTCTGAGGAATGGCAAAATCAATGATCATCGTGGTGCCTCCTGCCAGGGCAGCCTGGAATCACAAGAGGGTTTCAACAGGTCAGCCATCATTTTTCTGGTTAAGCCATTTACCTCCTCGAACAATACGCATTTGCAAGCACTTGGGCAAACTCCATGGGTCCGGGAAATTGCACAAAGATGCTGCCTGTTTAAAAGACCCAGAGGGACGTGAATAGACTTTCCATAAATTAAAGTTTGAAGTACTGAAACTGCTGGAATTGCTTCTGTAAAAAGAATGGCATGTCTGATGAAACAAAAATGGCTTTGACCCAAAGAAAACAGTGAGGACTCGAAGGAAAAGCCAAAATGGAAAAACGGAGAAGAGTAAAAAATTTTTCTTATTAAAGAAACTGTATTCATGGTTGTAAAATCCCATTTCATTAGAATCAGTCTTGCTGAAGTGTTCCTCAACTACCCTGTGATTGACACATAGTCCTGGGAGAGACATGACTCCCACCTCGCCTTCATTCCCCACAACCGACTGGTGACCCGTTAATCTTTCCTTTATCCCCGTCTGTGCCCCCTGCTCCATCCCGACTGCTCTGGTCTTAGTTCAGACTCTTCTGACCTCTCAGCTTGATCTTCATGTCTCCAGTTTTGCTCCCACTCCCTCCAATACACACCCCGCATTACAACTAGAGAGATATTCCAAAGCACAAATGTGACGCCTTGATGCCAAAGCTTAAAACCGAGTGCTTCTCACTGCCTCTGGAAGGAAGCGTAACTTTCACCAGGTGACCTACGAGTCCCTGCGCGCTCTGCCTCAGCTCTTACATCCTCCTTGGCACAGTCGGTTACGTTACATTACGGCTAATTTAAAAATTACATCCCTGAATCAAGTGTCTTTGACTAATTATTGAAATCGATTTTATTTAAACTAAGATAACAAGGTGGTTAACGTGCTTTTAACTGTTGTATTCAAACAATGTAGGTGAAGGAGACAAACGCGGGCAGGAAGGTGCGGCGCGCAGTGGTCCACGGCACCCACCCCAGAGGCTCGCTGGCTCCAGGCACGAACTCAGATTCAGCATTTAGCAGCTGTGGTACTCTGAGCAATTTCTTTCTTTCTCTTTTTTTTAACAGGTGAATTTTCAGTTTTCCTGAGCACAGAAATAAAAGAGTGCTTTTATTTTTTTCCCCCAGCTTTATTGAGGTATAATTGACTTATAGTGTGAGTTTAAGGCGTACAACGTGTTGATCTGGTACACTTCTATATTGCAAAATGATTACCACTGTAGCATTAGTTAACACCTCCACCACCTCACATAATTACCATTTCTTTTTTATGGTGAGAACATTTAAGATCTACTCTCTTAGCAACTTTCAAGTATACAATACAGTATTGTTAACTATACTCGCCATGCCTTACGTTAGATCCCCAGAACTTATTCATCTTCCAACTGGAAGTCTGTACCTTTTGACCAAGGTGGCCCCATTTCCCCAACCCCCAGCCCCTGGCAACCACCATTCTACTCTTTGTTTCTCTGAGTTGGGCCTTTTTAGGTTTCACATATAAGTGACATCATACAGTATTTATCTTTCTCTATCTGGCTTATTTCACTTAGCACAATGTCCTCAAGTTCCATCCGTGTTGTCACAAAAGGCAGGATTTCCTTCTTTCTCATGGCTGAATAGTATTCCATTATAAATATGCACATTTTCTTTACCCATTCATCTGTCCGTGGATACTCAGGTTGTTTCCATGATGTCTGGGCTATTGTGAATAATCCTGCAATGAACATGGTAGGGAAGATAGAAATTTCTTAATCTCTGTGTGCCTTTGATTCCTTATCTGTAAAATGAGGCCAATAATTGTACCTAAACCACAGAATTGTTGGGAGGATGAAATTGAGGTGACGCATATAAAGCACTTCATACAGTGTTTGACTCATGGTAAGTGCTTTACAAGCTTCAGCTCATAAGGTGCCATGAGCCATTGCACCACTGTTTTAGAGTTAGGCATTTTCCCACTTTCGTCCATTGTTTCATCTCACCACCAGAAACACGGTCATGTCACAACACAGAAAGGTGTGGCACCAGCCTCTCTCCCAGGTCCCTCCAACTGCACCCCATCTTTCTCCCCGCACAGCCCCTCAGACACCCTGAGTGCTCTCATGTCCCACGTGTACACCAGCTCTGTTCTACCTCCTGTTTCTTGCTTATTTCAAAAGATTTTTATTTTTCCTTAAGTCACTTGACCCCATTCCAATTCTTTTTGCTCTCAAAAATCTCACTTTCTGTACAGGATCCTGTCCTTTGTCTCTACCTTTAGATAACATTGCTTTATTCATGGCAAAACAATACAGATTTGCATTTCTTAGGGGATTCCTATTGGTGTAATGACAATACTAGAGCAAATTCCTCAGGCGCGGTACTTTTATTTGAACGCACTTTAATCTTCCCACTTTCTTCCTTCCTAAAGTTTCTTCCCAAGTCCACAGACATCCCTGGAGGACGAAGGGCATTTTTCTAATTGAAAGTCCTGTTAAAGTGTTAGAAGAAAGTGCTTTTTTAGTGTCTACTGAACTAGAAAATCAAGCATAAAGAACTATTCTTTCCATTCTTTGCATATTAAAAGTGTAAAACATGCAGGCTGTGGGGAAACTAGACACACTGCTGGTGGAAATATAAATAAAACGGTGCAGCCACTTTGGAAAACAGTTTGGCAGCTCCTCAGAAAGTTAAATGTAGAGTTACCATATGACCCAGCAGCTCCACTCCCAGGTAGAGGAGAAATTAAAACATGTCCACACAAAAACCTGTACAAAAATATTTGGAGCAGCGTTGTTCGTAATAGCCAACAAGTCGTTTGAAATAAATTTCCATCAAACAACTTGCCCAAAGTCTCACAGTGACAAAGGCAGGACTGGGACCAGGTCACTGGGCTTCAGAGCCGGTGCTTTTAGGAACAGCCAACAGCACCAGGAAAGCTCATAGGAGGAAGGGGCCCGTGAGGGAGAGCCAGCAGCTCAGCAGAAAGTGGTAAAGGGCAGAATGAAGATGACAGGGGACGGTGCAAAGCGATGGTTCCCAGAGGAGGAAGGCAGGGCAAGTGGCTGGTTGGCTGCAGGGGCGATGGGAATCCTCCATGAGCTGATTTTGACGAAGAAGGTGGCAGATGAGGGGACAAAGGAGCAGAGTAGGTCTGGTGTTTAGAGGGAGCGTGAGCTCAGTGTGGAACATCCTGAGTGGGAGGCGCTTGGGCACATGTCCACGCTGTGTATTTGCAGACAGAAAGACAGGCAGACCCGATGCTGAAGAGCAATCGAGGACAGGAGAACGATGTGGCAGTCCCCTTGGAGAGGATGCCAGAGGGGTCCTGAGGTTGGTGGAAATGACCAGGGAGAGAGAAGTGAGACATGAGAACATGAGCCATAGTAACATGTTCCAGAACATACCAACACTTAGCATGAAAACAAAACGGTACTGAGCCAAAATGAAACATTTACGGTGGCTGTTTCTGGATAGCACGATTGTACACTGTTTTAATTTTCCTCTCAAATTTTATTTTCAATATTTGCTAAATTTTCTATAACAAAGTCTAACTTTTATAAGAAGAAAAAAACATTTTACATATATATGATACAAACACATGCATATGCTGATCAATTACCTACACAGACTTTTGGTGGCCTTCTTACTAGACTGAAGAATGGGATGGCAAAAGGGTCATCTTCTAAAATGACAGCAGATTGCAATTCCTGGGTCACAATTTGAAAGCTCCGGAATAAGGATTTATCACAAACGCTCCACCTCCCTAATTCAGCAGGAACAGGAAAGGGAGAGGCGGGAGCAGCCACTTTTCTTTCTTTCTTCTTGTTCTGTTTCTCCTCCCCACTCTTCCTCCCTCTCCACACTCTCAAGATGGGAACAAATTTAGAGAAACTGTAGTCAATGGGAGAGGACAGCCTGGGCCAGGGTGGGCAACTGGATGAAAAATGGAATCTGCCTTTTTCTAAACCACTGGGGCATTAGCCACTTGCTGCAGGGATCCCGGCTGCCACCCCAGGCCCCAGAGAACGGCCACTGGCTGCCAGGCACCGTCTGCACCCCAGCCTGCTCTGAATCTCTTTCTTTGCCCTGCCTCTTCTGGTCTTCCTAGTTACCCAGGGCCCTTTTGCTCCCTGAAGTTACCTCAAATCCCCAAATATTATTTCAAGATCTGAAATGTTCCCTTCTTTCCACTGGATCCAGGGAGCGTGTGCCAGAGCTGCAGATCTGTGATCCCAACTAGAGTGGACCCCCCAAGGTGTGAAGGAGACCTGCTCCTCCCGGGAGGTATTCGCTTCTTGAAAGAGGAGCTTGTTCAAATGCCCAGTCCTGGATTAAGCATCCTATACACATTAGCTCATTTAATTAAGCCTTGCTACAGACCTGAGAGGCAGGAATTTCTTTTCTTATTTTATAGTTGAGAATACTGAGGCTCAGAGATGTCAAATGACTCTCCAAGATCACACAGCTGGTAAATTCTCATTGGTAACAAGGAGGAAGATATATACTTTGAGTAGGAGGTCTCACATTCAGCCTACTCTGGCCCACATTCTCAGGCAGGCCATTCTTCCTTATTCATCTTCCATTTAATATGATCTCCAGCTTGATTTCCAGCCTGTTGCCCCAGGTCATCAGTGAATCATTACTTGAAGCAATGCATAGGTTGGTAAAATGAAGCAAGCATTTAGGAAACCAAAAGCCATACAAAACACAACAAACACCATCAAACTCTGAATTGTAAATTCATGAATGAAATGCAGTTTTATTAAGCTCCCTTGACATTCATCCTTGTGACAATTGCTATTGAAATAATATGCCCCTAAAAGAGTTAACAAGGAAGGCCCCTATAATAGTGTTTCTTCACCTCCACACACCTATTACCCATGGGATAATCAACTGTATCCAGCAAACCAACTGATGAGAACATCACATGCCTAACCCACCTTAGACATTTTCAGTATTCATTTAATTGCTTTTAACGACAGATGCTTCTAGATTCGCTTTACGAAATGTTCATCAGGATTTACCTAACATTTGAAGAATGAAGGGAGGTTAGGGATGGGAGGGAGAACCAGTAAAAGGTGAAAATTTCTTTCATATTTCTATACGAAATCTAATCGTTTCCTTTGTTTTTACTGCTGACGGACTTCGCTCCACTTTTATTTGTCAGTTAGACAAACAAAATGCATTTACCTTTTCTAATCTTGGCTCATAAATCAATTCTTTCAGCTCCTAATTACTTTGGCTGTTCTCCCTTGAAAACCATTCAATTTATCTAAAAGCCTCTTTTGGGGGCAGGAGAGCATGCGCTGTCTCAGGTGCAAATGTGATAGAACACAAATTGAGATTAAACTCTCACCAACAGTGGGGTCATAATATTACACAACACGTGATTTTATTTAAGAGTTTACCAGATTGTAAATCATTATTGAAAGCATCCCAAGCATTTTCTTCCTTTTTATGGAGTCACTGAATTTTCATTTCTAAGCTCATCCTGGAACAAGTGACTTTGTTTCACTAAAATCAATCACAGGACCTGCTCAACCGAAGTAAAACAAAAAGAAATCCAACAGCACATTTGACCTTAGGGAGAGAAACACTTGGCTGAATTTTTGGCTTTCTCGTAGTCACTAAGACTTATGAAAACAAACTTCATGATTCCAGTCTATGTTCCAACTCCAGAAGCACATTCATTTTGTAAAGATGTCCTCCACACTGCCTCTCCACGCTTGTCACCTTGCCTCCCCCACTTTGGATTAGTAATCACACCATTATCCATCCAACTGTGCAAACCACAGACTCAAGAGTCACCCTTGACATCTATTTCTCTTCTTCCCTACATCCTTAAATCCGGTCCATCAGCAATATTCTCCCACCGGCGCCCCAAGGCGACCTCCTAGATACTCCATGAGTCTCTTCACTTCCTGCATCCATGCCTCCACCGCTCAGTGTCACCTTCATCTTCTGACTGGAGTAGAGCAGTAGCCTCTTTCTTGTCACCTCGTTCCTATCCAAGCTAGGCTCTTTCAATCTTTCACTGACTTCCCTTTGCTCTTAGGATGAAGAAAAAACAATTATTACACAGCCTATAAAGCCTTGCATGATCTGAACTTTAGCAACCTCCCCAGCTTTCTATTGAGTCGTCTCCCTCCCTACTCACTCACCTCACTCTAGTGACACTGTGTGGCCCTCTCTTTGGAGAGCTCTGAGTTTCTCCACCTCGGAAAGACAGGTCACCCATGCTCTTCCCTTCCCACCCTCTCCTCTGCCTAGATTCTTAACTCTGGCTGCACAACAGCATCATCTGGGGAACCTTTATCCCACCCTCCAGAGATTCTGATTTAACTGATGTAGTTTCATCTCTGTATGTTCTGTGCCTGTTATAGTGCCTGGTACATAAATATTCTTTAAACGTTTAAGGAGAAAGGAAGAGAGAGACCAATAAATTTCTCCTAGAAGTTATGAGACAGAATAATTATGATGGCCCACTTTTCCAATAGCAAAATGGGAAAGTTGTGCAAGTCGCATGTTAATGTGAGATTTCATTTCTCAAAAATATTGCTAGCCCTGGCCATGTAGCTTCATAGATCCTTCTATGAAAATGTTAATACGCAGTGTAGACTCTGAGTGCATCGGAAAGCTGAATGCTCAGTTTCATCCTGAGCCCATTACCTAATCAGTGTTAACACATTTAACAAAACAGAATCAGTCTATTTCTATATCTATGCCTCAAATAATCTCTTGTTTTAAAAAAAGATAACATTTTGCTTTATTTTAAGCTAATTTTTAAGGTCTTTGCTTTCATGGGTGAACAGACCCTCAGGGCTCAGGAGCTAAGGACTATCACTATAATATGCAATTTCTTTATTAGATGCAAAGAAACATCCTGAAAATTCCCTCAACTTGTTACTTGGCATAGGAAAAGCAGAGCAGAAAGCGAGGCTGAAGAGTAAATGACAGGCAGTTGCCAAACCTCACTTATCAGCCAAACAGCCTGCTTGGACATCCAGCTTGGTGATGCAAGCCATGGTGACTGGTGACTGCAAAGGGGAAAATGCCAGGCTTCCAGCGTCCACTAAAGAACAGTCACAATTCGTCAAGGTGAAGTCTGTAAGTTCAAAAGTCCACCTTACATAACTTAGTGTTAAAGCAAAGATAAATGAGCGACCCACATGCCTCTAGTTTGTCTGCCATTGAAAACAAAGACCACAGTTTGTGTCACTATAATGCCAAACACAATGCCTGGCACTTAGGGGGTTTCCAAGAAATATTTGTGGACTGAATTAATGAAACCTAACCATCAACTTGAAAAATCCTTAGCTTAGGGTTATTCCATATTAGACAGCAGTGACAGGGTCTAGAATATGCCACTGTGACAGAGAAATCATTTTGAGCTGAAGGCACTTGAGAATAGGCTTTTTTGTCTGAACTTCTTTCCCTGCCCAAAAGCAGAGCCTCCCTGAAGAATTCCGTTGTCATAAATCCCCTTCCAGGAAGATGACTCTAATCACCCGAGACTAGAAGTCTGCAGCACACCTAAATAGACCTTGTCATCAACCTCTCATACCTCTTATCTTTTCTCCTAAGGATCCGTTTGCCTTTTCTCATAAGTGCCCTTTCTACTCCCTCTCCTGTTAAGAAGTCATTTGTTTTTCCATAAGTGTCCTTCTCCTCCCCTTCCTCTGTTAAGGTGGTTACACAAGCCCCAAATTCTAAGCACCTCCTTGAGTCACATTTTTCTGTGAACTTGCATGAATGCATGTGAATTTAAAAAATCTATCTTTTCTTTTGTTAATTTGTCTTTCATCAGTTTAATTTGCAGGCCCTCAGAACTAAACCTAAGAGGTTAAAGGAAAAGTTCTTCTTCTTTGACAGCATCATTAAGGAAACCTGGATTTCCAGACTACTGTCAGACACTGAAAACACTCAATTTAGACAAATGAGGGAGAAAACAAGTAGTGGGAGTGAAAAGCATTGAGAATTCAAGTATGAAAACTGAAAGAAGGCAAGTCCTAGATTCGGTAAAGTATGGTGAAAGGATTCTTAACACATAACACCTTCAGTAGGGCCAAAACCTATTTAACATCAAGTGGTTTCAAATCGATCTTTGAGATGGTTTTTCCTTCCTCTGATTAGTGCAAAGACTGACTTTGTAATCACTAAATAGCCACTGAAGGAAATCACAGAATTATAAACTGTTAGAGTTGAACACACAAGCTATTAACACAACAAGAGCATTCAAAGCTCAGCCTCAGTAGCAATTAGAGAAATGCTCATTTAAAAACATTACGTTCTATGTTTTTCCTGTTAAATTGGCATACTTTGTTTTTTCAAGTCAACATCCAAAATTAGCTAGGAGGCAGTGAAATGGGAAGTATAATGCATTGCTGGTGGAAGCTTAAATTGAAGAGCAATCTGGATGTAGGCATTCAACTCCTGTACGATGGATCTAACACTCATTGGCCCAGGCATTTCCCTCTGAGGGGGGATTTCTAAGTCAATCATCAAGAATCTGGAATGGTTGATTTATGCCACAATATTGTCGTACATGCGAAAAAAACCAAAAGCAGAAACCAAAAAACAAAACTGGAAACCACCAAAATGTCCAACAGAGAGAAGATGAGAGTGGAGCTGTTAACAGTTTGGGAAACAGAGGATGAAAAATGGGTCGTGCACTTGGAAGGAAAGATAAATTTGGCTTGGAACACGCTGAGTTTGAGGCGCTTCTGGAACATCCAGGTTACGATGTCCCCAGATAGACAGAAATGGAAGCCTGATGCCTAAGAGATTCCAGGACCAGAGAGAAAGAATCTGCGCCTCTGCCTTGGAGAGGATAATGGGGCCACAGAAACCACCTTCTCCAACCATAGTTAAGGTCATGGGGAAACGTCTCATGAGCAAGGCTCATGAAAGAGTGTGCACAACTTGGTAGAAGGAACAAACGTTTTTACATCACACCCCCTCCCCCCTCCGCCGCAAAAAAAGAAAAATCTGAAAGGATAGGAAGCAAAATGTTAAAATTATAGGTGATTTAAATATTATTTTTCGTTATGCTTTTCTGTATTTTCCTTTTTTAAAAAAAGCAGTTTCTTCATTTAACTAATATATATTGAGTGACTATAAACGCCCCAGCATTGTCCTGGAAGATGAATATATATTGCTTTCACTACTTTTTAAAATATTTTTTAACTGAAATTATTCTAACCATCACGTTATTTCACACATAAGGAAATGCTGATGACCCAGAGAGAGGAAGTGACTTGCCCAAGGTCACACAGCCGGTGCACACGATGTCTGAGGCCCAGCCGGGGACTCTGGCAAGCACCCGAAAGAGGGATTTGGTTTGCAATCAAGTTTTCTGAAGCACAGCTCTTCCACAAGGCGAGGAAGCTCTACAAATACAACTGTAAATGTGTGCTTAATCATACATCTTCCACCGCCTGATGATAAGTAATCACCTTGATGGCATCTTCCCAGAAAGTTCCAGAGCAAAGTATGAATTTCCTGTCTTGATAATTTTGAGGACTTTTTGTCCTTTACCAAAAAAAGTGTTCTGCCTGTTTTCCCAATTTAAAAAAAAAAAAAAGATCCTTCTGCCAGCTACAGATGCTGCCAAGTTTTTAATGTGAGTCCACTCACTCCAAGCTGCATATATGTCTGAACATAAATATATATATATTTGAAAACTGGCCCAGCTCTTATAATTCATTCTCTTATCACAGGATATAGGAAAAGCCAAGTCATAATTCCTCCAAGTTTATCTAATTCACAATATCCATTTGAATAAAGAAATCCCTTTGTCTTTCCGCACAGATATTGAATTATTGGAAGACCACTCTACCACTAGCAGAGACCAACAGAATGAAATATGATTTCCTTACAGCAGAACATTATTTCCATTAGTTACATCAGGTAGAAAGCTTTTACCTGTAATTAAGTAAATCAATTATAGGCTTTAAACCAACCTCTGACATGAATTAGATTTACGAAATATGTAACCTTTGGTTGACCTATATTTCATTTTTGAAAGTGGGTTCCATCACAATCTAATGATCAATACAGCAAATAGAATACCACAAAGTGTATCCTTTCTATTTGTCAGATATTATAAATGCTCAGCCTGGTGGATGCAGAAAGCAAACAGCTATTGGTCTAATTTGGGGGGCCCATCTCCTGAAAATATAATACATCACTCTACTTTATGGTACCCATTTCTGGACCCTTAGAGACGATGCGGCTACAAATGCATGTACAAATGCCTCACAAACCTCGTCCCTGTGATGTGTATTTATTTTGATGACCTTCACTGCCTCCAGTATTGGGAAGGTATTTCTTCAGGATGACTCTGTCTTTGAGAAGGGACATCTACATTAGCATGCAACTTATACAGCTTTTTCATCCATCGCTTGCCACTCTGACAAATCTAAGCATTAGACATTTTTTCAATAGTCATTTCAGAAAGGTAAGAGCTCTAGCGATGGCGGGCAGTACTGAATTTGGAGAGCCACTCCGTCACTGAGCAGGTGTGTGACCTTAGGCAAGTGACTCACATTTCAGTTTCCTCAACTGCAGAAAGTGGGTAACGGCACCTGGGAGCGTTGGAAGACAACGCGCAGCTTAGTGCTGGGCCTGGTACACAGCAGGTGCTTGATAAAATAAATGTTACTTAACAGTATTAACAAGGTGTTTTTCAAGTGTAATGTATGATACGACCAGCATTTACAAAAGATTCTTTGTCCTTATTTCCCCAAACCAGAAACTCCGCCAACATTGCCTTGGGAATTATTGTGAAGACTCTAGAAAAGAGGCCAAAATAACTCCACAATGCCCTCCTTTCAGAACTCAGGCCAATACTCTCATGCTCACGTTTCTCTCTACACCCGTGAGCTTCCCTTTTAGGGAGCCTCATCTGTCTCTCGGGTGGGAACTGTTGTCTCCTGGGATCCAACCCACCAATTTTGGAATAACTTTTGCAACTTTGCCCCTTTCTGAATACTATTTAATGTTCAACCTGAATTTAATATTTGCTAAATCTTTGACCTTAATATCTCTGACCACGCACGTTGTTTTCTGCTTAAGATGCTAAGCTCATGAAGAACATGTTTTTGTTTTTTGTTTATTTTTTAGTCAGTTTTGTGTGTGTGTGTGTGGGAGATTAGCCCTGAGCTAACATCTGTGCCCATCTTCCTCTATTTTATATGTGGGACCGCTGCCAAAGCACGGCTTGAAGAGCGTACACAAAGTACGGGTGTGCAGGTCCGCACCCGGGATCTGAACTGGTGAACCCCAGGCCTCTGAAGCCAAGTGTGTGAACTTAACTGCTGTGCCATGGGTGGCCCCCAAAACATGTTTTTGTTAATGTTTTTACTAGCTTTGCGTATAAAAATGCCTTGAGAATCAGCTGGCTGATAAGTCCTTTCAGATGTGGACAACAGACAATAGTCTGTTGCTACAAAGACCTGCCTTCTCAGTATAGAACTGTGAATCTCTCCATGCTAGGAATCGCAGAATGGCCAAGGAACAGACAGAAACCAAGAACCACCTCCCAGGGCCTTGGGGCACACACAGATAATCTTGAGAAAGGGAGGGAATGTCCCTCCCCAACAGCGTTCTAACCCCTCTTGTTGATTCTTCTGGAACCCTGATGAGAGAAGGGAAATGATGCCAGTGGGCTGACAACTTAATGGACAGAAATAGCAGCTCCCCATCTGGAAATGGGGGGTGTCAGTGGAATGCTCTCCCATTAACTTTGTTAATGATGAGTCTGTGATAACAGAAAGTGTGTGTACTCTAACTGAAAACAGCAGGCCACAAAATTTTATATATATAGGTAGACACACACTCTCATACACACATGCATGATACACTCTCAATTATGTAAATAAAGCAGATTAAAAAGCATAAGGGCAACACAGCAAAACATTGGCTGTCACTGAGTAGGACATTATGGGTAATATTTCTCCTTTCTACTTTCCTATCATTTTTTCCCAATTTTCTATAATCATGTAACATTTTGATATCTGAAAATGTTGTTTAAGATGTAAAAATAAGTTCGTTAAAATTAAGCAAATTTGACCCTTTAGCAAAAGGGAAAAATGAATATTCGATTTTCAAAACAAATAATGATGTGTCCTACGAAACACCTTGACCATTGCCCTGATGATAAAGGTTGGTAATTAGTAACTAGGGGAAGCTTTCCAAATGTTGATATGAGAAACCGGTCCCAGAGCCTTCTCTCTGAGTCAAATCGTTCTTTTTTTCTGTTAAATATTCTGGTCAGTCATAGAGGATGGGGAACATTGGAGGCGGGAGGTGAAGGGAGAGTAAAAATCGGTTTAAAAAAATGTTGGAAATTCAGTAGGGTAAACGATACATCGTCAAAACTGCTTTGAAAGCCTGCACAGTCTATACCCGGACTAAATAGCCCCATTTGTTTCCCTTCCGGAAAAAACCTCAGGCACATTCCTGAGAGCTTGGGCCTTACGGATGTCAACGCTTCCCGCTTCCCCTTCGGAAGGAGCCATTTCTCTCACCACCGCCCCAAATGCAAGCCTCAAGGAGGGCGTGTGGGTTTGGCTTCAGCCGAAGTGCTGAGAGGGCAGTTGTAATTTTATGTCGCTGTAAGGCTGCCCAGGTCGTCTCCATCTCGTTCTCAGGAGCCTTGGAGAAACATTTAAGCTTCTTTTCAGCGACCTGAGCCTCTAGGCCTCTGTATCCAGAGAAACCCAAGCGTCTCGCACCTGGGGATCCGTGATCTGATCCTCCTACCGCGTCGAGTACTCAAGCAGGAAGAATCAAGATCTGTCTTTGATGTTCCTGGGCAAGCAGTTCCGAGACTCCACCGGGTCACCTTGGTGGAGTATGAATGCTGGGAGACCATTTCTGGAATATTTCTCTTGGAAAGCCTTATGAGGGCTGCATTTTTTCTCGTGGAGGGTGGAGGCAAAGATTGTGGACCTGGTGGCTGGAAGCCCACTTCTCACCACCACACACTGCTAACTTGGAGTCAAGGCAGTATCTACAAGCCGGACGGATTTTTCATTTGGTGTCGGCTGGGGATGGAGGATGGGGAGAAATGGCTGGGAGTGCCGACTTAACCAAAAACATTCTGTAGATACTCTGGAAGACGTGTGGACTTCCAAGAACACCAATGAAAATGAGGGGTTGGGTGTAGGGAAATAGTAAGGGAATAGATTGCCTTAAACTTGTCAAATGACCCAAGGGAGGAGTAGAGGGCGTCTGGCTTAGTGAAAGCCGGGCTGATGCCACTGAGAAGGGACCCTAGATGAAGGGGCCCAGAGTGGGGAATCTTAATCCCAGCTCTCCACCCGCTCGATCGCCGCGGCTCGCTCCTGCCCGCTCAGTGGCTCCGCGCTGCGCAGGAGCGAGGTGGCTCGGCTTCGGACCTGCCCGAGGGCCCCGCGGGCATACCGGCGTGGAGGGCGCATGGAGTGGGTACCTTGGTGCCCGTGTGGAAGTCGTCGCTGGACCGGGAGCCCATGAAGGGGAACTGCAGGTGCGTGTGAGTGTCAATGCCCCCGGGCAGGACGAGCTTGCCGGCGGCGTCGAGGACCCGCAGCCCGGCCGGCGCGCCCCCGGGCGGCAGCAGGTCGCGGCCGAGCGCCCGCACCACGCCGTCCTCCAGCAGCACGTCCGCCACCTGCGAGAAGTCGTCGTTGACCACGCGACCCCCGCGGATCAGGAGCCGCGACGGCGCCGCCATGGCGAGGGGCGCACGGACTGCTGGCGGCGCGCGGAGCTGGCTCTCCTGCACGGTCCCCAGGACAGTCCCCAAGCTCCGGCTCCGGCCACAAACGACGGGCAAGTGCGGAGCCCAAGTGTCCCCGCCGGGGTAGGGAACTGGCCTGGAATGCCGGCTCCACCCCCGGGAGGGATGGGCTGGCACCACAAGGCCCGGAGAGAACAGGAGACCAGCACGGTTGAGAGCTCGAATGTTCTGTCGCCCTGAATCCAAGGGTACCTCCAGGTCTCTGAGTCACTGGAAGGGAAAGATCTTGGAGTTTTAAAAGTGACAGATGTTTGTTTTCCTTTATAAGAAAAGGCGCTTTGGGGAAGGAAACCCACTTAATCCCTTCTCTTGATGAGGAGTGTGTCTGTCCCAAAAGACAGAGAGAAGGAGAGGGAGGGAAGGGGGCCGGGGAGAGACAGAGGCTGAAAAACCACCTCCAGCAGCAGCAGCGGCAATGAGAATACCCACCCCAGAAAGACGCACTTGATCTGGATTTCCTTTAAATGTTCTTTGACTATATGAGGAGCAAATCATCACACAGTTCTAGTAACTGGCAGACACAGAGAGTGAAAGTTCAGAGTGAAATGTTTAATCTGTTTGAAAGTAAAACAATTTGGTATCAACTGTTCTCCAGGTTTTAATGATATAATACATACCAGCAAGTTTTTCTTGGAAAATAGCAAGTTATCCTAGATCTAAGGAGCTAGATTTTTGCTTCCAGCTTTTCCATAAAACTGGCTTAGAGGCCTCCAGGTTAAATCTTTTATCCTCTTGGTTCCTCAGTTTTCTCATGTATAAAGACAATACTTCTTCCCTTCTAGATTTGCTTTGAGAAGCAAATATGTGAGGGATGTGAA
The DNA here is from genome assembly GCF_041296235.1 of Equus asinus. Classification (NCBI taxonomy): domain Eukaryota; kingdom Metazoa; phylum Chordata; class Mammalia; order Perissodactyla; family Equidae; genus Equus; species Equus asinus. Next base: position 51,982,452 of record NC_091801.1, read on the forward strand.
TGCACTTTAATAAATTGGGAAGCACCCTACACATTTATCTAACAAATACCAGCTTTGTAAGGACTGACCTTAGAGGGGAATTAGATAGAGGAGTAAGCGATAAAGATAACATTCTTGCCCTCAAGGCACTAAGAGCCAATGGTGACCCACATACATATGTCATTATTTAACAGAACATATAAAACAGAAAATTCTTCCTTTGAGAGAGGAGAATAAGAGTTTAGAGGAAAGGCAGAGTTTTTTTCTGCCGTGAAGAAAATTAGATATGAAAGATTCACAAAGAGATGTTGGAACCAGGCTACAGAGGACATGAACATGTGGAGATGAGAGGTGGGAGGAGGGGTGACGTTCCAGGTTGAGGGAACAGGGTGGGTAAGGCACAGAGGAGGTGGTGGCCAGTTGAGTCTGAACTCCATGTGGTTAAGCTGGGGGGATAGAGCTAGACAACGGTGGAACCCCCGTTCCTCACAGGGAGGAGGAGGAAGAGGCGACAGAGGAGGAGCAGTCAGAAAGAGGGGAGACCCGAGAGCACTGTGTGAGGGAGGGCAGGGATGTGGGATTCCAGAAGGGCACCAAGATGGAATGCCGTGGAAAGGTTGGAGAGTATGGTGGACCTCTGCTGTCCTAGCATCTGTTCTCATCCTTGTTCTGGTAACAGTCCCTAGAATCTCTTTGGCGGGAAATCCTCCACGTGTGTTCTCAGAACACTTGCCTTTGTGGAACTGATGGAACCCCTGGCCCTGGGACTGACCTGCTCACCTAGGCTCTGCCGGTCATGGCAGGAAGTCCTCACAGCCACACTGGTGGATTTAGGGAGGGGCACCTGTCCCAAGCTGACTAATTGTGCTCAGTGAGAGCAGAGCCCAAGACTCTTGTCAGGTTGAGCAGACAAGGAGCTTGTGCTTTGCTTCCGGGAGGGTATAAACAAGAGGCTCTGGGAGGCGTCTCGAGAACACAGGGAAACAGTCCTTGTGTGAACAGGGCCAACGCAGAGAACAGGAGGGAGAGATGGAGAGAAACTGGATAATAACCACACTGGTGGAGCCTGGAAACAGCCGTGCCTTGAGGCCCCTCTCCTAGATTTCCCACTGTTTGCTGGAGCTGCTTTACTTTGGCTCTGTTGTCATTGTCAACTGTTAACTGACAGAGCCTGAGAAGATGCCTTCGAGTTTGGAGACTAGGTAGTCACGTGTGACCTCAGGATGGCATTTTCAGTAGTGGAATGCAAGGTAGTATTATTGCCAAATTTCCTCAAACCTTAGATTACACAAACCACAAAATGACTAAAAATTAGAAAGCCTCAATAATTTTAAGTTCGGAAGATTTGGCTGTCGAGCCAGGAATAAGAAACCCAAGAAGGTTATGCAATTATTGTCAAAAGACCATTGTGTAAAGGTGAAAGGAGCAATTAAGAATACAGTGAAACTCCTGCACGCTCTATGAGCACGTCCCCGGGAAAATAAGATTGGACGCCAGGGCGGTTGTGACATCCTGTCTGAAACCGTCCAGATGAACGATTTCAAAGCTTTCTTTATCTTAGACACCTTATATCATGAAACGCATGAAACACAGCACAACACAGACTTTCCACGTTTAATTAACTGAACATTTTATCAGGAAAAGGGGTTTGGAGAATGCCACTGAAGCAGGAAGTGGCTCATTGAGATTTACTGGCTCAAGAGAAGAGAGCAGCGGGTAAGTTTAAGGAGAAATGCCAGCTTGCACAAGGGGTCTTCTCTTGTTCCGGCCATCTTTGTCCCACATCAGCTTGCAGGGCCGGTAGCTGAGCCTGGCCACACCTGCTCAGAGGGGAGACGGGAAGCGTGTCCTCAGAACACCCTCACCTCTCTTTTCTTTGCCCTACTCGGCCACCCCCTCACCCAGACACGCGGGCCCTCAGTGGGCAGGAAATGAATATGATGGAGACACGATAACGTTGGCACTAGGAGGAAGGCGGGAAGCAGGACTTTGCTGTTCTGTGTTCTTCTTGCTGGAGACAGAATCAGTTTGAGTAACACACCAAAGTGTGTCTGAGAACACATTACTCCTCGGAGGACTAATTTTAAAGGAGGATTACAGAGATTGTTAATGCTTGACCTACAGTAATACACCAATTGCTTTGAAGTGGAGGTGAGAGCAATGCGGCAGGAAGGTCTTCCCAGCCGTGACTGATGGCCTGAAAGGACGCAAGGGGGAGGAGCAAACGGTGGCTTTCTTCACTGAGCAGCTCAGGTGTTTTGGGAGATAAACCCACCAGGCTCAGTGGTATTTAAGTCCGCAGCAATCCTGGAGTCACTAAGCTTGTGTTTTCTGTTCTCCTAACCCATCCCCACCCCTACTCTAGGCCCCAATGGCCATGAGGGGGTTTCAGGCCATTATTCCCACCTGGTGGAAAATCTTGTCTGGGGGCAGAGGGAAGGGATGGTGAAGCTGTGTGAGCAAGACCGAGCAAGAGGAGGACGGGCCAGAGCTGGGTTCTGTGGGAAGCACCATCCCCTGACCCACACTGGGAGTGAAGCCCTTGGCAGGGTAATGAGGTTATACCTGAATCAGTGAGAGAAGACAGGGATAGACAGCATGGAAGGGTGGAAAGAAAAGGAAATCAAATGAGGAACTGGGATCAGAATCCAATCTCGGCTCTGGCGCCAGCTCCTGTGTGAGCTTGGGCAAGCCGCTGACGCTCAGGGCCTCCACCTGCTGAACTGAGAAACGAGGAGCTAGGCTGACAAGAGCTTGTAAGATGCACCCTTTGCGCTTTTACAGTTTTGTGATTTTATGAACAGGGAGAAGAAGCCCATCCAGAGAGTGCCTGGCATAGTCCTAGAGTTAAACCCTTCACCGGTCAAGATAAGTGAATTGGAGACCAAGTAGGACTTGCCTTCTGGATTCAGGACTATTTTATTTCTTCTCCCTCTGCTGAGGCAGAGGGGACGGCTTGGAAAGGGCGCCACGTACAGAGTGGAAAACCTGCGGTCGTCGGGGATGCTGCTTGGCGGGACTGGTCTGGAAGTCCTTGTGCTGATGAGCAGGAACAACATTTTTCTCACGTTTCTCGGTAACATTTTCTCAATAACATACGTGACGGGCAGCAGTGGTCCCCTGAGTGCAGGGCCAGATTGAGAGCTGGCCACCGCACGGTTCCCGAGGTCATCCTTCGCTGAAGTCCCAGACCTGCGCGGAGGGGGAAATGGTTCCCTGAATAACAACCCCAGCTAAGATTTACTGAGCACTCGCATCAAGTCACAGCACTGGGGCAAATTCTTGACATGCATTGTTTTACCCCACCCTCACAATAACTCTTTGGCTCAGTACTTTTTTTTCCCTTTAACAGATGAGCCTTTGAGGTCAAATGATTTTCCCAAGGTCACATAGCAGTAAATGTTGGAGGTGAGTCTTTCATCTCAGAACCTGTAATTTACCCATTATGTGAGTCCACACTCTAAAGCCAGCTTCAAATTCTGGCCGCACTTGGGGCTCAGGTTATGTCAATGGATAGACGATGATTCCCAGAATGAAATTCTACATCCCTGTCATGTACTTTGGACCTCTAGTGCTTCTGACATGCTGCTTCATATAGTCGTCTAAGTATTGTGGAGCCATCCTATATTTTTGCTCAGATAACTAATTTCATGAGTGTTTAAAAAAAATTATAAAGTAGGGCCGGGCCGGTGGCACAGTGGTTACGTGCACACCTTCCCCTTCAGAGGCACAGCGTTGGTGGGTTGGGATGCCGGGTGAGGACACGGCACTGCTTACCACGCCATGCTGTGGCAGGCGTCCCACATATAAAGTAGAGGAAGATGGGCACGGATGTTAGCTCAGGGCCAGTCTTCCTCAGCAAAAAGAGGAGGATTGGCAGCAGATGTTAGCTCAGGGCTAATCGTAAAAAAAAAAAATTATAAAGTAGTCCTTTCTGTAGCAAATTAACAAATTTGGTGGGACAAGATCCGACACACCAACACTGACCTGCCTTGAGGGAAAACCTACAGGATGTGCCATTGTGTAACTCCAAGAAACTCAAGGAAATTCTTTCTGAAAGTTCCTATCTCCTGCAGGGTCTGGTATTACATGTTTTTTGTGTGTGTTTGTTTGCTTGTTTTTGTTTGTTAAAGATACTCTGATGCTCAGCTGGAAGTTTTAAGTCTATCTTGAAAAAGTTGGCTCTCCAGTATGCCCTAGTTTCCTATAGCTGCTGTAACAAGTTAGCACAAACTTGGCGGCTGGAAAGAACACAAATTTATTCTCTTCCAGCTCTGGGGGCCAGAAGCCCGAAATCAGTTTCACTGGGTGAAAGTCAAGATGCCGGCAGGGCTGACTCCTTCTGGGGGCTGGGAGGGGAGAATTTGGTTTCTTGCGTCTTCCGAGGCGGCTGCTGGCATTCACCGACTGTGGCAGCGTTGCTCCAGTCTTTGCCTCCATAATCAAAATTGCTTTCTGTTCTGTGTCAAATCCCCCTCAACTTCTCTTTTATGAGGACACTTGTGGTTACAGTCAAGGTCCACGTAGGTAACCCAGGATAATCTCCGCATTTTAAAATCCTTAACTTCATCACACCTGCGATGTCCCTTTTGCCATATAAGACACCATTCACAGGTACTGGGGACTAGAAAGGTATCTGGATATCTTTGGGGCCCATGATTCACTATGACAGTGCCTATCATTGTTCTCCTTGAACAAAAGGATGCTTCCTTCTCAAGGGATGGCGTAGGAACACCAGGCTCGGCTCAAAGTTGCTTCTGCCCATTCTGCCAGCAGCACTCATGTGTGCTTCCAGAAACTCTCCTGCTCCTTTCACCCACTCATGCTGTGCCACAGTTTCCAAGTTATTTTGAGCTTTCTTAGCAAAATATATTCCAGCAATATAATACTACTTAAGGAAATAATGACAGTGCTCTCTTGAGTAGAAAGAATATAATAAAGTAAAATAAAATAAACCAATAAGCGTGCACTTTGAGGCCTATTGATCCTAGATTTGAGTTCTAGCTTTGTCACCCATCATCTGGGGATTCTTGGCTAAGTTTCTTAACCATTCTAAGCCTCTTACTTACTTTGAATGGTGGTACCAACCCATAAAGGGCTGTACACGTTAAATGAGGTAATTCGTGTAAATCTCATAGCATAGTGCTTGTTAGAAATTATTATTTGCAAAACGAACTGTTTTATTTCTCTATTCTAGCAACTTTCTTCTTATTAATAGTTTTACTTTTTTAATATGAGATCCACAAACTTATGAAATGCTTTTACTGATCTTGAGAAGAATTTTTTCCAGATTTATTGAGATATAATTGACATATGTGTAAGTTTAAGTGTACAATGTAATGATTTGATATGCATATATATTGCAAAATGTTTCCAGAATAAGCTGAGTTAACATATCCATTACCTCACATATAAGTTTTATATGTGTGTAGTGAGAACTTTTAAAATTTACTCTCTTGGCACCTTTAGAGTATACAATACAGTATTGTTAACTATAGTCACCATGCTCTACATTAGAGCCCCAGAACTTATTCATCTTCTAACTCTGGAAGTTCGGACCTTTTGACCGCCTTCACCCATTTACACATCCCCCCTAGGAACCCTGCCCCCAGCTCCTCTGCCCATGGCAATCACCAGTCTGTTCTCTGTTTCTGTGAGTTTGGCTTTTTTCAGTTCCAGTCTAAGTGAGATCATACAGTACTGCGTGTGTCTTTCTCTCCCTGACGTACTTCACTCGGCATAATGCCCTCAAGGTCTATCCATGTTGTCACAAATGGCTGGGTTTCCTTTCTATGGCTGAATAATATTCCATCGTGTGTGTGTGTGTGTGTGTGTGTGTATCACATTTTCTTTATCCAGTCACCTGTTGATAGACACTTCCATGTCTTGGCTATTATAAATACTGCTTCAATGAACATGGGGGTGCAGATATCTCTTCAAGACTGATTTCATTTTGAGAAGAATTTTTTTTTAAGAAGGGCAAATCATTAAAAAAAAAAAAAAACAGTACCCATCGCAGCATTATTCACAATAGCCAAAATGTGGAAGCAACCCAAGTGCTCATCAATGGATGAATGGATAAAGATATATATATACACACACACACAATGGAATACTACTCAGCCATAAAAAAAGACAAAATCGTGCCATTTGCAACAAGATGGATGGACCTTGAGGGTATTATATCAGGCTAAATAAGTCAGACAGAGAAAGACGAATACCATATGATTTCACTCATGTGTGGAAGATAAATCAACAAACATATAGATAAGGAGACAGAGTAGTGGTTACCAGAGGTGAAGAAGGAGGAGAGAGGGCAAAAGGAGTAAAGGGGCAAATGTGTATAGTGATGGGTAGAAACTAGACTATCAGAGGTGAACACAATGCAGTCTATACAGAAACTGAAAAATAATAATGTACACCTGAAATTTACACAATGTTAAAAGCCAATATGACCTCAATAAAAAAATTACTCAGACTTTTGCTATATAGACCAAATAGGGTTTGAGTATTGCATTTTATATATTTTTAAATTTTTAAGAAAAGAGTAAAATTCATCTTTGAAAGCATCCAGTACTGTGAATTCTGACAAAGACATGCGGTCATGTAACCAGCACCACAAGCAAGATAGAGGCTATTTCCTTCACCCCCACACTTTCCTCCTGCTCCTTTGCAGTCAGTCCTCTCCCTGCACCCTGGCCCCTGGCACCCACTGATCTTGCGGTCAGTCCTGTGTATTTTGTTGACTTTAGACTTGGGTACAAAGCGAGCTGCAGGGTGTCTGCAGGAGCGTTTACCTACTTCGGTTCTGAAAGTCACGTGCAAGTTAGTAGCCCTCTTCCTGTGCCCCACATCAAAAGAACCTGGATGCCATCAAGGTCCGGGGCAAAAGGGATTCCGGGACAGGCCTCACTGGGATTTCCTGAAGCTCTTTGAGGAATCCTGGGCAGCCCTGGGCCGGACGGCAGCTGGGGCTGAAGCATGGACAGCAGGGGCTATTCTGGAGCCCTTACAACACTGTTTGAAGTCATAGACATGACAGTGTTGAGACTGGTGCCCCAGATGTTGGAGGAAGCAGTGTAAAAGCAAGAGCACGAGATACAGAGAGACAGCCGTCAAGCTGTGGCCCCTCTTCATGCACTCGTCCCCCCAGGGCCCACTGCCTCTGCGTTAGAATCTTCCCATCTCTGCACTGTCTGTGCCAGCGAATTTTACGCCTTTATTTCTCTAATACAACTAAAGGTAATGGGGTTGCAGATTTTCCTTCTTCATTAAAAATGGTGTTCTTCTTGGGAGAAAATTACCCTTTTGCTCTAAGAGGTATTTAGACCCAGACAAGCTAAACAGTGAAAATGTTGTTGAAGGTCAAGAATACTACTACTTACCTTCCTGTCCGTTATGTAACTGTGTACTTTGGGGCACTAATCTGTGAACTTCTGGGAAATGAAAGCCGTATCATATTTATCTTTGTTTTCAAAGACCTATCACAGAGCACGGTGGCGCGTTAAGAAGAGCTCACTAACTTCATCTTCACCTTGTCAGCATCACGGTACAGGACTCTGTGGAGGGGCTTTTTAACATTCGATCCGTATTAGTAAGAACACGTTTGAAAGTTCATTTGGTGTTATGAAAAACAAGGATTCAACTATTTGTGTTGCGAAATAAATAACTGTAATGCTGAAGTAAACCACTAGATGGCTTCTCAAAAAAACCAACTATTCCTTTGGCTTGCTCAGCAATTTGCTATAAACTGTAAGCCACTCTTGTATCTCTATTGATATATAGATGTTATCCTTTCTTTAAAACCGGAAAGGAGAATAGCTTGTTTCTTTGTTCCGTTGAATATGATGGATGCATTTTTTTGTGGACATTCATAATGTACAATTTCATATTATAAAATTATGACTTTCTAGACTTATAAAATATATTCTGCACATTAAACAGTTTTCACATAATGATTTAAACAGCATTTAGATTGAACATGATTACCGAGCATATAGTACTCCCTCCATAAATATGGATGGAATAATTAGTTGTTGGATTTGAACACACCAGGCACTGGGCTAAGGCCCTTATAATATGTTATCCTGTCTCTACTGGAACCCCACGAGGTAGGAAGTATTCCGTCCATTTTACATATGTAAAAACTATGGCTTAGAGAAGTTAGTTGCCAAAGTAACATAGCTGATCAGATTTCAAAGTGAATGGTACCCACATCCACTCCATTATCCACTGCCAAGTAGATGAAGGCAGTTTTTACTGTCTTTAATTTGATAAAACAACTACTTTTCTCCTGCAGAGTAAGCAAGATTATTTAGAGGAATAGCTGAGACCCAATTCTAAAAGCAAACAGGAAAAAAAGGAATATTATTTGTGTTTTTGTTCTCTAATCTTTATTGTGGTATAATTTATATCACAAAGTCCACCCATTTGAAGTGTTCAATTCAATAGTTTTTAATATATTTACAAAGTTTTGCAAGGTTCACCTCATCTAATTTCAGAATAGTTTTATCAACCCCCAAAGAAATGTTAGTAGCCACCAGTCCTACCCACCTCCATTCCATAGCCTTTGGCAACCAATAATCTGCTTTCTGTCTGTATAGATTTGCCTAGTCAGGACATTTCATATAAATAGGATCATACAGTTTGTGGCCTTTTTGTGACTGGCTTCTTTCACTTAGCATAATGTTTTCAAAGTTCATTCATGTCGTAGTATGTTTTGGCACTTCATTCCTTTTTATTCCCAAATAATATTTCATTGTATGGCTATATCACACTTTGTTTATCCATTTATTGAATGATGTACATTTAGGTTGTTTCTACTTTTTGAGTATTATGAATAATGCTACTATGAACATTCATGTACAAGTTTCCTGTGGACATAGGTTTTCACTTCTTTTGGGTATATACCTAGGAGGGGAATTTCTGGGTCACGTGATAACTCTATATTTAAATTTTGAGGAACTGTCAATCTGCTTTCCAAAGCAGCTGCACCCTTTGCCATTCCCACCAGCAGTGTATGAGGGTTCCAGTTTCTCCACATCCTTGCCAACACTTGTTAATCCCTCCCTGCCTGTTTGATTATAGCCATCCCAGTAATTGTGATGTGGTTGTTTTTTTAAGCTTTTTATATTAGATTTTTATAAAGCAAATATGGTTCCAAAATAAAACAGAAGTCCTTACTACATGGCTGTAATAAAATCTTAAATATAAAATAAAATCTCTCCATTATTCTCTATGTGAAAATATAACACAGCAAAGAATTAGTTCAAGTTCCAAGAGTTACACTGTTTCCAATCCCAATGACAAAGGCATTATGATGCTTCTGCTGATATTTGAGAGGCTCCAATCTATCACACAGATGTGTTCTGAGGATTAGAATGAAGTACAAAAGGCATCTGGTACTACGGGTGCTATTTAGGAAGTTCTCAATACATGGATGTTTATTTTCATTCCAAATCAAGAAAATGATTACAAAGAATTGCTTTGCACACTTGGCTAACAACTCGAATGGTGACTCATGAGCCAGAGAAATGGAAATTATAATGTATGGTGAAATCTCAATAAAAAACAGCATTAATGGGAACAAAGTCCAACAATGGAAACTAATAGGAACACAATGAAGTCAAAATTCACATGATGCACAAAAATAAATAGAAAATCTATACAGTTATGTGCTGCATAAAGACATTTCAGTCAATGACGGACCACAGAGACAGCGGTGGTCCCATGAGATTAGTCCCATTGAGCCTGGTGTGTAGTAGACTATATACCAACTAGCTTTGTGTAAGTGCACTCTAGGATGTTCACACAATGACAAAATCATCTAATGACACATTTCTCAGAATGTATCCCCATCATTAAGCGACACGACTGTATTTAAATTGTCAGACTTTGGAAAACGAAATCTAATAGATTAGCCAATTAGATAAGGGATTTCTGTGTTCCTTCAAATCAGAATTCAGATAAGATAGAAATGTATAACATTTTCAGGTAAAACTTGACCTTACTGTAGTGAAATTGAGAAAAGCTTTTGAATAAGGTTTATATGTTGCTTTTTTACTGTAATTTTGAATAGAAAGAACTTCTCTGTATTTCTGTTATTTATACTCACTCAGCATATGTTACTAAGCCCATAGCATGTAGTCACATCTTTCCTGTTCTGGGGCTGTGTGGAAATTCTTCATTTGGGCCTTTTTATAATAAAATAAAGAGATCTGTGCCAAGATACCCTCTGCCTTTGTTTCATGAATCTACTTTTTATTGTGATAGTCATAAGTTGCCCTGTAATCAAGAAAACAGGACAATGACTGCTATAGGAAATCTGCTCTTCAGAAAGTGCTAGTAATAGACAAAATGCATAGCACATGGTGGAGGGCAGCTTGGAAAAAAGATTAGAAGATTGTTTCAATTTGGAAAATGAATCTGTAATACTGACAATTAAAATTCACTTTCAATCTCTTATGTTTAAGACTCTGGGAAAGGCTTCTGCATAGTTTAAAAAAATTTTTTTCCTTTGTTTAATCCTTACAGTAACCCCTAAGGATAGGTGTTATCCCATTTTCCAGATGAGACAACAAGGCTTAGTGAGATCAAGTGATTTATTCAGCTATAAGAGTCTTCAAGTGGTGGAGCCAGGATTCACACTGTGATGTGTCTGACTCCAAAGCGCACCCTTTTCCATCTCACTCTTATTTCTCCTAAGTAAAGCTTCTGTGTCGCTTTTAGGAGGATGTTAAACTTTTTTGGGCTTGAGCCTCCCTCCAGCACATAGGAAAATCCATTCAAATTGACATCTCAGTATCTTTACTTGAAATCACTCAGTAAATTCTTTTCAAAAGCTATTTCATTATCAATAAACCACGTGTGCCCTAGGTTAGCATTGGGTGACTTAGTCTTGTAATGTTCCAGCACTGGTTTCCAAATTTTATGAATTCTCAAAGCCCTTTGTTCAAATGAAATCTTATAGGAAAGTCCAAGAAATGAAGAGAGTTGCTGTTGGAAGAGAGCAGGATGAGCAGTTTATTGATAACCCAACCATCAACTGCAGCTACATGAAGTACTTAACCGTCAGTCTTCTAACTGGTTTATATACATTGTATCTTTTAATCCTGCAAACCACTGTTGTTATTCCCAGTTTAAGGGCCGCTCATTGAGTTAGGAATGTATTACTCTGTGGCTAGCTGAGAAGTCGTCTACAGTTGCTTCACGTAACCAGTAGAGGTAGCCACACCGAGGCTGGTGCAGCTGCTCAGGGATATCAGGCTTTTTTCTCTTCCTTTCCCCAAACCTTTAAAATGAGGCCCCTCTCCTCCTGGATATTGGGTATGCAAGTCGCAGTGTTTGCTACAATGAGGGATCTAAGTGGTCTGAAAATCACGAGGTTCTAGGAGTCCTGTAAGCACCTCTTTCCAGATTCAGTCCCTATGGTGATTTCCCCGGGACTCCGGCTCAGCAGGATCCTGTCTCCTCGGTCTTGGAATTCCCTTCAACTCATCACAGTCGGGCTGCTACAGTTTCTTCTCCCTTTTCTTGCTCCCATTTTGACTTTTATTCTAGGTTGTAACTCATTTCCACGATCCCAGGGCAAGTGCCTGCACTCAGAAGCACTTGGAGTAAGCACTCCTTCAGGATCTTCAGAACCCACGACTCTTTTTGGACTTTTCACATACAATATCTCATTTAATTCAAGCTTCAGAGATGTGTTCTGTTTAACGTTCAGACAATGACAATAATAGCAAACACACAGCACTTCCTATAAGCCAGGCACTGCTCTAAGTGTTTTACGTGTATTAACTTATTTAATCCTCCAACAGTCCTATCATCCCTGTTTACAGATGAAGAACTGAAGTACAGAGTGATTAAGTGACTTGCTGAAGATCACATGCTAGTAAGGAGCAGGAGAGGATTAAAACCCAGGTAATTTGTTTTCAGATTTTTACCATGTTGCCTCTAATAAACTTAAAAATAAAACTTTTATAGGTTATATCATGTTGAAAGTGAAGTTATTTCAAATATAGTTGAAAAGTAACCAATTAACATTTACCAACTGCTAAATATGTTTACTTAAAATTGCATCAATGCTATGATTTCTGACTCAAATAATATGCTAAGGAAAATTGTTTTATAATAATTTGTAATAAACAAATATAAGATATGCACAATTAACATACTTGACATATGACAAGGAGCTGAGTTAATTTGGTATCATTTTAGCAAATGAGCTTCTTACTGGTACTGTAAAACTGTTTTTCTGCTTAAAATATTACTACCTGCAATTTAGTGACTCTTTTCTATCAAGTACTGTGTGCTGTGATAGATTATAGATGTCACTAATTCTTCGCTATATTTACTCTTGAGAATGCATTCTATTTCTCTTTCTACTCAATCTGGGTTGGCCTCCATGATTTCTTTGACCAAGAGAACATGGCAGAAGTGACGTTCTGGGCCTTCTGAGACTAGGTTGTAAGAAGCCTTGCAGCTTCTGCAGAAATGTCTTGGGATTCTCACTCCTGGACCCCAGATCCCATACTGTAAGGAAACACAAGCGCCACAGAGAGGCCCAGATGGAGAGGTTCCCAGGCTCCTGGTGAAGCTTCCAGCCTGCAGCCAGCACAGACTTGCCAACCACACAGGTGAGCTCTTTTGGGAGTATATCCTCCAGCCCCAGGAGATGCCAAGAGTAGGATGAGCTGATTCACTGAGCTCTGCCCAAATTACTGATTTCTGAGCAAACTGAATGACTGTGGTTGCTTTAAGCATAAAGTTTAGAAGTTTATTACACAGCAACAGATGACCAGAACACGTGCTATGGCCTTTACAAATGTTTTAATTTATTCCTCTCAATAATTTTATAAGGTAGCTATTATTATCCTTACTTTAAGAGGAGGAAGCTGAGGCTCAGTGAGTTTGCATAATCATCCAGGTCTGTTGGCTCCAATGTGATGGCTATTTCTCCTGATTGATATCACTTCACTTTATGATCCATCTCATTCACAAGACAACTGTTGAGTCAGACAAGACTGACAGTCAAGTCAATTCTTAGTTTTGCCCTTATTGGCTGTATGCCCTTGGGTAAATAGAAGTAAGATATGGTTTCCATTTCATAGGACTGAAGATTCCAAAGATACATATAAAGGACTTGGTAGATGGTAGGCACTCAACAATGAGTAAATATTATTTGCTTTGAGAATTCTTTCCTGAGATGAAAAAGTAGCTAGTGGTAAGGACTCTCAGAAATGGTTGTGATAGTGTGAACATGGCATACCTCACATTTAGGGTCAGGTATGTGTTGAAATGCCCAAAGAATTTCCTGACTTTTTAAAGAAAAAATCCTGTTAACATAACATAATGATAAACTCTGTATAGGCGTATTGGCCTATTTACACAGCATATATTAAGTACAGATTTCTTTGAAGTTGAGGACATTCCTGATTCATCATCTATGTATGTTGCTTCCTCAATTTTAAAGATTCCTTCCAGCTCTAAAGTTCTGTGAATTTTACTTTGCCTTATTCTACCTCCTTGAATGTGGACTACCTTAGGAAAAATTGCAATCAGCCAACTTTCAACCCATGCCAATATCCACATGCAATTTGTAGTCTGTATGCTATTCCTGAACAAGATATTCTGAGAACTGACCTTTCCCTCTACTGCCTGCTCTATCAATTTTTAAACAGACATCCTCTTGAGTAAAACAGGTCCTATCAAGTTGCTATCTCTTCTCCCTCAGAATTCAGGGGAAAGGGTGTAAGCAATGACCAAGCAGTTTGAATGGAGAGCAGCGGTAAGGTACACTGCTGTCAACGCCACTGGCTCTGCAGCAGGTACTCAATAAATACCTAAAATATTGAATCTCCTCTTTTGCCTTTATCCCTTTAACCTGTCTTACGCATTTATTTCCACTAACAGTGGATGATGGTGGTAAGCAGCAGTAGCAACTAAACGCACAACAGCTTGTAGAAAGACTCCCCTTCATGCTGTGCTATATTCTCAGTTCCAACCTATGGCAGCTCAGGCAGGGGCTGCCGGCCCACAGAGCCCTTCTCAGCCCAGCCCCTTTTGTTTCTCTTCTCTTCCACACTAATACGAGAGCTCTGACAGACTGACAGGACAAGACAAAGCGCCGTGGAGAAGATCTAAATGATGCAGGATAAATCTGAGTAATATCTACTAAAATCTGTATCCTGTAAACAGAGAATACACTTTTTTTAAGGTGCTCCTCAAACATTTCAAAAATTGAGGAAAGACAATAGACTCCCCAAATCAGATATAATACACATAATGTTCTCTGATCTTGATGCCATAAAAATAAAAATTAATAAAAGAAGCAGAAAACAAAACTACTGACCACACCAAAAATCCCATTATCTGGGGGGAAAAAACAGCAAAGAAAAGAAAAACGGAAAAAGCCTTCTTTTATATAACTTTTGGGTTAAAGAGGAAATAAAAACAGAAATATCAGAACACCTAGAATATAAAAGTAATGGCAACACTAATATATCTAAGTTACTCAGCTTAAGCAGTGCTCAGAATTAAGCCCACACCTTAAATCTCACATTAATAACTAAGAAAAAATAAAAATGAATGAATTAAGTGCTAACTCAAGGAGTTAGGGGAAAAAGCCAACAAAATAAACTAAGGTAAGCAAGAAGTAGGAAATTTATTAAGGTGAAAATCAATTGGAAAACAAAAATAACGAATATGGAGACATTCAAAGCATACCACTTTGGGGGAAACAAAAGAAAGATAAAAAATAGGTCAACAGTGAGCTATCTTAATTGAGAAAATAAGGGAGCAAGTATAATACATAATAAGAGGAAAAGAGCTATTTGCACAGAAGAGAAGATAATTTTGTTGAACTCTAGGCAAATAAATTTGAAAACCTGGATGAAATGGATGATTTACGATCCCAGCTAAGATATAAAACTACACAGACCAATTACCCTAAAAGATACCAACAAAGCTGTCAAAGAGCTACTTGCCAAACATCCACCAGACTCAGGTAACTCCACTGAAATTTTAAGGAACAGAAAATTCCAATGCTATTTAAACTGCTCAAGAGCATAGGAAAGGGAGGAAGTTTCTAAATTCACCAGCCATAAAATTACTAACAAAACTGCTTAAGGATAGCACACACACACAAAAACTATAGACTAATCTCACTGATGAAGACAGATGCAAGTATCCTAAATAAAGTATGAAACATAACCTAGCAATATTAAAAGAATAATACACATGGCCAAGTAGAATTTATTTCAGGAATGCAAGGATGGTTCAAAATTACAAAAACATATTAACAAAATCCATCATATTAAAAGATCAAAGGAGAAAAATCATATGATCATCTCCATAGATAATAAAAAAGCATGTGATAAAATGCAACATGCATTCTTAATTAAAACTTTTAAAAAAATAGGGATCAACAGATACTCCTTAACATGACAATGTATCTGTCTCAACTCAGTTCATTACAGCCAATACATTTAACATTATTCCAGAAGTACTAGACAATGCAATTAAGACATAAAGAGGTATGCAAATTGGAAGACATAAGTGTGTATCTGGAAAATACAAAGGAATTAACTGAAACTCTATTACAAATTATAAGAAAATGGGAGTGTGGTAGTTGGGTAAGAAGATTAACATAAATAAATCATTAGCCTTCATATACACTAAAATCAGACTAGATTACAGAAAGTATTTCCTTAAGAATAGCAACAAAAATCATGAAATTCCTAAGAATATACTCTTGAAAAATATACAATCTCTGTAAAGTAAAATGTAAAATGTGTCTGAAGGAAACAAGACTTGAACAAATGGAAACCCTTTTTAGATAGGGCACCATGATTTAGACAGAAGCTTTAACATGATAATGATGTCAAATTTCCCGAGGTCAACCTATAAACTGCCCCCCAAAAAGTACTAATAGATGTGTTTTGTGAAACTCAGTAAGTTGATTCTAAAGTTCAAACAGAAAAATAACTAAGAATATTTAAACATTTAAAAATTATAGTTATTTAAACAGTGACTGGAGAAAAAAAGGCAGACAATTGAAGAAAATAAGAGTCTAGAAACATATCCAAATAATATGGGAATTTACAATATGATAAAAGGGTCATTTTCAATAGTAAGGAAAGGACAGATTATGTAATAAACAGCTTTAGGGAAACTAGGTAAATTACCTGGGAAAAAGACTATAGCCTTAAATTCAGCATAGACAAATGATCTAAAGGTAAAAAATCAAATATAGAAATATCCAATTTTACTTTTAATATTCAAACTCTGATACATTTTTTCCCTTGAAGAAAGATGCAGAAAAAGTATACATGGAATGTTACAATTTGCATTACTATATATGGCATTTATATGTATGGATACATCTATGTATCCATATGGTATCTCTTCAGGGATGCACAAGCATCTGGTATTGGTATCTGTCTCTTTGAAAGGAAACTAAAAGCTGAGCATCAGGGGTAGGAGAGACTTACTTTTCCCTGTTTGACCCAGAAAGGATGTATCTGTTAATTTAAAAAAAAGAAATTAAAAAACATGCCAGAAAACAAAACCAAAAAACCTATATATGATAGTATATTATTAGAAGGACTTATTTTTAATTTGGTAACCCAAATCTGCTGGTAGAATATTCTATAGCAGTTTGAAATGTATCTGAAAATAATATAAAAAGAGAACTGATTGAGTTACTGTATTTACAAGGTATATCAATTAAGAGGAAGTTTTCTCAAAAGCAAAATAATATTCAGGTCCTTAAGGATTTTTACCCTTGAGTACTGGTATAAGCTACTACTTTACTATAAAGTAATTGAGGAACAATAACCGCCTTTAATTTTTCTTCTAGACATAATTGCATATTTTGTGACCTGAATTTGTATATGCACCAAAAGGAAAGAAAAATAAAGAGCAATTTTGACTTAAAAAGTACCTCAAGACAATATAAAAAAAGTCATTTTAATTTTTGATACATATTAAAACATTTCAGTCAGTTCTTCCTGACAGCATAACACGACAAATACACAAGACCTCAAACATGCTTTAAAAGGACATTCAGCAAAGGATTTAAAATTTAATAAATAGCAATAATCACACACAAATACATTTTTCATAATCATTAAGCTAGTAAAACAGACAGCTAAAGAATAAATAAACAGGAATTGACAAATAAAAAAATGCAGGTTTTGCAACTCTTACTTAAAAAGGGGGGGGTGATCTGAATGACTTCTTAATTTGCTTTTCAACATGTAGCATGATCGCCCCCACGAATAAAATATATTGAAAAAAATCACTTTCTTACAACAATGCAGTCTTTAAATACAACAAATAAATACGAAACCAGCGAAGCAATTTCAAGTTGTAATAAAAATGCCCCCCATCCCCCCCAAAAAGCTATGGAAATATATAGTCATTATGATAGCAAATAATAGTATTTAAAGTGATAGTGCTTGTGCACTAAACTCATCTGAGACCTTGATACGACTTTAGTGCAAATCCCTAGGGTCCAATACAAGCATAGCCCTGCATCAGGGAAAGACATTACCAGTTGGAACTTATCTTGTACAATTTTTGTACATATTTTATAAAGTTCAAGATTTAATGCATAGTAGAATATCTTCATCTGCTTAATTCTGTCCCTAAATAGAGATGAAAAAAGAAATGATTTGGGATTTTACCATTTGGTTTGTACCATATTAGAGTATTAAAGTCAACATTAGAAAATCTATAAAAGTTTTGTTTTTGCCATTAATTTATCTAACTCTATCTAAATTTCACATCACATGTTAAACATAAGAGAAAAGTCTCTAGACAAAGTTTCTTTCCCTTTGACAAGCTCATATTATGATGAAATCCAATAATATTTAGACAAATGTTATACAAATAAAAACATACATGAGTATAAGGGTTTTTTTTGTATATTAACAACTTTAACATCTAGTATATTAAGTTACAAGATGTACTGGCAAAAGCATAAAGCTTCAATTAAAAGAAGGTATTATTTTGTACAAACAAATGTTTTAACATAAGATAGGATAAACGGACAGTCAAATGAATTTCAGCAGCCATATTTCTACCGTGAACTACAGTACCAGGATAAAAACAATTAGAAACAAACGGAAGAACGTTACTGAACAATATGAATACATAATGCATTTTCAGATGCTAAAATAGTAAACTCTAAAGTTCATAGAGTTAGAAGTTGTTTAATTTAACCATGCAGGCTAACATATAATAATAAGAAATCACCCTGCATCTTTTTTCTTTTTAAATTAAAACTAGTTTAATTTTAAAGTTACAAAACAATGAATGGATATTGCTCCAACTTGTATACAACCTCCCTTATGTGATTCGTACCTAACAAAGTAACAAAGCCTCATCATCACTCGTTTCATTTTTCAATGTTGCTTCTAAGCAAGTGTCCGGTATCTGGGCAGTGTGGACAATACCACAGCGCTCACAGGGGCCATCTCGACTACTTGGCCTTACTCCTGGGTTTGTTGCACTGTATGGTTGTCTAAACTCTTGCCCTTGATCTGAGGCAAGATCAAGAAGAGGTCTGGAGCAGTCATTCACATCAAAGTCTGAAGCTCCATCAGAAACTGGAATTAGCATTTCGACATCATCATCTTCTTCTCTTCCATTTACCCCATTATCAAGTTGTCTCAAAGGGCTCTGGTTCTGGTTTACAGAGCTTGATCGCCCTAATGTAAAACGTACCCAACGCAGCCCCTGAGTCATACGACTTAGTGCACTTGTGAGCTGGTGACGTGCTGGACTCACACTTGGGGGTTCCACACTTGTCACATCCCTTCCATTATCTGTGTGACCACCTCGGGTACTCTGAGTTGAAGAACTTCCACTTGCTCCCACTGTTGCTTCTACTGCCGTTATGGGAGGGACTTTTTGGGGCAAAGGAGCTGCAACACCACCAGATGCTCCTGCTGTATCTCTTCTTTCATTTTCTGTGTCTGTGTCGTCAGACTCCACAGAAAACAAACTTCTGTGAGTATGACTTCTTTCAGGTTCTCTGTTGGTACTCTGACTAGGGCCAACCTCATCTCCATCCGCTGAGACCAAAGCCAGCGACCCTGAATGTCGTGATCTTGCAAAATTAAAAATACGGTTCCAAATGTTGCTGGATCTGCCTGCCATAGGAAGCCTGATTGAAGTAAATCCAAGCTGGGATCGTACAGCTAGCCTCAGGTTTTCCAAAACAGAAGCCTACAAAAATAAGAAAACATCTTAAGAGAGCTAACAACCAAGTATTAAGATGGAAAACATCTTTCCATTAAGAATGTATTGTGGCTAAAAATTCTACTACCCATTGTTAGGGTCTATGAAGGATGAATTAAATTCTCTCATCTACAGAGGCTCACCCCACTACAGAATCTAATCTGTAACCTGAACCACTGCTCACTGTGTTTAAGATTTTCTTGACGCTTCCTGTTATATATGCAACTTTATTTTATTTATGTTTTTTAAAGATTGGTACCTAACAACTGTTGCCACTCTTTCTTTTTTCTGCTTTTTTCTCCCCAAATCCCTCTCGTACATAGTTGTATATTTTAGTTGTGGGTCCTTCTAATTGTGGCATGTGGGACACCACCTCAGCATGGCCTGATGAGCGGTGCTATGTCCACACCCAGGATCCGAAACAGCGAAACCCTGGGCCACCGAAGCAGAGCGTGCAAACTTAACCACTCAGCCATGGGGCCGGCCCCAATATATGCAACTTTAAAATGATATTTAATGTCAATTATAATAGCTATTTTATTTCAAAACTTCACATAGAAGTGTCCCAGAGCTGGAAAATAAAATTATTTGATACTTCTTTAGCTAGGAAGGTAGAAGAATCTCTACCATAATTCACTAAACAACCTAAAGGAGTGTGACAACTAGGCTCTTTATCTGGTGTTTTTTGTTTGTTTAAACACAGAACAAGTTAGACTTGATTTACAAGGTTGAGACTTTCCAAAACGTGAAAATTATATTTCACAGTTTATCTCAGGGATTTGCTGAATGAATGAATACTGAGGATTTATTTATATTATCATAAATAAAGGAATTAATACATTTGTAATACTAAGAACAGGAAACTAACAAGCCAAAGAAATTAATGTGGTTATAGCACTACACAATAGTATCTGAGACATGTGGATTCCTTCCCAATCTTTAAAGATTAAGTTTTATTTTCTACAGCTTAGTGTTAAGCATAAATTATCATATCCTCATTCTTTGAAAATTGGTGATTTTTAATTAGTGCATATGGGAGGTGAACTATATTGCCCAACTGAAAGAAAATTCTACTCTTTTTTTATAGATGAAAGAATTTACGGATCATTTTAAAAATGTACATTTTTTATGTAAAACAGTCTTTAGGCTCCATCTAGTGGTTATAAAAAGGAGTATTCATACTTGGAACAGACACAGCTTTCATCAATCTGGCGTTTAGTATTTAAATGACAGTATTTCCAGGAAACAATGGTGACTTGATACACTCCCTTTCAAATGATGATACAGTTTCCCTCTGCCAAAAAGAACGGCTCTTGCCTTTCCCCTCACAGACAAAAAGAGGGGAAGAGAATAAGGATGATACCATAGTGTTATGTTCTCCATCTCTCTCGTGACTGGTATTGAATCTATTTGTGATTTCCATATAGGTGTTTTGAACATAATCCATGGAATATAATTCACAGAAAGCTAAGAAGCTACTATCACAGGAATATTTCATAGTCCATCTTTGGTATAGCACAGATTGCCAGTAAGAAATCTGGATGTTAGCACACATAGATGTGCTATACAAATGAGTAAGATTTTTCACCAGTTAAGCAATACCCAACTATAAATTAAAAAAAAAAAGTGGTTCACATCGCTATGAACTTCTCCATAGATCTGGTCCTCGCCATTTAGCACGCAGGCTCTGAGGCTTGTGTGAGCAGTTACTACAGCCAGCAAGGCACAAACGGCTCTTCAGATAGCCTTCCCTTTCACGCAGCTCCCATCCATCAAGATCCACAATGCCTTCAGCACACTTTACTGCTGACTTTCACGTGACAGTGTTACAGTCTGTCACAGTGAGGCGAAGCTCTCTACTTAGCTCAAAGTCTGTTTAACTAAAGGACCACCATTTTAACAGTAGATGGTACAAGGGGATCTCATGAATGTTTTAGGAGTAATTTCATATACTTCTTCAGTTTATGAAGCAAAAGCAAGTATCCTTTAGAAAGCATTTCTATTTTGAATGAGATGGTAATTTAGAAGATTATTTTTCCTTTTAAAAACGGCTATGGAAATTTGATAATCTGTTACCAGAAGTTTCAAATTTGAGTTCAATCTTATTAACTGAATAAAATTTAGTTCATCAATCATAAACATATTTTATCTTAAAACTTTGTTGAAGAATAATTCCATCACAAGGGCAAATTGTAACCCTAGAGAATGGTGTAGTATGTAATAAAGATCTAAACCTTACCCTAAGTGAGGTCTGACCTTTGCCTCTTGCTCTGGGATGTGATCGCTGTCCTTGGAATGTCATCTCTGACAGAGGTGTCAATGCCTGGAGATTAGGCCAGCCAGACAGTAACAGTGTGTTTCAGGTGGAGGCTCTGAGCCACACCAACAATGTGATGTAGGCTGGGGGCTTTGGGTCAGCGTTATCAGTCAGTCTCTGGAGGGGCTAGAGACTGAGAGCAGCCACAGGTGCAAATAATCATGCTTACGTCATGGTGCCCGAGTAAAAACTCTGGACACTGAGTCTTGGGTGAGCTTTCCTTGCTGGCAATATTCTGTGCATACTGTCACACAGCTGTGTTGAGAGAGTGACACTGTCCTGAGTTTACAGGGAGAAGACAACTGGAAAGTCCATGTTTGGTACCTTCCAGAACCCTGTCCTACTGTCTCTTCCTTTGGCTGATTTAACCCGTGTCTTTTCCCTGCAGTAAAAGGTAACTATGAGTATAAGAGCTTTCAATGAGTTTTGAGTCCTTCTAGTGAATCATCAAAACTTAGGATGGTTTTGGGAACCCCTGAACTTGCAATTGGTGTTAGAAGTGAGGGCTGTCATGTGTGGCCTGTGCTCCCTCTAACCTCAAGATTGGCTAAACTCTTGAAGGTAGCCTCAAGGTACAGGGGTGGTGGGTGGTAGATGGTGGAGTGGGTGAATGGAATTAACCATCATCTGAATTCCTGCCTAAAAAGAAATCTTCCCCATGGCCAGGCCAATAATATACAGAAGCCACAATGTAGGTTTTTTCTATTTTGCATATAAAATTCCAAACAGTGGAACTTCTCAATTATTTATTTATTAGCAAATTACACCCAGAGAAATGTTTTACAACTAGGAATTCTCACCAAAGATTTCCTAAAAGACTCAAATAAGGCAACAGACTGTAATCAGAAATCTCATTTACTGAAAAAGAAATGTTCTTCCATTTTGAACAGAATTAAATCACTGTTTATCAACTCTTCTTAATTCTTCTACTGGGAACAATTTTTATAAATGTTTCTGGATGAATTTACATTTTAAATGTATAAACTCAACACCCTTATAAACCCTGGCACAATTCTAAGCATTAAAAAAGAAATCTAAAAAAATCGCTAACAGAAATTTAAAGAATTGAGAAACATTAATAAAGAATGAATGACTATTTAAAGAAAATGGTATGAATTCTTAAACACTGTAAAATTCAGCTGAAAAAGTTTTCTCCTAAGTCTGGTGAAAATGTTAACTTCATTTCAACTACTTTTACTTATAACTAGTTAATCTAGCACGTTACTAACATAGTACTAGCATATTAATTTTAGTACACATTCTTAAATCTTCTAAATGTTCAGTTCAAGTAGAAAATTTGCCAAACTTTACTTTTGAATTTCAATGCATTAAATTATCCTAAACAGTAAAATGCTTAAGAATCACATAACCAAATTGGAAGAATGAAAAATATACCATTTTCTTTTTTAAAGATTGGCACCTGCACTAACATCTGTTGCCAATCTTTTTTGATTTTTTCTTTTTCTTCCCAAAGCCCCCTAGTACATAGCTGTATATTCTAGTTGTGAGTGCCTGCGGCTGTGCTATATGGGACGCTGCCTCAACATGACATCCTGATGAGCGGTGCCATGTCTGTGCCCAGGATCCGAACTGGCAGAACCCTGGGCCGCAGAATTGGAGTGTGCGAACTTCACTTGGCCACAGGGCCGGCCCCAGTATACTTTTATATTTTGTAATATTTGTTAAAATACAACGAAACAATTGTAATTTCAAATCTTCCATATATTTAATCCTTGACTTGACTGCAAAAATTCTGACACAGTCAAGGGTGCTTTACCATACATACAAGTATAGATTTCATTTTAAGAGGAACTGAAACAGAAGTCATAAACTGCAACATACCTGATTAGGGGAACAAACGGGAAAATCTTCAACTGGTGGAATTAAACCCTGAGCAATCAATTGTCCGTAAGAGGGAGGGGCTTCTCTTCTTAACAGTTCTGCTTCCACTCTTGACAACTGCGTTTCAAATGATCTTTGAGAGGAAATGGGTATAAAAAGGGTTAAAAAAAAGGCAAGCCAAAATATTATTTTTTTTATTACCAACAACTAAAACAATCTGAATTTTAATATAGGTGATCATTTTTAAAGCCTAGTCAACCAACATTTACCAAATATCTATTCTACCCTTAGACACTGAGAATACACAGATGAAGCAGACAGTCTGTCCTCATGGGGCTTTACACTAGGAGCCTGGATCTCTTAAGTTTTAATAAATTAGAAATCCCTGTAAAAGGTAAAGGTATTAGATCTTTAAATTCCTAAGAATATAGGGAGCTCGAGACTGTAGGTCAAAGTATCTGAATGCTCTTAGAAGACACACAAAGTGTCATGAAGTCCAACACTTATTTTTCAGATAAGGAAAAGAGTGAAATGAGTCACCATACACCTTCTGGAATCTGAACTCAAGACCTCTAACTCTTCATTGTGCTTTCATGTTGCATGTCGTAAAAAGTTTTCCGGCCATTTATACTCATCCAAAGAAAAGCAGCAGCATGCTTACTGTGATACTGTGTGTGTGTGCTTCCACTCTTAGCTGTCTGGTTCCTGAAGTACTCTGTTGAATCGATTGTTTCTAACACTTCTGGGGCTGGGAGGTTCACTGTCTCCACAACAGCCTAGGAGGCCCTTTCCCATCAGCTTATCCTAGGTCAGTCTATCCTCCACCACATGGAAGACAACTCTCACTGAAGGTCACCCTTTAACGTGTAACCATTTCTTGCTTAACTGAGAACTCTGACACCTGGCTTTCACTGAGTCCACAACATGACACTAGTCCTGTGGTTCCAGTCTTATCCCTATTAGTCCTTCGTATGTGTCGTAGGCTCTAGACAAATAGAACTACGTATTATAATAGAACTCAGAGAGTATTTAGTCTCCAAGCAATGCTGGGCATTCCTACTTCTCTGTATTTTCCTAGGCTATTTTTTTCAACTACAATAACTTTTCCTATCTACATTCCACTCAGAGATTTCAAATGGCACCTCTTCAATCAAAGTCTTTCCACCTCCTCCTCCCAACAGATTAGGTATCTTTTGACTTTTATACTATTTTGTTTTATAGCTCTTACAACACTGATATTTTCTGTCATCTAGTTCCACCCACCAATTCCTTCCTTATAGCTGTAAACTGCCTGTGAGATTATGCCTTACTCATTTTTCTATTCCTCTGTAGTGTTTTGAACATAGTAGGTTCTCAAAATATCTGCAATTGTTTAATTAATATTTATAAAAACTCAGGTTAAAAAATTACAACTGAGAGCTGTGGCTTACAAAATTCCTATAAAGCAGATTAATCTGAAAATAGGAACTGGTAAATATAGATTGGCTTTTCTCACATCATAACTCTAAGTATTTATTTATTTTTTAATGTGTTTAAGCCTTTTGAGTTGTAGGCTTTTAACAGTAATTTTATAAATCATAAACAACATTTATGTATTTCTAAAACAATATAAAACAAAAATACACTGCTAATCACATTAAAGTACTTGTTGCAAATATTTGGGTCATGTTTTTATCGTGGAGAGCATAACCACGTAGTTTTGTCTTGATACTGACCTTCGTTCAAACATTCTCAGAGAATAAAGCTTACAGGTACATCCCAATGCAATGACCAGCAAGAGGCCACAGATAAGGCTCCCTATGACGGCCGCAGTTATGACTCTGGTAGGCACAATCACCGGGCAATTCTCCTCATCGCTGCCGTCACCGCAGTCATCCTGAGAATCACACACCCAGCTTTCAAACACACAACGATTGTTTTTACAATGAAAATTTCCTGGCTGGCAAAAAAAGCAGTTTTTTTCATCTGAGCCATTTGGGCAATGGTTCTGGTAGTTGCAGCGATCAGAACGAGGATAACAGACACCGTTTCGGGAACATGGAAATTCTTCCTTTTGGCACATGGTACAATTGATTTCGTCCCTTCCATTTGGGCAATGCCAATACCCATCACAACGCTGCTGCTCAGTATAACACCCCCAGTTACCGCCACAGGGTATTTCCCACGGCAAACAGAAGCCATCTACTTGGTAAGTAGCATTAAACCCCCTTGCAGCGTTCACTTTATCGGCACAAAAATGTACCCTTATCTGTCCAGAAGAAGAAACAATGGTAAGAGGTGCATGAGAATCAAAAGCAGTTAACACACGCAAAAGCTTGTGTGGATTCTCCTCTAATCCATCGTATATTTTGACATAATCACCATAACCAGTACCATCCAATTTAAAGTCAGTGAAGCGTAGAATAACTTTACGATGATCACCAGTGTCTATCAACCATGTGCAATTGCTTCCAGGAGGATAAAAGTCTGGATAATTGGGAGAATTAAAAGTACCGTAAAAATATTTTAACCACTGCCCACAAGTTGGCACATCACAGTCTATCTCATCCCCTAGGTCGAGGCAGTCAATGTTCCCATCACATTTTAAAGATTCGGGGAGGCAAGTGTAAACTTTGGTAAACCGGGACAGACACTGGAACTGGTTGTAAGCACAGGGCTGAAAAGAAGCAGATGTTGGAGGAGCTTCTCTGGCACAGATCTCTTCATCGGAACTATCTCCACATTCATCCATGTTATTACATTTCCAGGCTTCTGGTATACACTTCCCATTACCACAACGAAACTGATCACAGGCACAGTTTGGTTCCTCAGATTTCCCTGGGAGGACATGGGGAGGAGGCAGATGGAGAGGGATGGAGGAAAAAACATATCCTTTAAAAAGATATATAATGGCAAGTGATATTTTTGTAATAAATGTTGATTAAGCCCAAGTGATAGGGGTTTAAAAGATCTTGTTTTAAAAAATAGGTTCAGTTCTAAAGGCAAATTAACATTGGCTCACTACTCAACAATTCAATGTATTAAACAAGTATGATTTGTTCCATGAAGATCTTTGCAGTCAGATCTAAAGAAAAGGGACCAATTCTGTTTTTGCAGAGAGCTATTTTACTGCAGAACACCTAGTAAAATGACGTAAGATATATGAGCCAATGAGCATATACTGCCTAAGAATTTTAAATAATCTATTCTGTAAACATCATTAGAATAGTAGACATTTTGAAATGAAGAAAAATTCATCCACAATAATCACCTTTTCAAATCCACTTTTTTCATATTCTTTTCTAGCTGTTGTTTACATATACAATATTTTGCAATGTATAATTCATAGCATATTTTGCAAGCCCACTACTTAGAGTCAAATATTTGCTAAGATTATCATAAGGTTAACTTTATACTGTTCATAACATTTCATGTAATCCTAACACAGTACTTCCATTTAAAAATTCCTATTGTTTTAACACAACTGCAAAATATTGCATGAATCTGAGCTAAAGGTATAAATTTATTCATCAAAATAGTAGGGAGAAGGAGAGAGAAAAAAACTGAAATCCTTACAGAATTCTAATTATCTTAGTGTACCATCTAAATATATAACAATAACCAGGGGAAAAAACCAAACCTTAGGTCCCCACAGTGCCCAAACTGACAGTGTTGGCCAATGTTTACTTCTCCATTAATGACTTACTTATTGGTAAATGGGTGACAGAAAATATGCTTCAGAAGCAAAATAAATATTGTAAAGACTGCGTTTTTAAGAAAAAAGAAAAAGCAGCATGTATCCTAAAGGAGATCATGTAATTTCAGAAGATGTAAAATGATTTTCAGCAAAAAGCATACATAACTCTAATGCTCTGAATTATTTACATTTATATGATCTAGTCACTCTTTGAATAAAGTTTAAGAAAAGCAAAAGAAGACTTCTGAAACTATAAACTATGAAAGCAAAATTAGTTATGCCTTTTTTTGAAGGTGTAAAGACAATGCTAATTTATACTTTATAAAAAAATATATTCTGAAGTAACTTTCAGGATATGGGTAAGCACTTGAGGGAGAAAAAATTACACGTAAAGTAAACGTATTTAAAATATTTTAAAAGACAGTTGACCTTAGTTTATAAAATTAATCATTGGGATTATACAAAACACCTTTTCAAGACCCAGCTCTAGGGCACCTGAACCTTTAGCTTTTAATTCCTCAATCTCAGGGGCCTTGAGGACTTAGTTACAATTAAATGGACATTGTTAGAAGACTAGCCCGAAGTGACTGAGCACTTAATACTCCAGAATTCTGTCCAGTATTTTCCTTCTTATTTAAAAACACACCTGAAAAATACGACAGTCTGAAACCCTTTCTAGAGATACTGTCATCGGAATGGAACCTGATCCAGATGTGGTCTTGTGAAGAAATATATGGTGGTGGAATTGTGGAACCACAAGCTCTGTAACTTTCAATATTCTTGTATGTTTCTATCGTCAACCAGTCCAAACTGCATCTTCTGGATCCTTGAATATCAAAATCCTGAAAACTACAAATAAGAAGTCAGAAAAGGCTTAATAAGTAATTTTGGAAAAAATTTCATAATAATACAACATAGCTGAGGATTTTATTATAAGCCTCCATATAGTCATTGATTCTCCTGGGTTCTCCAAGCATACAGCCATATCATCAGCACATAAGAACACTGTTGCTATGTTCCTAATATTTATATCTCTTTCCCAGATTACAGAATAATACTTCATAAATAACACCAGATTCCAAAATGGTGCTAAAAAAAGGTGATAGTTGGCATCTTCTTTCTTTTTCTTCTCTGTGTGTTTGTGTTTAGGAATGACCCTTCTAATTCAGAACATCCTAAACTGTTCTGTGTGAAGCAGAAACACTACTCGCTAACCTGATGAACTGAAGCACACACAGAGAAAGCCAGCCTTCTGCCAGATTAGACTGTTTCATCTGCTTGCTAAATGAAAAGTCTATAGCTTGCTTTTTCATGAGAGCAAACAGCACAAATCTCAGCAAAATTAAAAAAATTAAAATGAACAAAAAATTTTTTCAGTGAAAAGTCCCCAAATTTGGGAATAATTTTTTTACACAAATTACTTTATAGCCAAACATTATCTTGTAGATCATAAAATATGGGCATGAATAAAGGGCAATAAAGTCAAATAAATAAAAGCACCTATAAAATTAGCCACTGCTATGAAAAAGAGAAACCAAAACATCATTTTCCAGTAACATGTCTCACCAAAAAGAGAAGATCTGACTTTATGTCCTTGCCTCTGCCTTAAACGAAGTGATAATGAAGTTAATTATCTAAGGATTATTAAATCAGGGTATTTCCTCTTTAAACATTCTGAAGAACGATAACAAAGGCTGACAATTTGATTGTTTCCAGTTTTTCACCGTTATGAACAACGCTTTAAAGAATCCTTATACATGTATCTCTCTATATACACATGAGCAACTATTTCTTTAGGACAAATTTTTCTACAAGTATAATTGCTAGGTCAAAAGACACAATTCCACTTTAAATTTGACAGACACAGAGAAATTCACCAATTCACAATTCCACCAAGTGTGCATGAAAGTACCTTATATCCCACAACTCTGGCAAAAGTGATATCCCATTTTTAAAAAAATTTTTGCCAATTAGGTGGGAAAAAAAGATTTATCATTGTGCTATTTTGCATTTCCTTATTTACTGAGACTGAAACACTTTTCCCTATTTTTATTAGCTATTTCTATTTCTTTTCTTGTGAATTGTCTTGCTACATCCTTCATCTGTTCAGAGTTTTTCTTATTTATTTAAGAGCCCTTTACGGTGTATAACCACAAACCTGTTTGGGGGCATGTCTGTTCTACGTGAACACACCCACACTCTCTCCAGTAGGTGATGCTGTCAGTCTTTGTATGTAATTTTAGTCATTAGTGGGCGTGAAATGGCATCTCTCTCTCTGGTTTTATGTGCACTTCTCTGAAGACTAATGATGTTTAACACCTTTTCACGTTTATTGGCCATTCTTAGATCTTCTGCAAAGTGTCCAAGTCTTCCGCCCATTTCTTGAATTATAAAAATTCTTATTATACTCTGGATTCAAGTCCTTTGTTTGATATGTGTATTGCTAATATTTTCTTCTAGTCTGTAGATTGCCTTTCCATTTTCTTAAGGGTATCTTTTAATGAGCAGAAGTTTTCAATTTTAGTTCTGATGAAGTTTAATTTATCATTTTTTCCTTTACGTTCAGTGCTTTTAGTGTCCTAAGATACCTTTGCCCACTCCAAGATCCAAAAAGTAAAGTAACAATGTTTTCTTCTAATATTTTAGAGCTTTAACTTTTACGTTCACGCCTAGGATTTATCTTGAATTAATTTTTGTGTGTTCTCAGGGATAGGTCGACATTCTTATACTAATGTTCATTCTATCATGCAGTTAAATTACTGTCTGATCACCCTGAACTTGTGGAGGTTTGGTTTTACACTTTGTTAGTGAGTTTGGTTCAGCTTTGCTCTAAGTCTTAGATGAACTCTTAATTTTAAGACATTGTCTTTACTTACAAAGTATGATATTTCTGGGATTTCAATAAAAATTCCAAGTTATTTACCAATCCCCTAAACTTAGCAAGTTTCAAACTCCAAACTCCGTCTCCCCTGTGATGGACGGGATTCCAACTTCAAACTCTGCCTCACCTGCAGTGCAGAGCAGCTGAAGTCCTTGCACAGCTTATCCTACCGGGTTGCTTGGAGTCTCTTTAAGCATGCACAGTTCGGGGGTCGGCCAAGGATTTGAGAAGGATTTTATGTGCAGACATAACGGCTTCCTACTCTGCGGCTCTCTCCTTTCCAGGATTTGCCTTTTCAATTTTCAGCCACTCTGACAGCCTCAACTCCATCCTCTGACACCACCAGTCGAGAAGACTGTGGTGATGCTTGAGTTCTCGTCACTCCATTCCGCACAGACTGGGGAGCACAGAGGAAACAAACATATCTCACCCAGTGTGGTTCTCTTCTTTCAAGGGGTGAATTCCCTCCAGTTTCGGCCAGCTTTTAATTAGTCTCCAGTGCTCTCAAATAGTTTTTAAAAAAAATTTTATCCAAACTTGGTAAGTGTTGTGTATGGCAGGGCTAGCTGGAGTCAAGCTAGAGAATCCCTTACCATACTTTTAATCCACTAAAATGTTTAACATTCATGAAAGCAAGGACCTTGTCCAGAGCAAAAGAAATAATCAATCAACCTTTATTCATGTATACACTGTGGCATTTTGTTTGCTAATATTTCATTTAGGATTTTAAAAATACATTTATAAGTGGAAACAGTTTTCAGTCTTTCTTTTTTCATGTTTCATAATAGTTTATGTAACAAAGACACTGTTCACATACCTGTGCCTTTTGCCTCTTCGGAGTGTAGATTTATAGAGATTTTCAATTTCTTCATGTTTTTGGTTTTATCAGCTTTTCCTAAGCTTTAATTTTGATTCAGTTTTGATAATTTAAATCTTCTTAGAAATTTTTAATTTTGAGTCAGTTTTGATAATTTAAATCTTCTTAGAAATTATCATTGTACCTTGATAGTAATCTTTTTTTGTGAGGGACAAGAGGGAAATAGGTCTTTTTTTTAATGCCTTTTTGTTTGGTGAGGAACATTGGCCCTGAACTAACATATGTTGCCAATCCACCTCTTTTTGTTTTCTTCTTTTCTCCCCAAAGTCCCAGCACATAGTTGTATATCCTGGTCTTAGGTCATTCTAGTTCTTTCACGTGGGACTCCTGCCACAGCATGGCTTGATAAGTGGTGTATAGTTCCGCACCCGGGATCCGAACCTATGAACCCTGGGCCACCAAAGCAGAGCATGCAAACTTAACCATTGTGCCAGTGGGCCGGTCCCCTACTGTACAATTTTTTAAATTTTCGTATCTCTGATCTTTAAATTGGGTTGGATTTTGTATGTAGATATGCAGAGTATTGGCAAATGAGGAGAGTTTCATCTTTTCCTTCTCATTTTTTTATCACTAATTTCTATTTGTTGTCTTGTGGCATTGACTGAGGGTTCTAGTACAAGCTGTGAAAGGATGCATATCCTTGTCTTGGCTCTTGGTGCTAAATTAACTTCAATATTAAGTTTGACTTAAAAATTTTTTTAACAGATACTTTTTATCAGGTTTTAAGGAAATTCCTTATCTATTCATCTGGTAAAACTTGCTTGTAAAACTATCTGGGTGTAAAATCTCATTTTGAACGTTGATTCAATTTCTTTAATGGCTAGTGATTTAACCAGTTGTCTAATTCTTCTTGAATCAATTTTGGTACTATGAGTTTTCTAGAAAATTATCCAATTCATCTAATTGTATAAAAGTATTAACATAAACTATTCATAATATTCTCCTACGATTTTTAAAATATCTATTACTATATTTATAATTATAGACATTTTTACTCTTTTTATTTATTTGTACCTTTTCTCTTTTTTTAGTCTTGCCTTGAGATTTGTCTTTGTCTATTTCCCCCAGTTTTTCAGAAAGCCAGTTTTTTGTTTTACTGAATCTGAATGTTTATTTTTTCTATTAATTATTTTTGATTTTATCTTCATCTTTTCTACCGAAGACTTATCTTGTAGTTCTTCTAAACTCGAGTAAATGCTGCGCTTATTTCCCATCTTACTAATTTTTAAACCAATGCATTAAAGCTGTAAAATTTTCTCTAAGTACTCTTTAAATGTATTCCAGCAGTTTTAATATACAAAACTTTCACTATGGATGGTTATTTTCAAAATATTTTATGAGTTTCACTGTGATTTTCATCTTTAATGCAGGAATATGTTTCCAAACGAATGGGTTTTGTAGTTATTTTTTCCCCTCATTTTTTATTGTTTGTTTCTAATTTAATTGCACTGTGGTCTGAGAACACAATCTAATGATGTAAAGTCTTGGAAACATTTCGAGAATTCCTTTGTGATTTAATACATGATCAATTTTTTATAAATGTTTTACATGTCTTTGAAAAGAATACACATTCTCTATTCATTGAAATAGGTGTAAACATTACACACATATGTAATACATACTCCTACTGATCAAACCAACAATTGTCAATTTTGTTTATCAGATCTTCTATATCTTTACTAATTTCTTTCTGTTTAATCTATTAAATTCTGATTAAAGGTACATTTATAAATTTCCACTATAACTGTGGATTAGTTAAACTTGCTTGGCAAATATTACCCCACATTTTGCTTTGTTATATATTTCAGGCTGTATTGTTAGGTACACAAAGTTTACCGCAATCATATCTTCCCAGTGGATTATTCCATTTATCACTATTATTTTGTGTCTTAAGTCCAATTATATCTGATGTTAACCTTCCCACTGTAGCTTTCTCTTGATCAATCTTTCCAAAGCTTATCTTTTCCTATCCCTCTTTTTTAGACTATGTTGGTTTTGCTTTATGTATGTTCTTATAAGCTCTTTCTAGGGGAATCATACCAATCAACCAACCAATAAACCCAATCAGACAGTCTGTCTTTTAAAGGTTAGAT
The DNA here is from genome assembly GCF_041296235.1 of Equus asinus. Classification (NCBI taxonomy): domain Eukaryota; kingdom Metazoa; phylum Chordata; class Mammalia; order Perissodactyla; family Equidae; genus Equus; species Equus asinus. The sequence goes on from NC_091801.1 coordinate 52,015,362, forward strand.
GAGTTTTTATTGAATAGCCTTTCTATTTAGGGAAAAGTCCCCATTTTCCTCCTTTCCCATCTTCTTTTGTATTGATAGATTTTTTTGGCTTTCTTTAAAGTTTCTTTTTCTTTACTGGATACTTAAGACTATTTCTATTTTTTCAGTAGTTATCTTTAGATGCTGTAATTCAAATACTAAAACACACTTCTGTTCTAGTAAAGTTCAAGTAAGAGTATCCAGTGTTTCTAGTCTCCTCTTAAATTCTCAAAATTGGTAGAAAAACTTAGTTTATTTTCACTAATCTCAAACTGCAATTTAGCATTTCTTTCACTTATAAAAACCGAACTATGACAGTATTGACAATACCTGTCACTCTGTTACCAACAGAAACCACAGATTTCACATTACATTTCAGTTTTAACAGATATCTAGAATAACTGTTTACATTCAAAACCACTTTGAAATTACAGTACTTGTTAGGACCACCGCTTGCTAATATGTTAATAAATAAGCATGTATTACAGCCATGCACACGTAACAGACATTTTGGTCAACGATGGACTGCATAAAGGACAGTGGTCCCATGACGTTAGTCCCATGTGGCTCAGGTGTGTAGTATGCGCTACAATCTAGGTTTGTATAAGTACACTCTAGGATGTTCACACAATGACCAAATCACCTAACAATGTATTTATCAGAAAGCATCGCTGTCATTAAGCGATGCATGACTGTACTATATTACAAATTAAAAAAAATGTCTGATAGCTGTATTTCAATATAGTTGGTTCCCTTTGTAATGCTATGTATTTTATTTCACGAATTTAAAAACATTATTCTCGGAAAGGATCTGTGAGTTTGACCAAACTACCAAAGTGTTAATGGCATAAAAAGGGTTAAGAAAAAAATTCCGATATAATAAAGTTTATAATGCCTGGCACAAATCTGTCTTGCAACTTGATTTTGTTGGCTGTTTTTGTTAGTATTAAATTTTTTCATACCTTCTGAAAATTTGGGTTACAGGCTTATTTTGCAGGTTTTTTGGTTCTTTCTCTTTTTTCAATCCTCTCCCTCAATATTCCCCCAGTGTGACAGTTTTCTAGCTACCTCCACCTGGGTCTCCAATCCAGAACCAGTCTTAACATGGTGATGCAGAGTATTACGGATGCTGTCATGGAGTCAGTAGGTGGCTTAAATTCCTATTTGTCAGGGTATGTTCTCCCATCTCTCTGAGCTCTCAGCACCATAAAAGTTCAAGCAGTGGCTAGCGGAAGTTTTCAGCTTCCTTTCTTAAGCAAAATATTCTGACCCTAGTGCTTGGTTTCAAGCAGGGAGCCAGAATCCAATCCTCTGTCTCCCATGCGTAAGGTAGTCTTTGTTGAATTTAGTAGGTTCCAGGGGAGAGGACTGAAGTAAAAATGCCTTGATATCACCATCTTTAACCAGTTGTATAAGAAGAGCTATAAGTGTTGTTTGTTTATAGTCTGTAATTTCAGTTTCCCTCTTTTATCTAGATTTTAATTCTATTTTAAACTCAGGAATGAATGTTGACTTTCTTTTTACCAAAATGCTTTAAAACATCTATCTATGCTACCTAATCATATATTTTTTCTTTGATTTAATATGGTAAATTAATTAAAAAATTTCCTAATACTGACTCATGTGTATGTATAATGAGCTGCATTTGATAACAGCATAAAATTCTTTTGAACAATTTAAGATTTTACATCAATATTCACAAGTGAAACTTGACTGTTTTGTATGTGTGTCATTTTTTTCTTCTTTTTTTTGGTGAGGAAGATTGTTGCTGAGCTAACATCTGTGCCACTCTTCCTCTATTTTGTGTGTGGGATGCTGCCATAGCATCGCTTGATGAACAGCATGCAGGTCCACTCCCAGGATCTGAACCTGCGAACCTCCAGCTGCCAAAGTGGAGCACGCAAACTCGACCACTATGCTACCAGGCCCTCCCCTGTGTCATCTTTTTAAAGTTTGGTATTATCATGATAATGATTTCAATAAGAACTAGGAAATTACTAAAATCACTTTCTGATCTTATTAGGTTGTGTAAATCCAAATTCATTAACTCCTTCTAGACTTCAGGAAATCTTCCTTTAGATGTGGGGTTCACTTCTAATTTTGTTCTGCATCTCAGCATTGTGCTTGGTTTTCAGTGTAGGTTACTTAGTGAAATCTCAAAGATCCAATATATGATCAGAACCAGACAGCAGTATTCCAGGTAACCTCCTCTGAGCTGGCAAGAATTTCCAAGTTTTACAGGACTGAGCTGGTAAGCTGTGAGTTTAATTATGAGGTTGGATTTTTATGTTAAAATATAAAATTCTTCAAAAGTTCTAGTTTCATGTTGAAAAATCCCCAATATTTGGAATCTCTATGGTAAAAATGCTACTTTGTAAACACATTTATACTTAGTCACATTACAAGTAACAGAAAACAGGCATAGTGTTCAGATTCCAACATTGGTACTGTTGCAGAAGGATGATAACCTTAACGTACATCCTACCAATCCATCAGGCAAGAGAATCACACTTCTGACAGAGGAGTGGAACAGCTTCAGCTCGTGTTCCAGGAGATGTGGCCTAGGGCAGAGGGGACCAAAGGAAAACAAACCTATTCGGCGCCCGTTTTATGGTTTCCATAGAAAAAGGGGACAGATAACAGTTGTGTTTCTCAAGAGACTGGTTCTCTCACTAGTTAATGGATATAAAAAAGGAAGATGGAAAGATTCAAAAGTAGGTTAAATTTACAATCTCATTTTTTAAAAATGTAAAATGAAAGGATTTGAGTCCATGATCTGCCAAGTCTCTTCTAAATCTAAAATTCCACGATTCTCACCTATAAAAGATATTAATGAAAGACTGTTGAAGACGCCTTTGTGGCGGTACAGAGCGCTGTCTCTGTGACAGGAACGGCATTCTGATTTGTGCTCTAGTTCTAACTATAGTTCTTTGTGTAGGCATGCTATTTTTTTTCTGCCCTTCAGGCAAAATTTTTTTTCTAATAGCCTTGATATAACTTCCTTAAGCAAGCAATATCTACTTCCACTGAATAATTTCTCCTTAATATCTTACCCCCCAAGTTTTTCTCTGCAATTTTAAATGTTTTTAAAATGAATCTTAATCTTCTTTATATCATATTTATTCATAGAATCTTAAACTTACGGTTATTTCCCCTAGAAATATCTTTCTGTTTGTATTCTGATTACAAATATTCTTTTGTTTCATTGTTACGAAAAAGAGATTTTTCTAGACACAGTATTTATCCAGTATCAACTATTTCAAGTTTTATATGTACACACACATACAAAGACACACCCAACACTCATGTCTTAACTCATTAAGGTAGAGGACTCTACTAACGAGACCAGGGTTATGGGCTAGATCTCCAAGCAGATTAGTGAGTTTTGTTTATTTGTCTAACGGCTAAAAATTACTTTTGATCCTAACAAGCTATTCAGTAAATGTGTACCTTTTGTTAAAAAGTGGCCTGGAAGAATATGGATGGCCCAGTGCAAATCTATTATCACAATCAGAAAATACTCAAAACACCTCCCTAATGGTAGGGGAAGGATGGGCCATTATTCCTACCCCTTAAGATGGTACTGATAACTGTAATTTATTACGTTTTCTGCAAACTGTGTTTTTATGTTACTGCATAGTTGAGTGGTGATACTTGGAAACTGAATTTATATTTTGTAATAAAACATCATATAATAACGCAAAGGCATCAGAATTACCTTATTGTAATGATTTCCCCTGGGTTTGCCCTTATGAACCAGCTACAGTTGGTTTTGGCAGGATACTCAGAAGGCCAGCCTGGGCTCGTGATTATACCACTTGGTGCTCGAATTTGTTCTGGAGTCTCTCCACAAGCTGGAAGACAGCCAAAGCAATCTTAGCTAATTATTATACTTTAACACAAAACATTAAGTAAACCAGTGTTTATTTAAAAAAAAAAAACACACTTCAGACATCAAATCATATGCAATAAAATATGGTATTATCAACCTTAAAAAGCTTTTATTATTGTAATGAGATCTATTTTATTTTCCTCCCTTTTAGTCAAAGTATCCTATCGTAATTAAGTACTCATTTTAAAATTGGATCTTTGAGTAACAGTTTGAGAGTCAAGATTGCTAGTTTTAGCCATGAGATTGAAGGATCTCTTGATTGATCGATCGATTGATCTATGCATCCATCCATGCATCTGTCCATTGACCCACCTATCCATCCACCTATCTTTTTTCAAAACTCACCTCTTAAATTTATTTTCTTTATTATACACTATCTAAAATTCAATACATACTGAACTACTATGTTTAGATCCTTGGACACTTTAAATAAATATATAAATAGTTTTCTGAACAAAATAATTAAGGGAAAGCATTAATAAACATAATACTAAGATGTTGCATTGTTAAGAAGTGAGCGGATGATTGGATAAAGAAAGCAAAACATTACTTCAAAATTACTGCAAAGTAGTTCTTTAATTTGTTCCACTGATACTTCCAAATTTCATTACAGGGTCAGGAATGAATCCAAAATTATTTAAAAAATAAAGCCTTGAAATAGTGATTGAAATGTCATCACATAATTAGATTTCTGAATATCACAGAAGAAATACAGAATAAATTCATACTACTGCCAACACTTTCCTTGACTGTTCTTGCAGGTCTGAACTCTCACAGTAGTACAGTTAACATCTTACCTATCCAGAATTCCACTGATAATTTGATGACTTGTTCTCCCTCAATTTAAAAAATATTCACTGGACTCCAAAAACATGTGAATGTATAAACCTTCAGTAAAATTTAAAGTCCTAGAATTTCTTATTTGATCCAATTTTGACAAACTGTATGATCTGATTTTTAAAGTAAGAGCAGATTAGAAGCAGCAAATTAGAAGTGGGGAGAGGAGCTGCCAGAGGTACAAAGAGAGTTAACAGAGTGATGGGGTAATTTTCAGAAAAGTAATAAAAACCATGTGCTGAACTCAAAAAACATGAGAGCTCAGAAGATGGACGTACAACACTGCCTATCTTCCAAAAGGTAAGAGAAGATTCTCATTATATCTTAATTAATTAACGGTTATACCTAGCTAGAAGAATTGTTGAATGAATAAATGAATCATTGCAAGCAAAGTGCCTTGTCCAACATGTGGCCTGAAATTCCAAGCTTTTTGAGTTCTGCTGTTAGTTTAAAGTAACCCAATTTACTGATAGGCAAGTATGCCTATTACAATTATAATTTGCAAAAATGACTTTTTTTCTGGTAATAGAGGTTAGAGTCTGTTTAATTTAGGTTAAAAATGCTAGAAAGTATACTGTATAATTCTACAAACTTTTTTCCCATAAGGATCAAAATAAAGCAAACTGTATTGCTTAAAGAGTCAATCCTTATTTCTACAGGATAACACATTCCCTGAAGCAAACATGCAATCAAGGTTTTAAAAATATATTTTACTGCAGAAAAAATGTTCATGCCTAAAATGAAATTGTTCATGCCTACCCTGGATTTAGGGTACATGCCAAAGAGACCTTGTTTTCAATCACTTTTAGATCGTAGATTAATGGCAAAGAATACAAGGACATAATACATCAAGGGCCTAGCATACATCTTATTGTCCATTCATAGTCAAAGCTTTCAATTTTTTTTAAAGTTTCATTAAGAGTAAAATTTCCCTTACAAAAATTTTTTTAATTTTAATGAATGATACTTCAGAAAAAGACTAAATTTATCTGAATGTGACTCTATTTTAAGAACTTATTAACAATGAAGTGCCAGAACTTTGCTTTAATGAGTTATCACCACAATAATTAATGAAAAGATAATCTAAGTCCTTTATAAGACTTTTTTATTTCTTCATTATCTCTTGCCAAAGCATTCTAGAGTAGTATATTGAAGGAATTCTTCAGTTCATGAAGATACAAACAAATACACAAATAAACAGGCAAAAAACAACTACCCCTCCCCTAGAATGTAGAAAATTATTCATTTTCGTTAAAGGATTCATCTACATTAAAGAAAATAATATAATTTTGAGTTCAATTATTTAACTTAGAATTATAATACTGTACTGCCATCTAAGTACTCAAATATTTATTAGCTAATTTAACAGCAGTAGGATACATCCAAAAACTAGGTGGAAATAATTTAGGACAAAGCAGGTAACTGTTAACCTTTAAAATAAATGGATGGAATAGCTATAGGGAAAAACTAGAAAGAATTTTACTAGGTTTTGTTTAAAATTTTTTCCCCAAATATCTGAGAAACCCATAGGTGGTGCTCTTATACCAAAAACCAAAGAAGTTATGTTCTGGTATGGATGCTCAAAAATACCATTGTGAATATTTTATTTTCATAAAACTGCCCAAGGATAAGAGATACCACACATAAATAAGAACGGTTATTTTAAGATTCAGTATTTTACATTTCTAATTCAAGAAATACTTTAAAAACAAAACTATAGTATCCTGTGTCTCCCTTAATTGGTTATAAGTACATATTTTGATTTAATTTTGCACATTTGCAACATGACTGAGTTTGGCATTTTGTTTCAGATCCAACCAGAGCTTTTTATTAACATATTTTTGCAAGTACAATACATTGGGCATGTAGGTAAATATACTCTAGCACAACCCTAACTTACTCCCTTCTCTATCTGAGAAAGAATAAATTCAAATGCCAAAACAGTACGATTAACATTAGAAACCATTAAAAAATTTTTCCCTTCCTTTTGGGTTAAGAATTTGCATATACACACTGGTAGATTTAGAATCAGAAGACCTAGATGCCGTCTGTCCTACCTGCCATTTACTGCCTTTGCCATAGTGTGAACTACTAAAACTTCTCGGTTTTGGGGCTGGCCCCGTGGCCGAGTGGTTAAGTTCGCGCGCTCCGCTGCAGGCGGCCCAGTGTTTCGTTGGTTCGAATCCTGGGCGTGGACATGGCACTGCTCTTCAAACCACGCTGAGGCAGCGTCCCACATGCCACAACTAGAAGAATCCACAACGAAGAATATACAACTATGTACCGGGGGGTGTTGGGGAGAAAAAGGAAATAATAAAATCTTTAAAAAAAAAAAAATTTAAAAAAACAAAACAAAACAAAAAAACTTCTCGGTCTTGGTTTCCTCATGTGTTAAAATAAAGAGTTGCTATTTGAATATCTCTACGGTCTATTTCAGCCCTAAATCATGCCACCCATCTCATCATCATGATATATTTCTACTATACTTCGATAGCTCATCAGGATGCATTGAAAGATTTGTCCTTATTTTCTCACTTTGCAATTTCTCTTCGACCCACTGAAATGGGACTTCCAATTCTCAACTTCATGAAAACCTTGCTAGCAGGCAAAGGCCATCACTGACCTCACTGCCAAATCCAACGACCCTCAGTCCCCACCGTACTTGATCTCTCTGAAGTCCCTGACAGCGATTTCTTTTTTTCTTCTTGATGCTGTACTACCTTGACTTCACTGACATCAGCTCTTCTGGTTCTCCTCCTAATTCTGACTGTTCTGCGCTAGTCCCCTAGCACTGGCTCCTCCTTCCTCAGCCAGCTCTTGGTATGCTGGTGTCCATGGTTCATTCCCAAACCTTCTGCTCTTCTCACTCTCTATGGAAGATCTCATTCACTCCTACAATTTCAATTATGGTCTATACGTCATGGGTTTAAAATCTCTAACACAGAGATTTTGCACAGTCAAATGTCCACTGGACATTCCAACCTCAAATTCAACATGATCAGAACTGCGTGTTTCCCAAACCTTCTCTGTATCCTATATTCTGAATCTTTATTGTCTTAGGAATCATTTGATTAAAAGAACACTCACTTTTCCTAATTCAAATAAATAGGAAATTTACTTTATGAATACCAAAGACAATTTCAAGGATTTTCAGATTTTAGATTACAGTAAATTGTTAATAAATAACAGCATATGATATACAATCAGACTGGTTGGTGTTAATGCCTGAAATGCTGTATTAAGATGGCTACTAAGGTTGTGTTCAGACTAAGTGGGAAGGAGGGCAGTGACTGTTCATTTTATACGTACTGGGCACCACTATGCTCTGGAAAGAATAAGAAATTATGCCACAATTAACTGGTTATCTGACAAGGTAGAAGCCAGAGTAAGAATGGAGTTGGGATACATACTCACAACAGACTGCTATAGGAATAAATCTCTTTGTTTTAAACCAAAGTGTTTATATGATTCTGCTAGTTTGAACCTCATCTTTCTAGATTTTGACTACACTCCCAATTTAGGATATATCAAATCTTACATTTTTACCTACATTTATTATACCCATACCTTCTTTATTGCTTAAACATAATTACTTTAGCCACAGTCTGATTAATTCTTCAATGAGAATTAGTTTCTATGTAATTGCCAAAAAAGAGGAATCTTGCCAGTATAATACAAAGTTGTGAAAAATTTTATTCCCGGCATATTAATGATTTGAAGTAACCAGAGGCAGGAGTTTTCACAGTTGAAGAAAAAATATAAAAACTCTATAGAATAGCCTTCCTTTATTACAAGAAGAGGTTACTTTACTAGCTAAGAACTGCTTGACTTTCCTCTATATAAAGCTATCTTGTGACGCTGCAAATACAGATGGAGATGAGAAGAAATTTCCCTGCTATAAAACAAAATACCTTAATTGATGAAGGATATCTCTAAATTATATTTTTAATTGATTAAATTGGTCTCCATTAGAAGCAAATGTCTTTAAGGGAGAAGTATGAACCCCAGAGTATATGGCTGCAAAGTATGGACTGATTCTAGGTGTAAATGTCAGGGGATATTTGACAGTGTGAGTATCTGGATTGATGTTTGATTTGTTAGGCTGTACCTACTAAGGTACATGGTTGTAAGGGATCTGTACCAACACTACTTTTCTCATAAGGTCTGTTAGTTTAGTATTTGATTTTGCAGAATATGAGATTTCCCAGGAACATATACAAGGCATCATGGCAGAATGGTTATATTTTAGTCTTTGTTCATTTTCCTTTCTTACTATATTTCTTAATAACCAGTATCAACTTTCTGTTCTTGGAATACAAAAATCTACAAAAAAACTCATATCCATTTAATTTACTTTAGTCAGTATCTTTAGATATAAACAAACATTCAAGTATTTTGAAGGAGTAGGATATATATCTCTACTTTTGATAAATTTCCCATAACTCCAGAAATAGAAACCCCCAAATTAAAGGTTTCCAAATGTTTGTTCAAAAGACAGCAACTTTCAACTCAGACGGACAGCATCTTCATCACAGGAGTATGCAGTGATTAGGTTACCTGATTTAAAAAGCCTATTTAATACATATTGGTTTTAGTGTACAGGACATCTAGAATGAAAAATAAAAGAAAATGGCATTATTACAATGCTACTGGTTAAGCTACATTAAAAGGCTAACCTAAATATACAGTCTTTAATTTATCCTGTATGCTGTCAATTAAGAAAGGGAGAATTAAGCGAAGAAGGGATACATAAAGATTTCCTGATGGAGTTAATAAAACTTTGATACTAGTTTCGGGTTTAAAATACAAAGATCTCACTGTATATTAGAAAACAGGGCAAAAATGATGGGGAAATACTCAAGATTTCTTCATGTTCATCCTGATACTATTTCAATAACCTCAAAGAGAAGCAAAGAACTATGGTTTTAAACTAGATTTATGCATTGTAACTATTATCTTTAAAAAAATCATGTAAAAGGGGCTGGCCCCCGTGGCCGAGTGGTTAAGTTCGCGCGCTCCGCTGCAGGCGTCCCAGTGTTTCATTGGTTTGAATCCTGGGCGCGGACATGGCATCCCACATGCCACAACTGGAAGAACCCACAACGAGAAATATACAACTATGTACTGGGGGGCTTTGGGGAGAAAAAGGAAAAAATAAAATCTTTAAAAAAAAATCATGTAAAAAATAGCGAGGGTTCTAACCACCTCTATTTTAGAAGACACATGCAAGAGGAGAGGATGACTTCCAAATAATGTCCAATAAACTGCCCTTTGATTTGAGATTTCATGTTTTAAAGTCTGAAAAAAAAGGCAGGCATAGGAAATTTATTAGAGCTGAACTAGTTGTAAAAGAAAAAAAAAGTACAATTTCCTGTTCTACAGATGAAGAACTGGGTTTCTTTTCAAACCTGACAAGGGTTGATACTTTATGACTAGAAGTAGTGGAGACTAAAAGTGACACAAGATCTCTGTGCTTTTGGTTTTAATAAATCACAAAACTGAAATGCAAGCAAAACGCAGCCCTGCTTACAGACCACCTAAGTACTTAAGATACATACGAAAAGCATAAAAGAGAATATGAAGAGAATTCATGGTGTCATGAAAATTGTAGTTTTGTAATAATAGGATATACTTATTGACTGAATCCAAGAAACACATAAACAATTATGAGAGTATATGACAATATAGTCCTAAATGATACAATGCGTATTTAAAGTAATTTTAAACAATGTATCAAAAGGGCAACTGGTATTATTAAAAAGATGCAAAGCCCATCTCAAAAAACAGCATTATGTAAGTATAGACCAGGGAGGGTTTACTTGACTATTAACATAGGATTTCTTTCACAGAACCAAAGTGTACAAAGCCAGAACAAAGAGCATAGTCCAAATTAAAAGAATTTAATGACTCAATTCTGTAGACACTAGGCAAGCCAAGGTAGGCTACTGCGAAAAGAAGTGATATGATGCAAATATTTTGTAAAGATTACTTTGTAATGCTATATCCTGTGGGGGGAAAAAACTGGTGAGGTAAAGAGATCAGGTAAAAAGCAAATACAGAAGCTCCTCTACGTGTAAAATTTTACACAATGAAAGTTTCACTATCTAACAAAGCACACTCACCCAGTTTATAAAGGATAACATTTATAGTCAATGGTGGTGACTAGCTTTTAGCTATCTCAGAGTACAGAGTGGTTTATAAATATTAACTCCATAATGGCTGATGGATACAAAAATAATTCCAAATGTTGAAAACACTAGTAAGAAGGGTTTGATTCCAATGGAAATAAATGTACTGAAGGAAAAAATACCATCTCCAAAATAAAAACTAGTAAGCAAGTGGTGATTGTTGGATGGCTACATGGGATGAGAGCAAGAATGATTCTGAAGGTTAACAAGTGAACCATGCAATTCACGGAAAATACTGTGCCTATCAAGCAATAAAAGGCACCGAGACATGGCAAAATTAGAACATGTAGAAAACCAGATACCTACTGGCCCACTGTTAATTTGGGAGAAGGGAGCGGTTTGAAAACTTAAAGGCTAAGTATGGTGCACAGTGCTGAGGATACTTCTGTTGCAAGTCAGAAGTTTATGGTTCACGAGCTCAAGGCCTGTGATAAAATCAAAGTGAGGAGTGTGTGGTCAGGTCTGTGGATCCCATGGCTGATGATAATGTTACTATGTCAGGTACTTCCATTTCTCATGTCTTTTATTATTTAATTCTTCATATTATTATCCCTATTTAACAGATAAGAAAAAAATTGAGGCGGAGAGAAATTAAGTAATTTTCCTAAGATCACAAAAAAGCTAGTAAGTGTCACAACTGGGCCTGGAAGCCAGGCAATAGGCTCAGAAGCTGGACTCTTGACCATCCAGGCACACTACTGCCCACTAGGGAGCTCCCTATGACACTGGATAATTATTGGGGTGGGGGCAGGGGGAGAGCTGCCTCAAAAGACTTCGATAAAGATAAAAGTCATCTGTCTTGGAAAAAAGATCTCTTGGTCCTATATTAACATGGAAAGCAAAGACAGAATCTATGATAACACAGAGAAAGAAAGTATACTTAGTTTTAAAGCTTCTAAGACTGATTCCTACTTGCCTCCAGTCTCTGTAGGGACTGCAGGCAGGACTAAACTGCTTCTTAGACTCTTTGGAATCAAACAAGATTTTATAAACAGCATTCTAGAGCCACCTTTTAATAATAAGGAAAAGGTATATATATACACATTAATTATAGGTAAGATGATTAGGGCATGGGGTAGAATAGTAGCAATAAGGGGATGCTGAAGGCTGATGGAGATACTGGAAAAGAAAGAGGAACAGAGAAGCAGAGAAGGTTGGGTGACAATGAAATGTGGTAGTATTCTTAAAGATGGTTGATATTGGACAGAGTCAGAACTTAGAAAGCAAGCATGTTGATTATGAAGTCTATGGGCCACAGGGCAAGTATCAAGTGAGTATCAGAATCTGCAAGATAAATGAAGTTAAAGCACAAGAGTGGCCCTTTGTCAGACTGTCCCATACGACACAGCTAAGCCCTGCAACCTCAATGGGAAACAAGAAGTCCAAGGCTAGGAAGAACCGACTTTAGTTTGAAAGTCCTCTTCTTGCAACTTGACTGGGTTTGTGGCCCCCACCTAGTCTCTTGATTTCCTTGACCCTTTGTTGTTCAGACTCCTTGAATACCTCTGAGCTCTGACATAATGGGAATGTCAGAAGCATCAACACACTGAGGATGGACAGAGCTGGAAAGAGACAGAGATTGGACATGACTCATGTTCCCCTAGAATTACTCCAATTTTCATTCCAATTTTTTCAGTAAGTTAGAAAACTGAACTTCTCTTTTTATGGAAACAATTTCTGTAATAGCAATACTTACTAGTCTAAGATGGGGAAGCTTTTAATTATTTAAAAAGTAAGAAGCAGTCCAAGTAGAAAAATTTATATTAAGCTACCACTCACACTCAGGACACTCTCTCATTACCCTCAGACCTATTATCAGAAACCACACATTTCTACAGCAAGCAGGCAATCCTACACCCAGCTGCTTATAATTAAATGAATATTCCTCTGCATTAGCACAGATACTTAAGAATGAATGCAGCAATCTATTTATTCCTATTATTCTTAGAGATGTTTTTTAAGGACCAAAACATTTCACTTGGTCATTAGCTCTAATCAAAGCAGGTAATTCCTTGGTTTCTTGAAGGCTACTAATGTCCAGAACAAACAAACAAATAATAATCAGGGGTTACATGGCAGTAAAATAAAAAAAATTTTAAAGTCAAAAGAGACACAAAATATGGAAAAAGACAAAGAAAAAATAGAAAAAACAGAGTTTTTCTAGTTCCAGTAGGTCACAGCACAATATGAACAAGATGAGGAGAGGATGTTAATGGAACTATGTAACTAGCTTTACCCTAAAATTTCTAACAAGTAAGAATAATTTTGACTTTTGCTAGCAAAGCATCAGATAAGATGAATACAGAAGATCCAATCTTTTATATCTTTTCTTTAAAGGGTATAAAAGGGCATTTTTTTCCTGTAAGGGCATAAAAACTATTGATATCTGGTACTTAAATTTTCTAATTTTAAGCTCTACAGAAGACTAAAATGCTATGTAAGCTACTACTTCTATTTCCTGAATGGGAAAAATTATTAATTTTTGAAGTTTACTGTGATTCTTGCTGGAAATATAGAAGAAATAAGGCAGAAATCAGCACCTGAGTGAAGATAAATTGGCCTTGGAGCTCATCATTTCCTAAGGCAATTCTATCAGTTTTGACATGGTTTTTAGGATACATCTTCTGAGTGTGGTCCACTGTTAGTGTCTTTCTGTCAAGGGCGATGCCCAGAAACAAACACAATACTCAGAGAGTGTTTGGGGGGGGGGGGGGGGTGGAGAAGAACTATCATCTGCTTTGTTCCAGATATTGTCTTTCCAGTGCTGCAGTTTCAGATCAAGTCACCCCCTAACTTAAATCAGGCTATTTGTCAACTGAACACCAGTGTGCAGTCTGCCCCCCTGCTGAGTGACTGGCTTCTGCACCACAGCTGCACAGCACATCCAATTCAAACTCACGCCTTAGCAAAGCTACAAATAATTAACATGATGTCACACTGAAGGATTATTCTCAAGGTGAAAAACGATTATTCTCAAAGTTACAGAGTGAAGAAGAAAGTGTCAAATGTTTGAATGCAACTCGTTTTTATTCCTTCACTGGATCTGGCCCACTCACTTGAGTGGACGAACTTCACTTCTACCATCTAAGCATCACACACTTCTGTCACATTACGATCTGCTCTGTCTACGTTCCTGGAGCTCCCATTTACTGTTCTAATGCTGAATTTATTTCTTGCTTATTATAATAATGTAATATAAAACTCTAAGATGCAATAATCTTGTTATAAACATAAAATTGTTCAAAAAATATTTATAATACATGAAAAGTTATGATCATGTAATACAGAAATATGCTTCACATAAAATATATTATTGTATAACAAAACATTATAAGATTTAATTACGTAGCATATAATATTACATATAAAAGCATAATATATAAAAATTATAATACTACCATTACTTTCTTTTCTAAAACCTACAGGGAGTGCTCTACTCCAAAAGCTTAAGTGTCTCAAATAAACTCTCTGAAGGCAGGCAATGTCTCTAAAAATTAACAGTATCCTAAACTCATGTGTTTGGTCTTTTTTAAAAAAATGTACTCTGTCTTGTATTCTCTACTTACTTTCTTCATCTGAAGGATAGTTTCTCGGGTTCACGCTAAGTTCTATTTTTATATTCTGAAATTCTAAAAACCCTAATGAATCCATTATCACCTAAAATACAATAAGCTTTCTTTCCTTTCCTCATTTGAAACATGGATAAAAGACACACTGTATAATATTGGTTAAAAGAACTGGTAAAATTCTTTTTATTAAGTTTAGCAAGAGGTCCAGGTATTTGATTGAAAAACTGAAAATAACATTAAAATCATATAGGAAAGGTAACCAAGGTCCACTTGTACCTGTTACTTTATTTTTTTTTTTCACTTATGAAGTCTAGTCCTTTTTATTAACGGCTTTACCAGTATTCAATCATTTTTAGCATCAGACAATGCTATTGGTCAGACCCATTAAAATCTGAATGCTCCTGAAAAGAACTGAAAACAAAGGGACAGTTTGACTCTCCCAGGTTCATGTGGCTTCTCAGTGAAATTGGATCATCAGATCCTCGGGCACCAACAGCCCTGCTCTCAGCCCCTGTGCTTTGCTGCCTTTCTGCATGGTCTCATCCACATCAGTGTGTTTCCCACACAACTTGTCTGATAGGGGTTTCAAGTGCACACTGAATTCCATAATCTTTCTGAAGCCCAACTTTGATTCAGATGGGAATCCAGTGAACTATAAGATGAAAATATTGAACTGAGAAGAATTTATTACTAATTTTCCTCTAGTCTTCTGCCAACAAGATGTCAATAACTCTCTCAATTGTGAATGAACTTCCCACAACCGATCTTCTTCTTTTTTTTTTTTTTTTAAAGACGTGGAGAAACTTTAAAGATTTTATTTTTTATTTTTCCTTTTTCTCTCCAAAGCCCCCAGGTACATCGTTGTATATTCTTTGTTGTGGATCCTTCTAGTTGTGGCATGTGGCACAGTGCCATATCCGCACCCAGGATTCAAACTGATGCAACACTGGGCCGCCTGCAGCGTAGCGCATGAACTTAACCACTCGGCCACGGGGCCAGCCCCCCCAACAAACGATCTTGATGTATTTTCATATAGGCTTTCATGTTCCAAAAGCCCAGAAGATCCTGGTATGCCCAGGTAACAGGGTGTGTCTGAGAAGTAACTGCACCGAAGGTATTGTGGAAATGCAATCATTCGGTTGATTCAAGATTAATAATGGTAGCTTATTAAATTTCCTGTTAGATAAAACTACAAAAAGGCTAAACCGTATTCTTTTTTTTGTATGTGAAAATTTCATTTAACCTAGTCAAACAGTGTTCCTACCGCCACAGAATTAAAGATGCAATGAAATCTCATTTGGTTAACATTTCATAGTAGACAATCTTTCGAGCTAATGTCTAGATGTTATCTGATTGTTGAACGTTAGCAAAATCAGATCTCTGCCTGAGACAGTAATGCCAGATTATTAATTTTTAATTAATAGTTTGTATCATCTAGCAGAGGTTTAGAGTGACATGAAAATTGAGCAGATAATACGTGTAGTTCCCATATTGCCCCTTCCCCCATCCCTACTACACAGTGCTCTTTATTATGAACTTTTTACATTAGCAGGCTACACTGGTGAAAATTAGTGAAAAATATTGTTTCACTATTATGATCTAAAGTCCTCAGTTTACATTATGGTTCATTCCTGGGGCTGTAGAGTTCTATGAGTTTTGAAGTATGCATAATTTCATGTTCAAGATTATAATTTACTGCATTAAAGTTTCATTGCCCTAAAAATCCCCTGTGCTTCACCTAATAACTCCCTAGCAACTGGATGTCAGGCAGGTGCAGTGCTGACTGAGAGACCTCGGGTAGAAGGATGGCTGGGACATACGGCCAGAGACTTAACCTGTCCCTGGACTGTCTGCATAACGAGGACCACATTTGTGAACGCATACAGTGAGACTACGTGTTGCTTTGTTAGAATTGGGCAGAATTCATCAGTGAAACAATATGAGTATTTTATTGTTTTGGAAGATTATCACTACTAATTCAATTTCTTTGATAGATATAGGATTATTTCAGATTTGTGATTACCATAAGGATCCTATATAATATTCTACGTATACAGCAGTTTATATTGAGGTGATAGACTCTTCAGCTTGACCTCTTTCTAAAAGCTCTACTTTTTCATTCCCCTCCTCCTGTATTTTATGTTTTTGAAATCATATCTAATCTCTTGTTTTGTATGTGTCTATCCCTTACCCTCTTATCATTGAAATAGGTAATTTTAGTACTTTTGTCTTTTAACCTTCATATTATCTTCACAGGTGGTTGATCTGCTACCTTTACTATATTTTTACCTTTACCAATGATTTATTGCCTGGTTTTTGGGTTGTTTTTTTTTGATAATTTTTTTATCCCTGTTTGTGGTCACTGATTTCCCACTTAAATAAGTCCCTTTAGCATTTCTTGTAGAACTGGTTTCTTGGTGATAAACTCTTTTAATTTTTGCTTGTCTGGGAAGCTCTTTATCTCTCCTTCCATTCTGAATGATAACCTTGAAGGATAGAGTATTCTTGGCTGTAGGTTTTTTCCTTTTAGCACTTTAAATACATCATGCCATTCTCTTCTCATCTGTAGGGTTTCAGCTGAGAAGTCCACTGAATAGCCTTATGGGCTTTCCTTTGTATGTCAACGTGTTGCCTTTCTCTTGCAGCTTTTAGGATTCTCTCTTTAATTTTGGACATTTTAATTATAATGTGTCTTGGTCTGGGCCTCTTTGGGCTTATCTTGTTTGGAGCTCTCTGTGCTTATTGTACTTGGATGTCTGTTTCCTTCCTCAGGAAAATTTTAAGCTATTATTTCTTCAGATAGATTTTCTGCCCCCTTGTCTCTCTCTTCTCCTTCTGGGACACCTATAATACAAATGTTACTGTGCTTGATATTGTCCCAGAGTTCCCTTTGACTGTTCTCATTCTGTCTCATTCCTTTTTCTTTTTTCTGTTCAGCTTGGGTGATTTCCTCTTTCATCTAGCTCGCTGATCTGTTCTTCTGTATCATCTACTCTGCTGTTGAGTCCCTCTAGTGAATTTTTCATTTCCAGTATTTTATTCTTCATTTCTGATTGGTTCTTTTCTTATATTTTCCAGTTCTTTGTTGATGAGCTCACTGTGTTCATCCAGTCTTCTCCCAGTACCTGTGAGCATCATTATGCGTTTTTGTTTGAACTCTTTGTCAGGTAGGTTACTTATTTCTGTTTCATTTAGTCCTTTTTCTGGGGTTTTGTCCTGTTCCCTTGTTTGGAATGTATTCCTTTGTCTCCTCATTATGCCTCTTTCTCTGTGCTTATATCTATGTATTAGGTGAGTCAGCTATGTCTCCTGATCTTGGAAACGTGTCCTTATGTAAGAGATGCCTTTTGAGGCCCAGCAGTGTGCTTCCCTCTTGTCACCAGTCGAAATAATCTAGGAGTGACTCCTCTGAGGGCTACTTGTGTCTTTCTGCTGTGGCAGAGCTACTCATAAGGCAGGCACCCAGGGAGTCTAGTCTTTCTTTCCTTGGCCAGCTGATTGTAAATCTGGTTTGGCTAGCCTCAGCACTGTTGGCTACAAGGTCTAACAGCACACTCCTGTTGCAGTTTTCCTGTTAATTGGGTAGGTACCCAGTGTAGCTGGTTGCTAGGCTCAGGGGCTTACAGTTGCTATAGGCTTCAGGCCTACAAGACTGTTGTCAGTTCTCTTAGGAGTGCAGCTGAGTGGGGCTGGCCCTGGGCAAGGGAACACTTGATTGTTTTTCAGGTTTTGGAAGGTCGGGTTGATCCTTTTTATGGCTATTTGTGAAGCACAGGTCTTCTGCCACTGATAAGTCTCACCCCCACAGGACCACAAACACTGTCAACACAGTCCTGATCCATGCACACTTCCCAACCCCCTGAAGCATACCCCAATGCCCCACTGCAGAGGCCCTCATCTCTCCACCAATGTCCCCCACAGTTCACCTGGTCCTCACACAGGTGCTGCCCCACAAAAGCGGACACACGTGCCTGCCTGTAGAGGATCAAGGCACCCAGTCAACACAGGACAAGTAACCTGAGGGCTTGCTGTTGGGTGGGGCCAGGGTGGGCTGCCTGCCCTGGCTGAACTAGATTAAATCTGCACTCTAGTGGGTGTAGCAGACCCCTGGGCTAACAGGACAGGGTAAGAACTTCAATGGTGTCTGCCTGTCTGTGTCAGCACGCATGGACCAGGTGATAACAATGGCCACCACCAATGTCTCAGTCTCCAGAAAGGTCCCTCCTCTCACTGAGATGACCCCAGAGCCCACCAGGTGAGTCTCTTTTCACCAAAGGACTGTCAGCCTTCTTTCTGGTGATTTTAGGTTGCTGAGACAGGTGAGTTTGTGTATGGGCCCTCTAAGACCTGAGTCTTTTTGGGTTTCATAAACAGCTTTTCTGGGGGTATTCCCCACTGCAGTTAATAGCCAGTGAAGCCAAATAAGACCCTTGTCTCAGATGTTCTGAGTCTGAAGGATGCTTATAGCAGCATCGGCCCACACTCTAGACCTTGCTCCTCCAGGGAGGGCTGCGTACCTTAGGGTGGCTCCCGACTGGCTGGCTGAGAAACTCTGCTGCTCCTGAAGGTGGCTTTTTTCTCTCCAGAAGGAATTTCTGCCTCTTCCACATTAGTGAGGACTGTCCATTGTTGTGGGGGTTCTTTTTATCCAGTTTTCAGTTCTCTATCCAGAGCAGTTTTTCCAAGAATAGTTGTAACCTGGTTGTGTTCATGGGAGGAGATGAGTTCAGAGTCTGCCTATGCCGCTATCTTGACGAGATCCTCAGGATTATTTCCACCTGCTACTTTATTCATGCAACTTTTCCATATTTAAAAAATAATTGTAAACTGTATAAAGTCATTATAGTTTAAGCTTTATTTCCTTTCAGATTCTTTATTTGGAAGATCTTAAAATCCTAGAATAATAAAAGTGTTATCAGACTAGATATTCTTCCAGGGAAACTTCAAAATACCATATTATAGTATTTAAGTCTCAACCTGTGGCTAAAACAAAAGCCATTTTACAATAGTGTAGGGCACTATTGTAAAATGTTAAAATGTTGCTAATTAACTTGTAAGCAAATTAACTGCAATTTAGACAAAAATATATCCTAATTAAAACGGCTCCAACTCAATTATTAGTTTTAAAAGGCTAGAGGACCAGCAGTGTGCTAGGCCTTTGAGTACTAGAACAGGAACTATAAAATGTAGATACACAAAAGCAAGAAAGGGTGACGATTTTGATGGAATAAAAATTATGACAGAATAAAGGAAAAATACTTAACAATTACTTGAAATCCACTTTATATACTCTGCTAATTCAGTTAATATGAACAAGGATTAAGAAAGAAACTTCTTAAATAGACATTCTCTTTCTCAGCTCTCAGAAATGTCAGCTTTGCCTGACAGAAGATTCCAAGTCAAATGTAAAGCAGACTCAAGATCAAGCTAACCTCAGATAGAGATTTCAGCTATGGACGTTATAAGGTAGGAAAATTTAGAAGCTGTATCACTGGTGAATTAGGAATAACATGCTAATCCTCATGTGTAAAAACTATCTACTTGAGAAAGCAGCAAGTCTCAACATCTGTTCCTATTAGCAACCACAAAATCTTTTTTAAATTTCAGGGTAGTTTTGCCTAACTATAAGGGAAAGTCAATCTCATTCTCCTATTCTTTGCAATGTTATAACTCCAGGCAATGAATCAGAAAGAGAGGTAAACAGTGACATTTCTGAACAGTTTGGGGAAAATAAAAGGTTGGGGACTTTATAGAAACATGGTAAGAAAAAAGTTAAATAGGAAAAACATGATCGTACCCAATTTAAGTGCTTTCATACGTTGCAGATAGCTGTGTAAACTAGTACAAACCTTTTTGAAAGTGATCTGTCAAAAGGTTTCTAGAATCATTATTTATGACCTTTGATACAGAAATTCCACTTCTAGAAATCTATACTAAAGAAATAGCCTTAGGAATAAAAAAGTGCTAAACATATATTAATATGTCCCCAGCAACATGACCCAGACTATAGAGAACCCAGTGGAAAAAATCCATTGATATGTTTAAGAACATTAGAATACAGCTACAAGATAGCAATTTTATACAATTATTAAAATAATGATAAAGAAAAAATGTATTCTATAAAATGTTAAATAGGGCAGGAGATAAAATTAGTTATAATTCAAATGCATACACAATTATTTTTAAGGTATGCACAGAAAAAGGACAAATAAAACCTATTATTAATTATACTAAGAATTCAGGGTTAATGAGTAATTTTCTTAATCTTTCTGCTCTTTTTCCAATTTTTATAAATGTTTAATAAAACTTGTATAATGAATAAACAGTATTTGTGAAAACAAGTAAAAAACTTAATTTGGAAATAGTAATTAAGAGTAGGGAGGGCATAATCAAATTATTTCTATAATTATTCTGATTCAAATAAATATCATAGATCATAGAGTAAAATTCAATTTAAAAGTAGATACATTTAAAAAGTCAAATATTTTTTTAAATATGTGCAAAGATCTTGTTATAAATCAATTTGACCTAAAAACGTTTCATTCTATACAGATGAGTAGTAAAATTTAGCTATTTTATAAAGTTTAGACATTTAAAAAAGAACATGAGATTTAATTTAGACATTTTTAAAAAAGAATATTAAAATGGCCTTCCTACTCTCTCATACATACAATTAAACTACTTGGCAGTTTCTATGATATAATTTCATAATGATTTTCACAAATTATTACATTCACGAAAATACCATTTGTCTTTTCTTCTTTCTCTATTTTATATACAAAAGTAGATTTAAAATTCTGGAACATGAAAAGTTCTAAAGTAAAGAAAAAATATAAAAAATAAGAATTTATCCAATAATTCTTTTCCATTATATAATAACTAGATACACACTTTTTGATAATTTATGTTTTCTTATGCTACTACTTGTAGCATAAGAACCAGAAAAAGGGCAAAGATTTATTTCTCTTGGCAAAGATGAAAATGAACAGCATGTTAGAAATAGAACAAATTATCCCAAGCATAAGAACCCAAACTATATTATCAATCAGAAATTAATAATTCCTATAAAAATTCACCTGAATAAGCAAAACTAAGCACTTAGTACTTTCATAATAAATAAGAAAAATATTGAGTCATTTACTACTCACCAGACATTGTAACTAGGCCTTTTATAAATTCATTATCTAATTTAATATGCTCATTATTTACCACAGGATTGACCACATTAAGACCACATTATAGGAGGATTTTGCACATGTCTATTTACTCCATTAAATGGTAACTTCCTTGAGACAAGAATATTTTACTCATTGCTTACTCCCAACACTTCTTGACACAAGGTCCACATCAGGTGGTTAATTCATGCTAAATGAATTTAATTCATTATACATCCCAAATTGTCTAAGACAGTCCTAGTCTTGTCTGTATCAGCATAATTAAAAATAGTGTACCCTTTCACTTTCAAAGTGTCCTGATATGGACAATAAATTACCTGAAAATACTAACTGCAGATAAGTTAAAATTCTTTCTAAAATTGCCAGTAAAATTTCCAGAACGCAAATGATGAATGGGCTATGGCACTGAGCACCGTCAAACGGAGCAGCAGAGGTGAAAAGGGCAGGTGAGACGCAGAAACATGGAGCACCAGAGAACACCGAGCTACCTCATCACCTCCACTGCTTGGTCTCAAGAGAAAGCAAGTCCTACATGTAGAGATTCTTCCAAAGGTTAGTTCTCCACGTAGGCCAGCACTGAAGGGTCTCTTGTTTCAACTGGGGATGCAAGGAATTCAGAAGGCTTATACAGTATCAAGCGTTACATTTCTCTATCTCCATGCCGACCAAAGAAAAACTGGCATGAATCTCTATATCCAAAAGCACCTTATGAGACAGCATCCATTTATTTTTTTTTAAATGGTATAATGGGAAAGGTTTCATATGATTCTTCTCTTTCTACAAAAGAAAGATTTTATAAGACCAACCTTCAGGAAAAACAATAAGCCATTAATAAGGTTTCAATGACCTCTGAAATTAAGTATTTTATCGATGTATAAATACACTTAATTAAAACATATTTTGTTATGGGGTGAACTGTGTCACTCCCAAAACTGTTATGTTAAAGTCCTAACTCCCAGTACCTCAGAATGTGACTGGATCTGGAGACAGGGTCTTTAAAGAGAAAATTAAATTAAAATGAGGTCAGATGAGTGAGACCTAATCCAATATGTCTGGTGACCTTATAAGAAGAAATTAGGACACAGATACACACAGAGGGAAGACCATGCGAAGACACAGGGAGAAGACAGCCACCTACAGGTCAAAGAGAGAGGCCTCAGAAGAAACCAACCCTGCCAACACCTTGATTTTGGACTTCTAGCCTCCAGAATCGTGAGAAAATAAAACCATGTTGTTTAAGTCACCTGGTCTATGGTGCTTTGTTACGGCAGCCCCAGCAAACTGATACACATTTCTAAATATATGTCTGAAATATATCAGTAGAAAATAAAAAAGAGTAAAGAAAATAAACAAGATTAAAATATGCAAAACATGTTTTACATGGTCTAAGTGATGAATTTTTAAACTGCTGAATATTTTTCACATAGGAATTTAAGGGTAATTTCAGTGCTCAACAAGAGCCTAGTTGTCTAATTTCAAGCAAACAGATAACTGTAAGAAGTAGAATCTAATCCTGATGAGTTGAAGCAAAATTCAGAATTTAAGTAAATTCTGGATCTCTCCGAATTTCCATAACTTACCATACTCCATATAAATCTGCATAACTCAGAAAAACAATATTTTGCAAACAACTAATGCAAATTACAAAATGATGCGTGGTAAAAAAGAAATCCATTCAAAGGGCAAAAAAGGCCATTGGATTTTTACATGACAGAGAACAACGTATTCACTCATATGATTGCAGATTCCACTTGCAACTAAGCTTCAAGAAACTACCAGTTGTTGAGCTTTGGTATAGCATCAAAGAATAATATTCACAAGTATCTGAACAGGCTATTAAAATACTCCTCCCTTTTCAAATTGTCTATCAGTGTGATGCTGGATTGTCTTCATACATGCCAAACAAAGCAACATGTTACAAAAGACTGAGTGCAAAAACAGATGTGAGAATGCAGCTAGTTTCTTTTAAGGCAATCTTTAAAAACTTTGCGAAATTATAAAACAATGCCATTCTTCTTCTTGATGTTTTTGCTTTGGAAAATACATTTTTACACAAATTTTTGTTATTGATGTAAACATGTGATAGACTCATTACTGTTATTTGCAAATGAATTGAGTTTTTAAACAGTTTCTCAATTTTAATTTCTAATGCAGTAAATATCAGTAGCTATAACCTACATAAACAAAAACTCTTTGAAGTCCTTGTTATGGACTGAACTGTGTCCCTCTCCCAACCCATTTGCTGACGCTCTAACACCCAATATGACTGCATTTGGAAGCTAGGCCTTTAAGGAGGTAAACTCAGGTTACCTGAGGTCATAAGGGTGGAGCCTTAATCTATAGGACTAGGTCCTTACAAGAAGAGGAAGAGACACCAGAGACTCCCTCTCTCAGTGCACAAAGAGGAAAGGTCAGGTGAGGGCACAGCAAGAAGGTGGCCATCTGCAAGCCACGAAAAGAAGTCTCACCAGAAACCAACCCCGCTAACACCTTGCTCGTAGACTTCTAGCCTCCAGAACTGTGAGAAAATAAACAGCTATTACTTAAGCCACTCAGTTATGGTATTTTGTTATGGCAGCCCTAGCAAACTGGAGAATCCTCAATATTTTTAAAAGCCTAAAAGGGATCTTGAGATCAAAAATTTTGAAAATCATTGAATTAGACAATACCCATTTGGTGGTGTCAGTTAAAATGTTTGTGAACAGCCTTCTTACGTCATAGTTACAACTTGTAAAAGTAATCATAATTATCATTAGCTATTCAAAATAGAAAGAAACAGGGAGAAAATTAAGGTCGTCTTTAAAATAACCTCACTTTTACTTGATGTATATAATTATACACCATTTGAAAGCATATACAAATGGTGAAACAAACAAAGAATTAATGCAGGCTACTAAAGCATCTGCTTTTCAATTTCAGGAAACCAGGCTTGTCAGTTTGTTTGGCCAGGGTTCACTAGGTCATAGAGTACTTGTTAAGTCTATGAACTCTCTGAATATAAAACCAGACATAAAACAAAAGAGGAAACTTACAGTTTTGCTTCATGAGAAAAAATAACCAAATTACAAGATATCACAAAGAAGTCAATCAGTAGATTGATGAATACACTAAGCACAATTTTAACCACAGAAAACTTATCAAGAATATACGGAAATAATAAAATAACAGTAAGAAATTGTATTTCTTTTTTGCAAAAGAAATTTTGCAAAATTGTATGCAAAAATAAAAGATTTGTTCCCCTAGTAACTGCAGCTGATACACCAAAAATGGTAATAAAAGCTGTGGAGGTCACCTAAGAATGAAAATTTTAATAGTTATGGGCTTTTAAGTAATTATTAAGTTATAAAAGCTTATCTGAGTGAAAAAAATGCATTTACCTCAACAAGTTTCTGAATTGCATGGACACAAATATACTGTTGGGTTGCTTTTCAACAGCATATAAATTGTGTACTCAAGTACTGCAGTTTTATGTATAGTGGTACTCTAAAAATCAAGCAAAATGCTTAATTTCTAAGGCTATAATGTTAGGAATAGCACCCAAAATTATATTTTAATAAGTTACACTTCATAAAAAACTTTGTATGGAAAGAAAATACTAATTCAACTTGAGCTAACTTTTCTCCTGGTTCAATGTTAGCATGAAAAAATAATTATGCAGTCCATTTGGAAAAGTATAACCAATCCATGGGCATGCAAGTATCAATTTTATCTTAGGTGAATTTCTCCATGTTCCAGTTACTTCATTCCTTATTACATGCTGCAAAAAGCAGTAATAATTTTTATAGCCAAATATCACTTTGTAAGATACCAGGTGGTTTTCAATATTTACCATATAAGTCATGCATGAAATTTAAACATTACAAAAAATGACTTACCAGTTGACACTCCTGAAATATGCACATTTTCAGAATGTTCTGCAAGAGCACCATTTCCTAAAATTAAACATAATGAATAAACTAATTTCCAAGATAAAATTTATAAAAATTTTTCAGATTCTCCCTTTATAAGAAAAATAACTACAGAGAGCTACTTGTAATATTCAGAAACTAAATTAAAGTCTGTTGTAATAATCTTCAAAACAATACTATGAAGCCCAAAATTATAATCGTAGTAAGGAAAACAAAACATTTTGGAAATCACAGCAACAGAGGGTAATACATAAAGGTCAAATATATAGATCTGATTCATACCAGAAAGAAGTGCCTATCAAGTGAATAGTCAAAAGAGAACTCATTACTAGAAAAGACAGAATCATATATTTTTTAAAAACAGCATTCTTCGAACAGCATGCTCAATCGGTCCACAATGTGCTTTCTGCTAGGCTTACACATGTTGGTAGTTAAAAAAAATATGTCTTGCATTGTCTTCTAAATCTTTCAAATTTTGTGCATCAACAACTTTATTAGTCTTAAGAGTAGGGACAGAATTATATCCTATTTTGGTAGCCCCTGATTTTTATACCTCTTACCACAAAGTTGCACACATGGAAGCATTCATATAACTTACTGAAATGAGTTACTGAGTATCACCTAACAAAAGCGTTGTGTTAAAAAGACTCCCATTTAAAGTACTGAGGATATTTACTCCTTCAAATTAACATGAACAGACCTCTAAAGTATTCTTTTTTTTTCTGTTATATTATAAATTATTTCATCTTCCTCTGTTGTTTCTTTTCTTGTACAAATGGCTCATTTTTACTTCTAAAGTTTCGTCTCCCTCTACTCACGAGGTAGATTTGGCATCACAACAGCTCAGGAACCGAGCTGATAGAGAAAGAATTCTCCTTGCAGTCGGGTAGGGGAGGAAGCGAGGTGGGAGAAGCTTAGAGGGCAAAAGCAGAATTCTCTTTGATGCTTGGAAGAATAGAGACAATGGCAAATATTGTAATTAACAACTTTTCTTTCACAATATCACAGTTATGATTGCTTGATTATTGTATAGCATCCCCCAATGCACTAAGCTCCAGGAGAGCAGAATTTGTGCTTATTTGGCTCACTATTGTATGCACAGTTCCTAGAACAGAGCAGGTGCTCAAAGAGTTGATGAATGAATAAATGAGGGAGGTCATGATGATTAAATGAAATCATACCAATTAAACACTCGATACAGTGCCCAGTACATAGCACTGAACAGGTATTCATTTTTTAACTGTGTAAAATGTATTATTAATATTACTAAAGAATAAAATAATAGTGGTAAAACAAACTTTTTAGTTCAACTACAGCTACAGCCTTCAAAATAAGAATGATACAGTGGAAATGGTGACATAGGTGCGTAAGCTGTATTTGGTACACAAAGAAATCTGATTACAGTCATTTAAGTACTGTACATTAATATCTCAGAAACCAAGATTTATTTTTCCCCGCAATGTTAAATGCTACATAGAACTGAAATTACTAGAAAGCCCCCACCCATTTAACACACACAGCTCATGAAAATTGATAGCATAAACAAAATAATGTAAGAAGCTGATTTAACAAAACAACTAACAAGATTTACTAAAGGTCATTATAAATTGCCTAAACCTTTGCTACTAACAAGTAGATCAGCAGTACTGGCATCATCGGGAGCTTTTTAGAAATGCAGAGTCTCAGGCCCTACTCCAGATTATTGAATCAGAATCTACATTTTAACAAGACCCTCCCATACTCTCAGTGATCTGAATGCACATTAACGTTTGAGTGGCACTGGCTTAAACCTTCTACTTCTATATTAGATGCAACTACAAACTACAGTTGTGTAATCTGTGACCCTAAAGTTTCCATTATCCTTAAGGTAGTATATTAAATTATCCTCAGGAGAGTTTTAACATTAGATATATTTTACACATAAAAATTTTTTTACAATTCAGTAAACAGAGTAAAGGTAGGCAGAAGGAAATAGTAATATAATGTGGTATGTGGGACTGTGGATTCTAATATGAGCTCCACCACTTACCTACTGTGCAATTTAGGGCAAATTACCTAACCTCTTTGTGTCTTAATTTCATGTCTAAAATGGAGAAGATAGGGCCAGCCCAGCGGCACAGCAGTTAAGTTCTCATGTTCTGCTTTGGCAGCCGGGGTTGGCAGGTTCCAATCCCGGGTGTGGACCTACGCAAGACTTGTCAAGTCACGCTGTGGCAGGCATCCCATATATAGAGGAAGATGGGCAGCAGATGTTAGCTCAGGGCTAATCTTCCTCAAAAAATAAAAATAAATAAATAAATAAATAAAAATAAAAATAAATATAAAAAAATATAAATAAAAATTTAAAAAATAAAAAATAAAATGGAGAAGATAATACCTATCTTATAGGGCTTAGTGGAATTCTTTATAATAGAAAAAAATAAAATTTAATCTAAATCTCCATCAGCATGCAAATTAATAAACTTAAACACCCTTATAATGAAATATTCAATAAACTGAATTAGGTAATTCTATATGTACTAGCTTGGAAAGATATAACATTAAGTTAAATACGTTTCAGAATAATATTAAAATATGATCTAATTTTAACCTTAAAATGATGTATAGTTAATATGCATGTTTACATAAGCATATATGTATGTATGTGCATTTATATAAATATTGAAGAGTCTAAGGTTCCACATAAATTGTGAAGGAAAATCTCTGAAACTGAAATTAAAATAGAGGAAGACTTGTTTTGTATACTTTAGAACTAACTGAATTTGTTACAAGAGGCATGGATTTCTTTAAAAACTTTATTCATATTACCAAAAAAAAAATAGGTGAAGAGATTATAGTTCATTTCCGACCATTCTGAATAAACGGAAGTCTGATA
The DNA here is from genome assembly GCF_041296235.1 of Equus asinus. Classification (NCBI taxonomy): domain Eukaryota; kingdom Metazoa; phylum Chordata; class Mammalia; order Perissodactyla; family Equidae; genus Equus; species Equus asinus. Next base: position 52,043,824 of record NC_091801.1, read on the forward strand.
AATATTGTGCAAAATGTTACAAAACATAATTTAAGAAAAGTATTATTAATGATTTTTAAAACTGATGAACAATACCTTAAAACATCAAACACGATACTGCTAATTTCCCATATATTTACTTTAACTTAAAAACAATCCCATTTAGAAGTTTAAAAAATCAATGATAATTTCTATTAACATCAAGTGACTATCCATTTTTGGTTCCAGTAGATATTTCTTATTCTGAGTATCACCTGAAGTAAGTGGGCTACTTAACTTAGGTGTATTGCCATGCTAAAAAGTATTTTTACAAAGATGCCACTTATATAACACAACTATTTCCAGGTGATAAGCAGACAGCCCTCCCAAACTGCTTTGCTGATACAAAGCTAATTACCTTCTCCCTAATGCCTCTCCCCAACATCCGAGAGAAGACCCTATTAATATGATGATGTACACACACCACCTCCTTACTATAACTACAGTGCAGTCAAGTTAGATATTCTCACAGAAGTCACCCTTTACAGGTAGCATATACTGGAAAAATACAGTCTGATAAAACATTACTTCTATAACTATACATTAGCAGCTGACTAATTAGTTAATGGACAAGCTAATTAACTAGAACTCTAAAAAACAGTTTTCAAGTAAGAAAAAGTTTCATTATCATCTAAACCAGGAAATAATTTTTATAGCTTAATTTTTTTTAGTCCCACTAACCAAATACCAAAGGCGATCGGTCGTCCCCATTCTTCTTGCCAAGCTGAAACATGGTTTTATAGATTTTTGATTGCCATACAAGAGAGAAAAAGAATCTTCCAAAAGAGATCCTTTTTTAGGAACCCCAGCTTTACAATTTATTTAATCATTAATTAAACACTTTAATTAAACTACTTATCTTAAGATTTGGTTTACTCATCTGAATAATCAGGGTGTCATCATTAAGAGAATGTCTAAATTTATGGTCTCTGCGTCCCTGTTGCTTTCTATCTTTCTTTCTGTTTATTTCTGTTCTTTTTATTTAAGAACTAAAGTTCTTAAAGAACAGCTAATAAATACAGCTAAGATATGATAGCTATGTGCCAGTCAAACCCTAGTGGCCTTACAAGCCTTCCTTCAGCTCATCCTTAAAACATAAGTTCACTTTACAGATGAGAAAACCAAAGCTCTTAGCAATTTAGTAATTTTTGCAAAGAGCTAGTAATTGGATGGATTGAAAATTCAAATCCACAGTCATTAAGAAGATTGTGTTTCTCTTAAAACAGAACTCAGGTTCTATACCAATTCCCATGGCACTGATAAGTTTGTGTTCCTTACTTTTTTAAAAGAATTCAGGCATGAATATACTTCTTGTTTATAAAAGAAATAGTACTTAGCTTTCAGAGTTAAAATCCATTTGCCACAACTATTCCGATTTGTATGGGGGAAAATCATTGGTTACAAGGTAATGAGCAGCAGTTACAAGTGAATTATCTGCTCAGCATCCTACAATCTCGTTCTCACTGTGCAGCAAGAAGTTATCAAACATAAACACGTGTGTACACATATACACATAAAAGCAAACATCATTCTATTTTATTAGTAAAATCGTACTTAAGGAAAAAAGTCCAAAATCCTAATAGGCCTTACCAAACTCTCTACTGTCTGGTTCTTCCTAATTACCTCAAAATTTTCACCTCTTGTGATCCACTTTCCACTCTATCTCTTCTCTCCAGAAATATGGATTTCTTAAGTGTCAGCTGTCTCTTGTGCCTTTGGATTTTCCTTTAATATTACTTCTTTAGGGAGGCATCTCCTGATTCCCCCACACTGTTAGGTCATTCTGTTACAGGCTTCTATGGTATGCAATTCTGTCACCTTTTCTAAATTCATCACACTTGTGTTATCTCGTGTAATGTCTATATTTCCCACAGGATCTTAATCCTGGCGGGGGGCGGGGGGTGGAGGTTGATGGGGTGATGGGACATAGCTGGGTCTGTTTTGGTTTGCAACCCACTGAGTAGCACAGAACATAGCACATAATAGGAGATACTTAGTCCATATCTGCTCAAGTAAATGAATGAATGGTAAGTCAATACATAAGTAAGAGGAATAGTCCCTGCTCGCAAAGAGTTGACAATCTATTGAAAAAATGATAAAAAAATATATGAAATAGAAGCAAACAACAGAAAGACAAAATAATTATCAAGCTTCTTACTCAAGTGGAAAGCCCTAGAAGCTTTTATACTGAAAATGGGAATGGAAGACAGGGTGTCCACCATAGGCATAAAAATTGGAAAAGAGGTAAAACTGTCTCTCTCTGTAGATGACACAATTGGGTATCTATCTGGAAAACCCAAGACAGTCAACAGAAAAATGATTATAAACAACATGAAAATTTGGCAAAGTAGCAGGATATAAAATAAGTATGCAGAAATCAAAAGTCTTCATAAATACAAACAATAGCCAGTTCAGATGATACAGCAGAAGACCCCATTTGTAGTAGTGACAAAAAAAGATTTTTGAAAACTCAGACACAGAACTTCTAGGCCAGCCCCAGTGGCCTAGTGGTTAAGTTCAGCGTGCTCCACTTCGGCAGCACGGATTTAGTCCCAGGCTTGGACCTACACCACTCGTCTGTCAGTGGCCATGCTGTGGTAGCAGCTCACGTACAAGACAGAGGAAGACTGGCAACAGATGTCAGCTCAGGGATGACCTTCCTCAGCAAAAAAAGAGGAAGCTAACAGATGTTAGCTGGGGGCAAATCTTCCTCAGAAAAAAAGAAAAAAAGGATGGAACTCCTGCTGTTGGTGATGACAGAGTAACTGGTAATGGAACAGCAATTCTGCTACAGACACCTAGAAAGGCTGGAAAAACACGTGAAAAAAAATTCAGACACTGGACAACAGACTGTGATCTCTGAAAAATGGGAAACAAATTAAGATGAGCCCTATTATTGCACTGGCTTTCTGCCTGGAGACTTTCTGGACCCTGGCACACTGAGGAAGCAGTTAAGTTCTCGACAAGCTGAGGAGACAGAGACTGGAGTTCAGAGAGGCTGAGGAAGCTGGAATGTTCAGAATATCAGGGAGGGAGGAACCTCATTAAAAAAAAAAAAACTTCAAAAGTCTGCATCAGGGCTCTAGTCTTAGGCTGAGCACTGAGCTCGGCTAAGCTGTAAGGTGAGACTTCACAACGACAGTCAAAGAACAACTACTGGAAGCTGGACGCTTAAAAACTTCCATCCCACAGAGTTGGAAGAGGCTGAAGTTCTGACCAAGAAGAAGAGAAAGAAATCCAAAGTAGACTTACTATTGCCATTTTGTTCATTGTTTTCTGGCTGTTCTATAAAATTCCTTTGTTCCTTTCCTTTCTCTTTTCCTTTGTGATTTCATGACTTTCTGTAGCGGTATGATTAGATTTCATCCTCCTCCTCTTTTATGTATCCACTTTTTCTGCTTTCTGGTTATCATAAGCTTTACATAAAACATCTTATAGCAGTCTGTTTTAAGCTGGTAACAACTTCGAATGCATACGAAAGCTCTACATTTTTACTTTCCCCTCACTTTGTTTTTGATGTCACAATTTATATCTTTTTACCTTGTGTATCCATAAAAAGTTATTCTAGTTATATTTTTAATATTTTTGTGTTTTAGCCTTCATACTAGAGTTACAAGTGATTTATCCACCACCATTACAACATTGGAGTATTCTGAATTTAACTATATATTTACCTTTACCAGTGAGATTCATACTTTCATATGTTTTCTTATTACTAATTAGCACCCTTCCATTTCAGCTTGAAGAAGTCCCTTTAACATCTCTTGTAAGGCTGGTCTGGTGGTGACGCACTTCTTAAGCTTTTGCTTGTCTAGAAAACTCTTTATTCCTCCTTCAATTCTGAAGGACAGCTTTGCTGAGTAAACTATTCTTGGTTGGAAGTTTTTTTTTCTTTCAGATGTATTTCAAATATATCATGCCACTCCATCTTGGCCTGCAAAGTTTCTGCTGAAAAATCTGCTACTATCTTTCCCTTGTAGGTAACACATCGTTTTTCTCTTGCTGCTTTTAACATTCTCGCCTTGGCTTTAATTTTTGATGATTTAGTTATAAGTAGATATTGGTCTGACTGATGTTGTCCTATAAGTCCCTTATGCTATCTTCACTCTTTTTCATTCAGATTCCTTTTGTGTGTGTGGTATTCATCAAAGGATGCAAAATGGTGACCACAGGAGTTTAAAAGTAGTAGTCATTTCTGGTTAGGTTGGCTATTGTGTTAGACATTGTTTTAGCATCCAGACCAAATTTTTCCAAATTGTGCAAAGGGTTTAAGACAACTTGTAAGACCCTTGTAGAAGCTAATATGCATTTGTCTCAGTCATTTCTACTAGTCTGAGTGTCAATCTGTAAAGGAAATAAGGTTTCTCTAACATCATTCTCACCAAATTCATATGGCTTACAGATTTATTTCCTCTCCTAGGTCTTCATAAGCCACTTCTTTTACTCTTCACTTATAATCTTTCCTCATCACCACTAATTGTTGGTTTGTGGAATTCTCATCCCTCCTGACCCATTTTGGAAAATCAAAACTGCATTTCCTGTTTCCAGTCATCTGACCTTTCTTTCCTCGGAAGTATTTCAGTACCTAAGTCAGAACTCTTAAAGTTGTTTAGAATACCTGAATAATCTTTGCAGCTATGTTCTTCAAGGTTTTCAGAAACAGTTAATCTCATCCTTTCAGTCTGAAGAGCACACTGGACAGAGGGGACATAAACATTACCAGTATTACACAATCTGCCCAAGCAACAGTCCTATACACCTTTCTGCTATTCTTTATTCCAGAAATAAATGCTTCAAAGACCAATTTTGTTGTCATTGGTACTTCTGCTCAACTCAACCTTGAGTTTTCTCTACATTAGTAATATTTATAATTTATTCTTGGTTATATATCCTTTCCATCTTGGGAATATGTTCTTAATTAGCCTGAAGTCATTGGACAACTTGACTTCTTTAGATTTCTCCACCATTCATTCCTTTTTGAGATTATTTGTGATTTTAATAACCAGAAATTATTTTTGAGACTTTAATAACCTCCCTGGACTGTGTTTCCTTCCAGATTTTCATATTTTTGAGGCATATTACTTTTTTTGTAAGTTACTTTTGGATCTATAGGTCTTAAGCTCTGATTGTGCCCACTCTCATCTTTTTTTTTAAAAAAAAGCAATTATAACTTAGCTATTTCTTTCTGTTTGGTCAAAATAAGGTATAGAGTAGCACACTATTATGTACTGAATTGTGTCACTGAAAATCCATATGTTTAAGTCATCAATGTGACTGTACTTGAATTTGGGGCCTTTCAGGGGGTAAGGAAGTCATAATGGTGGGACTTAATTTGATAAGACTGGTTTCCTTAAGAAGAGATATCAGAAATCGCTCTCTCCACCTGTGCACAGAGGAGAGGTCCTGTGAGAACACAGTGAGGAGCACACTGCAAACCAGGAAGAGAGACCGCATCAGAAACCAACCCTGATGGTACCTTGATTTTGGACTTCTAGCCTCCAGAACTGTGAGAAAATAAGTTGTTGTTGTTTAAGCCACCCAGTCTGTGGTATTTTATGCCCAAGCACACTAATACACACACTTTTCTCAGGTCATAGCTCAACCAAGACATGTGTGAACTTCTTGAAAGTGTATGAAAAATTCAGCACATTCTTCTGAAGACAGGTTCCATAGTGTCTAACAAATACCTATAATGAGATGCTTCACCCATACAAAGGTTAAGAAATCCCTGGGAGATAGTTTATTTTCTTGCTTTACTTACTAGTATTCTAAAAGTATTATTTCTATAGCTTTTTCTGGAGATCTTTTTTTTTTCTTTTTTTTTTTGAGGAAGATTAGCCCTAAGCTAACATCCACTGCCAATCCTTCTCTTTTTGCTGAGGAAGACAGGCCGTGAGCTAACATCTATGCCCATCTTCCTCTATTTTATATGTGGAATGCCTGCTGCAGCATGGCTTGATAAGCAGTGTGTAAAGTCCACACCCAGGATTCAAACTGGTGAACCCTGGGCCACTAAAGCGGTGCACGTGAACTTAACCGCTGTGCCACCAGGTTGGTCCCTCTATAGCTTTTTAATTGTAGCCATTCATTATGGATTGAATAGACTTTAATGAACTGGCCTGAATCTATTTGCCACTTAAAATAATAGTAGTGATCATTCATAACATTACTTTTTATGGAAATATACATTCTAATTTTCAAACCACATTTTTAACAGATATTTGGGAGTTCAATGTTTTTATATGTTTAGACTTCCTGCAGTATTATGTTAGTAAGATTTTACATTTGAAATGTCTTCAAATAAGGGTATGATGACAATAAACTATTACTCAAAGTACAAATACTAAACAAACACAAGTTCCCAGCATTCAGAAAATGAATCCCAGCCCCTAAAGAACATGAAAGATGGTTATAAATCCTACTACTGAGCGCCTCAGTGACAGCGTTCATGCAGATGGAAATAATTTCCTTTATTCTAAAATAGCTTGAACCACTAATGTCAAGAACTCAGTAAATTAGAAAGGACTAAAGACTGTATGAGTTCAAAGGTTCCTATCTGTGACTCCTCTGGTTCATATGATTAAATACCAAAATTTGAAGAGATTCAGAACTCCAGAAAAAAGGAAGAAATTATACACCTATATTTCTTATGAGAGATTTATTGAGACATATTTTGTATATCATCAAATTCACCTTTTTAAGATTTTATTTTTCCTTTTTCTCCCCAAAGCCCCCCGGTATATAGTTGTATATATTTTTAGTTGTGGGTCCTTCTAGTTGTGGCATGTGGGACGCTGCCTCAGCATGGTGTGATGAGCGGTGCCATGTCTGCGCCCAGGATTCGAATGGGCGAAACCCTGAGCCACCAAAGTGAGCACGTAAGTTTAACCACTTGGCCATGGGGCCGGCCCCAAATTCACCTTTTTAAAGTGTAGTATGTTCAAAAAGCTGTGTGACTATCACCACCATCTCATGCTTGAATGTTTTCATCACCCCCAAAAGAAAGCTTCTACTTATTAGCAGTTATTCTTCTTTCTGTCCTCCTCCAGCCCTTAGCAACAACTAACTTAGTTTTTGTCTCTATGAATTTGCCTGTTCTGGACAATCCATATAAAAGGAATCACACAATATGTAATCTTAAGTGTCTGGTTTCTTCACCTAGCATAATGTTTTCACAGTTCATCATGCTGCACCATGAATCAGTACTTCACTCCTTTTTATGGCCAAACAGTATTCCACTGTATGGATAAACCACATTATGTTTATCCACTCATCAGTTGAAAGACATTTGAGTTGTTTCCACCTTCTGTGAATAATGCTGCTATGAATATTTGTGCACAAGTCTTTGTGTGGACATGTTTTCAATTCTCTTGAGGATACTCACAGAGTGGAACTGTTGGGTCTTTTGGAAACTCTGTTTAACCTTCTGAGGAAATGCCAAACTGTTTTCCAAATGGCTGTACAATTTTACATTCCCACCAGTAATGTGTAAGTATTCCAATTTCTTTACATCCTCACCAATACTTGTTATTGTCTGTCTTTTTATTACAGGCATCTTAGTGGGTGTGAAGTGGTATCTCATTGTGGTTTTGCTTTGCATGTCCTTAATGAGTAACGATGCTGAGGTTCTTTTCACCTGTTTATTGGCCACTGAGTATATTCTTTGGAGAAATGTCTATTCAAATTCTCTATTTCTCAATTGGTTAGATTATTTGTCTTTTTGTTGTTGTTTAAGTTGTAAATGTTCTTTATACACTGTGGATATTAACCCCTTATCAGATATATGTTTCACAAACATTTTCTCCCATTCCATAGTTGCACTTTTTCACTTTCTTGATGGTGTCCTTTGAAGGACAAGTGTTTTTTCATTTTGAGACAGTCCAATTTACCTATTTTTTGTTGTCATTGCTTGTGTTTTGAATAGAAGTAGCAAGAGTAGACATCCTTGTCTTGTTCCTGATGTTAGAGAGAAAGCTTTCAGTCTTTCACCATTAGGTACGACATTAGCTGTGGGTTTTTCACAGATGCTCTTTATCAGGCTGAGGAAGTTCCCTTCTATTCCTAGTTTGTTGAGTGCTTTCACTATGAAATGGTTTTGGATACTGCCAAATGCTTCCCCTGCATCTACTGAGACGACCCTGTGGGTTGTTGTCCTTTATTCTATCAATGTGGTATATCACATTGATTTTCCTATGTTGACCCTTACATCACATTCTTGGGAAAAATTCCATTTGGTCATAGTTTATAATTCTATTTATATATTGCTGGATTCAGTTTACTAGTATTTTGTTAGAGAATTTTTGCATCTATATAAATAAGGGTAATTAGTCTGCAGTTTTCTTTTTCTGATATCAGGGTAATACTGGCCTTACAGAAAGAGTTGGGATGAGTCTGTAAAGGATATACATGTAAACACACACACAAATATATATACACACATCCATATAAAAATACAAATATACACAAATAACACACATTGTGTACTGTTACTTATGTATTTTATTATTTAAAGAAAAACCATGTATATTGCTTTTGCTTCTAATTTTTCTTCCTGGTTTATTAAGCTTCAGAGCTTATTACTGAACAGTAGCTAATTAGCTTCTTGCTTACATTATAACATTTCTGGAAAGTGGCTAGTGGCCTGCTTTACTCAATGATGTATCAGGCACAGTACCCAAATAGATAAATCCAGTACATGGTCAGCTCAGCAAAGGAGAAAAGTGTAACAGACAAATGAAGGTAGTTTTTCTTTCTTTCTTCCTTGTTTCCCAACAGGCAAAATCTTGGGAAACATGGGGGCCTGTGACTGGGGTTGGGAAGGAACAGTAGGAGAAGCCTGGTGATAAAAATGTTGGAAACCTTTGATGTTAACTCTATTCTAACAGCTGATGAAACGAAGTAGAGAGAGAAGGCAAAAACAGTTACCTTTTTAAAATCAGATTTGTTGAGGAATAAATTACATGCAAAAAATTCATTAATTCTAGGTATACAGTTTGATGAGTTCTAACAAATGCGTACAGTCATACAACCACCACTATAATCAAGACACACATTTCCATCACCCAAACATGCTCTCTGGGCCCCTCTGCAGTCAATCCCCTTCCCACACTCCTAAAGCCAGACGAATACTGATCATAGACAGTCAGTATAACTTACAAGCATTATGCATTGTATTGAACCCATGATGTATTATTTAATCCTCCTTCCAAAGTTGTAAGAATAGATACTGTTATCCCCGTGTTATGGATGAGGAAACTGACTCAGGTTAAATAAATTGAGTAAGATTCTTTCAGTAGTAAGTGGTATCCAGATCTACCTAATTCAACATTAAAAACTGAGTTTTCACCTAAAAATACCAAATTTCTTGAAAAAAAATTATATCTGTCTACATGTATTGCTGCATGCAAACCTACTGAGCTTCTCTCTTTTAGGAGAAGTATGCATTTTTTTTAGGTGCCCCACAGCCCCACTACCTTCTACTGTCATTCTGATCTGATGCTGACACCAGGCCCTCTAAGTTCATTTGTGTTACCTTCCTGGTCTTTGTCAGCATTTGAATTTGTGACCTCTGGTGTATTTTATGAGTCCAATTTAGACATGCATAAAAATGTATGGAAGGATACAAACTAAACTGCTAACAATGTCTACACTACTTTCCAAGACAGGAAGAAGGAGGGACAGAAATGATTAACTTTCGTTCTTAATGCATTTCTATAATGTTTGACTTATTAAAGTATATATTGCTTTCGTAAGTTAATTCATGTAGATTGACTATTATGCTGAATATTATGTATTGGAATGGTACCTTCAGAAAGAAATTAACACAACATTAAATTCTGTAGCTATGTAGTTTCAAGTTTTTCTTTATAACATTGTAATTGAAAAATTATTACAGGTGACTTTTTTCCTTAATATTATTGACCAAATGGTACAAGAACTATCATTTAATATAGATACTAAAACGTTTTCATTACCCTCTTATATAGCAATAGGTCACTTTAAAAAATGTTCTTATACATGAGATTTAATAATGAGAAGGCCAATGTGTGGCTGCAACTTACCTATTCTTGCTGACATCACTAATAACACTATCATGTGAATGCACAGAGTAAAACAAACAAATAGAAACAATGTTGGCTTTTGTAATAACAAAGATAAATGATTCTCAATGTAGCAGACTGCAGGAAAATAGCCATTTAGAGGTTGCATTATAAAGAAAGCAGAATTTAAAAATCAGTAACCATCTAAAAAGTATATTTTTAACAATATTTAAAAGAAACTACTAAATCATTAAAATCACAGTCAATAGCATTTGTAGATTTGCATTTTACTTGACATTAACTCCGTTTTTTCTTTTTTTGCATCAAAGATCCACACTTGTGTCTTTTTCCTACCTTTATTATTTATGAAAGACGAGACAGTAAGTAGCTTGTTTCTACTTCTAGTAATATCTATGAAAGGAAACAGGAAAATTACGAAGGAAAGTATTTCACTGATAGGGAAGACTGGTCTCAAGTTTACCAGAGGCTCCATCATGGGAGCCAACGACACAGTAAGTCTAAAATCACTGGACCCTGGAGTCATTCATTAGCTCCTCACTTTCCTTCCCCTTCAGACCTTTCCTCTCTTCTGTACCTTTGTCTCTTCTTGATACATCAGGTCTTAACAAAGAAAACCTCTTTCTTGCCTGTGCACCTTCCTGTTTCTGCTTTCCCATCTTTCTCAGCCAACTTTGTAAAAACAAGAATCTACACTCCGTAATGGAGCTTCCTTACCTATCACTTGCTCCTGAACCTGCCTCAGTCTAGCTTTTACCCCTTGCACATCTCTGAAACTCATATGGCAAAGATTACCAGTGACTGACCTATCAAACACTTTATCCTCAAAAACATCAACTCTGAATCCAGTTTTCTGATAGTTGGAGAAAATCACGTGAGGAACAATATCACTATAAATTCACAGTTTCAGCTCATCTGGATACTCAATGCTGGAGTACAATCTTTTAATAAAGCCTTATTCAGCTCTATCTCCACTTTCCTCAAAAACTACATTCGTCCTTCATTATCTTCTTCAAGCCTCCAAACAACCTCCTTGGCCAATACTCTTGGTAAGTTCTCTCTCTTGCCAACCATTCAGAGATCTTTTGGCATATTATCCTCTCCCTTTCTAGAAACTCTTCCTTTTCAGTATATATGTTTAAAAGGTTCATGTCTTTCACATTGATACCTCTGAGATTTCCATCCCTAATCAGAATCTCCTTCTGAGGTGAAAAGTTTTACTTGACCCGCCCGCCCCCCCCTCCACACACACACCAACATTCATTGAGCACTTACCTTGTGCCAGTCACTGTGGTTGGTGCTTTTCATACACTATAACTAATCCTTACAGTATCCCTGTAAAATAGATACTATCCCCCTTTCACATGCAGAGAAATTGAGACTCAAAGAGGTTAAGAGACTTGCTCAAGACTACACAACTGGTAAGTGGCACTGCCAGAATTTAGGCAGATTTGTCTAGCTCAAAGCCCATACTCCTGAAACGGCAGTAGCAGCAACTGATATGAGTATGTCCCATGTGCCAGATGAGGGTCTAAGCAATTTCCATGCTTCAGTACGTTTAATCTTCATAATCACCTGTGAAGGACTGTCATTATTATTTTCATCCTAAAAGCTGTCTTTTAACTTCCTACTAAACAGGAATTCAGAATTACCTTAATATTACCTAGGTATCTGAAACTCATTATGTCCAAGACCAAACTCCTTTTATTTACCCTTGGTCTGCTCTTCGTCACCTTGGTGAATGACACCAATTGTCCATACAGAAAGCTGTAAGTCATTCCAGATTTCTTCTTCACCATCCTCTTTTTCTCCTCACGCACTATATATTAAAGTTTCCTTCATTCTTTTCAAATCTGCTGCTATTTCCTTCCTTGATGTCACTGATATTTCTTCCCAGTTTTACTGCATTAAATATAAGCTTCATGAGGACAAAAGTATAGAACAGTGCCTGGCCCATAGTAGACATTTGATAAATATTTGCTTAATGTATGAATAACTGAATTACCTTGTAAGCTTCCTTCTTTTGGTCTTGCAGCTCTCTGATCCACTCTTCACAATGCTACTAAAGATCTTTTTAAAAGGTATATCTGATATTAATCTTCATCTTATAAAACTGTAACTGATTCAACTCCTCATGTGTATTAAGAGCCTCTACGTCCCACCATAATCTGGCTCTTCTCTATCTCTTCACCCTTAACTTTTACTACTCCTTGTCTGCTTGCATCTCATACAGATACATTCTGGTTTTAGCACTGATGAAGTACACAGTTTCTGAAATTGTGATGTTTTTGAACATGATGTTCTGTCTGCCTGGAACAGTCTAGCGCACTGCCACCAGTCACCTGCCTAACTCCTTCAACTCCGCTCAGAAAACAGATCTCCATCCATCTCAGGTGAGGAGTCCTCCCTGATGTTCCCACTGTACACCATATTAGTACTGAGTTAGGAGCATATTACTACACAGTCCTTACCATCCTGTTTGGGGTTATTAATTTAACCACCTATCTCCCACACCAAATTTTGAGTGTCTGAAGGGCAAGAAAGAATTCCCGCTACTTTCTTCTCTCCTTCTCTTTTTCACTCTCTTTCTACCTGCTTTCCTATTCCCCAGCAACTATCTCCTAGTTCCTGACAAAGAGTGAGATCTCAGCAAATGTTTGTTGATTTAATGAATCAAAATTATCAGATTTTTTAATGAGACATGAAATATCTTCTGTATAACTAACAATTTGGTTTCATGTTATAGTTTGCTCAGAGGGTAAGAGGAAAAAAGAAAAAGGCTGAAGAAATATAAAGAGGGAGATAGGCATTCTTTCATTAGTGAGTGAAGTTAGAAAGCCACAAGAGGAAAGAGATTTCAGATTCAATTGCTCACTTCTTATCATGGTCCCTCAAAATGTAAAATATTTGGTAAATGACTGTTCGAAGCTCTCGAGCAGCTTCAGTCTTTAGAGTAAGGGACTCTACTCTGCATTAGCTTTAGCAACTGGCTGGGGGGAGAGGACGCCGAGCCAAAGGCACGATGCTTTTACCATTTCTGCTCTTCAGTGACTCCTGGGTTCTTAGAAGCTTAAAGCTCATCAATCTAATGAATATATTTAATGAATTCTTTTTTTCTCGGAGCAAATGGCTAGCTTTTCACTGACTTCTATTGAAGTTCATCTCGTAACTTACCTACTCTTTCACAGAATCTTAAAATAGTATCTTGCAGTTTATCCTGTCACCTGGGTATTTTCCTATAGAAGGATCATATGTGAAGTTGAAGATTATCTTCTTCACATAACTTTAAAAATTATCCAATGTAAATATATCTATCCCTGCTATACAGTTTGTTTCCCCAAGTGAACATAGAAAAAATACTTACCTATCTACCCTGTATTTGTTGCTATGCGTACTTTTACAAATTTTAATTTACTTAACCATCAGAACAAACTGGAGGCAGATTCTGCCTCCAGTTTACAAATGAAGAAACTTTAGAAATAGTATACAACTTTCCCAAGGTGACATGGCTAGGAAACAACATCCAAACCCAGGTCTGCCCTATTACAAAGATCGTGCATTTAATTCCCTTACAGTTCTTCTCAAAATATAAATAGGTCCTATTTTGGATAATAATTTCATCATGTAGAAAACACTTTCCTACTACATATCCTTAATTTTAAAACAACCCCAGAAGTAACTGATAGTCTCATTTTAAGGCCCAGGAAATTGAGACTCGGCAATTAAGTTGAAAGCACTAAATCTCATAGCTACTGAAACGTAGAATCAAGTATGGAATGCCAGGCTCTTCTGCTACTAAGATCAGAAGATACAGATCCATCCTTGACCGATGCTCTCTTAATGACGTCTACATATAGTGAAACAGAAGAAAACCAAGAGTGTGCTTACATTGACAAGGATTCCAAGAGATGAGGGAATTTTAAGAAGTTAGGTTAGTGGTTGTCAAAAGCAACCCAGAAAGCAATACTAAAATCTACCATAGATAGTATATGATGGCATGATGTGGAAAGTGGAAAGTATACACAGAGCAAAGAATCTTGAGTTTGACTCCTGCCTTTGATACATTTTCTTTTTTTTTTTTTTTTGCTCAAGTATGTTAAAGTATATGCCATGTATCATTTCACCTCTATACACTTCAATACCCAACTCTAAAAACAGACATTTTCTTACCTAACTACAATGCTATTACTTTAACAAAATTAATAATAATTTTACATCATTTAATAGAGCCAGACCATAATCAGATTTTCCTGGTTGTCTCCTAAATGTCTTTTTACAGCTGGCTTATTTGAAACAGGATCCAAAGTCTCAATGTTTCATTTGGTTGGTGTGTTTGAGTCTCTCCTAACCGTGATACTTCCTTATTTTCCCTACCACCGACTAGTTACAGAAACCTGATCAGTTGTCCTCTAAGAGGCCCATATTCTGTGGTGTCACTTCCTTTTGGTGTCACTTAAGTTTGTTCTTCTAGCTCAAGGGTCAGCAAATTTTTTCTGTAAAAGGGCCAGATAGTAAATATTTTAAGTTTTGTGGGCCATACACTGTCTGTTGCAACCACTCAACTTTGACACTGTACCATGAAAGCAGCCATAAACAATACTCAAACGTATCAGAGTGGCTGTTTCAATAAAACATCATGAAAAAACAAAAAACAGGCAGTGGGCTGGATTTGGCTCAAAGGCCACAGTTCTCAACCACTGCTGTAGAAGCTGGATTTGACATAGGTTCAACATCTTTGGCTGGAATTCTTGAGAGCTGGTGCTGAATGCTTTGTATGTATCACAGCAGGAGGCACACACACTATCTGCTGGCCCTCCTTTTCTTAAGACAGAGGTTAATCAATAGGCTCAGGTAGGGCAGCCTGATCCCTCCATTGTAAAGTTCTCACATGACCGTTTGTCTAATAGCTTCATCTATCGATGATCATAGAATAAATTATTTCATTAGCGGTTGCAAAATGATTTTCTAATCCTGCCATTCTTTATACATTCGTTAACTGAAATTCTGCAAAGAACTTTCCCTCAACAAATGTTATTTGCTTACCCTGAAACACAATTCATGCAGAAAGAGGGAGGATAAATGATTAATTCTTTCCTTATAATTGCTTAAAGAGCATGGAGTTAATGCCCTATTTGTTACCACTGGTATCCAGTAACTTGCTGTAGTGGTACGTGTATGTTTATTGCAAGTTTGTGGTTATGAACCAAGGAGTTTTTCTATATTGAGTGAATTTCAACCAACCGTCTTCATTACTCCTTTTGATACTTAAGTTCTCTCATCTTTGGCCAATGGGAGCCCCTTTATATTGGCCCCTGTGTCCTTCTGACATGAACCACTAGCCTTTGAGAGTTTCCTTGCTTTCTGATACAAGGGAACGTACCAGGCTCATCTTTTCTATTTTCTGCCTCAGACTGGAATCAGTCATTCATCCATGACCCTTGGATCCTTTCAGTGAAGAATGGTATTTAGAGATGATAATTAGGGTTCTAGTTGTGCTCACTGCTATTGTGCTAGGATTGCAACATTTCACTGTTGAGGGTATAAAAAGATATACAACTTTAAATTTCATGAGCAGAAGGTTAAAGTAGTATATTCTTTCTGGAAAACAAACCCTGCCTTTAACTGTGTGACCTCAAGAAATAATTACTCTATGACTTAGTTTTCTGTAAAATGGAGTTAAAATAGGGTCCATCTCATAGTTTTGATACAAAGATTTAAAGGAATTAAAATTTTATATATATATTTAAAGCAATGATTAGCATATGATAAACACTCAATAAAAATCAGGTATTATTTTTATTTTTATTGAGAGCTTTGAAAATACTCCAACCTTTGACCCAGTAATTCTACTTTTATGACTTAATCACAAGGAAAATAATAAAAAATTAAGATAAAAATCAATAAAAGCATGTCATGTCAATTACAGTACTCATAAATGTGAAAAAAAACTGTAAACAATCTAATGTTAAACATTAGGGAGAAAGTTTATGAAGAAAAAGTGATATGGAAAAATGCCCAAGACATATGTTAAGTAATACCAATAAATCCATCAGTCAAAGATTACCATTTAAACCAGTCATGTATGAATGCTCATTGCATTGGACCCTAACTGCATTTTGATTTTTATGTCTTTATTGAACATTTTGAACAGTTAACAAAATGGTTTGATTTTTACATATTTACTAAATTAGTATGTGGTATACATTAGCATTTCTTTGTGAAGTTAATTTTTATTTCTAATTTTCTTAGCCATCCAATTACTGTTTCTACAAATTATCTTTTGTCCATCTATGAGGAAAGAAGGAAATTAAATGTAGAAAGTATTTGCATAAGTTATTTAATAGCTCCACAACAAACCTTGAGGGTAGGTAGCATAAAATCCAATAATCCAGCATCTTGCCATTTAGAAATCTCAATTAATAGCAAATCAAAATTAATTCAGAAAACACTAATCATCTGGCATCTGTGGCTCATCTATCAGCACCACAAGCAGATGAGTTCTGGTAATGAATTTAAAAGAGCAAATGGATCAGGAATTAATCAGTTTGCATATGAGCTGCACTGAGTTTAGTGAGGTCTCTAAGCAAATCTACAAAGAAGAAGTATGTATAATGGTTAAGAGCACAGATTCCAGAGCCATGCTACATGGGTTCAAATCCTAGCTCTTCCACTTACTAATTATGTGACCTTGGCTAAAACACTTAACTTCTCTGTGTCTCAGGTTCTTATCTGTGAAGTGGAAATAACAACAGTATCTAGGATGATAGGGTTATTATGAGAAGAAAATGAGTGTGTGTGTACATACATACATATACATACACAACAAACAGTGATTAGAACCCTGCCTCGCACACAGTAACTACTACGTAAAGTGTTTGCTATTGATACAAAAATGAGTTTATAAATAGTCCCTCCTTGTCTCCTGCTACTTCATATAGTATAGCTTGCTATTCAAATATCATATTGTAGTCCACCTATTTCAAAATATTTCTACTTTAATTACTCATGCACAATTTGGGTGACCAAGGTATGATTTTTTTTTAAAGTGCTCCTGATGATGCACCAAATATACTATCTAAAAAAAACAAGGAAAAAAAAGAAAAACAATGCAGATCACATGCACCACACCACCAAAGAGGTTTCTAACGTCCCACAGCAGTGCTTCTCAAACTTGAAGACGAAAGAAATCACCTGGGGAGCTTGTTAAAACAGAGATTCTAATTCAGTACCCGGGGCAAGGCCTGGGATTCTGCATTTCTAACAAGCTCCCAGGTAGGACGAAGGCACAAGAATAGCACTATTAGGAGTCGTAAATGAGCTTTAAGGATTCAGAAATCACATGACATCTATACAATTTTCTGTGAATGTGCATTTGTGGATTATTTTCTGAGGAAAGGACCTATAGTTCCTGCCATATTCTCAGGGGGTGGGGTGAGAGTAGTGGAAAGGGCAGGTAGGGAGTAACAAAATTCACAGGAGAGGTGAGAAAGACACAAATCAGTCCCATAACGAACTGAAAAGAACAAAATTGTCATTATAAAAAAGGAAAATTATTTGTAAAGACAAATATTTTATATTTGTACAACAGATAATTATAACTTAGAAGACAAAATTGAAGAATCATAGACAATTCTATATTACAGACAATTATATTGCAGACAATTACAATTTGAACACTAAACTGAAGAATCTTTAAATCTAGAATAAAAAGACAAGGATATAAAACTCTAAGAGGCAAAAAAGATAAAGCTAAGATACCCGATATTCACTTAGTAGGAGTCCTAAAAGTAGAAAATTTATAGGATAAAAGGGAGTTAAAACACATATACATATATACATACACACAATATATACATGTGTGCATACATACTCACACATACTTACACACACACATATGTATTCTAGACAAATATCTTTAGAACATACATCTAGGTATGTTCAGATAAAATGCCCACTAGATACCAAACAGTAATAATGACTGAAGACATATACACAAACACATACTGGTGAAAACTGTAAACTCCAAAGATAAAAAGGAAATTATTATCAGCTTCCAAAGGAACAAAGGAATGAGAACCAAATTGGCAAATTAAAAGTTACAAGATGATAAAGTAAAATACACAGAATTCTGAACAGAAAATACCAGAACCTAGAATTCTACACCCAGCCAAACCATTACTCAAGTGTGAGGGCAAAATAAAGAAACATTTTCAGCTGTGTATACCTAAGAATATATACAACCAACACATATTTCATAGAGAAAGAGAATACAATTTAAGAATGTGCATCAGCAAAACAAAGAAATATCAATCTAATTAAAGACTTCAAGAAAAACGACATGGGACAAAAAAATGGTTAGGGAGAGGGATAAGAAAACTTAAAAAATCAAAATAATTGTTGAGAATGGGGATGTTAATTTTAATGCAATTAATTTGGGGAAATATTTTAACACCTTTTTCTGGCTTTCTTCTGTAAAACTTCAAATATGCACAAAAGAGAATAGTATAGTAAGTCCTTATGTATCATTCTCCCATCCTCCCAACCTCAAAAATGACATGCTTTAATACAATTGCTTTAAAGGTGATTATAAACAAAAATAAAATATCTGCTTATTTTAAGCATCCTTACTTAAAAATAAGGATGGCTCGCCACTTGCATTCAACACTGTATTGGAGATTCTAGCCAGGGCAATTAAGAACAAAAAATAATAAAGGGCATCTACATCTGAAAGGAAGAATTAAAACTATCTCTGTCTACAGATATGACATGATCTTAGAATTTCCTAAAATTCTAAGGAATCCACACACACAAAAAGAGCTAATAAACAAGCTCAGTAAGGTTGCAGGATATAAGAAAAATTGTATTCCCATACTTTAGCAACGAACAATCTTAAACTCGAATTGAGAAAATCTGATTTACAATAGGACAAGAAACACGAAGAAATTTAACAAAAGAAGTATAAAATTTACACTCTGAAACTACAAACCACTATTGAAAGAAATTCAAGAAGGCTTACATAACTGCAAAGACATCTCGTTCACGGATCAGAAGGACTAAAATCACTAAGACAGCAATACTCCTCAAACTGATCTAGACTCAAGGTAATCCCAATCGAAATCCCAGGTGCCCTTTCCCCCCCTAGAAATAGACAGATTAATCCAAAAGTTCATATAGAAATTCAAGAAATCCAGAGGAGTAAAAACACTCTTGATAACTTCAGAGGATTAACATTTCCTGATTTCAAAACTTACTTCAAAGCTACGGTAATGCAGACAGTGTGATACTGGCATAGGGATAGACAAATAAATTTAAGGAATAGAACTGAGAGCCCAGAAATAAACCCTTACATTTATAGCCAATTGGTTTTCAACAAGAGTGACAGGTTAATTCAATGGGGAAAGAATAATCTTTTCATCAAATTGTGATGAGACAATTGGTTATCCACATGCAAAAGAATGAAATTTGACCCTTACCTGTATACAAAATTCACTCAAAATGGACCAGAGACCAAATATAAGTGCTAAAAAACATACCACTTCATACCCACTAGGATGGTTGTAATAATAAGATGGACAATAACAAGTGTAGGTGAGGATGTAGAGAAACTGGAACACTTAAACACTGCTAGTGGGAAATGTAAAATTGGACAGCCATTTGGAAAACAGTTTGGCATTTCCTCAAAAAGGGAAACATAGAGTTACCATATGACCCAGCAATTCTGCCCTATGAATATCCTCAAGAGAAATGAAAACACTCGCCCACACAAAGACTTGTACACAAATATTCATAGCAGCATTATTCACAAAAAGTGGAAACAACTCAAATGTCTGTCAACTGATGAGTGGATAAACATAATGTGGTTTATCCATACAATGGAATACTATTTGGCCATTCTTACGTAATGAAGTACTGATTCGTGGTGCAACATGGATGAACCATGGAAACATTATGTTAGTGAAAGAAGCCAGACACGTAAGATCACACATTGTACGATTCCATTTATATGAAATGTCCAGAACAAGCAAATCCATAGCGACATGAAGTTAATTAGTGGTTGCTAAGGGATGGGGGAAGGGAAAATGGGTAGTGATTGTTAAGATGCACAGTTTCTTTTCGGGCTGATGAAAATATTCTAGAATTAGATAGTGGTGATAGTTGGAATA